>NW_027507758.1:392623324-393283182 GCF_037356315.1 Lithobates pipiens
CAGATGGGGTGAGATATAAAGCTGGCCTTGAGTACTTTCTAAGGACAGGCCTCTGCCTTATCGGTATTATTTCAATGACCACTTGCTTCGCATTCTTTGGTTCATAACTTTATTCAGGGGGTAACATGGCTTAATCTCCTGTTAGGTCACCCCTGAACTGGGACTTGAATTTAGTTTTGTCGGCACTACAAAAACAGCCTTTTTTTGAGCCGATACAGCATATTCCCTTGGTCCTTTTTTCACAAAGAAACTATTTTTTCTGGTAACCATATCTGCTGCATGAAGGGTATCAGAATTGGCTGCTCTTTTTTGTAAAGATCCATATTATTATTGTTCACAAGGATAAGGTAGTATTGTGTCCTCATCCTAACTTTTTACCCTCGTTTTTTCCAGAACCCTGTTCTATGGAAGAAAAATCACTGCATTCTCTTGATGTGGTGAGAGCAGTCAAAGTCTACTTAAAGGCGACTGATCAGATTCAGAAAACTGATGTTTTGTTCGTATTGCCTGAAGGTCCTAAAAGAGGACAGGCAGTATCGAAATTTACTATTTCTAAATGGGCAAGTAATCGTTGAAGCTTATGGTAGCATCCATCCTCTCAAACACACTCTTCTAGGGCTGTTAGTGCTCCGTGGGCAGTGCATCACTAAGCCTCCATGACTCAAATTTGCAAGGCCACAACTTGGTCTTCAATCCACACATTTACCAGATTCTATCAGGTGGATGTAAAAAGGCATGAGGATATCGCCTTTGGGCGTATTGTGCTGCAGGCAGCAGTATAAATCCTCTAGTCTCATGTTGCCCTAATTCTGTTGTGTGTCTCTCTCCTCTCAGTTGGCATTGCTATGGGACATCCCACCTAGTGTTTACTATGGCTCTGTATCCCGTGATGTACGATTAAAGAAAATAAGATTTTTGTAACAGCTTACCTGTAAAATCCTTTTCTTTTGAAGTACATCACCGGACACAGGCGTCCCGCCCCTCTTTCTAGTATACACATGTATTGCTTTGCTACAAAACTGAGGTACTCCTGGTATGGAAGGGGTTATATAGGGAGGCAACTTCCTGCTTAGGGTGTGCCAGTGTCCAGAACCTGAAGGTGGCCTATAACCCACATAGTGATTACTATGGCTCTGTGTCCCGTGATGCACTTCAAAAGAAAAGGATTTTACAAGTAAATCCTATTCCCCCCCCCCCTCAAATAGAGCTTTATTTTGGTGGTATTTAATCACCTCTGCATTTTTTTATTTTTTGTGCTATAAAAAGAGTGACAATTAAAAAAAAAACAATCTTATTTTTGCTATAATAAATATCCCAATTTAAAAAAAGTTTAGGCCGATATGTATTCTACATATTTTTGCTAAAAAATATTGCGTCTACAAAATTGGGGATATATTTATGGCATTTTTATTATTTTCTACGGAACTGCAACATTATGGCGGACACATCAGACTCTTGCCACATTTTTTGGAACCAGTGACAATTATACAGCGGTCATTGCTATAAAAATGTACTCATTACTGTATAAATGTCACTGGCAGGGAAGGGGTTAGCACTAGGGGGCAATACAGGGGTTAACTGTGTTCCCTACGTTTGTTCTAACTGGGGGGGGGGGGGGGATACCGACTAGGAGAGAGATCGGTGTTCATACTTAGTATGAACACACACTCTGTCTCCTCTCCCCTGAGAGAACCAGGATCTGTGTGTTTATACACACACAGTTCATGGTTCACGCTCTGTTGCGATTGCAGGTGCCCTCTGGGCACTCGTAACGGCCCTGGCGACGAGTCGCGGACGTGCATGCTTGCCTCCCGAGGCATTCTCTTTCCCCCCCCCCCCCCACCAGTGGTCAACAGGAGAAGCGACGTAAGGTAACGTAATTTCGCCCACGGGGAAAAGTGGCTTTCATGAAAGATGCCTGGGCCCTGGTCACTTTATAAAAATACTAGTTGCCTGGCTTTATCTGGCTTGAGCATTTTTAAGTCACAAAGAACAGATATGGTGTAATTGAATGACAATCGATACCTGCTACTGGTCAAGAAGCCCTAAGCTTCACTGGCATCCATTCTCAAAAGGAGAGTTTAATATTGGCACTTATTCTTTTATAAGGGAGACCCTTTATGTTGGCACAGTCTTCAGAAAATAGTCGTCATTTCTTTGAATTATTTGCTTAGAGCTGAAGTATATACAGAATTGGAGAAGACACACATCCCAGTTTGGTGTTGCGTAAATGGTAATGAAGATAAAATGCTCAGTCCAGAAGTACCAACATTATCTGTTTTTTTGGGGGGTTTTTTTTCTGTGCTTACTAAATAAAACACTACTTGTCGCATGTCTTTGTTTTTAATTAAGTAATTTCCTTCACAGAAAGCGAATGTTGTCTTGTTTCTTCTATAATGCTCCCTGGGCATGTTTAATCTGCAATGCTCTAATAACCATAGAATACTTATTTGGGGGGGGGGGGGGGGGGGTACAATACTAACGGTCCCCAGTATGAAGCATTAACTTTCCCTTTATCTTCATTAGACTTGTATGTAATTCGATGTAATTTAGTCAGTTTAGTAAGCATCAGTGTTTATTTTTCTCTTCATTTGTTAAATAAACAATTTTTTTCCCTTTACTTTCTCAAAGGTTGTCCTTTTAGGCACAGTGACCCTGAGTTGCTGAAACAGAAGTTGCAGTCTTTCAAAGTTGCTTCCACAGGGATAAATCAAGTAAGTACACATTTTTATTTATTACACAAAACATTGCACACTCTGTTTAAAAAAAAAAAAAAACAGGTTACTATTTTTACTATGTAACCTATTTAGTGCACAGTGATAAGGGTATATTTACCTCAATACAGCTCTTGCTGCTTTTCCTTCTCATGTTTAGGATAGATGTAGATATTGTATGGGTTAATTCACTTTTACATGAAAGCCCATCAGTGGCTGTAAAAATTGATGCCAGGATTCTCGTATAACCACTTCCACCTAAAGACATACAGGTACATTCTAAGGGCTAGAAGTGGATAGTAAAAAAAAAATCTAAACCCACTACAGTTTCCCCTTCAAGTGGTGGAAAGATGGTAAAGGTTTTGAATTTATTCTTCTCCTCAGTCCTCAGGGAAACGGGGAGATTCAGTAACCACAACTGCAATGTTTATCTCTAGCGCCCTGTTCGTTAGAGCTTACAATCTAGAAGGGAGGGTCAAGTTGAAACAAAAGGTATTAACTGTAGGGGGGATGAGCTGATGGAGAACATGAAAATACGGTTAGGTGTGGGTGGGGTAGGCTTCTCTGAAGAGAAGTGTTTTCAGGGATCGTCTAAAAGCTAATAAAGTAGGAGATAAGCGGACAGATTGGGGTAGGGCATTCCATAGGATTGGAGAGGCTTTGGAAAAGTCCTGGAGGCGAGTATGGGAGGAGGTGATGAGGGAGCTAGAGAGCAGGAGGTCTTGAGAGGAATAAAGAGGATGAGTAGGTTGGTATTTAGAGACTAAGCTAGTGATGTAGTTGGGGGCAGAGTTGTGGATGGCTTTGTATGTAGTTGTTAGTATTTTGAATTTAATTCTTTGGCTGAGCGGAAGTCAGTGGAGGGATTGACAGAGAGGAGTAGCAGACACTGAGCGATTGGTAAGGTGGATGAGTCTGGCAGCGGCATTCATAATGGATTGAAGAGGTGATAGACTATATAGAGTTAAGCCAATGAGAAGGGAGTTGCAGTAGTCGAGGCGGGAGATGACCAGCGAGTGAATTAAGAGCTTTGTTGTCTCATTGGTTAGAAAGGGGCGTATTTTGGAAATGTTGCGGAGGTTGAGGCGGCAGGATTTGGACAGTGATTGGATGTGTTGCTTGAAGGAGAGTTCAGAGTCCAGGACTACACCTAGAACCTTGGCGTGAGGGGATGGGCTTATGGTTGTGCCATCAATTTTGACAGTGAGATCAGGGGAAGGGGCATATGGGGGAGGAAAAATTATAAGTTCGGTTTTGAATAGATTGATTTTGAGGAAGTGATGTGACATCCAGACTGATATATCTCATAGTAAATTAGTGATACGTGAGGAGACAGAGGGAGTGAGCTGAGAGGTAGAGAAATAGATTTGGGTGTCGTTAGCATAGAGGTGGTATTGGAAGCCGTGGGAGTTGACCCAGGGAGGAGGTATAGATTGAAGATAGGAGTGGTCCAAGAACAGAACCTTAAGGGGCCCCAACAGAGAAAGGAAGAGGAGGAAGTAGAGTTGTAAGAAACGCTAAAGGTGCGGTTGGATAAGTAAGAAGAGAACCATCGTAGAGTAAGGTCACTGAGACCAAAGGTGTGGAGTTTTTTGAGAAGGAGGGGGTGGTCAACCGTATCAAAGGCAGCAGAGAGGTCCAGGAGGAGGAGTACAGAATAATGTCGATTGGTTTTGGCCGTTAGTAGATCGTTTGTTAGTTTTAGGAGAGCAGTTTCTGTGGAGTGTTGAGGACGAAATCCAGACTGAAGGGGATCAAGAAGGCTTTTATTAGCGAGGTGGACACTCAGTCGGTTGTAGACCAGACGTTCGAGTAGTTTGGATAAAAAGGGGAGCAAGGAGATGGGGCGTAGGTTGTTAGGATTGGATGGGTCCAGTGAGGATTTTTTTAAGTATGGGTTTGACAAGTGCATGTTTTAGAGAGTTGGGGAAGATGCCAGAATAGAGGGAGAGATTGAAGATGTGAGTTAGAGAGTGTAGCATAGAGCCAGAGAGTGAACGCAGCATTTGCGAGGGAACAGGATCCAGAGGGCAGGTGGTAAGGTGGACATTACCAAGTAGTTTAGCAACTTCGTCAAAATGAATTCAAATACAAATCGTGCATGAATCATAAAGCCAGAATCAAAAATATGCCATATAGGATACCCTAAGGCCCATATTCAATCCAAGAGTCCACACAAGTAAGAGACTATGATTGTAATTCTAGTCCCCAAAAAAACAGAAAACAAGGAAATCAGTCTTTCTTAATTTCAAAGTTTGGTAAAACGTCCAAGTCTTGCCAATATCTCTTCCTGAACGGAAAAAGTTGGACTCTTACCGCAATAGATGGACTCCAAACAGCCGTTAGCGCTGGCAGAAACTAACCCTCTGCAGGGATTCCGGGTGCTCTCACAAGCCGATGGGGGCGTCAACACGTGTAGACCTTCCGAGGATTTCTGACAAGAGCCGATAATTTCCGGAACCAGCAGATTGACCCTTCCTCCCTCTCGGTTTACACTAGGAAGATGGACAGGATGGCCACCCAATCACTACTAATTTCCAGTTTGGAGAACTCTCCGATATACAGACATGCGCGGAGGCTCCTGAATACACAAACCTGTAGTAAAACAGAAGACGCTCGGGCCACCCGGCCACGAACGAAAGGGAAGGGGGGAAAAAAACGGGCTCCGATCATGAACGTACCGTTAAACAATCAGTGAATTTATTTAGTTAAAAATACAGCAGACCAAAGGTATGAACCATTATGGCCAAATTCCAAAAAATGTTATAAGCAAAAAAAGAAAAAAAACAAAAAAAAAACGATTATGTTAAGAACAAGTATACACCCGTGCTAGGGGATACTCTAAACGTGGTGGTATCAGCATAAACAGCCCGACATGTTTCGTAATACCTTACGTCCTCCTGGGGCACAGGTGATGTGATATGCTGATCTATCACTTAAATAACATTGGGGCCGAACCAAGCCTCAATTCTGTCCGGCCGCCATTTTATTGGAGACCAAAAAATCTGATCTCCTTGAGGCTAGACCAAGCCTCGACCTAGTCTAGCCACCATTTTCCTGGAGACCATAGCTGGACCCGATCCCATCTGGGTCTACAGCTAAGTCCCACCTCCACTCAGACCCCGTTTTCTTGTAGATCAAACTTACATATGGTAATGTGTGACTGAAATGATTCAGACAACCCATAATAATAAATTAGAATTCAATCAAATCTCCTGAATACCGGCCATGTCCTCAGTTTGCTTGTCTTCAGCAAACTGTTTGCCAAATTTGGACATTTTCACTTAGGGGTGTACTCACTTTTGTTGCCAGCAGTTTAGACAATAATGGCCGTGTTGAGTTATTTTGAGGGGGCAGCAAATTTACACGGTTAAACAAGCTATGCACTCACTACTTTACGTTGTAGCAAAGTGTAATTTCTTCAGTGTTGTCGCATGAAAAGATATAATAAAATATTTACAAAAATCTGTAACAAACTGTTTGCAGACTTTTTTGTGCATCATCTTTAGAAGAGGCTTCCTTCTGGGACAACAGCCATGCAGACCAATTTGATGCTGTGTGCGTCGTATGGTCTAAGCACTGACAGGCTGACCCCCACCCCCCCCTGCCCCTTCAACCTCTGCAGCAATGCTGGCACCACTCATTCGTCTATTTCCCAAAGATATCTTTTGGATATGTCACTGAGCATATGCACTCAACTTCTTTGGTTGACCATGGCGAGGCCTGTTCTGAGTGGAATCTGTCCTGTTAAACCGCAGTATGGTCTTGTCCATTGTGCTGCAGCTCAGTTTCAGGGCCTTGGCAATCTTCTTATAGCCTAGGCCATCTTTATGTGCGCAACAATTCTTTTTTTTCAGATCCTCAGAGAGTTCTTTGCCATGAGGTGCCATGTTAAACTTTCAGTGACCGGTATGAGAGAGTGAGAGAGAACGCAAAATTTAACACACCTGCTTCCCATTCGCAACTAAGACATTGTAACACCAATGAGTCACAGGAGGGACAATGGCTAATTAGGCCCAATTTGGACATTTTCACTTAGGGGTGTGCTCACTTTTGTTGCCAGCAGTTTAGACATTAATGGCTGTGTTGAGTTATTTTGAGATGACAGAAAATTTGCACTGTTAAACAAGCTGTACACTCGCTACTTTACATTGTAGCAAAGTGTCTTTTCTTCAATGTTGTCACATGAAAAGGTATAATAAAATTTTTATAAAAAGCTGAGAGATTTACTCACTTTTGTGAGATGCTATAGACCAGTTAGCCTAACCTCAATAGTTTGCAAGCTCTTGGATGGGATAAGGGACTATATATTAGATTTTAGTAATAAAAACTGTATTGGCAGTAATCAGCATGGTTTCATGAAGAATCATCCTTGCCAAACCAACCTATTAACCATCTACAAGGAGGTGAGCTGCCATCTAGATAAAGGAAGACCTGTAGATGTGGTGTATCTGGATTTCGCAAAGGCGTTCTATATAGTTGTCCATAAACGCTTACTGTACAAACTAAGCGGGGTGAGTACGTGGATTGAAAACTGGCTATGTGAGCGAGTCCAGAGGGTGGGGATAAATGGGGAGTACTCTGAATAGTCCAGTGTAGAAAGCGAGGTCCTCCAGCGTTCTGTCCTGGGAGTCATCCTATTTAATTTATTCAGAAATGATCTGGAGGATGGGCTAAACCACTCAAGTATTTGCAGAAGATACTAAGCTAAGCAGGGCAATAACTTCTACGTAGGAGGTGGAAACCTTGCAAGAGGAGCTAAACAAATTAATGGGGTGGCCAACTACATGGCAAATGAGGTTTAACCGGTTCCCAACTGCCTGCTGTATAAATACGTCGGCAGAATGGCACGGCTGGAAAGAGTAACATGTCACGGAGCTCAAGAATGGGGAGATGCCGATGTAAACAGCATCTCCCCGTTCTGCCTGGTGACAGCACACCGATCCTCTGCTCCCTGTCATCGGGAGCAGCGATCAGTGTGATGTCACACACAGCCACGCCTCCATACAGTTAGAAACACGCCCTTAGGAACACTTAACCCCTACACTGCCACCTAGTGGTTAAACCCTTCACTGACATTGACATTTTTACAGTAATCATTGCAATTTTATATCATTGATCGCTGTATTAATGCCAATGGTCCCAAAAATGTGTCAAAATTGTCTGATGTTTTTTTTTTTGTTTTTTTTTTACCAAAAGTATGTAGAATACGTATCGGCCTAAACTGAGGGGAAAAAAATGTTTTTAATATATTTTTGGAGGATATTTATTCTAGTAAAAAATAATGCATTTTTTTTTTCAAAATTGTCGCTCTTTTTTTTTGTTTATAGCACAAAAAATAAAAAATGCAGAGGTGATCAAATGCCACCAAAACACAGCTCTATTTGTGGGAAAAAATGGACACCAATTTTGTTTGGGAGCCATGTCGCATGGCCGCGCAATTGTCAGTTAAACGACGCAGTGCCGAATCACAAAAAACAATCTGGTCAGGAAGGGGGTAAATCCTTCCGGGGCTGAAGTGGTTAAAATGTTGAAAAATTTTAAATAATGCATTTGGGTGGCATAAACTGTAATGCATTCTACTCACTAGGGGGAGAACCACTGGGGGAATCTAGGATGGAAAAGGACCTGGGAGTCTTAATAGATGACTCAATGCCAGGCTGCTGCAAGCAAAGCCAACAGTATATTGGCTTTGGTATTAAAAAAGGGAATTCAATCCAAAGATAAAATGATGCTTCTCCCACTCTACAAGACTCTATTCCGGCTGCACCTGGAGTATGCTATCCAGTTCTGGGCATTGATACTCAGGAGGGATGTGCTGGAACTAGAGAGGGTCCAGAAAAAGGCAACAACGCTAATATAGGGACTGGAGGATCTCAGCTATGGTGAAAGACTGCAAGCAATGAACTTATTCTCTCTGGAGAAGAGACACTTGAGAGGGAATATGATTTCAGTGTACAAATACTGTACTGATGACCCCACTATAGGGATAAAACTATTCTGCACAAGGGAATTTAAAAAGACATGCGTCCGTTCACTAAAATTAGAAGAGAAGTTGTTTAACCTTAAACTGCGTAAAGGGTTCTTTACTGTTATGCCCCGTACACACGATCAGATTTTCCGACAACAAATGTTGGATGTGAGCTTGCTGGCGGAAAGTCTGACCTTATGTATGCTCCATCGAACATTTGTTTTTGAACTTTCCACCAACAAATGTTGGCTGGCAGGTTCTCAAATTATCATTCCGATCGTGTGTACACAAGTCCGTCGCACAAAAGTCCACACATGCTTAGAATCAAGTACAAGCTGGAAGCGCTCCGTCTTTTAAAACTAGCGATCGTAATGGCGATATCACATCGGCTCCTCATATGTCTTGTACGTCTCTACGTTTGTAATTGTTGGCCAACATTTGTGGGACCGTTTGGCAAGACAAGTTGCAAGCCAAAAACCTTTGAACAAAAATCCATAGTTTTGTTGTCCGAAAGTCTGATCATGTGTATGGGGCATTAGTGAGGTAAGGATGTGGAATTCTCTTCCACAAGCAGTGGTTTCAGAGCGGAACATCAATAATTGCAAAAAACTGATAGGCACCTTAACACCCACAACATACAGGGATAAACAATGTAATAAAAACGTAAAAGCATACACACAGATTGGACTTGTGTCTTTTTTTCAATCTCACCAACTATGTAAGTGGTAATAAACCCCCAAACCCACAAATGTAATGTATTGCAGCTTACCAGCGAAATGTAGTGGCTGCATTCATTTTCTCCCCCCCCCCCCCCTGTTTCCTCTAGTGATCTGGCCAGTAACATCCCTCCAGGCATCATTCTATATGAATGCCTTTATTAAATCAACCTCATTGTGTTTACAGAAAAAACATATTTCAGCGGTAGAGATTACACATTTGCGATTTGCTGCAGCCAAGAAGTCTCTATATGTTAACCACATATACAGTGGTGTGAAAAAGTGTTTGCCCCCTTCCTCATTTTCCTGTTCCTTTGCATGTTTGTCACACTTAAGTGTTTCGGAACATCAAACCAATTTAAACAATAGTCAAGGACAACACAAGTAAAAACAAAATGCAATTTGTAAATGAAGGTGTTTATTATTGAAGGTGAAAAAAAATCCAAACCATCATGGCCCTGTGTGAAAAAGTGATTGCCCCCTAAACCTAATAACTGGTTGGGCCACCCTTAGCAGCAACAACTGCAACCAAGCGTTTGCGATAACGTGCAATGAGGCTTTTACAGCGTCCTGGAGGAATTTTGGCCCACTCATCTTTGCAGAATTGTCCTAATTCAGTTACATTAGAGGGTTTTCGAGCATGAACGGCCTTTTTAAGGTCATACCACAACATCTCAATAGGATTCAGGTCAGGACTTTGGCTAGGCCACTCCAAAGTCTTCATTTTGTTTTTCTTCAGCCATTCGGTGGTGGACTTGCTGGTGTGTTTAGGATCATTGTCCTGCTGCAGAACCCAAGTTCGTTTCAGCTTGAGTACATGAACAGATGGTCGGACATTCTCCTTCAGGATCTCTTGGTAGACAGCAGAATTCATAGTTCCTTTTATCACGGCAAGTCTTCCAGGTCCTGAAGCAGCAAAACAGCCCCAGACCATCACACTACCACCACCATATTTTACTGTTGGTATAATGTTCTTTTTATGAAATGCAGTGTTCCTTCTACGCCAGATATACTTGGACACACACCTTCCAAAGAGTTCCACTTTTGTCTCATCGGTCCACAGAATGTTGTCCCAAAAGTCTTGGGGATCATCAAGATGTGTTGTGGAGAAATTGAGACGAGCTTTGATGTTCTTTTTGCTCAGCAGTGGTTTTCTCCTTGGAACTCTGCCATGCAGGCCATTTTTGCCCAGTCTTTTCCTGATGGTGGAGGCATGAACGCTGACCTTAACTGAGGCAAGTGAGGCCTGCAGTTCCTTGGACGTTGTTGTGGGGTCTTTTGTGACCTCTTGGATGAGTCGTCGCTGCGCTCTTGGGGTAATTTTGGGCGGCTCCGGGGAAGGTTCACCACTGTTCCATGTCTTCGCCATTTGTGGATAATGGCTCTCACTGTGGTTCGCTGGATTCCCAAAGCTTTGGAAATGGCTTTATAACCCTTTCCAGACTGATAGATCTCAATTACTTTCTTTCTCAATTGTTCCTGAATTTCTTTGGGTCTCCGCATGATGTGTAGCTTTTAAGGATCTTCTGGTGGACCTTACTGTGTCAAGCAGCTCCTATTTAAGTGATGCCTTGATTGTGAACAGGTGTGGCAATAATCAGGCCTGGGTGTGGCTAGAGAAATTGAACTCAGGTGTGGACAACCACAGTTATAGTATGTTTTAACAAGGGGGGCAATCACTTTTTCACACAGGGCCATGATGGTTTGGATTTTTTTTCACCTTTAATAATAAACACCTTCATTTACAAATTGCATTTTGTGTTTACTTGTGTTGTCCTTGACTATTGTTTAAATTGGTTTGATGTTCCGAAACACTTAAGTGTGACAAACATGCAAAGGAACGGGAAATGAGGAAGGGGGCAAACACTTTTTCACACCACTGTAAATGCTTGACATGCAGACAGCCTCAGTGATTTTCAGCCTGTCTTTGTTTGATATAGCCTTTCTGGCCGTGGTTGAGTTCAAGCACCTGTGATCCTACACCGATTCTTGACTATGCACAGCCATGTGAATGAGGCCTTTTTTTTTTCTGCAAAAAAATGTTAATTTATTACTTTCTTTTTTTTTTAATTTTTTTTAGGAAAGGTAAACTTGGCCTTTAACCACTTGACTACTGGGCACTTAAACACCCTTAAAGGGATTGTAAAGTAAATTTTTTTATTTTTTTAAAATAACATACATGTCATACTTACCTCCACTGTGCAGCTCGTTTTGTACAGAGTGGCTCCGAACCTGCTCTTCTGGGGTCCCTCGATGACTGTCTCTGCTTCCTCCCGCAGGTACTTCTCACGTTTATGCGAGCTCCCTCGCATTGGTGAGAAGCACCTAAGGGCGCGCTCCCGTGATGCAGCCGGCGGCTATAGCTGCTCGCTGTATCACAAGGCCTCGCCCCCCCGGCGCGATGCGTCATTGGATGTGATTGACAGCAGCGCGAGCCAATGGCTGCGCTGCTTTCAATCCATCCACTCCAGCCAATCAGCAGCGAAGAGGACGGCGGGGGTGAGCGCGGGATTTTTGAGGGGTCAGGTAAGTAAAACGCGGGGACTGGGGGCGCCGGCAGTGTGAGATGTTTTTTTTCACCTTAATGCATAGAATGCATTAAGGTGAAAAAACGTTTACCTTTACAACCCCTTTAATAACCAGACCAATTTTCAGCTTTCGGTGCTCTCACATTTTGAATGACAGTTACTCAGTCATGCAACACTGGACCTATATGATTTTTTTTTCCTTTTTTTCACACAAATGGAGCTTTCTTTTGGTGGTATTTAATCACCGCTGGTTTTTTTTATTTTTTGTGCTATAAAAGAAAAAATACAGAAAATTCTGTAAAAAAAAATGAATTTTTCTTTGTTTCTGTTATAAAATTTAGCAGATTAGTAATTTTTTCTTTATAAATTTTGTCCAAAATTTATACTACTACATATCTTTGATAAAAAATAAGTACAAATTGGTGGATATTATTTGGTCTTTGTGAAAGTTAAAGAGTCCACAAGCTATGGTGCCAATATCTGCAGATTGATCACACCTGAAGTACTGACAGCCCATTTCAATTCTTGAGACCCTAACATGCCAGAAAAGTACAAATATCCCCCAAATGACCCTTTTTGGAAAGAAGACATTCCAAGGTATTTAGTAATAGGCATGATGAAGTTGTCATTTTTTTCCCACAATTCTTTGCAAAATCAAGATTTTTTATACTTTTTTTTTTTTTTCTCCCACAAAATTGTCATATTATCAGTTCATTTCTCACACACAGCATATGCATACCACAAATTACACCCCAAAACACATTCTGCTATTACTCCCGAGTACGGCGATACCACATGTGTGAGACTTTTACACAGCGTGGCCACATACAGAGGCCTAACATGCAGGGAGCGCCATCAGGCGTTCTGGAGCACCCAGGACAATTCTGATATTTCTCTCCTACATGTAAAAATCATCATTTATTTGTTAGAAAATTACATAGAATCCCAAAACATTATATATGGTTTTTTTTAGCAAACACCCTGGAGAATACAATGGTGGTCGTTGCAACTTTTCATCTCGCACGGTATTTTTTCGAATGCTTTTTTTTGGAAAAAAAAACAGTTTTGTGCTTAAAAAAACACAGTAAAGTTAGCCCAATTTTTGCATAATGTGAAAGATGAAGTTACGCTGAGTGAATAGATACCTAACATGTCACTCTTCAAAATTGCACACGCTCGTGGAATGGCGCCAAACGTCACTACTTAAAAATCCCCAAAGGCGACAATTGCATTTTTTTTTACTGGTCATATGTTTTGAGTTAGAGGAAGTCTAGGGCTAGAATTATTGCTCTCGCTCTAACGTTCGCAGCGATACCTCACATGTGTGGTTTGAACACAGTTTTCATATGTGGGCGGGACTCGCGTATGCGTTCGCTTCTGCATGTGAGCACATGGGGACAGGGGCGCTTTAAAAAAAAATTGTTTTATTTTTCATTTTACTTTATTTTAGTTTGACATTTTTTTCCCCAAAAATAAATTTTTTGATCACTTTTATTCCTATTACAAGGACTGTAAACATCCCTTGTAATAGGAATATGGCATGACAGGTCCTCTTTACAGTGAGATATGGGGTCAATAAGACCCCATATCTCACCTCCTAAGCTGGGAAGCCTGAAAAAAAAAAAAAAGATTCTGGCTTTGATCGTATTGGCGAGTCGGTGGAAGCACCGGAGGGCGGCGGGAGGGGGGGGCGGATGTCTATGGCTGGGTATTGCAGGGTATCCGCGACTATGGCTGGGTATCTCAGAGTATGGCGTTGCAGAGTTTTGCGTTGCAGAGCATTGCAGAATATTGGCGGGTGTTGCAGAGCATTGCAGAATGTTGCAGGGTATTGGCGGGTGTTGCAGAGCATTGCAGGGTATTGGCTGGGGGGTTGCAGAGCATTGCAGAGTGTTGCAGGATATTGGCGGGTGTTGCAGAGCATTTGACGGAGCGTGTTGCATTTGACGGAGCGATCACGTGGTGAACGGCCGCGATGAGCGGCCATTTACCGTGATCCGTGGCGGTCATGGATGCTCTCGAGTGCGCGCGAGAGCGGAATTCTGGGAGGACGTCATATGACGTCCTCCCAGAGTTAAACAGCCCTGTAGCCGTCATTTGGCTATGGGCCGGTTGTTAAGTGGTTAATAGGCATATACTATTTTTTTTTCCAAATAACATATTTATTTATTTTCAAAGAGTGCATTACACGTCATGCATTACTACATCATAATAAAACAGCTAGAACAGAAAAAAGTAGGCCGCAGGGACCACCCACCTATTGGCCCATCCCAGTAGGCCCCCCAGGGCCGGCAAATGCCAGCCCGGGGGGGGGCCCCCGCGAACAACCGGGCCGACCCTGATAAATAAAGAATGGCTTTACCCACCATAGGGTCCAGTGGAGTAGCCCCGCACCAAGTCATGGACCTCTTCTTACAGTATCAACCTCTCATGACAAACAGCATCCACAAAGTAGTGTGCTAAAAGAACAACAAAGCACGTACATGCACCAGCCATGATGGAGAAGGAAAGAGAGGCTGGCAAAAAGAAATAGGGGT
Source organism: Lithobates pipiens (assembly GCF_037356315.1). Lineage (NCBI taxonomy): Eukaryota > Metazoa > Chordata > Amphibia > Anura > Ranidae > Lithobates > Lithobates pipiens. The sequence continues at coordinate 392,637,791 of NW_027507758.1, forward strand.
ACCAAGCAACAGAGAAAGAAGAAGAACGAGAGCAGAGGTGAGAAGGATAGGAGATAAGAGGGATAAGGAGAAAGAGAGTTTAGCAAAGGATAAAAAGTAAAGAGAAAGGGGGGAGGAGAGTGTGGGGGAGGAGAGGTAGGGACAGGCAGGGGGTATAGTCACCGTGCGTGGTCTCTGCGTCGTTTTCACAGCTGGATCTCCCGGGAGTTCCATGGACTCCAGACCACATCGTGGGCCTCGAGCCTGTCCTGTATCCTGGCGGTCATCCTCTCCATCAACTCCACGTCCTGAACTCTAGCATGGAGTGCTCCCAGAGCGGGGGGCAGCACCTTTTTCCAGTGTAGGGCTATTAGGCATCTCGCCGCAGTCAGGATATGCCGTGACAATTTCTTGCGGGACTTCGTCAAAGTAGGGAGAGGGATGCCCAACAAGAAGGTCTTAGGATCCAGGTCCACCCGCCGATCCAAGAGATCAGCCAAGAGGCGCCGGACCCCTTCCCAGAAGGGGACCACTAGGGGACACTGCCAGAAGATGTGGAACAGCGTGCCTTTGTGGGTCAAGCATCGCCAGCATCTGTCAGAGGTGGTAGGGTAAATGGCGTGAAAGACGTCCGGGGTCATGTACCAGAAAAATAAAATTTTGTACGCGTTCTCCCTATAGAGCGTGCATAGAGAGCTTTTCGAGGCCTGGGACCATAAGGCATATACTATTTTAATAGTTTTCCCAAACCTTTTTTTCTGCTGATTAAAAAGCTACTGTTGTGCTTTAAACTCTAATATAATGAAAATCCTTGAAAGACCAGAGCATTATTGTAGGGGTTGATACTTTTAGAGCCAATTTTCGTCTTCCTTTTTTTTTTTTTTTTTCTTTAGGCTCAGTATCTTCTAAATGCATGCAAGCACTTTGTTGATATTACCATAATTTAGTAATTTGTGTGTGCTGCAGTTGTGAATTTCATACCAGTAGAGGGTAAGGAAAAGCTCTGCCTAAGGATTCATGTTTTTTGCAGTCATTGGGGAGGAATTTATCTTCTGGCTTATGATGAAAGAATAGCATCATGTGAAAGAGGCACCAACTTTACATCTGATTAAAGTCTGGTGCAGTGTGCCTTAGGGAAGACCATCTGGGATTGGCATGTCTCCCCTTCAATGATCTGATATCAGCCTGGCAGCCACTAACATGATTAATAGCATTCATCTCTAGCACATTATGAGCAAATTAAACTGCAAATTTGGTTTATGTGTGTTAGAAGATAGGCACAGTTTTGTTTGAAAAAGAATGTGAACCCTGTGAAGTTTTCAGAATTTCTGTATGATTCTCTCCTAAACTTTTGTCTGATTCTCTTTATTCAAGTAATATTGAGGAAATGCATATTTTATAAACACATGCAGCATTGTCTGCTGTGACATTTTCTGATGCAACCTAAAATTCATTGGTTTTTCAGTAACTGCTAGCCTTCCTAGATTTTAGGTAGCAAAAAGCCCCAGAGTTTTCTTCTTATGCCCTGTACACACGGTCGGACATTCCGACTACAAAATCTGATTTTTTAAGACTGATTTTGACCCAAACTTGTTATACAAGAGATGTCAATAGGTCCTTAGATACCTCATCAGATTTTAGTTGTGTGGCTTATTTTTTTTTTTTTGGTGAATGATCCTTCAAAGGAAGATTTTGTGCAATGGTGAAATTATTTTAAATTAACAGCCTTTTTGGCTAACTAAAACCCACATCTTCACCCTTCTGTTCAGATGAGTTTGTTCCCCCATTGATCAGCCAGTAATGGTCCATTCTTCATTCCCTTGTTTATTGATGTTTGCAGACCCAATTTAGCAAGTTTGTAAAATGCATGTCAGACTTGACCCGAGGAATCTTTGACCCAATGCCTTACATACAGTGGTCTTTTAAACACAGAGGGAGATTCAGATAATCATATTGAGGTTCATCAACTGTAAATACTTGTCTTAATAAAGCTATGTTAAATTTGACATTTTTGCCTGTTTAACCACTTAAATACAGGGCACTCTCACCTCCTTTCTTCCCAGTCCAATTTTCATCTTTCAGTGCTGTCGCATTTTGAATGACAATTGCGTGGTCATGCAACTGTACCCAAACAACATTTTTATCATTTCCCCCCCCCCCCCCCCCCCCCACAAATAGAGCTTTTTTTTGTTTGTTTTTGATCACCACTGGGGTTTTTATTTTTATTTTTTGCGCTACAAATAAAAAAGACCGAAAATTTTGAAAAAAAAAAAAGATTTTTCTTCGTTTCTGTTACAAAGTTTTGTGAATAAGTACATTTTATCTTTCACTGATCTGCACTGATAAGGCAGTACTGATTGACACTGATCATGAGGCACTTATATGCAGCACTAATGGTTTGCACTAAAATGCAGCGCTGATGGGCACTGATAGATGGCAGTGATATGCAGCACCGATGGGCAGCACTGATAGATGGCACGGATGGGCTGCACTGGTAGATGGCACGGATGGGCTGCACTGGTAGATGGCACGGATGGGCTGCACTGGTAGATGGCACGGATGGGCTGCACTGGTAGATGGCACGGATGGGCTGCACTGGTAGATGGCACTGATCAGAAGGCATTGGTAGACATCACTGATGGGCACAGAGTGCCATCCCTAACAGGCTGAGATTGGAATCCCTGGTGGTCTCCAGTGGGCATCCTCGATGGGTCTACACTGATGATCAATGTGCTCATTATCGGCGCTCAGCGCAGATCCCCCTTGCAGGAGAGCAGCCGATCGGCTTAGAGGAAGAGCATCTCAAGAGAAGGATGGGGCTTTCATTGCTGAACTTCTTTTTGCTAATGCTAACTTACTAGCGGTTAGGCCGACTCACTGAATTCAGTCATTTGAGAATCATTGACCCAGAGCTACCATGCAGCTCAAAATCTGCACTGAGGTATTGAACCAGAGGTTCATTAGGACAGAGGCAACCAGCATTTCCTGCAATGGCAGCCTGCATACTTCTCTCATATTACGTTATCTTCCTGCACTGTCATGTCAACCCTCCAGTGTTTGTTAAATATCTCCTTGATTTGCCTGTGTTCAATAGAATAGGTGGTAAATGGGACCTCCAATAAACATTTTTTCTTTATTACATATATTCATATATGCCTCACATTTTTAGGGTGGCACTTGGCCCAACATGTCCACGTGTATTTACCATTTCCTGTTCATTTCAGAACGAGGCATGGTAGACCTGACTAAGGTTCAGCGTGCACTCTGTCACTGCATTGATGATGAGATTTCTCTTTAGCCACAATGAGGCTTTGACATCAAATTTGCAGCCATGTGACCGGCGTCGCTCCGCTTGTGTGTTATCGGAGTGAGGTGTACAACTCACACCGATGATAGCGCTTCCTGTCTTCGCGCCATGTGCGGAGCCACGTCGCTCTGATTGGTCCTTTTTGTTTGTACATGTTCTCTATAAATATGGACCAATGTGGGGGACCTATTCTATGCCCCAGTTGAAGGCCATTGGGACAAAACGCGTTGGGTTTCGCTTTTAGCTTGTGGTCACAATTTTATATTTACATTTATGGATCGATGTTGGTATTTTAAAGCCGTAGTAAACCCGCAGATGTTTTTTTTCGGACTTTCAGCCGAGAATCCCCTTGTGCGCATGCGCCGCTGCAGTCAGCGGCGCACACCGAGGGGAATATCTCCTAAACCGTACAGGTTTAGGAGATATTTTTTTTACCTACAGGTAAGCCTTATTATAGGCTTTCATGTAGGTAAAAGTCATAAAAATGAGTATACAACCGCTTTAAATAAAACCCATCAATTTTGATCTGTGCCGTATGGTGGCATCTTTTTCTTTCCATATTCCTTTGGATGAGAATGTCTGGCTTTTGATGTTTACATTCAGATTGACCACCATTCGAGTTCCAGCTTCTCTCCATCTATTGGAGTTCCATGTTCTGGCTTTCTCAGCAAGATTGATTCACTGTCGCTGACATGCGAGTCCACTTACATTTGTTAAGAGAAATTTACCCCTTATCTTTGGTGGTCGCATCATCCCTGGTGTTGTGTGCTGTCATGGCTGTTCCATCCTACCTTTTGAATACTAATTCCATCATAAGGGGGGACTCTTCCCATGTTCTATTTTATTTTGAACTTACTTCGGGATATAACGATCCATCATAAGTTCAGACCTTATATTTTCCTGTTTTTTTCTTTGTTTTTCTTCTCATTTGAATAGCATTTTATCATTCGTCATGCATGTTCCTCACTATTGTATGGTGTATCACATTATTATATGGTTCATCACTGTATGACATTTTTCACTTTTTATGGTTTATCACTTTAGCACTACATTTTGTTATACATCCTCTTTAAAATGTTGTCAATGTTTTGGTTAGCTGTTTTTATCACTATTTGGGTTAGTGCAGTAATTTCACATATTAGTGTAGCAAAGAGATGGCCTAACATCTAATGTTGCAAATTTCCAGGGATGATTGGTATCCTGTTTGCATTTCTGATAGTAAGAAAACTACTGCATGATTCAAATCATCCCTGTTTATTTTCAGAAGTAAAATTTTCTTTAACAAGAAGGTTCTTTTGGTAGTGAAGAGTGATAAATTACAATAGCAGTAAAATGAAAGCACATTGATTCATATACTGATCTCTTTTGCTTATACTGTTTTGCCCTTGGATTTTAATATGAGTAAATAGCTTCCTGACCTCGGTGTGTTGTCTCAAAATATAACTGCTGCATATTCAGAATTTTCATTTATAAGATACATTTTGTTTAAAATATAACCTTTCTTAACCTGTTTGTGCAAAGATATAGAGGAAGTAGATTTTATAGAATAGCTACTACATAAAAACTGTACAGATGTTGCACAAAGAGGACAGAAACTGTAAAAGCTGTGCCCAGAAAAAGTAGAGGGCAAATAACTCATCACCAGTATTGTCTGTAGGCTCACTGCAGCTGATCTTTTAACAAATCGCCCAAATGGCCCTGATCAAAAGTTTACATGCCCTGGAACGTTTGGCCTTGGTACAGACACAGAAGGTGGCACACACAGGTTAATATGGCAATTAAAGGTTAATTTCCCACATTTGTGGCTTTTTAAATCACAGTTAGTGTATGTATAAATAGGCAATGAGTTTGTTAGCTCTCGCATGGATGCACTAAACAGGCTAGACACTGAGCCATGAAGAGGTAGAAAAGAACAGTCAAAAGACCTGCAAAAAAAGGTAACGAAACGTTACAAAGATGGAAAATTATATAAAAAGATAACCAAAGCATTGAATATGTCAGTCAGTACTGTTTAATCATTTAATGAGAAATGGGAAATTTGGGGATCTCTTGATACCAAGCCAAAGTCAGGTAGATCAAGAAAGATCTAACATTCCAAGGCCAAACTTTCCAGGGTATGTTAACTTTTGATCAAGGCCATTTGGATGATTTCTGTTAGTTCTTTGGATCCTTTTTAAATCGTAATGATAACCCAAATCGCCCTGGGGGGCACTTGCCTTGGAGGTGGAGCCTGGAACACTGGCAGGGGACCTGAGAAGAGGAGGTAAGTTTAACAGGGTTTATATTTTATTAAAATAAGCATACAACCCCTTATAATCACTTTAACAGGATAAAGAACTTGCTGCCCTGGGCTTAGATACCAGAGGTGATTTTAACATGCTAACCTTCTTTACTTTGCAAAATCAATAACCACTGAGACTTCTGCAAAATTTGTACAGAAAGCCTAGCTGGACAAAGAAAACCAAAACAAACAAAAAAATGAATGAATTAATTGCTAAGTGTATGTAGAGGCAACAAAGGAATATTACTACATTTGTTGAACTACATCATGAATATTCGTGACAAAGCGCACAAAATAACCTGTTTTGATGTAACTGGGGAAAAAAAAGCAGTTACTGTCTATCTTCTTGTGTAATCCTTTCAGCAAATGCAATTTATATCTTCAACCTTCAGTAACAGTAAGGCAGTATCTAATCATGTGGACCGCAAGGATTTGAGGATGACTCAATTGCTATGTCTGACATGGAAAATCCTGACTCTAGAAAGGAGGGGTAAAATGTCACCTTTCTTCAATTGTGTACTCTTGTAGAGGTTATCGCTTCATAGCAGCAATTTCCTGTGTTTGATAAGCTGGCAAAGGACTTTTTTTATATTGTTGTAGGGGACTTAGCAAGGGATGTTGTCTATATGCAATAAAGGTCAACCATCATTGCATTTGCTTGATAAGAATTGGAGAGCATTCAACTCTGAAGAGATTACATAAAATAAAATTAAGGAGCAAATTGTATTTTTAAAGGGTTGTCATCTTAACATGTTAAGAAAGGAACTTTGGTCTTTCAACAGCAGTGCTCACGTAGCGAACAAGTCAGATTGCAGTGTAATATTTGCTCATAAATAGTCAGTAAGTCAGACATTGTGATATCTGCGCATGCAAGAATTTTTTCTGCAAGCAAAAAAGCCAGTGATTAGACCCTGAAATGGAGAATGGGAGGCTTAGGAAGCAAACCGGAGGCCAGGTTGGTCCCCGGAATTCTGATAATACGTCTTTCTTGATAAATAAACAGGCAGATCACAAAAGAGAATTTTTGGTATATCTCCGGGGAAAGTAAAAGTCCTTCCTTGCAGTGGGGGGCTGCCCTTGTATCTTAGAAGTTAAATGCTTGCTTAGGTCTAAGGCACCTGGAAAGCAGTTTTACTTACCTAACCCCCTACCCTATCTGCATCCGGCACTCACTAATTCTCCAGAGGTGGACTTTGCCTCTGCATCCTTATGTCCAATGCAGGGCTTTCGACCTACGACCACTGAAGTGTAGTGGAAAAGAGGTTGTGGGGACAGGTCTAGAAGCATGGAGGAAGCCCTCAGCAAAACTGCTTTTCTGTTGTTCATTAATGGACTCCACCTCTTCCTATTCTTGACCATAGGTTATACTGCCCCCACAGGAGTAAGACACTAGGCAGAAAAAAAGATGCTGAGCACTACCTATGGGTAATCCCAGGTGATAGTAAACCTGCTCCCTGCTAGAAAGGTCAGACTCCTCCCTTCCCCATCACTTGCACATTGTTCCTGTTTTCCCACCCCTCGCTGAGACACTGCTTTGGGACGTCCCTAAGGTTAAAAATAGGGAAGAGACTGTGCTTGTCAATGAATGAAAGAGAAAATTGGATTTTTTTTGTTACTCACTGTAAAATCCCTTTCTCTGAGTTCATTGACGGACACGCCTCACCCACCCCTCTTTTTTTTTTTTTTTTTTCTTTTTTTTTTTTTTATGCTACTGTTTTATGATTAGCTGAGCTTGCCTAGAGTAGGAATGGGTTTACTACCAGCTGGTACTATATATAGTGCTACACTTTTTCTTTTCTGACTAGCGTCCTACTCCTGTGGGGACAATATAACCTATGCTCAAGAATAGAAAAAGGCTGTGTCCGTCAATAAATGAAAGGGATTTTGCTGTGAGTAATAGAAAATCCAGTTTCCTGGTTCACTAGACCTAAATAGACTTTTAACTACTAAAAGCGCATGGAAACCATGAAAGGGAGGTTTACCTTTACTGTTAAGTTAAGCTTTAACCCTCCTGACTAAAAATTGTGATTAGTATATGTGAACTAAATGAGTAGAATAACATAATTATAAATACATTTCCAGGTATAATATCAAAAAGTTAACTCCGAACCATATTTCAGTTTCAATTACTGTCAGATTCAAAGATTTACATTTTTAACGTTTTTTTTTTTGCTTCAGATATTGGACCTTGTTAAAGGTATGCATTACCAGCTGGCATGCCAGAAATATTTTGAGCTGACGCACAATGTAAGTATACGTTTTATTTTTACTTTTTATTTTTTTTTTTTTTTTCTGGAGTGAGATTGGTAAAGGTTTGTTGGCCAGGAATTACTACTTTGTTTTAATAGCTGCCATTTGTGGTTCCACACCATGGTACACTTGAGTTAAGTGGTTACACATTTTCACATTTTGAAACCCTCTGGCAAACAGGAATCCTTGATGAAAACAATTTGTTGTATAGAGAGCTCTATAGCTTAATCGCAAACTTACACCTACAACTAGCCTTTTGAGCAAGCGACAGTGGTGAAACAGGACAAGGAAAGTTAATTTTGAGTGGAGACATCAATGTATGCAGTCTTTTTTGGACAATTATTAACCACTTCCGGACTGCTGCATGCTGTTATACATCCTTTCTTTGAAGGGTGACATCGTTGTTATGGCAGCAGCTAGCTGCCATAACCCCAGTATCCTCCTGTTCATCTGCGGTCCGGTTTCCGATAATAGAGGTCTCTGCGGCGGATTCGCCACAAGGTCACTTTTATCGGCGGCGGGAGACGGGTGCCCCTCAGCCACGTACCGGAGCCGTCAGCAGCAGTGGAGGTGATGGGATCTTCGCCCTTGATGGGCATGGAGACAAATGAGGGGAAGATGGCCCCCAGCCGTCTCCATAACAATGCAGGGCGGAAGTGAAGTCATAACGTCACTTCTGCCTATAGCTCTTAAAGGGTGTTTGTTTTTTTTCTTTATTTGCATTTAAGTGTAAATATGATATCTGAGGTCTTTTTGACCTCAGATCTCATATTTAAGAGGTCCTGTCATGCTTTTTGTCTATTACAAGGGATGTTTACATTCCTTGTAATATGAATAAAAGTGACACAAATTATTATTATTTTTTTTTTTTAAGTGTAAAAATAAAAGGTAAAATAAATAATAAAAAATAAATTAAATTTAAACGCGCCCCATCCTGCCGAGCTCGCATGCAGAAACAAACGCATAAGTGAGTAGCGCCCGCACATGAAAATGTTGTTCAAACCACACATCGCCGCGATCGGTAGCGGGAGAACAATAATTCTAGCCCTAGACCCCCTCTGTAACTTAAAACTTGCAACCTGTAGAATTTTTAAAACTTCGCCTATGGAGATTTATAAGGGTAAAAGTTTGTCGTCATTCCACAAGCAGGCACAATTTTGAAGCAACGACATAGGTGACCCTGTATGAATTATTATTATTTTTTTTAATTAAAGTATTAATTTAAACTTTTAAATGTAATTTTTTTTAATTAAACAGTATTTAAAGAACCAAAAGGTATATTGCATCACTCTAAACTTACAAACATGAAAATACAAGTTGACAACTTTTTCTCTGTAATTTTTGATACTTTTTTGGGCATGGAAAAGTCATTGTCTTCACTGGCTTTCAAACAACATTTCTTTTTTGGCGATTCCAATTCCATTCATCATTGAATTGATCTCAGTGACTCAAACCCCTGAAGCCATTAGAACAGCACAGAAACTAGAATTATCAGAAGGTATAATCTGCAGTGACCTATATACTTCTTTAGTATAGGTTTCCTTTAACAGGAAACAAAACAAGTGTAACTAACCTAACATTAAATAGCATTGCTGTAAGGGCTCTGTTTTTTTCAAAAAAAGTAAATTGCAATCTATTCAATATTTAATAAACATAAAAATATTAGGCTAAAAATATATTATTTTTATAATTTTGTAACTGTTATGTACATCAGGACAGCTATATTGGCTTGTTACATTTGCAGGCTCTCTGGTCTCTTCCTTGTAGGACTGTACAAGGGTTATGCTTATATGCAATACACTCCCTGTATAGGTAGTGGTAGAGAAAATTCTCTCTCAGCAGTTGTAAAGAGTAAGTCTCATAAAAGTTAAAAGTATGGGTTTATGTAAAAAATAAACATCCATACTCACCCCTATTCTGCAGAATCATTGTGATTCTACAACTGTCCCACGTCAGCTTTAAGACCAAACACTGAATGATCCCATGACCGCTGATCACTCAACTCTTGGTCTGTTCATCCGGTGCTCACTAGTGTATGGGGCTGCGGAGGGGGTGAGCACAGCAGGCCCTGGCTCCCAGCTGCAGGCTTGGGTGGATCTCTACAATGTTGTAGGGATGTTTTCAGAACCTGGAGCTACTCTGCTCCACCAGTTGATAACAGTCACAGGATTACAAAGGTTAGTGCACTCCTATGACCCACAGGAGAATTGCAGTAACTTGGAACATGTTCATTGAATATCAAATTTACCTTTACTTTTAAAGTCTATCTTAACCCAAGATCAAAAATGTAAAATATTGCAGGTTACCAGTAGTCAGATGTTGTTTAACCGCTTGCGGCCCGCCGGCCATCATATTACGGCCAGACGGCGCTGCTCTCGTTCTGGGTAGGCGTCATATGATGTCTGTCCATTTAAACAGGGAATGTGCGCAATCGTGTGCACGCATTCCTTTTTCTTCTGTGGCGGCATGTCACGGAGACACCGCTCGTAACCGAGGGGGGTGGACATCCATTGGGCATGGCTGCTTACCACGCGACTTCATCACGGTCGATCACAGATGGTACCGCCCCACTTTGCACGGCGCATGCACACGATCACATTGTGGCAGCTTGTTCCCGGGTACACTGCTTGTCACCAACACTGGTAAACTGCCATTGGCCGCCGGCTGTTTACCACATGATCGGCTGTGATCCTTTCACTGCCTATCACTAAATGTAAACATAGAGCTGTAATGAGATGTTACTGGGTTCTCCTTACGCACCAATTGTGTGTGAGAAGGAGATTCCGTTAATATCTCGTTACCGCTTACAGTGTACACCAATCACACTGATTGCCCCCCCCCCCCCAAATAAAGAGGACCTGTCACCACCTATCAAAGTACCTGTCTCGGTTCATCTGAGTACCTGTCACCGCCCTTCAGAGTACACGAATACCAGTCACCAGCCCATCAGTGTACCCAAGTACCTATCTGTAGCCCATCAGAATACCTGAGTACCTGTCACCAGGCAATCAGAGTACCCGAGTACCTGTCACTAGGCCATCAGAGTACTGGAATACCTATTTTCAGCCCATGCCTCATAGAATATACAATGGGGTGTTTGCTTTCCAAAATGGGGTCATTTTGTGGGTAATTCCATTGTCCTGGTGCTCAAGGACCTTCAAAAGCGTGATAGGTAGGAATGAAATGAGATGTGTAATTTTATGCTCCTAGAACGCCTGAAGGTACTACTTCAATGTTGGGCCTCTGTATGTGGCCAGCCTGTGTAAAAGTCTCACACATGTTATCGCCATACTCGGGAAGAGTAGCATAATGTATTTTGGGCTGTGATTTTTGCTATATACATGCTGTGTGTTAGAAATATCTTATAAATTGACAACTTTGTGTAAAAAAAAATGGTTTCATTTTTTTCCCCACATTTTCCAAAAACTTCTGGAAAAAAATGAACTGTTCAAAAGACTCATTATGCCTCATAGATTATACTTTGGAGTGTTTGCTATCCAAAATGGGGTCATTTTGTGCGCAATTCCATTGTCCTGGTGCTCCAGGGCCTTCAAAAATGTAATAGGTGGTTGAGAAATGAGATGTGTCATTTATGCTCGTAGAATGCCTGAAAGTGCTATTTCATTGTTCCTCTGTATGTGGTGGCCAGGCTGTATGAAAGTCTCACACATGGTATCGCCATACTCGGGAAGAGTGGCAGAATGTAATTTGGAGTGTAATTTGTTGTATGCATATGCTGTGTGTGAGAAATAACCTGATAATGATATTTTGGTAAAAAAATTATAATTTTGTAAAGAATTGTGTGAAAAAATTTAAAAAAACTCACAATGCTACTCACTTAATACCTTGGAATATCTAGTTTTTAAAAGAGGGTAATTTGGGGTGGGGGCCACATTTGTACTTCCCTGACTTGTCTCAAGAAATTAGATAAACCTGATGTACTGAAGGCCTGATCAGATGTGATCAATTTTCAGTGATTGGTATCATAGATGGTAGCCTCTATAACTTTCACAAAGACCAAGTAATATACACTAATTTGGGTTATTTTTACCAAAGCTATAGTTTCATAGTTAGTAAGGTTGAATAAAGACACCAGTCCACCCAGTTCAACCTGAGTGAGTGTCTACCCCTTTCCCTGTACATTGCACACTCACATTGGTCCCTACCCTCAAGGAGCCCACAATCTACGGTACCCATTCATATACTAAGGCCAATTTTGGACAGAAGCCAATTAACCTACCTGCATGTCCTTGGAGTGTGGGAGGAAACCGGAGTACCCGGAGGAAACCCACGCAGGCACAGGGAGAACATGCAAACTCCAGGCAGGTAGTGTCATGGTTGGGATTTGAACCAGCGACCCTTTTTACTGCTAGGTGAGAGTGCTAACCACTACACCACTGTGCCGCTAAATATACTGTTGAAAAATGTTGTATAGTTTTTATAAGTGCAAAAAATATCTGTTAATTCTGCCAAAATCTTGTTAACAGGCAACTTTCTGTTCTCATGAGGTACACTGTTCACATGTATTTTTAAAGGACTACATGAGTCCTGTTATGTAAACAGGGTAGGTAAAGGTAGCTGCAACCCTGTCTTATGGTGATAAGGCTGCTTCCCCATAGCTACAAAACTGTTGTTTTCAATTATTATAAAGCATTGTACATAATTAAGCAATTTCATACATATGAATATATATTACTTGTAAGTAATATATATTCATATGTATGAAATTGCTTAATTATGTACAATGCTTTATAATAATTGAAAATAAAAACAGAATTAAACAAAACTGTTGTAAGTACGGAAAAAAGGCCTGACAAAAAAAAATATATATATATACCACCTCAATACTCAATACAGTGCACTTACACCCCCTTCCTGCCCATACCAATTCTCAGCTTTCAGCGCTCTCACACTGAATGACAATTAATGAAATGTTGGGTCTTTTTTTCACACAAATAGAGCTTTTTTTTGGTGGTATTTAATCACTAGTGGGTTTTTGTTTGTGCTATAAATAAAAAAAAAAAGGCTGTAAATTTTGTGACAAAAAATGCCTTTTTCTTTGTTTCTGTCATAAAATTTTTGCTAATTAGTAATTTTTCTTCATAAATTTTGGCTAAAATTTATACTGCTACATATCTTTTATAAAAAATTGGTAAAAATAACCCAAATTAGTGTATATTACTTGGTCTTTGGTATCATAGTTTGTAGACTATAACTTTCACAATCACTGAAAATTGATCACATCTGATCAGGCCTTCAGTACATCAGGTGTATCTAATTTCTTGAATCACTAACAAGTCAGGGAAGTACAAATCCCCCCCCCCCCCAAATTACCCCCTTTTAAAAAGTAGACATTCCAAGGTATTAAGTAGCATTGTGAGTTTTTTTTAAATTGTAATTTTTAACAGTATATTTAGCAGACCAAATGACACAAAAATAATAGAATCCAGTTTTTAAGGTTAATATACTTAACTCTTAAAGCAGTATTAAACCAAAAACCAAGAATGTAATATATTCCAGTTTGCCAATCATTTGATGTGGTTGCTGCATCCGTTTTCTTTTTCTTTAGGGCAGTGGTCTCCAAACTGTGGCCCGGGGGCCAGATGCAACCCTTTGCCTGCCTGGCCCCTGGGTCACCATTTCATTCACTGATGCCAACAATGGGACATAACTCTTCCTCACTGACACCAACAGTGGGGCAGAATTCCTCCCAGTGACACTAACAGTGGGACACAGTTCCTCCAAATGACACCAACAATGGGGCATTGTTTATTTCCACTGATGTCGGGACCTTTTCTACTCCCAATGGCCACAGTATGCCCCCCCTAAAGTCCAAAGGACAGTAAACTGGCCCTTTGTTTGGAAAGTTTGGAGACCCCTGCTTTAGAGTTTTTTATTTTTCCTCTGTTCCCCCTGGTGATTTTGCCAGTAACACATCTCCTCTGTTAGAGTGCCCCCACTCTGGATGAATGAGCACAGGCGGCACATTTGGACAACAGTATTGGCAGTCTATGGGGAGGGGATTGTTGGATATACTAGCAGAATTAAATTTACTAACAAATTGAAACCATACTCCAGCCAACACGTTTTAGTAGCTACAGCAAACGTTTTTTTTTTCTTTTTGAGATAAAGGTTTTAAATAAAAGCTGATCGTTGTGAGAGCGCCTGCCACTGTTAAATGGTTTGTCTCACCCTGTAACTACAAGAGAGCTTGAAAAATAACACACTGGGCAAATCACCAGATAAAATAGAAGAAAGAAAACCTAAAAAAAATGAGAATTGGTATGCTGCAATATAATTAATGCTTGCTTTTGGCTTTAATACTGCTTTAAGTCTTTGGAACTGGTTTGCCACAATAAATACTTCCTTATCAAATAACATAAATGAAAAAGAAAAAAAACAATTACCATGAATTTTAAATTGGTGCCCTCTAAATGTGAAACCACATCACACAGTTCTTAACACCGGTAACCACAAAGCATCATGGATTGTAATTTTTGTAACCTGAACGGTTTCACTGTCATGTGTGTTCTCCAAACCACTTACTTAAACCCCAAAGAAAGTCCTAAATGTTGCATTAGAGCATTAATTGCTGTAAAACCACACTTGATGAGCCTGAAATTTGAGATTTGCTGTTTAAAAAGGTCACAATGCATAAATGTAAAGAAACTCAAGAAAAAGGATAGATAGTCTGTAACAAGCATTATAATCACTGAGACATACTGAGCCTTTTATCTGATAATGACAATCTAAGAGGCACTGAGCTATTATTAATGCATTTTTTTGGTTACTTAATTTTTTTATCTCCGCTCACAAAAATAAATCTTGACATATATTGAAATGGTTACACATATGCACATGGTTATATTGGCCCTCAAATTCCACTCGCACACTGCAAATGGAAAATGGCTGTTGGCAAGCATGGGGCTGCCTCAGAATGGGAGGACGAGCACCACCGGTACGGTCTCCCAGCCAGGGGAAGAGAGAGGAGAGGAAGATGAGAGCTGTCCGGATCAGCAGAGAGTGGGATTGCCCACTGTAATAGCTTTCATTAGAACTTCCTGTGCTCCCGGGCTCATCTTTTGGCCTAGCGCCTTTGATAGACAGAATGCCAGTCCAATGCAGGACGTGTGACATCATCAAAGGCGTCGGCCAAGAGGTGGGGCTATGTGACGATGAGCCCCAGGAAGACAGGAAATTCAAATGAAACCTATTACAGCGGACAATCCCGCTATCTGCTGATCTTGGCGGTTTGCCTCTTCCTCTGCACAGGTGAGGCTGCATTGGGCACAGGCGAGGCTGCACTGATAAAGTTGTTAATATTTATTTTTGTAACCTAATTCTGCATAAAACATTTAAGTGTAATTTCATGAGATCACTTATGAGGATGGGATTAGGTAGCAGGGCATGGTAGGGGTTGGGTGGGGCAACTGGTGTCGAGTAACCCTTAAGGCCTGGCTAGTAGCTCAGGACTTTAAATTTTGAGCCCTGGTTATTTGATGCCTTTCCATGAAGTGATTCTTGGACTGCAATCATGTGAAGAAAGTGCTAACGCTGTTAGGGTTATTTTGGGGATAATGTATTCATTTTCTTTTTTGCAAAGGTTAGGACAGTGCTGGATGGAAGATCCGGCATGACTGACAATATATACATCAAACAACTTCACTTATCCATTAAGGCCCTTTTGAATGTGTCCATAATAGTTTAAAAACAAGGTCAGCTGAAACTTAGGTTGGCTATAAAAAGATGAATAGATTTTAGTAATTGTAAAGACTGTGCGCATGGGCATTGCTTACTCTACAATTCTGTGGCAACTATAGAAGAGTCTGTACACCCCATGCAAAGTGTTGTGCATTTTTTGAAGCCCAAATGCAGCAGTCAAATGTCTATTCATAGTGTAAACAGAGTAGATGCAATTTTACTTTTCTGAAGGTATAACTCGCATCTCTATACGCACTCAGTAAGACTCAGGAGCGCGTCCGCACGAGTGTCCCCTCAGCATATGAAAGAGGAGTAGCAGATATTGCTGTTGGGAAACACCAGAAGAGGAGGTAAGGGACTGCTTTGTGCATTAACATTGCAAAAAGCAGGTAAGGATAACATGTTTTTTGCTGGTTGTAAATGCTTTTACAACCACTTTAACCACTTTCTGCCCGCCATATAACAAAATGACGGCCAGAAAGTGGTTGTGTTATCCTGACTGGACATCATATGAGATTCAGTAGGATAAGCCAGTGGTGTAGCGATCAGTGGTGTCAGTCGCCGCTTATGGGTGGCCATCCAGTACTACCTATCCATGCCCATAAGTGCTGCATATCGGTGCCACCTATCAGTGCTGCATATAAGTACCTCATCATCAGTGCCCTTCAGTGCAGCCTCATCATTGCTCATCAGTGAAGGAGAAAACTTACTTAGTTACAAAGTTTTGTACAGAAACAAATAAAAAAAACTTTTTTATTATTTGGAGCGCAAAAAATAGAAAACCCTTGTGGTGATCAAATTACAACAAAAGAAAGCTCTATTTGTCAGGGGAAAAAATTACAAAAATGTTGTTTGGGTACAGTGTTGCATGACTGCGCAATTGTCATTCAAAATGTGACTGCACTGAAAGCTGAAAATTGGACCGGGCAGGAAGGGTGTGAAAGTACCCTGTATTGAGGTGGTTAATTAGAATTCAAGCCTACTTGTGTTATACACAGCACACATCTGCTAAAGTCCTTATACCCACAAAATATGCTTTGAATATTGCACAAGCGTCTCACAGACACCTGAAAAGGCATCCTTTTCGTCATACAGAATAAAGACCAAGCGCTAAGACTTGTATCGCTGATGGTCAGCAAGTCTTGTGCACAAACACTTGAAGTACCACCACTGCACCTCTAGAAAATAAAACAAACTGCCCTGCTGCCACTTTAATGATGTAAAATGTGAACCATATTTTTAACCCCTATCTAGACTTGATAGTGAAAAATAAGTGGCGCTAGATTACACACACATGTATTAAACTACAATAGTGTAAAAATTGTGAACCTAAAAATGAAAATAACTTCATAAGCAATACAGTTTAAAGTATTACTGTAAAGAAAATAATTATTATCAGTGTAACAATATCACCCTGTGACAAGTGAAAGTAAACTAAATTCAACATAAAAGTCCATAAGCATAATCGGGTTCATCCAGAAAAGAACTGATTCAGTGTAAACTTTTCTGATCTTCCACCACACCAATAAGTGCCAGTGATTCCGCTCCCTTTGGATGAGACACTCGCCAGATATTTATGCCTTACACTCTCGTGCTTGGCATATCTGCTTTGAGCCACACAAACAGGGTCAATTGATCTCCGTTATCCGGCCCCAAGCATGTGAACAGGATCTCTCCACATGAAAATAAAAGGTGCTTCACATAGTGTAATATTGTGTGAAAAACTTCAACCATTGCACTCGCATAACATCACTTCAAAGCCGGCAGGTAAAATCACAGCAGAAAGCTCTTGGTTAAAATGTCCGTAGTGGTATATAGTGTGGTCATGGCAGACCCGAGGTGTACAGCTTAGAAATCACACTCACTCGCTCCTCTTAGCTTGAACCGTCACTCCCTGATCTCTCGGGTGATAGCTATCTGTTTTACTGGTACTGATTTTACAATATTACACTATTTGGAGCACCATTTATTTTCATGTGGAGAGATCCTGTACACTTGCTTGTGGCCGCATAATGGAGACCAATTGACCCTGTCTGTGTGGCTCAAAGCATATATGCCGAGCACGAGAGTCTAAGGCATAAATATCTGGTGAGTGTGTCATCCAAAGGTAGCAGAATCACTGGCACTTATTGGTGTGGTGGAAGATCAGAAAAGTTTACAATGAATTAGTTCTTTTCTGGATGAACCCGATTATGCTTATGGACTTTTAAGTTGAATTTAGTTTACTTTCACTTGTCACAGGGTGATATTGTTACACTGATTATAGTCATGATTATTTTTATTTTCTTTACAACGATACTTTAAACTTTATTATTTATGAAGTTATTTTTATTTATTTTTAGGTTCACGTTTTTTACACTATTGTAGTTTAATACATGTGTGTGTAATCTAGTGCCACTTATTTTTCACTATCAAGTTTAGATAGGGGTTAAAAATAGGGTTAACAAGAGCTAAGATTGTCTGAGCCTACCTTAACCACTTACCCACTGGCCACTTAAACCCCCTTCCTAACCAGACCAATTTTCAGTTTTCATTGCTCCCATATTTTGATTGACAATTACTCAGTCATGCAACACTGTACTCATATGAAATGTTTGTCCTTTTTTCACACATGGATCTTTCTCTTGGCTGTATTTGATCACCTCTGGGTTTTTTGTTTATTTTTTTGTGCTATAAATGAACAAATACTGAATATTTTGTAAAAAAAAAAAAATGCATTTTCTTCTTTTCTATTATACAGTTTAGCAAATTAGTATTTTTTCTTCATAAATATTGTCCAAAATTTATACTGCTACATATCTGGTAAAAATAACCCAAATCAGTGTACATTTATTTTGTCTTTGTGAAAGTTAGAGTCTACAAGCTATGGTGCCAATTATTGAAAATTGATCACGCCTGATGTAATGAAGGCCTATCTCATTTTGTGAGACACTAACAAGCCAAGAAAGTACAAATACCACCCAAATGACCCCTTTTTGAAAGTAGATATTCCAGGGTATTTAGTAAGAGGCATGGTTAGTTTTTTGAAGTTGGCATTTTTTCCCAAAATTCTTACAAAATTAAGACCCCCTCCCCCCAAATTGTCATTATAACAGGTTATTTCTCTCACATGGCGTGTGCATTCCAAAAATGACACCCCAAAATACATTCTGCTACTCCTCCTGAGTTTGGCAATTCCACATGTGTGAGACTTTTACACAGCCTGGCTACATACAGAGGCCCAACATTGAAGTTGCACCTTTAGGTATTCTAGGATCATAGATTACACATTTAATCTCTCAACCACATATTACACTTTTGCCATTTTTCCATTGTCCCTGGAGCACCAGGACAATTGAAACGTCCACAAAATTACCCCATTTTGGAAGATAAACACCTTAACGTATAATCTATGAGGCATAATGAGTCTTTTGAACAGTTTTTCCAGAAGTTTTTGGAAATATAAGATATTTCCAACACAGCATGTACATAGCAAAAATTACGCACCAAAATACATTCTGCTGCTCCTCCTGAGTATGGCGATACTACATGTGCAAGACTTTTACACAGCCTGGCCACATACAGAGGCCCAACATCCAAGGCGCACCATCAGGTGTTCTATGGACATAAATTACGCATCAAATTTCCTTACAACCTATAACTTTTTTGAAGGCCCTTCATGTTTTTAATACATAGCATGTACATACTAAGAATTACACCCCAAAATGCATTCTACTGAGCAAAGGGTAAACAAAAAGATTACCTGCGGTTTTAGCAGTGCAGTTGTCCACAAGAGGAGAGCCCTTATCCGGGCAGCAAGCAGGGATGTGGTCAGCGACAGAGAATGGAATTGTCCAGGCACCAGGCGAATATTGTCCATAGTCAGTACAGGCAGGAATATTGTCCATATATAGTCCAGGGTCAGTGCAGGTAGAGATATTGCCAGCAGTACCAAAATATTGGCCCTGGTAGTAAGCGGGAACATGGTCCAAGTAGCAGGCCAAAAAAGAATGGGGACGGGCTAGAGGCTTCTCTGACCCAAATCTCTTTGAAGCCTCCGGGTCTCCAGAACCTAATCCAGGAATGAGAAAACTAATAAATTAGTTTTCTTCACCCAGAAAAACAATTCTGGAGCCCCTCACATATTTGAGACCCCTGTGTTCCCACAAGAATAGCAGGGTAAAAGATCAGCCCAAGAGGCAGGCAAAAACCGTGGTGCAGGGTCCGTTCCAGAGCAGGCAGAGGTAGTTACAGTGTAGCGTTAAGCAGAATCATGGTCGTATAACAGGCAAGGGTCAGTTCTGGAGAAGGCAGAGGTATGTTTAGCGTTGGGCAGAAGCGTGGTTGTATAACAAGCCAGGGTCGGTTCTGGAGAAGGCGGAGGAAAATGACAGGAAAAGAAAATTAGGTTTACCATTCTTCCCTAATAATGTAGAGAAGTATGGTAACGGCAGAAACATTCACCTATACAGAGGCCTGGTTGGGAAGGACATTTGGGACAATAATACGTGATGCCACTTCTAACGGGGGGGGGGCGCTTAGTTCTCAGGAAAGTGGCATTTATGGATTAAATATTTTCTGGTGAGCCTCAGGGTACAAGAGGGCGGAGATAACTTGTTCTTGGTAATGCAGATGGGATATGGGGGTCTCAGTAGATTTTTGGTAAATAACATAAGTGTTATACATGGCTAAACTAAAAAAATAAGTGGACACGTTTTTTAAACCAATGGTGGTATTAACTATTGATATGGTAAACACTTTGGTTAGGAATGTAGGAGCAATAAATGTAAAAAATATTTTCAAACAAATACCCAAACCCTCTCCACTATCCACTTCTGCACCCCTTTTCCTCTTCACCTCTGCACCAGCTGCACACCCTGTCCATTGCTTACCTCATCCACTGTTCATCTCTACACCCCCCTGCAAACCTTGTCTACCAGTCATCTCCCCATCCTCCGCACAACCTCATTCACTGCTTGCCTCTGCATCCCCTGCAGGCCTCATCCACTGCTCACCTCTGCACCCTATGCATACCTTTTTCACTACACTCCCTGCGCTCCTTGTCCACTGCTCATCTCTACACCCCCAGCAAACCTAATCCACCAATCCTCTCTGCATCCCATGTACACCTTGTCCGCCGCTCACCTCTGCACCCCATGGGTACCTTTTTCCACTGTTCCTCTCTGCACTGGCTGCATATCTGATCCACGGTTCATGTGTGCACCATTTACAAACCTTGTCTAGCATTCACCCCCAATCCCTCCGCATCAGCTGCATAACTCATCCACTGCTCACCTCTGCATAACTCGTCCACTGCACTTCCTGTAGATCTTGTTCACTGCTCACCTCTTCACCCCTTGCAAACCTCTTCTGCTGCTCACCTCTACACCCTCTGCAAGCCTCATCCACTGCTCACCTCTACACCCCCTGCAAACCTCATCCACCAGTAATTTCTACTGCACCAGCTGCAGAACTCATCCATTGCACATCTCTATACCCCCTGCAATCCTCGTTCACTGCTCACCTCCACATCCACTGGAAACCTCGTCCACTGCTCACCTCTACACCCTCTGCAAGCCTCATCCACTGCTCACCTCTACACCCCCTGAAAACCTCGTCCACCAATCATTTCAACTGCACCAGCTGCATAACTCGTCCTCAGCTCACCTCGGCACTCTCCACATACCTCATCCACTTTGCTCACTGCACAGCTTGTCCACTGCTCACCTCTTCACCCCTGCAAATCTTGTCCACCAAACATCTCTGCCTCTCCTGCACACCATTTCCAAAACTCACCTCTCCACCCCCTGCATACCTTGTTCACTGTTCTCCTCTGCACCAGCTTCATACTTAATAACATATAACATATACCACTTTCCCCTGCACCAGCTAAAATGCCCTGTCCAGAACACACCACTGTACCCTTTCCGCTTCCCTGCTCACATTTTCCAAGGGACTCCTCTGCTCCTCCCCTACTGGTCACCCTTGCTCTCCTCCACTGTTGTCCAGTGGGGGAGGAGCAGAGTAGTCCCTTGGAAAATGTGATCAGGGAAGCGGAAAGGGTACAATGGTGTGTTCTGGACATAACCCATAATTTGAAGAGTAAGGCCGGTCATACACGATGCAAACCATGTATGGGCAGGCTGAATGTACCAAGTTGATTGAAAGATTGATTTGGGTACAGGCAACATTCTGGATTTTACCTATGATTATCACTAGCAGCTGCTATAGCCACTAGCAATAATCATGGTCTTCTCCCGACAGGAGGGATTCCCACATCAACACAGTCTGTGTGGTTGCAGGAAATGTTTTCAGTGTATGGCCAGCCTAAGTTTATCTTTGTAACATTGTTTAGTGGAAGCACCGTATCCTATGCAAAATCTAGGACATGGGAACCTTTGGGCATGGCACCAATATTTAAAGCGTGCCCTTATCATCTAAGGAACAACCTTACTCTCCCTATGACAAACAGTGCATGCGCAACAGCACTCTCCCTTCCTCTGTGGTAGTGGCTGCTGATCTTCGCTGGGGGAGCAAGAGCACGCAACTCAAACTTATTTTATGACCCACCAGGAATATCATTTAAATTAAACTAATTTCTGCTCCACCAATACATTTTTTATTAAACAGAGGACTCTTTATTGCATAGGGAATGCTAATACAATGACGATCTTGCTCTTTAAGAAACATATTGCTTCGGTAGTTTTACTGGAGTCTTGTTCTCTCAAATCTAGTAGTGTTATAGCCATTAACGATTTTCTTATTTTTCCTAACAGGTTGATGATTGTGGCTTTTCACTGAACCATCCTAATCAATACTTCATAGAAAGTCAGAAACTCCTAACTGGTGGTCAGGAGATCAAGAAAGAGCAAGCATCTGTAGATAGTTCTCAAGCAAACTCTCAAAGTCAGATAGCTTCCAGTTCGTCCAGTGCACTCATGAGCACACAGTCAGATGAGGTGGAAGATCTAGAACAGTTTTTTAATGAATGTTAAGCTACTAATGTATGAATACTAAGCTACTATTGTAATTTGTTTAAGGTTATGTGTTTGCTAGAGCATAGAAAATAAGCCCCACAGTGAACATAATTCCACTGTGCGGCTTATTTTATGTTAGTTAAAACAGCAAACATTGAGTCTCCAACAACCAATCC
This sequence comes from Lithobates pipiens, assembly GCF_037356315.1. Taxonomy (NCBI): domain Eukaryota; kingdom Metazoa; phylum Chordata; class Amphibia; order Anura; family Ranidae; genus Lithobates; species Lithobates pipiens. The sequence continues at coordinate 392,660,441 of NW_027507758.1, forward strand.
GTTCCAAACTGAAAAAAAAAACACCATTGCTTGTCCAATGTATTCCACATAGCCCTTGTCTCGTCAGGTACAATTATGAGTGTTTTCACTGTAGTATTTACAAAGAAGGAGGGAGGACAAATAAAAATACTAGTGTGAGCAAACTGTTCATAATTTTTGTATTTACTGGTGTTTGTTTTGTTTTTAGTGCAGTAATACAAATTGCTGTAAAATATTCAAATAAAAGTTATGACATGAATAATAAATATTGATTTAGTATTTCTTCTAGTATTGTATGTTATTACATTGTTTTCTTTATAATTATATGTGAAACTTAATGGCAGGCAATCCACTACAAGAACTCAAAAGCAGGGTTTGTCTGCCTAAAGGAATTAGTTTGTCTGGGTAAAATAGCAAAAAAAGAAAACTCAGGACATCTCTATAAGAAGGCCCCTTTCACAAAGTCGTACCCTGCAAAGTCGCATGTCGCATGGAAAGTCGTTCCCTGTGATTTCCAATGAGTACAGTTCATATCTGTGTGACTTCAAAGTAGTCCCAGCACTACTTTGGTCTGACTTTGATGCAAAGTCGCATGGAAAGTCGTACCCTGCGATTTCCAATGAGTGCAGTTCATATCTGTGCGACTTCAAAGTAGTCCCAGCACTACTTTGGTCTGACTTTGATGCGACTTGAGGTCCACAGACCTCAAGATTACACAGGCATTGCTTCAAGTCGTGTCAAAGTCGCACAACCTTCAATTCGTACAAGTGTGAAAGGACCCTAATACAAAATTAAAGCCAGATCTTGACAAATACAGTATGCTCCTGATTGGACCAATATCTTTGCCTCTGCTGTATTGAAACTTAAGCAGTGTTGTCAGCCATGTCTTTGATTCTGCCAGTAGGTCCACTTCCTTTAACAGGCTAGACTCTAATAAAAGTAGCAGTTGAAGTAGGGAGAGGACAGATCACAGTGGCAGAAGTGCATGCATCGGTAAGATTTTTTACATGTAGTTTATACCTTTTTTTTTTCTCTCAATAAAATTATGAGTTTTGCCATTTTTTTTATGTCACGTTATTTGCGCAGCGGTTTTTCAAATGCAATGTTTTTGGGAAAAAATGCACTTGATGAATTTTATTGCATACACACACAATATAATGCCCATTTTTTTGGAGGTAAAAACATTTTATTACGCTGAGTAAATAGATACCCATCATGTTACGCTTTAAAATTGTGTATGCCCATGGAGTGGCGCCAAACTGTGATATTTAAAATTCTCCATAACCGATGCTTTGAAGGTTTTAACAGATTACCAGTTTAGAGTTACATTGGAGGTCTGGTACTATAATTATTGCTCTTGCTCTGTTCACTACAATGCCTTACGTGTGGTGCAATCACTGTTCACATATGTGCGCGGGACTTGCATAGGTGTTCGCATTTGCGCACGGTGCAGGTCGCTTTAATTTTTACATTTTTATGTATTTTATCTTAAACTTTTTTTTTTTTTTGCTCTGTCACTTACATTTTTTTGTGAACTTTATTGCTATCACAAGGCATGAACAACATACAGCATGGGCTGTGACAGGTCCTCTTTATGGAGAGATCTGTGTTCTATTAGACCCGAAATCTCTCCTCTGGCCAGGTAAACAGGGGCATTACCTGGTGATGTCCTATGGTTGGCAAGTGGTTAGCAATGCTACTGTTCCCCCTCATTCATCTAGAATGGGGGCACTCTAATACAAGAGGTGTGTTATTGGCCAGAGAAGAAAAAAGCTTAAAAAAGAAAACTAATGTAGCCACCACATCTAATAATTTGTAAGCTGTAATATGTTAAATGTTTCGTTTTGGGTTTAGTACTGCTGTAAAGTTAATTTAGTGATGCATATCCAGCTTGAACTACCCTGTCCCACAGAGGAGAACTAGGCGGGGGTTATAAAACTGCTTAAGATGTCAGAGAAGCAGAAACGGAGCACATATGACATTTGTACTTCTTTTGTACAACACCAATTCTAAATAAGTCGGGGCTCTGTGTAAAAACTACATATAACAATTGAATGTAATGATTTGCAAATCTCAGAAGCCCGTATTTTATTCACAATAGAAAGTGGAAAACATCAAATATTTAAGGGGGGAAAATGAGGGCATTTTGAAATTGATGGCAGCAACACATCTCAAAAAAGTTGGGATGGGGCCATGTTTTCAACACTGGGAAGAACAAATGTCTGAGAACTGAAGAGACCAATGCTGGAGTTTCAGTAGAGGAACATTTTGAAATTGTGTTTTTAGACGCATCTTTTTGTGAATCTCTGCCCATCTTTACATCTGAAACACTCTGAATCTCTCAGATAGCCTTTTTATATCCAATCATGTTACTGACCTTTTGCCATTTAACCTAATTCATTGAAAATCTGCTTCCAGCTCTTTATTGTTAGTACCACTTACTTTGCCAGCTTTTTGTTGCCCTGTCAACTTTTTTGAGGCGTATTGGTGCCATCCATTTCAAATATACCAATTTTTTTTTCTTAAAATGGTAAATATTTTTAGTTAATCATTTGATATGTTTTGTATTGTGAATTTACAGTTTCTCCTGTGTAACTAGAGATCTACCTCCCACTTCTTGCCGGCCAACCAAAACACAATGTGCAGTATCCAAAGCACAGTTTAGTCACTTGCCATCTAATGAGTTGAACCATTTCACAGCAAGGGTCCTCTTAACTATCAGATGAGTATCTTAAATGTTCTAGAGCACTTACCCATCATCTTGTATTGGATTTCATTATGTAATGTATAAAGACCTTTGTGCTGACACCTAGTGGCATCCAGTGTAATTTCAACTTTTAATGTAATTCTTGTAAACTGATACGATCTAGTTTTATTCCAATCTACCTGCATGTTTGGGTTAGTTTGTTTCCTTGCCAGACCCCCTCTCTTCTTTTTGTTCCCTCAGTTCATTTACAGCCTTAGTGGACACAAAGTGTAAAAGATCATTATCCATTTACACCTTGATTTGACTGGTTAACATCCTTGTACTCACGTAAAAGTACTTTGGACTAAACCATCGTGTATTGTTGGAGAGTTGAGCTGCCCGTGGAGAGCGATTTAACAGGTTATCATCTTTGCCTGATGGCGCGAGGTTCAACACAGATGTTTGTGCATTGACATAACGTTAAAAATTCAGCAAAAATATAAATGTACAACAAAATTAATGTTAAGATACTGTGCTTTTATTACTATATATTCTGCCTAAAAGGTGTTAAAAGCAATCGCCATAATTTGAGCAGGTCTCTGCTTCAATAAGAAACATTTTAAATGCAACACATCTATATTATTTTCTGGAGGTGCAGATGCGTGTTTATAGTGTCTGTGTGCTAGAGCAATGTCACAGTAGTGAATCAGTTGCTGGTGACAACTTTATTATTATGCAGATCAGAGGCAATACGTACCTGGCTCCACATTTCCCTCCCCTATGCTGTCACTGACTAAAACAATGAAGTATGTCACTCGTCATTAATCCAGTAACATAGTGACACATTGAGCCAGGTATGTATTTACTGCACAATGATTGTTGGATCATTAAAGTGAAATAAGCCGTAGCTTGTCTTAGCCATTATGATTGTAGCTTTTCAGTGAATTATCTTTCATTGTTTGACTGACACCAGTGCAAGAAGGAGTGTTAGTGGAATTCCTACTGACCATACTGCAGCCTGACTCACACCAGTACCAGCACAAAAGTGGACTTTCATCTTGAGACCCCTTAAGTCCCAATGCATAAGAGGCATTTTTCAGCCCACGTATAACCAACCTCCTTAAAATGGATCTTTAGTACTTTAGAAATTAGTAATTTAGAAATTGACACATTGCTTTCTGCTGACCCCCTTTGAATGTATGGCTATATCATTATTATTTTATTTTTTTTATATAATAAGTACTTATGTTTGAAATCCAGTAGTTAATGCTCTCATCCTGTTCTCCAGCCTCAGTTGTCTTCTGTTCTTGGCACTTTGCTGGGAATCAGAGCAGTGAGGCAGATGCTAGAGACTGATCTGCTGACAGCAAAACATACAGCAGGTAAAATAAATATTGAAGACGTCACCATTTTTCTAGGTAAATCTATTTCTAATGCTGCTATTGACATGAAAATTTTCCCCACGTGTCGGTAACAGCCCATGCAATCCATACATACATACATACAAAGACACCAAAACAAATAAGTTCAGAAATTAAATTATGGGTGAAAAAAATGGAATGACACAGGGAAAAAGTATTGAACACGCTAACTAAAATGTATTTTAATACTTGGTAAAAAACCTTTGTTGGTAATGACCACTTCAAGACACAAGCTCCTGTATGGAGAAACTAGTCGCATGCATTGCTCGGGTGTGATTTTGGCCCATTCTTCCACAAATTTTGGTCTCACCTGACCAAACTATATTTTCCCAGTATTTCACAGGCTTGTCTAAATGTTGTGCAGCAAACTCTAAACGAGCTTCAACGTGGTTTTTCTTCAGCAATGGTGTCTTGCGTGGTGAGCATGCATACTGTCACAGATCAGCTGCGGAGCTGATCTGTGTCTTGCCTTTACTGCTGTAGGTTGTCTGGCACATATTGTTCCACTAGCTTGTATTCAGCTCTGGCTGCACTCTGCAGCTATGGGTGTCGCGGCTTCACCTGTTGCTAAATATCATTCCTTCCTGCTACTTCCTTTCCAGCCCCCCAGGTGCTTCTCTATTTAATTTCTCTCAGAGCAGTTTCTGGTTGCTTGAACAATGCTTGTCTCTGAGCTCCCTTTGTGTAACCTGTTTGAACCTGACCTCTCGTGAACTGATCTCTTGTGTACTGACTCAGCTAGTCCTCTTGATTACGTTGTCTGCTGCCCGCCCTGACCTTGGCTTGCTGTCCGGCTCTCCTTTGCTTCATCCATCCTTGTCTGACAGTGTCTTCTGGTACTCCCCTAGCGAGCAGGGTGAACCCGGGGGTCATGACCTGAGGTCAGCATGCAACTAAGCCCAAACCCTCGTGAGGGAGTCCCTGGCAGAATACCAGCTGGCCCTTAGACTCCACACACTGGGGGATCCCATGTCACCTGCTCGCATTGTGGGCTCACTGTAGTAGTACCATGACACATACAGGCCTTGGCGGTTGACTGCATTGCTTATTGTTCTCTTTGAAACAACTGAACGTGCTAATTCCAAGTCTTTCTGAAGCTCTCCACAAGTGGTCCTTCTGTCAAATCTTCCGAGGAGCACCTGGTTGTGGCTGGTTTATTTAGAAATTATGTTCTTTCCACTTTAGGGTTATGGTCCATGTCAATAGTACCTTTAGAAATATAGTTATCCAGAAAAATGAGGATGTATTCAATACCTATTTTACACGCTGCATGCGGCTGCAGAGGAGGGAGGGAGAAAACCACAATATTTTTAATTTAAACAATGCATTTTGTGTCTCTTTAGATGGTTAGTTTGAGCCAAACTGGCTCACACAAACAATTTCCTATACTAGGTAATGTGGCTGCTGTATTAGTGTTGTGTTTCAGGAGCAGTATGGGGACTTCTGATTGGCTGAGGTGTGTAGATGATGTTACAATTGCCATCTCTGCAAATCAGAGGAAGCCTTATATTCATTCATAAAAATGCAAGGTTACCTGTGAATGACTGCACAGCCCAAATGAATTTGTTCCAGGAATGTGACAGGAAGTCCCTGTACCGCTGCCAAAACACAGCACTGTATACTGTATGTAGCTGACAGCAGCTGCATTTCTCAGTAAAGGAAATTGTTCCTTTGGGCGAGCTTGGCCAAAAAAAACTATTTGAAGTAATGGCAGAGCTGGAGTTCAGCTTTAAGCCTTGTGTAATCTCCTGCAGAGTTTATGCCTGGGTGGCAGAGAAAAGATTAGTGCTAGCAACCTGTTAGGGCTCTATTGCTTTGCATCCAACACAGTATGATTGTGGAAGAGGAGAACACAAGGGTGACTAAATCGGTGTGCTGCTTCCATATTGTCCAGCCAGCATATTGGGGTGGGTTCAAGAACAAGTTTTAGGCTGTATTCAGTTGGGCAATTAGCACACCCAGTGCATTCCAATGGCAAGGATCTTTGTACTCCTGCTGCTGGAATGGGAAGTGTGTGCAAAGTGGCCACTCAACCCATATAATGAAACGACAGGCTGGCAATGACTGCAGCTCATCGTAACAGTTTGCACAGACAGCAAGTATAACTCGCCACAAGATCTTTGCACACACCTTCCATTCCAACTGCAGGAATTTGCATGGTGTGCTAATCATCCTTGTGATTGTAGTTTCAGCCAGGATGAAGGGCAGAATAGTTAGAATCAAATAAGTGGTGCTGCGCTACCTTAAAAATAATAAATTAATCTAAAGTGCCTAGTACTTACTATTACTTAAATACCAAATTGCATATAACTAAACAATAGTGTAAACCAGCTATCGTGACCATAAATTGGGCAATAGGTGAATAAAGTGTCAGGGACTAAAATGAAATATACAAAATATAAGCAATATTAAAGTGTCCAGTGCTTCATAGGTTCAAAGTCGCATAAACCAGTGAAAATATATAGTGCAAACAAGCTCTTTCCTCAGTAAAAATTCACACAATAAACTAAAAACTGTATCAATAATGGCGCACACGTGAATCACACAGTGCAATTAGAACACATGAGTAAAGTAAAATAGCAGAGTCTCTATAAAGAAATATATAAAGTGACGCGTGATTCATAAGGTGCTTCTCCGGGTACAGGGTGCCAGGAAAACCAGTGTGTACAACCTCTTGTGCCTCTTCAGTGTTCCACACACATCAAGTGAAGTGGCCCCTTACCTTACTGCTGTAAGGTAAACAGCAGAAAGAAAAATCTCAAACAGTCCAGGTGGTGTGTCCCTACTCCCGGAACATAAATCTTATCCCCACGTCAGTTGTTGTCACGTCTCTTGTGTATCTCTTCCATATTCACAAACCTTCCCTCATGTGTTCAGACTAAGAGAATAGTTAGAATGCTATATGTGCACTCATTGATGAAAGTTTGTCAGTCTTAAAATCTGTTTTCTCCATAAAATAATTTCTCCTCTTTCTATTCTGTCTGACACCCCTCCCCAGTACAGTTTTTTTGTTTCCTGAAAATAGGGAGATTCCAATTACATTGTAAAGCCTCACATATACCAAGTGAAGTGAACAGCCTCAGATGATACAAAGAGATGAAATAATCCTCCAACATGGGTATTACTTGTTTATCTGGAGTCTTCTCTTTTTAACACCCCTTCAAAAGGTTAGGTCATGTTAAAAATCTTTCTTCATCTGTCAGTAGCACAGAGGAGGGGGCAGAGAGGCTGCAGTTAGTGTGTGAGAGCTGATTGGAAGAAAAGGAACACACCCCCCTCCACACAGCAGAACTATGCTGTGAAAAGACAAGCTGTGCTGAGCTCCCTCCCCGACACAAATTTATCTGTGACTCGTGCTGACAACAGGAACAAAGCACCAGAGTAATGGCATTTAAGCCGGGTACACGCTATTCTTTTTTATTTTACACACTATTAATTTTTTTCATTCAACCACCATTTGCCTAGTTTCTATCAAAAAGACCAACATGCACATGGGCCAAATGTTGGTGTTTTTTTTTTTTTGTTTTTGTTTTTTTTACCAGCTGTTGCCTCCCGACATTTGTCTCATGTATACTCGGCTTTAGAGCTTTGGGTAGAGATAAAAAACACAACAGATATACGGTATGTGCTTTGCTCAAATTCCATGACTGAGGTTTGCAACCACTTTTTTCAACTTAAAATCGGGGGGAAATCATGGGTGCGTGTTATACGTCGGTCCCCGCTGATCCCTCGCTGATTGTGAGGAAAGGAACGAGCAGAACTGAGACAAACAAAGCCGAAGTACACTCAGCTTTACTCGGTTCCTCTCGCAGTCACGCCCACCTCCACTGATTGCAAGTGGAGCGAGCACCACTGACATACAGAAAGCCGAGTGTACTTCGGCTAGACTTGGCTCCTCTTGTAGTCCCGCCCCTGATTGTGAGCAGAGCTGAGTCTAGCCGAAGTACACTCTGCTTTCTATATGTCAGTGGCGCTCGCTCCTCTCCTCTCGCAATCAGTGGAGATGGGTGGGACTGTGAGCAGAGCCGAGTCTAGCCAAAGTACACTCGGCTTTGTGTATCTCAGCTCCGCTCGCTCCTCTCCGCTCACAGTCAGCGGAGATTGGCGCTAAATTTAAATCAGGGCAATGCTGCAAAGGCACACTGGGCCAGGCTGCAGATTGACACTGATGAGGCTGCATTGATGGGCATTTAAATGTAAGTTTTTTTTTCTTAACCACTTCAGCCCCAGACCAATTTTCAGCCTAAAGACCAGTGGTCTTTTTACAATTTCGCACTGCACTGCTTTAACTGGTAATTGCGCGGTCATGCAATGTTGTACCCAAACGAAATTTGCGTCCTTTTCTTCCCACAAATAGAGCTTGCTTTTGATGGTATTTGATTGCATCTCCGATTTTTATTTTTTGCGATATAAATTGAAAGACCGAAAATTTTGAGGAAAAAAATATATTTTCTACTTTTTGTTATAAGAAAAATCAATTAAACTCAATTTTAGTCATACATTTAGGGCAAAATTTATTCAGCCACGTGTCTTTAGTAAAAAAAAAAAATGTCAATAAGCGTATATTTATTGGTTTGCGCAAAAGTTATAGCGTCTACAAACTAGAGTACATTTTCTGGAATTTACACAGCTTTTAATTTGACTTCCTATCTCATTTCTTGAGGTGCTAAAATGGCAGGGCAGTACAAACCCCCCCAAATGACCCCATTTTGGAAAGTATACACCCCAAGGAAATTGCTGAGGGGCATGTTGAGCCCATTGAATATTTTTTTTTGTCCCAAGTGATTGAATGACACAAAAAAAAAAAAGTTTACAAAAAGTTGTCACTAAATTATATATTGCTCACACATGCCATAGTTATATGTGGAATTGCACCTCAAAATATATTCTGCTGCTTCTCCTGAGTACGGGGATACCACATATGTGGGACTTTTTGGGAGTCTAGCCACGTACGGCACCCCGAAAACCAACCACCGCCTTCAGGATTTCTAATGGTGCACATTTTTTATTTCACTCCTCACTACCTATCACAGTTTCGAAGGCCATAAAATGCCAAAATAACACAAAACCCCCCAAATGACCCCATTTTGGAAAGTAGACACCCCAAGGAAATTGCTGAGGGGCATGTTGAGCCAATTCAATTTTTTTTTTGTCCCAAGTGATTGAATAATGACACAAAAAAAAAAAGTTTACAAAAAGTTGTCACTAAATTATATATTGCTCACACATGCCATAGTTGTATGTGAAATTGCACCCCAAAATATATTCTGCTGCTTCTCCTGAGTACGAGGATACCACATATGTGGGACTTTTTGGGAGTTTAACTGCGTACGGCACCCCGAAAACCAATCACTGCCTTCAGGGTTTCTAAGGGTGCAAATTTTTGATTTCACTCCTCACTACCTATCACAGTTTCGAAGGCCATAAAATGCCAAAATAGCACAAACCCCCCCCTCCCCAATGATCCCATTTTGGAAAGTAAACACCCCAAGCTATTTACTGAGAGGCATGTTGAGTCCATGAAATATTTTATATTTTGCCACAAGTTGCAGGAATATTAAATTTTTTTTAATTTATTTTTTTGCACAAAGTTGTCACTAAATGATATATTGCTCACACATGCTATGGGCATAAGTCAAATTACACCCCAAAATAAATTCTGCTGCTTCTCCCGAGTACGGGGATACCACATGTGGGGGACTTTTTGGGAGCCTAGCCACGTACGGGACCCCAAAAACCAAGCACTGCCTTCCAGATTTAAATATAAAACGCTACCAAAAAAACTGTTAGCGATCGCAGGGATCAGGCCTGACTCTGCGAACGCTGCAGTTATGTGTTTAGTGTTTTGTAAGTGACAGTAATCGATCGATACTGCACTTGGGTGGGCTGGGCGGAGGGGCAAAACGCAGGTGCTAGCAGGTATCTGGGTTGATCCTGCTAACAATGCGTTTTTTTGGAACCCTAAACTGCTGGGGACGCTAGTATAGATCTGATCAGATCAGATATTGATCTGTTCAGATTCTATACCACTATGGGAGGTGTATGCTTTGCGCATGGGTGTTAGCGGTACTGGCATTAACCTAGCGCTGCCTGGGGCGATGCCGACCCTGACCCTAAAACCTAATTAATATCACCCGCCGGGTGATCAGGGGGTTAAACCTTTATTGGGTAATAAATGGTGGGTGTCCTGATGCTATAAAAAGCAAACTAACTAACCAGAGTCACCCGTAACACTTATACGGTGATCACTGGTGAAAGGGTTAACTAGGGGCAATCAGGGGGTTCAAATTTTTATTAGGTAGTATATGGGGGTCCCTGGCATTATATAAAAACCTGACGGGGAACCTAAATAACTAACTGGCTGACCAGCGTCACCAGTGGCACTTATACGGTGATCGCTGGTGAAAGGGTTAACTAGGGGCAATCAGGGGGTTAAAACCATTATTGGGTAGTATATGGGTGTACCTAGCGCTATAAAAACCTGGCGGTGAACCTAAAAAAATAACTAGCTACCTAGCAAGACTAGTGACACTAATGCAGCAATCAGAAAAATTATCGCTTAGTGACACTGGCAAAAGGGGGTGAAAGGGTTAACTAGGGGCAATCAGGGGGTTAAAACCATTATTGGGTAGTATATCGGGGTACCTAGCGCTATAAAAACCTGGTGGTGAACCTAAAATAATAACTAGCTACTTAGCGGCACCAGTGACACTAATGCAGCGATCAGAAAAACGATCGCTTAGTGACACTGGCAAAAGGGGGTGAAAGGGTTAACTCTAGGGGCAATCAGGGGGTTAAACCTTTATTGGGGGGTAGGGGTGCTACCCTGGACCTAACACTGCCCTGACAGTTTTTACTGTCACAACTGACACTGAATGCAGTGATCTGTAAATTAATGATCACTGCAATCAGTGACACTGTGACTGGGAGGGGGGCGGGGGGGGGATTTGTGTGCCTACATGTTAGTGTAGTGTTTGGTGCACTTACTTTCAGTGTTCTCGTAGTCCGGTCAAAAAGACCGCCCCGAGGAGAATGACATCACTTCCTCCCTGCCTGTGTTTACTATACACAGCGGGAGGAAGCTTCTCATTCGCCAGGAGCGTTTGAGAGGGGATCGCTCCTGAAGCGAAACGGATCGCCGCATCCAGCGGGAGGGGGTCCGATCGGACCCCCCACCCGCTGGAAGACAAGCACGTACATGTACGTGCTTGTGCCTGTACATGCCATTCTGATGAAGTACATTGCCATGCGGCGGTCCTTAAGTGGTTAAACTCCCCTTCTAAACTTGGGGTGCGTGTTATACGTCAATAAATACAGTATTTCATATACACTATATTGTCAAACTTTAGAGATGTTATGGATATGAAGTCTACAAGCTTTTGACAACTATTGGATTTGGGGCTCAATGGACAGTTTGGAGTCTAGGATTACATCTAGTACCCTGGCATATAGGGAGGGATTGATGGTTGCATTATCGATTTTGATGTAAAAGTCATGGAGGAGGGCACGAGCAAGGTAATATTATCAGCTCAGTTTTATAGAGATTTAGTTTAAGGAAATGGTGCAACATCCATGCTGATATGTCTGTTCGTAATGGGAATGGAGACTAAAGGAGTGAACAGAGTAGAAAGATAGTTTTGTGTGTCATCAGTGTAGAGATGGTATTGGAAACCATGGGAGATTATCAAGTGACCAAGGGAGGAGGTGTAGATAGAGAAGAGAAGTGGTCCAAGAACAGAGCCTTGGGGATCCCTACAGAAATAAGAAGTGGAGAGGAAGGAGACAGAGTTGTAGGTATTACCAAAGGAGCACTGTGAGGGGTAGGAGAAGAACCAGGATAGAACAGAATCTTAGAGACCAAGGGAAAGGAGTTTATTGGAAGGCCACAGATAGGTCTAGTACTATAGTAAGAGTATGGAATAGTGGCCATTGGTTTTAGCAGTAGTAAATTAGTAGTAGTAAAAATCGTTAGTGAGTTTTAGTGTTTCTGCGGAGTGCTGCGAGTGAAAGTCAGACTGTAAGGGGTCAAGAAGGTTGTTTTCAGTGAGTTAGGAGCTAAGACGGTTGTAGACTAAGTGTTCCAAAGGTTTAGAGGTGAATGTGAGCAATAAGATTGGTCTTAAGTTCAGGTTGGTGGGGTCCAGTGAGGGCTTTTTAAGTATGGGAGTGATCTGTGCATGCTTTAGAGGGGAGGGGAGGGCAGGGCGCCAGTAGAGAGGGAGAGATTGAAGATATGAAGGAGCATAGGATAGAATAAGAGGGTGACTATAGTAGTTGTGAGGGAACAGGATCCAAGGAACAATTGGTTAGGTGGGCATCTGAGAAAAGTTTTGTAAACTCTTCATTAGTAGCCAGCTGAAAAGAGGAAAGGGTTGACTGTTCTGTTAGACAAGGTATGGTAAATGGGGAGAGATACTACAGTGGAGGTGTCCTCACATATTACACCAATCAGTCTATAGGCTGAAATTTTTTAGCAAGTCTGTATCCTATATGACAGAATTTTGTAGCTTCAAAACATTTTATTTAATTTACCTTTTCAGTTTGTTGAACTATCAATTTATCCAAACAGGCAGCACTTGCGTAAACATCAGAAAGGAAGAATGCCGAGGTAACTTTTCAGGAAGTTCTTGCAACATTAAAATCTCCATGAGTAGATTAGTGCTACAGAACATGGAACAGATTTTAATAAACGGAGATACGAATTTTCAGTTGGATGGATGTTTGTTTTGCTCAGATAAATCTTTCCAAAATTAAAATGTTTTAAGTGACAGTGCCGTTCAGCACCACGTTAAGCCAAGACGGTATTTTGTGACTTACTTGCAGCACTGCAATACCTGCTTCCTTCTCTTTTACACATAGATGACACATTTACGGTACCTGTAAAAGTCATTCTTTAATCGTCAATCCCTAAAGTGACACTAAACAATATCTTTATTTCCCAAAATTAATCCATATACATCCACTAAATAACGGTCCTGTAATCTATTTTTTCAGGAAAATTTTATTACTGGGTTTTTCTGTCGCCTTGTAGCGCCTTCTGTGACCTACAAATCTTTGTTTCCCCCTTATACCCATTTGTTTGGAATAATCAGTACATGTTAGTTGTAGTCATCTGCACTGCTCTATGCACACTACTAACTCCATAGTTCATCTCCGGAGCAAACAAGAGAGGGTATGTCCTTTACACAGTGGGACTATGGAGAACGAATGACGCCATCTTCTAACAGGAAGTCAGATCACAGTAGTTTAAAAAAAAAAACTACCTTCTATTACTCTTTGCCTTCTCCAAATTCCTTTAAAGTAGTTGAAGAACTACTTTATTATATATATATTTTTTCTTTTTAAACCAAAGTTTAGTGTCACTTTAATAATATGGGTAAAAAGTACTTTATGGATCTGTAACGTGATGATAAATCTATTCATAAGTTTTATTTTTAGTCACAAGCGAAAGAAGCATTATGTGTTATTCTTTTTTGTCAATAACTTTGTTTTCGGCTTCTTCTTGTATTTTCACTATTTTACATACTACACAAAAACTAAGCCTTTTAGCATAAAAAAAAAAAAAAAAAAAAGGACACGTGACATGAAATGTATTGAAGAGATGAAAAAAAAAACTCATAAAATTGTTATTGCCAACACATTTTGTTGAATGGCCATCAAGGGAATAAAATCTATAATGCAATTTCAAATGTGTTTAAAGCTGAGAAAGGAAAACATTTGGGAAGCATACTTCTGCAGCTGACAAATTGCTGACTTCATTTTTGAATCTGGGTAATGAATTATATCAGTCTTGGGTTTTATAGAAGTGTGTCAAACTTTTTTTTGACAGGTCGAGCTTCAAAACTGAAGTATATATTTGTATTAAAATACTCCTTTAATTATGAACTGTTTGATTAACAGGTAAGTACTACCAAGTCATTTTAGCGGGGCTATATGAATCAAGATGAACAAACAATGACACATGCATCTAGATGTACTGCAGTTTGAAAGGTGTATATTTATTTTATATAGATAAGTTAAAATTTGCTTTGAAAGATCAAGGATCAGGCTGGAAAAGATTTTTAAACGTTTTGTATGAATATCTATTCTTAGATGAGAATTATTGACATTTGACTCAATTATGACTTTTAGTAAGCCGTACCATTTTGCTGTTACAGCTGGTAGATGTAGTTAACTGTTCATGTACAGTTATCTAGTTATTTAGCTATTTCTGTTATAGCCTACACCACTCAGATATCAAGAGTAATATTCTAATTGTTGGGTTGGAATTAAGTTCCAAATGTTATGTCAAAGATTGTGCAAAAATCTCAATATCTATATGATAAACTGAGATTTAAACACACAAATTTGAAAAGAAAAACAAAACTCTTGCCCACTGTAACTGCTGGCCACTAGTGATAATGGCTATTTGTTTTTTATAATTGTTATTTTAACGAGGAGCCATACAAAGGATAACGGAGATTATGAATATATGCCCATAAAGTTACAGATATGCCGGTACTACATACCTATTGATATATAGCCTTACACATCTCCTCTGTATACATTCAGTTGTATCCATCACTTTGGTTTTTGGTATGTTGAAATCTGACATTAACCTCTCATTAGGATAACAAAAACCTGCTATATTAAGTGTCCAAAGAATTTTGATAACCACTGCATGAAACATTTTGAAAATTATGAGTTGCAGAAGTGAGGAGGAAAGTAGGGCCACAAAAGGAAAGAAAGTAAAAGGTAGGGAAGGTCAAGGCAGAATGGGACAGGTCTCTCTCCCATCCCATCTCTTCTAATGAGGGGTTGGGTAGTCCTGCCAATGGATCATTGTGCATAAGGGCTTCATATTCTGGGGTAGCGAAAAACTTATTCCAGTAATACCAAGTCTTCCACAATATGTAATGAGAACCTATGGGGTTCTCCATTTGCTCAATTCATTTTTTTTACCTATCTACATGGTTGTGGAGGGGGCATGTACCAATGCAAACAATATTTAAAATTACTATTAATAAAATAGAAAAAAGATGTTACCCATAATCCCCAGCTGCTTTGTTTACATATGGCATCCAGTAATCAGCCTGTTATTGCAACAGGGAAACACCATCGATTGGCGGGTCATCCTGATGGTGTGGCAACATTATCTGTTGTTGGGCAATCATCACTGACACTGGATCTACATCACTGGATGATGTGATTGACGCTGGATTTTACATCATTGGACATTATTTACATATTTATTTTAACCACTTCCCGACCAGCGCACGACG
The DNA here is from genome assembly GCF_037356315.1 of Lithobates pipiens. NCBI lineage: Eukaryota > Metazoa > Chordata > Amphibia > Anura > Ranidae > Lithobates > Lithobates pipiens. The sequence continues at coordinate 392,675,788 of NW_027507758.1, forward strand.
ATGTACGTCGACAGAATGGCACGGGCAGGCATATTGGCGTACATGTACGTCCAATCTTCAATGCCGCCCTGCCATCGGGAGCGCGCCGGCGCGCTCCCGCACTGGTCGGTACCCCTGTGAGTCCGGTCGCGGGACCCGCGGACTCGATCGCCGCGGGCATCCCCGCGATCGTCTCACGGGACGCCTGAATGGAGGAAATGCAGTGTAAACATCATTTCTCCATTCTGTCTAGCAACTAGTGACGCTGATCTCTGCTCCATGTGATTGGAGCAGAGATCAGTGTTCACTAAATGAAAGCCCAACCCCCTCAAAGTTAGTAACACACCCCTAGGAACACTTAACCCCTACACTGCCACCCACTGGTTAACCCTTTCACTGCCAGTGTCATTTACACAGGAATCACTGCATTTATATAGCAGTGATTACTGTATAAATGACAATGGTCCCAAAAATGTGTCAAAAATGTCCGATGGGTCCCCCACAATGTTGCAGTCACAATAAAAATCGCTGATCGCCGCCATTACTATTAAAAAAAAAAAAATAAATTATTAATAAAAATGCTATAAAACTATCCCTATTTTGTAAACACTATAACTTTTGCGCAAACCAATCAATAATCGCTTATTGCGATTTTTTTTACCAAAAATATGTAGAAGAATACCTATTGGCCTAAACTGAGGGAAAAAAATGTTTTTTTATATATTTTTGGGGGATATTTATTATAACAAAAAGTAAAAAATAATGAGTTTTTTTCAAAATTGTCACTCTATTTTTGTTTATAGCGCAAAAAATAAAAACCGCAGGGGTGATCAAATACCACCAAAAGAAAGCTCTATTTGTGGGAAAAAAAAGGACGTCAATTTTGTTTGGGAGCCATGTCGCATGACCGCGCAATTGTCAGTTAAAGCGACGCAGTGCCGAATCGCAAAAAGTGGTCTGGTCTTTGACCACCAAAATGGTCCGGTCTGAAAGTGATTAATAAAAGTCTTTTTTACAGTGTGGTTATCTTTGTTTCTGTATTTGTAAAAATTGTATTCATGCATCCTGTACTCATTCCTCTGGTTGGAATTTTCTCATATTATATGGTTTTGGTAAATCTGAAGACAAAAATCTGCAGAAAATCTAATAGTGTGTCTGGGGTCTGAGAAACACCTCCCTAAGGAACACTTAACCCCTAGACTGCCCCCTAGTGTTAACCCCTTCCCTGCAAGTGACATTTATACAGTAATCAGTGACTATTTTTAGCACTGATTGCTGTATAAATGTTATTGATACCAAAAAAGTGTCGGATCTGTCTGCCGCAATGTCGCAGTCCTGCTAAAAATCGCTGATCACCGCCATTACTAGTAAAAAAAAAAATGCTTGGGTACAGCATCACACGACCACCGCATAATTGTCCGTTAAAGTGACGCAGTGCCCTATTGCAAAAAATGGCCTGGTCATTAAGGGGGCAAATCCTTTCCGGTCCTTAACTAGTTAAGGAAGCAGTTCCAGGTTATAAGCACTATTGTTTTCCGGCTTACAAGTGTTTTATTTTTGAGAATATATATTTAGTTTTTTTGAGCAATAAAGATTTTTAAAGAGAGTACTAAATGTGAAATTATTGCATCGAGGCTCTTTCATCATGCAAGATTAAGATGAGAAGGATTCCCTTGTCATTATTGAAAGCTGCATTGTCGTGATACTAGTGTTCAGATATTTGGTTCCATTAAACTGCTTATAATTTGGAGGTTACAATTAAAGTGAGCAGACTCACAAGCACAATTGTGATGTTGGAGGAGGTTCACACCATGTCAATGATAAGAAGCAGTGGTATTCAAGTACACTACTGTATTGAGATTTAACTTTTTTTCACTGTAATCACTTTCACATGAATTTTGGAGGAAATTCTATGAAGATTGATTTATTCTATCATATTCAATTTATGGACATTTGTTTATCACAGTATTTATATTATACACATTAAGGTTTAGCGCTGCACAGTTTGATATATTGTATTTGTTTCATTTATATGTTGATCTGTGAGGGATACACAGTAGAGTGCTGGCTGCCTTTACGCATTTATTTAAAAATTTTTATTGGGCAGACCCATTTCTGCTTATATTTCCGTTTATATTTGCATTTATAAATGGCATGGTAGACAACTGGTTCATCTAAACTAACCACTGCTGCTAAAGTTTTTAATAGCCTATGAAGGGCTTTTTGATAAAAATTGATTAGGTGGCTCTAGAGCAACCCGATCACTTTTACTGGGCTCTCAAAGGTCCTCCCAATGGTGGCACCCGCAGTTGTTTCAGGGCTCTCCTGTTCCTTCGAAACAGTGGGAAACTGCATCTCTGATGAAAGCAATAGGTACTTGGGGAACATCAGTTCCCTAGTCCCTCTGGCCAATAATGACCAGGAAGAGATGTGTATTATGTCACTTCTGGGGTCACAGCTGTCATTCCTCAGCTAGGGTAGCCAAGGATCCAGCTATTCAAGCACAATCTGTGATTGCAATAAAAAAAGTACATAAGAAAAAGAATTACTTAAAATATATAAAAGCCATTAAAAATATTTTTAAAGCATCCCGTCACCCCTGCACACACCTCATATAGAAAATGCAGCTTGGGGCGAGTGTATGCACACATCAATTGAGCTACACAATTTAACTGAATGCAAGGTACCTATGCAAACATTGGAGTGGGAGCAACAATTCTAGGACCATAGTTTATGGTTAAATCTAAATTGATTACCTGTAAAAGCTTTTAAAGCATTGGCTAAAGAGAATTTTGGATGCTATAGTTTTTTGCAATTCTATGGGGCATGAGCAATTTTAAGATTAGGCATGTTTGGTATTTACATGACACAACCCTATTCGCTGTGTTTTATCAAAAAATGGTCATAATGTGTTTCTTTGCACTAAAATTAATTTTAGTATATTTTTTTCCTGAAAATATGCACTTAATAAATAACTGCATAATTATCGTGCAACATAAAACAAAATTGAATTACCACCATTTTATTCTCCAGGGTTTCTGCTTTCAGGAAATATATACTTGTTGGGGGGTTTACTTTTATTTATTTCTCCTGTCTAGAGTCACGCTTTAAAGTATATGTGAACCCTTACCTTGTAAAACAACCCATTCAGTTTAACAAAAAAAAACATTACAAGTACCTTTTCTTTTATATGTGATCTTATCATCTCTGTTCTCAGCCACATGAGAAGCTTGGAGAGGTGGGGTTGAAGATCGTAGGGGCATGTCATCAGGTGGCAGAGAAACAGCAGTACAGCCAGAAAACTGACCATGCTGGGATGGATGTGCTCTCATGTCTAGAATGGTCAGCTTGAAACAGAAAAGCATGGGGACCTGCACGATCACAAGGAATTTCACACAAAGGAAGAAACGCAAAGAGAACAGGATACTCTTGAATACAAACACATGGTACAACAAACACATATCAATAATATGAAATGTTGCGGTAGCAAACACATTAGGGCTCATTCATACCATTGCAATGTGTTGACACATTCATTTGAAAGGCCTGCACCAAATTGCAACAAAAGGTGCAAATAGAATTTTGGCAGCCCACTGTAATGCATATTGCCCTGCGCTGCATCACACATTCAGTATAAGTTTTCTTATCCTAGGAATTAGGGTTAAGTTATGCAGGTTATGTTATAAATGAATACATTTCTAGTGCCTCTCTATAAAATGAGCTTTTGTAGTGTAAAAAATAATATTTTGCTTGTAAAAGGTATAGCTATTTCACTTTTCAGTGCATTTTTTCTCTTAACTCATAACCAGCACACCTATTCATGTAAAATTTTTGCTATTGAATATATCCACATCTAATTAATGTCAGGCAGCATGCTAATGAGCCATATTCTGCTCTCGGTGTTCTTTTCTGAGAAAAGCCAGTATTAAAAATGCATAGATGTGAATGTACTATTTCAATGTGTGAATTTATATCCAGTATAATAAGCTGTATCTATTGTTATGAGCTCTATAGTAAACCTAGCCTTAAGATGGTGGATGAAACTGTTTAATCCCTCTTGAAGAACATGTTATATGTCTATTTAGACAAGAGAGGTTAAACACCCTGGGAACAAAGCACACACGTGAATGTTTCAGGGCAGAAAGGGAAGGGTGGAGCTTTAAAGGATAATTTTACTACAAAAAATAAAATGTTTTTTTTTGCCAGTAAAAAAATGTGCATTTACAATTTTTTTGTAGTTGCCTAGAAAGTATTGTCGATCAGCAGATTGTGAGTGCCATGCTGGACTCCAAAAGACAGTCAGTGAAGGCTGTCTGCCAAGAAGAACCAATGAACTACCAGAGAGCTCAACAATGTCCTTGTGGTTCATAGCCAACAGTCGCTAACGCTGTCCGTACTTGTAGTTCTCACATTCATAGAACTCTGTGAATGAATGACACTGCCAAGGCAGGAAAAGTCCCACACGGATTTAAAAAAAAATTGTGACAGCGAGTGGGGGGAGGAGAAGATTCCACGCTTACTGTCACAAATCGGGTTAAGGGGGGGTGCGGGGCCAGTGCTACAGTAACATGTTACACTCTGAATATGGGTGTAACATGTTATAAAAGGTGAACTTATCCTTTAAACCCCATAGAAGCTGCATAGACTGCTACTGTTCCACCTCTGCAGTCCAAAAGTGGTTCCGTTTTTTTTTTTGTGTGTGTCCACAATGTTGATCATCATGTGTCTATAATAATACCCTTTAGCATAGTTTAGATATTGAAGTACACATGGGCTGCTTATTAATTCATATCTTTTATATCAAAATATTTAGTCAGAATATCACTATCACTGGAAATGTCAATAAGGGGTTACATACCATATACAAATTCAAGGGAAAGATTTAATATGTACATACCTTACAATCCCACTCCTGCCAGCCCTGGTACTTTCCTCCTCTGCCCAAAGCTCTAGACCAGCTTTTTTCAACCAGGGTGCCTTAAGGTTTCTCGGGGGTGCCTCAGCAAAATGGCCATAAATGTAAATAAGTCAGCACGTGGATTAAGCCTGCCTTTTAGTTACACAAAGCCACAGGTTTCTTTATTGTGCACCATTTCAACCTTCCAGCCAACAGTATCCTAACAACTAGTTATGTCATCAGCATTGATAAGAAGGTTGTAGATCACCTGCACAGCATCCATGTTTGACCCTTCCTTGCCCCTCTGCGTAAACTGAGGGAGAGGAAAAAATGGAATACTAGTCAGTGCCTGTGTGAAAAAGTTTATTTGCTTTGCAAGAATAAATTACCTCTAATGTCGGGTGTCCTATGTGTGTCAATGCTGCCACGTTATGTACAACAAATAAAATATTTTTTTACATTTTAGAATTGGGTGCCTTGAGACTGTCCATCATTTTAACCAGTTCCCGACTGACACACGCCAATGTACTTTGGCAGAAAGGCACGACTGGGCAAATGGGTGTACCCATACGTCACTTTAAATTTGCTGCCATGCCATCGCATGTGCGCCACCTGTGGTGCACGTGCCGGCCAAGACCTCCGTGAGTCAGGTCGCGGGTCTAGTGGACTTGATCGCTGCGGGGATACCTGCGATCATCTCATGTGGAGGAAGAACGGGGAGATGCTAATGTAAACAAGCATCTCCCTGTTCTGCCTAGTGAGAGTGTCACTGATCTCTGCTCCATGTGATCGGGAGCAGAGATCAGTGATGTGCCACATGTAGCCACGCCCCCCACAGTTAGAAACACGCCCCAGGACACACTTAACCCTTACCCGGCCCCCTAGTGGTTAACCCCTTCACTGCCATACACTGATTGCTGTATAAATGACAATGGTCCCATAAATGTCCGATGTGTCCGCCATAATGTCGCAGTCACAATAAAAATCACTGATCGCCGCCATTACTAGTAAAAAAATGGTATAAAACTATCCCCTATTTTGTAAACGCTATAACTTTTCTGCAAACCAATCAATAAACGATTTTTTTTTTACCAAAAATATGTAGAAGAATACGTATCGGCCTAAACCAAGGGAAAAAATGTATTTTTTATATATTTTTCGGGGATATTTATTATAGCAAAATGTAAAAAATAATGCGTTTTTTTCAAAATCGATGCTCTTTTTTTGTTTATAGTGCAAAAAATAAAAACCGCAGGGGTGATCAAATACCACCAAAAGAAAGCTCTATTTGTGGGGAAAAAAGGACGTCAATTTTGTTTGGGAGCCATGTTTGTGAGCCACATTGAATGACTGCGCAATTGTCAGTTAAATTGACGCAGTGCCAAATCGCAAAAAATGCTCTGGTGAGGAAGGTGGTAAAATCTTGCGGGCTGAATCGATTAAAGGGTGCGTTGACTGAAAGAATGTAGAGAAACACTGCTCTAGATCACAGATGTCAAACTACGGCCATCCAGCTGTTGCCAAACTACAAATCCCATGAGGCATTGCAAAGGCATGATGGGACTTGTAGTTCTGCAACAGCTGTAGGTCTGCAGTTTGAGACCCCTGCTCTAGACTGCGGGCAGAGCCTTGGTGTTATTGTGTACAATACAGGGGCATTACCCCTGTATTGTACACTGATGAGGCTGGAGCGTGACTGGAGCCAATTGCAGCTTACATAGCAGGCATTGGGGGAATGGTCACAGCACAAGAGGTGGCCTGCTCGAGCGAGGATTAAGGTAAGAATTTACACCTTATTCATGCACCCCTAGATATAACAAGCATTTAACCCTTTCAGTGAAAGGACAATGTGGGGAGGGGGAGCACAGTACATACAGGAAGCCTCCACGATGCATTTGCTAAGCTTTCAGCAAGTTTTGAGAAGCTTTGCAGAAGTCTTTAACCTCTTCCCGCCCGCCCTATAGCCGAATGACGGCTATAGAGCAGGCGCTTTCGTCTGGGAGGCCGTCCCTGGACGTCCTGGTGTTTACTTCCGCAATGCACGCTGCCACGGGCGCGCATAGGGGAAGTTCTGTGTTTGCCGTGTCCCCCGGAGATGGGCAAACACAGATCGCTGTAAACGGCCAATCACAGCGGCCGTTTACAGCACGATCGGCATGTCCAATATGAGATGATCTCATATGTAAACATATGAGATCATCTCTCAGCGCCGCTCTCCCTCCTCACACAGACAGCGTGTGAGAGGGGAGAGATGAACGGCTGCAGCGGCCGTAAGTGAAAAAATAAATTTAAAAAAGTGCCATCCTGCCCCAGTACCATCCGCCCCAGTGCCACCTGTTAGTGCTATCTGTCCCCAGTGCCACCTGTTGTCAGTGCCATTTGTCCCCAGTGCCATCTGTCATCAGTGCCACGTATAAGTGCCATCTGTCATCAGTGCCACATATTAGTTCCATCTGTCATCAGGGCCACCTCTCAGTGTCACGTGTCATCAATGCCACTTATCAGTGTCATCTGTCATCAGTGTCACGCGTCATCGGTGCCACGTATTAGTGCCATCTGTCATCAGTGCCACGTATAACTGCCACCTGTCATCAGTGCTACATATTAGTGCCATGTGTCATCAGTGCCAGGTATAAGTGTCATCATTGCCACGTATCAGTGCCATCTGTCACCAATGTCACAAGTCATTGTCCTGGTGCTCCAGGGCATTCAAAAGTGTAATAGGTAGTCAACAAGTTAGATGTGTAATTTATGCTCCTAGAACACCTGATGGCGCTCCCTGCATGTTGGGCCTCTCTATGTGGCCAGGCTGTGAAAAAGTTCCATGCATGTGGTATTGTAATACTCAGGAGTAGCAGAATTTTTTGGGGTGTCATTTGTAGTATACACATGCCATGTGAGAGAAATAACCTATTACAATGACAATTTTGTGGAAAAAAATAAAAAAAAATGAAAAATCTTAATTTTGCAAAGAATTGTGGGAAAAAAATGACAACATCAAAAAGCTCACCATGCCTCTTACTAAATACCTTGGAATGTCTACTTTCCAAAAAGGGGTCAATTGGGGGGTATTTGTACTTTCCTGACTTGTTCGGGTCACAAGAAGCGAGATAGGCCACCAGTACATCTGATGTGATCAATTTTGTGTGATTCGCACCACAGCTTGTAGACTCTAACTTTCACAAAGACCAAATAATATCCACTAATTTGGGTTATTTTTACCAAAGATATGTAGCAGTATAAATTGTGGCCAAAATTTATGAAGAAAAATTAATAATTTGCATAATTTTGTCACAGAAACAAAGAAATATGTGTTTTTTTTCAAAATTTTCGGTCTTTTTTTCATTTATAGCGCAACAAATAAAAACCCCAGAGGTGATCAAATACCACCAATTCAAAGTGTGAGAGCACCGAAAGCTGAAAATTGGTCTGGGCAGGAAGGGTGTTTAAGTGCCCAGTAAGCAAGTGGTTATTAAAGCCTCCTACAGGTCTAGCTTAGGTATAATAAACACAGAATGTAATATGAGGACTGTCACTTTAAACAAGCTGCTAGAAGACTTCAACAGGTTTTCACAAACTGAAGCGTGTTAAAAAACCTGTCGGCATCTTTTTCAAAGTGATAGCAATCCTATTAAGATTTGTGTTTAAGATCTACACACCAGGGTTAAAGATTGTTTTAAAGTCACCAAGACGTTGTTCAGATATGCAGCCACTCTTGCTGCCCCTTTAAAATGCATGGTGGACCATCTCTCAGGGGGCAGTTGACATGGCGGCTGAGAGGCCATATGTCATCTCTTTAGTGATTCTTTTAACCTTGAAAAGCCTGAACCACTGTGCTGCAATTGCACGAAGTTGATAAGTGGTTGCAGTGCAGCCCTCATCACATGAATGGGTCCAAATCAGCAGCGGTAATGCCTGCCAAATGCAACATTGGCTTATTTTTTGTACAGCCCTGAGAGGCTGCTCCTTCTTTACAAGTGTAGGTGACTGGTGGGCAGTAAAACCACAGATGAACAACCCATGTAAATAAGCCCTAAGAAAGCTGTTTAAAGCTATGTAAAAGCTCACTGAACACTTTACATATTGCTTTGTACAAACCAAAACCCATTTAGGGGCAAATTGCTATAAAGCATTTGCAAAGTTTTCAGCCAATTTCAAGCTGCTTTCTTGAAGTCTTTAAGGCACCCTTCATTTCCACCTTGAAGATGTTAAATAAAGAATAATGTGATCATAATTTGAATGCTGGCTGACAACTTAAACAAGCTGCTGCCTTGCATCAGCAGGCTTTTAATAAGTTTCAAGTGTTGCTGGAACTTGCTAACAGCCTGCTAGCACCTGCATTTTTCTTTAAAACCTTAGCTGTTTAAAGCTGGCAGAATGCTTTGCACTGCTCTGTGAAAGCCTACAGTATAAGTTGCTCTTTTTTTTTTTATATGCTGGTGCCGCAAATACAAAAATAAGGGACTTTATCACAATGCTAGAATTTACAGCAACCAATACAGTACAGTGGCTTATGAGTTCCTAAAGCAAAGGAGCAGTGTATATCATGAAGTTTTAACAATCTATAACAAGGCCCTTATCCATGGCAGTGATCTATATTCGCTAACTTTGTAGGCCTGGGTATGTGGTAGTCTGGCCTGCTACCTATATCCTGAATATGTCGCCCCAGAAGTCTGCAATGTACACAGAGCGGTGCCTAATAATTGAGAAGCTCCTATTTCATTTTAGAAACTTAGCTACTTGCTCACTAAGAGAACAATGCATTTCTGCATTAAACATAAAAAAAAAGAAGAACATGAGAAAATAAGCCAAAATAAAAAAAAGAATGCAAAACGAAATTATGTCCTTTCCAGCCGTGGGTGAAAATCCATGAAGCGGGAAAAAAAATATCTTTCTTATTTACAACTTTCATACCATCTCTTTTTGAAGGAGACTCCATTCAATCTTCCTGCTGAGTAATCTGCTGAATAATTGATTATCTTATAGATTTCTGCTGGGTCTGCAACAATTCTTAAAGTACAAAATTCATCAGAAAATGAATGCGTTCTCCTTATACACAGGAGAAAAACAGGATTTTTACTTTTAAGGTTTCTCTTTATACTAGCTGTGAGCCAGAACATTGTTCCCCAAAAATGCCAGACTTTCTGCTTTGTCCTATAGTAATAAAACTATTTTAGACAATACAGTTCAGCCTCTCTTTCCTTTACATGCTCTCAATTAGCTGAATTTCCTGCAGAGTGGGGCTGTCATATTCTTGTCTCAAGGTACAGAGTTGTAAGACAAGAACATCATTTTTCTATAACAAGGGGGTACCTGGCTTGATAGAAATGACACTTGGCTTCTGCTATTTTATATAATAGCCACGCTATGTTTTAAGTTGGAATTGAACTAAAAAAAGAGAAAGAACTAGTTAATATTGCCTATGATTTCACTGCAGCTGTGGGCATACGCACTCAAATTGTAGAAGGGTCTAGGCCACACAGAACAAACTATTAGTCTTTATAAATTCTATATAATATTAATCATCATTATTTGGGTATGACAGACCAAATGGGAACTCATCTTTAGGTTTACATTCCCTTTAAAGAGGTTTTTCAAATACTGTAGCTGCTGACTTTTAAGAAAAAGGACACTTACCTGTTCAGGGATCCAGCGCTGTCCTCACCTGGGCTGCTTCTTTACTGGTCTTTGGGTCTCTGGCATGTTTACTTTGGGAAGCCTGCTGTGACTCCTTGCAGCTTGCCAGCTTCTCACTGTGCACATGCGAGCTGCACCGCACTCTGTGAATGGTTCTGCAGCCTTCTGGGACATGTCCCAGATAGCTGCGGGCAAAGAAGAGGTGGCAAAGTTCCGCTCAGATCACCTAGGCGATCCAAGCAGAAGTTGGAGCAGGTACCTAGCAATACTAGGTAAACATCCCCCACCACCAAAAGAAAGCAAATTGTCCAAAAGTGGGGGAGGAGGTGGGGTGTGAAGTTCTGTTTTAAGTGGAGGCTTGATGTGAGGAACAGCCTCTTTAAACTAAAATGTAGAGGAAAAAAAAAATCACACTAATTTTAGGAAACTAAACATGAAAAAACTGCTAGGACTTTAAAAATACCACACCAAAAAGAAATTAAATATTTTTTTTATTTTACACAACATTAGGAACAATTAAAATATTTATATGAAAGATCCAGACATTGTTTCAACAATTTCAATTACAGATCATGCCAGTGTTTCTAACTATATCACAGATTGATCATCATGAAAATCTCACATGCATATCTTCATCTCCGACAAGGCCCGCTTCCTCATGGAGAACTGGTATATATCTTATAGAAATCCACATGAAGCTTGTTCGTAGATTTGGAGGCTCGCAGCCACCACACAGGGAAGAGACATCTCTGCCAATCAAAAACTAGAGGCTGTATATGTCAGGTGAAAATGAGCCGATACAGTTCCCTTAGAAAGCCGTGGAGGAGGAGTACAAGTGTATTGACAAAATATAACTTATAGTAGTTACAATGCTACATGGTTTTGTCTCCCAAAATTTCCAGTTGTCCAGGGACAGGCTATCCCCCAACACACATTCCAGAAAATCCAAGCTGGAGCTTGGATACCGCCATCCATGCTATATGGCATGGATGAACTAATTTCCTGCTGCAGCCATTGTATATTGACAACCAGTTCTGCTGGCTGTCAAAACACCTGAACAATCGCTGCTACAGGGGATGGAAGGGGCCACCCACTGAACAAATATCGTTTGGTTCCTCAGGAATCAGCTGAAACTCACACAGACTATGGCCGACTTAAGAGTCTGTTGTTCCTGTCAGAGTGCTCAGAAAACTGTACCTGAGAAAGGATAGCACAGAGATAGACGTAATTAACATCCAATACTTTCCTCCTGCTGTCTTTTCTAGATATATTTTCTGGAGTTCTTCTTTGCTAAATAATGCCAGTGGGTGGTTAAGTCCACCAGTATCAGCTCCATTTAGGTGTATAAGTCTATTATAAGGGGTACTATCTTAAAAAGTTTAAATGAAAGAATTTTCCTCTCATGCTATAGTCCTTCTTACATTTAAATCAGTAATAAAGTCCAAAATCCTGTATCACTGAAGTTATGCTTTCACCTTTTCGCTGTCTAAGTGCACTGTGCAGGTTTGTACAATGATTGAGCTGAGAATTGAGAGCCACGATAGTCTTCAGCAGGGACCTGCTGAGCTAGTTGCTGTTAATGTGGATGTGTATTGTTTCTAAAGTGCTGAAGCCTGAAATAAGTGGAATCTTATGTCTTCAGTAGTACTTGGGGATTATCTAATTATATTTTCCTCCTTGATCAGTGTTTCTCTGATAGTTGTAAATGCTTCTGGGTCTCAGATGCATTGGAAACTAATGTACAGTTTGCCAACTTTAACACAAGTTGTTTGAAGGAACACTTGATATCCAAAAACGTTTTTTTGTGAGAAAATGGAATATGTGCCTATGGCTGCTGAATCAGTAATGCATAGATATCTAAGATTTAATTGCTGTCCCTGTATTTTAATGTTAAATTGACTAATCCAAAAAAACAATAAATGTAAATCACTAAGCAATTACATATGTGTTATTATTCTTTTGTAATTGTTATGTTCAGGATTCAGTGAATTTTATCTATAGGTCAGTGGTAGGCAACAACTCCAGCTGTGGTGGAACCAAATATTCCATAATGCTACTGGGAATTCATGCCTGTGGCTGTCAGTCTTGCAATGCCTCATGGGATTTGTATTTCCTCAAAAGATACAGCGCTTAGATTTCTTATCCCTGATATAGTGTCTTTAGCACAAAAACAGCCTAAAATTAGAAAAGCCTTCTTTGTTCAGAACCATAAGGTTGTATCGCCCCCTACAGAAGTAGGACACTAGGCAAAAAAAAGACTTGGCTATGATAGTGGGCAGTCCTAGGCGATATACATCCCCCTCTTTGCTTTAGACCTTCAGTTTTTTTCTGCCTAGTCAGGAATAAGGACCTAGTTCCCTGCTAGGATCTACAATCAACTGCCTGGCTGGGCGACGGGCTGGACATTCGAACAAGTGTTCACCCCAGTCTGGCCAGCGAGCATGTGCAAACCGATATGTGCTAGGTCAGCCACAACATAGCCCCATGGGGGGCGGGAACTGGCCTTGCAAGTTAAGCGTTTCATGAGGTCGCACACAAACGGGTGTCAGCTCGAGTCACACCGTCCCTCATGGCCAACAACCCCCCACTTCGGTGGCGAGGAAGTTCTGTCTGGAGCGGTGCCCGCTTTGTCCTTTTATGGTGAGCAAATGTCCCCCTCTCCCCTTTGGGGTTTTTTGTGGTGGACCCAGACCCCTACCTGGTCGGTCCTGCTGGTTCCCCTCTGTCCCTGCACCCTCTTTTCCTGGCCCTGGAGGTCCCTTGGTAACCCCCCTTTCCCCTCCCCCTCTATATGGGGTAGTTTGCCTTGGTGTATCCTGGGGGACGGGTTGAGTACTGGTGGGCTGGGACTGCGTGTCGCCAAGTGCTGTGCTTACGGGGGGGGGGGGGGCACTAGGTCCGGTGCTCAGATCCTCTCTCCTTCTCTCGCTCTCATCCTGGGAGGCTACAGGGTTCTCCCCTGTATCTATGGTAGCCTCGTGTAAAGCATTCAGTGGCCATTTTGCCAAAGCCGGCGTCCTTTTCCCCAGTGCCTGATGACTTCCTATGGCCGGCGGACATTTTTGTGTAACTTGGCAGCCATGATATGGTGGATATTGGCTCAGGCAACGCAGGCCATTACTGTGTAGCCCAGGAAGGCATTTTTAGCAGGTGTAACCCCTCCTTTTAACCCGGCACTGACTCCTGTTTTCTCCTTTCTCGGATTCCACGTATGTGCGGATTTACACCTGAGGCAGCTAGCGCTATGCTGGTCGGGTGGGGAGTCCAGGGCATGCCTCTCTGCTGCAGGCTGTGGGGTGTCCTGGTGATCCGGTATCACAACCGGTGGGGGGGTGTTCCATTGCAGTGGTTTGGCGCTTCGGCCGGTCCTGGCTATTGTCCTGGTGTCCCAAACGCTGACAGAGTGGGCAAAGCTGTTGCGCCTTGACCTGGAGGGTTACTAGTTTCCTCCTGCCTTCACTGAATTAGCAGACCAACTGGTCCAGATGCTGCAATTTGTCTCTTTGATTGCAGCTCCCTTGCTTTCTAAGCTGTCTGTTTCTGCGGTAGTACTTCGACAGGTATTGGGAAGTATTGTTGAAGTATTGAAGTATTGCTAAAGTGTTGGACTTCAGACTAGGCCTCTAAAAAAGCCCTAACTGATCTGCCTTTTCAAGGCGATCCTTTGTTTGGGGCCACTCTGGATGATATCATTAAGAGTGTCATGGGAGGAAGAGTACTTTTCTTCCACAGTCAAAGAAGGGGAAGGAGCCAAGTCGTTCAAGGCCCTGAACCGCTTTGTGCAGGTGTGGAAGTTCAGAATGGAGTCCATTCCCTCCGTGATGGCATCTCTTCCTCAGGGGAACTTTCTTGCCTCCATAGACATCAAGGATACCTACCTGCTCATTCTGATTTCTGCCCAGCACCAGTGGTTCCTCCGCTTTGCTGTGGGAAAGGAACATTTTGTTTGCGGTGTTACCCTTTGGTTTCGCCTACGCTCCTCGAGTCTTCGCCAAAGTATTGGCCCTGGTTCTGGCACTGCTGCGCCAGCGGGGAATTGCTGTTCTGGGCTACCTGGACAACCTTCTGTTGTGAACAGAGTCCCCAGCGACCCTGAGGGGCGACGTGGAGATCACTGTTCAGACTCTGGGTGGCTGATAAATTACCAAAAGTCTGCACTGATTCCAGTTCGGAATTAGTTCAGTTTGGGTTATCTGGGTCTAACTCTGGATTCCGCTCAGGCCAGAGTGGTCCTTCTGCAGGACACACTCCAGAAATTACAGGTGGCAACCCGCTTACTGTTGTCCAGCAGGTGTATTTCCCTGTGGACTTGCATGCGGATGCTGGGCCTGATGGTGTCTACATTCGAGGCGGTCCCATTCGCTCAGTTCCATACAAGACCCCTGCAAAAGGATATCTTGTTAAAATGGGACAACTGTTCCGAACCTCTGGACAGTCAGATTCAGCTGAGTCAAGGTACCGAAGGGTCCCTGATCTGGTGGCTTCATTTCCCAGGTCTTCGGCATTGGAAATCCTTTTTCCCTCTGTACTGGATGGTGGTCACCACTGATGCCAGTCTGTCCAGTTGGGGAGGAGTCCTGGACCTGAGCTTGGCTCAGGGTCACTGGATGCTAGAGGAATCCAGGCTACCTATCAACATCTTGGAACTCCAGGCGATCAGACTCTGTCTGGATCATTGGACGGATCGACTTCAGGGGCTACCGATATGGATTCAGTCAGACAATGCCACGGCGGTGGCCTATATCAACCACCAGGGAGGGAAGAGGAGTGTGTTAGCCAGCCTGGGACTAGCCGACGTTCTACGGTGGGCAGAGTATTTTGTCCCGGGCATCTCTACCGGTAACATTCCGGTGGTGGACAACTGCCAGGCAGATTACCTCAGTCGCCAAGTACTGGACCAATCCCTTCCTTGCCCTAATTTGAATTAATATTCATTACTCCCTTGTTTTTTCACTTATCATCTTATGCTCTTCTTTTTCACTGTTATTGTGCACATCTTCATCATTCCTTTTCATCACTTTCACCCAATGTTAACTTCACATTTGTCCCCACTTATTTCACATTTTTTATTTTAGTAAGTTCACAGTATACCCATCTTCTTTACCTTATTTAGCCAGATTCCAATCATTATATTTTGTAGCTCTCCCGAGTTGCCGTGGGGGACCATTCTTTAAGTGGTAGGACTCTGCACTTGATGTCTGCTGGAGCATGGGTAAGCAGCTCTGCTGCTTCCCCCTTCTTTATTCCCAAAGACTTATTTTCAATTATGATGCTGCATGACAAGTTTTTATTTTTCTACCCTTCGACCATTATAATGTCTTTTTGATCCAATCACAGATAACCTCCAGATGAAGCGGCCATTGTCTGCGAAACTGACATCTGTGATCAATTGTCCTATTGGGATTACTCACTGGTGATGTATTGTGTACCGCTACTATATTTTTATCTGTAAATGATGAATAGTTTTTTGGCATCAATAAAATCATCTGTAATTTTTGTATACCGTATATACTCGAGTATAAGCCGAGATTTTCAGCCTCTTTTTTGAGGCTGAAAGTGCCCCCTCGGCTTATACTCGAGTCACCGCTGTCTGACTGCTCGATCAGCGTATCGAGCAGACAGACGGCGGACATTAAAATTCAAAAGCCGCGCCTCCTTCTCCGCCTCCGCCTGTGATAGGCGGAACACTGAATTTCCCAGCAGTCAGTGTTCCGCCTATCACGGACATCCGCTCATTCTCATACTACGGACGAGGATGAGAGGATGTCCGTGATAGGCGGAACACAGGCTGCTGGGAAATTGAGTGTTCCGCCTATCACAGGCGGAGGCGCGGCTTTTGAATTGTAGAATGGCCGCCGAGAAGAGCGGCGATCCTGGAGCGGCGATCCATCGGCACGACACGGGACGGAGGAGGCACGGGACGGAGGAGGCACGGGACGGAGGAGGCACGGGACGGAGGAGGCACGGGACGGAGGAGACACGGGACGGAGGAGGCACGGGACGGAGGAGGCACGGGACGGAGGAGACACGGGACGGAGGAGGCACGGGACGGAGGAGGCACGGGACGGAGGAGGCTCGGGACGGAGGAGGCTCGGGACGACGGCGGCTCGGGACGGAGGCTCGGGACACAGGTAGGCTGGACACACACACAAGGCTGCACGGACACACACACAGGGATGGATGGATGGATGGACACACACACACACACACACACACACACACACACACACAGGGATGGATGGATGGATGGATGGATACACACACACACACACACAGGGATGGATGGATGGATGGATGGATACACACACACACACACACACACACACACACACAGGGATGGATGGATGGATGGACACACACACAGGGATGGATGGACGGACACACACACAGGGATGGATGGATGGATGGACACACACACAGGGATGGATGGACGGACACACACACAGGGATGGACGGACACACAGGGATGGACAGCCATGTCTCACCCTCGGCTTATACACGAGTCAATAAGTTTTCCAGTTTTTTGGGGGTAAATTGGGGGCCTCGGCTTATATTCGGGTCGGCCTATACTCGAGTATATACGGTATATTTGTTATATTATCTAATTGTATTGCTTTTACTGTACAACGATAGTCCAACTGCCCCAATACTTTTGTGGTAGCCTAGCCAGGGACTAGGCTCCTAACTTTGCTAAGATCTGATGGCAACCCGAATCCACAGGAAGGTGCTGTGGTTTGTGGCCAGGTCTTGGGACCCTCTGACAGACGCCTCAGGAGCTCTGGTGGCTCCGTGGTGCCAGTATCATCTGATCTATGCCTTTCCTCCTCTCAAGTTTCTGCCGCAGCTGTTGCGCAGGATCGAGGCCGAAGGAATTACAGTCATTCTAGTGGCCCTGGACTGACCTCATCAGTCCTGGTACGCTGACCTGGTGCATCTGGTCACAGACGCCCCCTGGTGGCTGCCTCTCAGGGAGGATCTGCTCTCCAAAGGGCCGATCTTCCACCCTGCTTTACAGTCCCTGGCTTTAACGGCATGGCTGTTGAAAGCCAAGTGTTGAAGGATAGAGCTTATCTGCGTCTGCGATTTTGACCCTACTTAAAGCTAGGAAGTCTACTTCCAGGAAGGTATATCATCGGTTTTCTTTCAATGCTCCCTGGCTTTGCATTCCCTGGTGCGTACCTGCATCTAGGGAGTGCGACATGTGGTTCCACCAATGAGATCTCCCTTGCCACCGTGGGACTTGAATATGGTACTTTCAGTTCTACAGAAGCCTCAGTTTGAAAATATTTGAGAAATGTCCCTGCTCACGCTATCACAGAAGGTGGCCTTCTTAGTGGCTATTACTTCGGCTTGCAGGGTGTTGGAATTGGCGGCGCTATCCTATCACATGCCCTACCCAGTGATTCATAAAGTGGTTGCTTCGTCCTTGTCCTTCATTCCTTCCAAAAGTTGTCTCTGATTTCCATTTAAATGAAGACATCGTGTTGCCTTTTCTGTGTCCCAGGCCGCAACATCCAAGGGAATGTGCCTTGCACACCTTAGATGCGGTACGGGTGACCAGGGTGTATTTGGTGTCCACTAAGTCCTTTCGGAAGTCAGACTCCCTGTTGGTGATCATGGACGGACCAAAGAAGGGGCTATCTGCTTCCTCAGTGATCATTTCTAGATGTATCTGACAGACGGTGACTCAGGCCTATTCTATCAAGGGTCGGGTTCCTCCCTTCCCGGTGAATGCACACTCTAAACGGGCACTGAGTGCCTCCTGGGCCTTCCATCATCAGGTGTCAGTTTGCAAGATGGCCACCTGGTCGTCGGTGCACATTTTCACAAAATATTACATGATGGATGTGCTGGCATCTGTGGATGCTTCTTTTGGCCACAAGGTTTTGCAGGCTGCAGTCTTAGAGGGTTTTTCCTCTTTTCCCTGTGAAGGTTTTTTTTTTGTTGTTTAGATTGAGCTCTAGTTGTTCTCTCTGAGCTCCAGGTTGTCTAGTTGGCCTGTTTTTTTGTTGGCTTTCCCGCCCCTTGTGTTTGGCACTGCTTTGGGACATCCCTATGGTTCTGAATAAAGATGGCTGTGTCTGTCAATGAACGAATGAGAAAATAGGATTTTTGACTTACTTTAAAATCAGTTTCTCTGAGTTCATTGACAGACACAGCACCTGCCCCTCTATGGAGTTGTTAATACTTCTAGTACTGCTTGTTACATAACTGAAGGCCTATAGCAGACTTGGGGTCACCTAGGACTGCCCATTGGCGTAGCCAAGTCTTTTTTCTGCCTAGTGTCCTAATCCTGTTGGGGGCAATATAACTCTATGGTTCTGAATAAAGAAGGCTGTGTCTGTCAATCAGAGAAACAGATTTTACGGTAAGTCAAAAAAACTACTATTTCAGTTTGTTTACAACTGTTTTGGGCTTATTAGTTTTGTTAGTTATAATCAGCACAAATTTTGAAACCTCCACTAAAACGACTGTACCATAAAGCATTTTTTTTTTTACCATAGGCGTTGTAACAGTTTTAAAATTCTTCTCTGGTTGCTGCACTAAATAGCACACCTGAAATGAGAGAGCAATGCAGAGAGGAGGGGGAATAGGGGTGTCTAAATATCCTCCCAGAGCGTCAGCGGCACTACAGCTAGCATTGACATTGGATACACACCTGAAGTGCTCAAGCAACTGCTTCTGCTTCCTGTCAGAACTCAGTCAATGGCATCTCAGAAACAGAGGTTATTTTTAGTTCTTACTCAGCTTTGGTCACATGACACAACCAAAGGAGGACTTCTCAGTGACCTCACTCTAAAAAAGGGAGGAGAGTTGTACTAGGGGGGTGATCTCTACTGGAGGAGAGCTTTACTGGTGGGGGAAGGGGGATCTGTAGAGGGGGTTCTGTACTGGTAGGGTGATGTCTGCACTGGTGGGGATGGAGATCTGAACTGGGGGGGAAGATTTGTTATATGGTTATGATGTGTACTGGTGGGGAGCTGTACTGGAGTATCTGTACTATGAGGGTAGGATCTTCACTGGTGAAAGGAAAGGAGATCTGTATTGGGGGAATTGGGGCATAGGGAGAATTGTTTTGTCTGCCTACTGACCTGTGCATTGGACAAGGGTTTGTATAGACAGGAATTTTATTCTCAACCACCTCTAAGCCCACTGGGGCACCCCAATCAGGGTGCATCGCAGGGATACACACATCCATACAGGGAGCCGAGAGGGAGGGAAAGCAAAAAATGTTGAAAAACATTTATAATTTTCCTTCCACCTCACAATTATTTGTCACTTTGTGTTGGGCTATCACATAAAAACCCAATAAAATACATTTACGTTTTTGGTTGCAACATGACAAAATGTGGAAAATTTCAAGGGGTAGGAATACTTTTTCAAGGCACTGTATGATCACAAGGTCATTACAAATAACAAGGGGTGCACACGTTATATCTGGTGGAAAAAAGATTTAAATTCTACATACAGAAAGGCATCTTCACAGTAAGAAAATGTGGAATAAACTCCTACAGAAATTAGTTCTGGCCAGCTCAGTAGATTGTTTAAAAAAAAAAGAGTCTGATGCAATATTTATTATAAGTAATAACACCAGAGATTGTCAAACCAGGGAATATCGGAATCATTCCCTCCGCTGGAGCAAATTGGACCATGTTTTTTTGCTTTCCTCTGAATCAAGGGTAATATATATGTAGCGGATGACATTTTGGACAAAATGTCATACGCGTGTAAATTTAGTTTTTGCTTCAGAACAGTAGGGGTTCTGAGGGTTAATTACATAAGTTGGCATTGACATCAGTCTGGCCGAGCTGTGTTGGCCCTGCCTGGTCTGCAGTAGGGATCCGTCTATTCCCGAGTCTCGAAAACCTGCTGGACCGAGGTGCAGTAACCGAGGGAGGATTCAAGGTGGGATTCAAGGTGTCCGGGTGTGCTCTCGGCTAGGAGAGAAGCGCCACAGCTCGTGGAAGTGACCGGGGGAGGACTCTTCGGAGGAGGGCCGACAAGTGTCATCCTGGGAAGTGCCTGGTTACTGAGTTGGGAAGGACATTGACAAATTCATGTTTTTCCAGTACCATTGAGGAGACAGAGAACGTTCCAGGTACTGAGGAAAAAAGGTTACTGTTCACCCTTAGTTACAACTTGTACACGTTCTTATGATTGTTTCAAGTATTCAAGTCGACGTGCTGACTGCCATGATCTCTGGCTAGAGAACGGTTCAGCCTTGAGGTACCCAGCTGCGAGTGGCTACTCTCTGGGTGGAATCAGAGACTTTGCTAGACCTGCAGTTCAAGATGCCTGAGTTCTTCACTCGTGCCCTCTGTTCCCACGAGAGACTGTGTTATTGGATGTTATTACTGCAAAATAAAACCTTTCAAAAGGACTTTATTTGTGTCAGCGTTCAAGTTGTTGGGTATCAACCCTGGGAACCCCTAGACATGGAAGAGCAGGCGAAGAGGAGGTAACTGGTAAGCCCAATAAGTCAAGGCCGCCCTGCAAGGGATGTGGCCGCTACATGTGGGGGCTCGTCCGGGATTTACTGTTACCTCGCAGGGCCTTAGAACAGAGGGTGAAGAATGTTTTTGAACTGTGCCACAAAGATCAGCACCATTTTGGAGAAACTTTCACTGAGGTGCGTAAGCATGGGAGGAGCCTGTATCAAAAGCCTGTGAAAATACACAGTAGCCAGCGCCTAGTGGGAGGAGTCTAAGCTGATCTTTCCCCGCACGAGGCACGGCGTCACTGTGTGTTGCAGAAGGAAGGAGTGAGTTTATTTTCTCGGATTTGGAGAAAAAAAATTCCTCGGAATGTACCGTGTACCGGGAATGCAACTTGTTCCAGGACCCAGTATGCCTATGGGAAGGGGTCCTGTAGGAACGCAGCCACTAGGTTCGGTGTTTACAGACAAGGGAATTTTCTTGCTGCCACAGGGGCGGTTCATACTCAACACTACTGGAGACATTGATGGCCTGGGTATGCTGTGTGGAAAGTGCAACGACCTGGTCGCCAACCCTCGGCCATTCTCTAGATGCAGAAAGTGTGGAGTGTACGTTTTCAAGGTGGAGCAGCTGATTGGGTCACTGAGGGCCTACCGCATGGACTGGGCCACGGGTATGATAACCGATGAATCGGCTGTTTTCGCTACTTTGGTGAGGCCTTCCACAAAGGTGTCACCTGTCGTTGTTGATGTTCCTGAGGGAGATGCTGCTATGTCTATTATGGAAACTGCAGAGGAAACCACTCTCAAACAGATGGACACTGTTTCAACCACCATTTCGGAAGTCACTATGCCCCCACTAGAGAAGGTAAAGCGTACAAAGTCCTCAAGGAAGCCACGCAAAGTTCAGCCACTGAGTCCAGCTGGATCCAATCAGTGGAAGAAGGTTGCTTCGGAAAAAAGTCTGACCGTGAGTACATCCTTGTCTAATTATTTACCGGCAGAGGAATGCAGAGATTCAGAGTTAGAGACACTGTCGGATCTGGAAGATGGGGACATTTTTGCGGTATTGTTGGAGGAGTTTGTGTGGGCAGGGGGAGATGATGTGGCCGCCACTTGTGCACATGTTCGGACTGGCTGGATTTGAACTCTGGAAAAGGAGTGTTGAACATAGCAGGTCCTATCACGGTGAGTGTGACTCTCCCCAAACCCGTGAAACTGTCCACACTAAAAAGGGGCCCTGCCGTGCTGGTGCAGCGGTCCCCAAACTCCTGCATACCACCTGGAGAGGGAAGTGCCCGTGTATTGCCAAAACTCGCAAAGGTCACAGAGGCTTCTCCACAAAAGGGTGGCTGCCGAGTACAGGTTGGAGTTTCCCTATGTCCCCAGGGATGTCATGACTGTAATTGAGGAAAATTGTGAGGCTTGGTACGAAGATATTTGGAACTACCTCAAGATACCAAAGCTGCTCCGGAAAAAGGCCTTTTCAACTGAGCTTTATGACAGATTTCAAGGATGCTTGTTACATTGGAGCTACGGTCAGCACATCTACAGTGACAAAGTTATAATATGCAGACCGGATAAAGAGAGTGCCTTTTATTTCGTTACTACTGTTGATGCTCAAGGGAAAGATCTAACTCTGAGTTTGAAAGGGTTTCTAGTGGTAGCCTCATATAAAGGAGCCATAAGTTCTGATGCATATGGAATCCAGTCCCTACAATATCCCACTAAACCCAGGAAGGCACGTAGTTGCCGTACATTTCTTGTCTTTTCAAATTTTTGTAGAGTTTTAACTCTATCTGGGGTTAGGTGACGGATTCCATGTGAAATGTAGTGACCCAGGAAGATCACTTTCTCCTGCCTGTATTGTAGCTTATCTTTTCTAACTTTGTTGTTACTGTTATAGAGAAACATGAGAAGGCTTACTGTTTCTCTGCTACAAATGCCCTTTGTATCAGAACAAATAAGCAAATCGTCTATGTACTGAAGCAAAACTGTGTTTAGGTGTGAGGGGGACCATTGGTCGAATACTTGATTTAACGCAGTATTATATTCAGAGGGGCTACTCACACAGCCTTGGGGCAGTCTTGTCCATGCTAACTTTTGGGCATCATTGGTAAAAGAAAAAATGTGCCAGCAATCTGGGTGCAGGGGCACCGAAAAGAAAGCATTTACAAGAGCAATCACTGTAAAGCAGGTGCTGGAGGCAGGTATTCCACTTAGTAATGTGCGGGGATTGGGCACGATCGGGGTATCTGCCTCAATTATATTGTTAATGGCTCTCAAATCATGCATTATGTGGTATGTCACCTGCCCACCCTTCTTGTCTGGCTTCTTTGCAATTGGGAACAGGGGTGTATTGACTTGGGACTTAATTGGTACAACAACCCTTGCTGCTTTCAGTTGAGTGATTTGATCCTTTATTCCCACAGTCTGAGCAATACTCAGTGGGTACTGTTTAATCTGTGGGAGATGGGCTCCTGTTTTAATTTTGATCATGACTGGGGTGCAATCCAGCAGACCTACATCATATTTGCTGGTGGAAATGGTGGAATTGGATTAAAAATACTCCACAGGCAGTATTTAAAACTTCTCCTGACAGACTACTGACCACTTGGACTCCTGTAGGAGTATAGTCTATGTTTACTAAAATTTGGTTCAAAATGTCAGCTCCCAAAAGATTAGTAGGAACTGTGTCTGAAATTAACACTTTAGTGACAATTTCTGTTTGCTGTCCTAGCCTGAGTTTAAGTGGCTTGGACTCAACCAAATCGGTAGCAGTCCTGATTAGGCCAACACCAGAGATAACATTTGTATATAATAATCCTGGAGGTAAGTCCTCTATATTAAAAACACTTTGGCTTGCACCAGTATCTATTAAACAGGTTAATTCTGTTTCTCCTCCAGGATAGGGGAGTTCTTATAAAAATACTTTTACTTTGGCCTCGGGACCATTGTCTCCCCTATTTAACATGATTGATACTGGCATGCCATTTTCCTATGCCTGATCCACTGCTTTTGGCAGAGAACTGGGATCAGCATGAAGTGCCTGTAAGCTCTTTTCCAGTCTACGGTCAGGAAGATGGCAGAATTTTGCTATGTGTCCTTCCCCATTACAATTGTAGCATATAATTGGTCCACGATTGCCATGATTTCTGAAATTGCCTTTGCCTCTTCCTCTTCCTCTCTGCTTCCCCATGTGCATAACCTTTGGTTTGCTGTATTTTTGGTTAATCCTGTTTTCTATGGATAACAGGATAGGCAGGACATCTCAGATAGACATATTGCCTGCCTCAGGCCTTGCTGTGAACAACTTTTCTTTCAACTGGGGTATTAAACCATCAAGAAACCTTTGTTTCACCAGTTGTGTAGATGGACTTGCAGTTTTTCCCGCCTTCTCTTCCTCTATTTTAATGCCTGCTTCCTCAGCCATATCACTTAACCTCCTCCAATAAGCCCCTAATGCCTCCTCTTGCCCTTGCTTAGCATTCATAAATTCAGAATATCTGGTTTGTCCATATATTTGGGGCAATTTTTTCTTCAATTTCTCACAAACCTCCTGTCCACTAACCATCTTACCTAGATTTTTGATGTCTACACCACATTCTTTAAGTATATAGCCAGACATGTTGCTTCCCACTGCTTTAATAAGAAGCTGATGAATGTCAGTAGCAGAAGCCTCATATGCTTCCTGTGCAGCGCTAAGTTTGTTTGCAAACCCAATTGGATTCTTTCTAGGATCTCCCAATCCCTCTAATATGGATCTCATATCTTGGGGACTAAAAGGTACATGCCATTTAATTTGAGACTTACTGTCAACAGCATTACCTTCAAGTCCCCAAAATATGAGATCCATATTAGAGGGATTCTAAAGGGAGTCTAAAACTCAGGTGTGGGCGACACTGCCGCTCGGTGTGTGGGGCCGCATTAATATCATTAAAATTATTTAACTACCTAAAGTATTGTATATTCTTTGACACACACCCGTATACTTACCCTTGAAACAGTTTAAATCGATGGAGGCCATACTCAGGACATTCGTTTGGGGTACCAACAGACATAAAATGGCCTGGAGAGTCCTTAAGAACCCTACTGACCTGGGTGGCACGGCCCTCCCTGACTTGAATCTCTATTACCTCGCATCCCAACTATCTCAGCTATACCACATAGACACAACTGACAGACTCCGATTTCTCATGCTCCTCTGGCCACAGTGGGCGCAACTAACCACGGATCCACTTACTGCAATTGCAGTGGGTCATAGTGGGTACAACTCCAAGAGAAGCCATGGATCTCTCATGCACCAATATAGACACGTATGGGACATTGGCACTAATGTTAACGACCTCTAAATTCAACGAATATACCCCGTTATGGCACTATAAATGACTCTAAGGCCGCGTACACACGCGCGGACTGTTTGCCCAACCTTGTTCGTCAAACAGTTTCGGCAAACAGTCCGCTCAAAATTTGCATGAGCGGACTTGCCCACACACGAGCGGACTGTTTCAGCGAACTGTTTGCCAAACAGTTCGCTCAACTTTTGAAATGAACGGACTCGCCCACGTAAGGAGGAGGCAAATCCGCCCATTTCGAGCGCGTGTACAGGTAGGCGGGGCCCGCGAAGGAGACGTCGCGGGCTCCGCCACCTGGAATGGGCTTAAAGGGGAACCCCAACGCCGAAAAAAATCGGCGTGGGGGTTCCCCCAAAGTCCACACCAGACCCTTGTCCGAGCACGCTACCCGGCCGGCCAGGAAAGGGGGGCGAGCGAGCGCGCCCCCCCTCCTGAGCCGTACCAGGCCGCGTGCCCTCAACATGGGGGGTGCCTTGGGGAAGGGGGGGCCGCGCGGCCCCCCCCCACCCCAAAGCACCTTGTCCCCATGTTGATGAGGACAAGGGCCTCTTCCCGACAACCCTGGCCGTTGGTTGTCAGGGTCTGCGGGCGGGGGGCTTATCGGAATCCGGGAGCCCCCTTTAAGAAGGGGGCCCCCGGATACCGGCCCCCCACCCTATGTGAATGAGTATGGGGTACAATGTACCCCTACCCATTCACCTGTGAAATAAAGTACAAAAAAAAACACAACACAGGGAAAAAATATTTTATTGCACAGCTCCGGGGGTCTTCCGTCTTCGGGGGTCTTCTCGCCGGACTCCTCCGCTATCTGTGTGTAGCTCTTTTACTAGCGGAGGAGTCCGGCTTTCTTCCTCCCCGCCGCCGGCCTCTTCTCCCGACTTCGGGGGTCTTGTCCCCCTCTTCGGTTCTTCTGCCGGGCCACCGCGCCTTCTTGTAGCTCTTTTGCAGGCGGTGGCCCGGTCTTCTGTCGCCGCTGCCTTCCGTTCTTCTGTCGCCGCCTTCGGTTCTTCTGCCGGGCCACCGCGCCTTCTTGTAGCTCTTTTACAGGCGGTGGCCCGGTCTTCTGACGCCGCTGTCGTCGCCGCTGTCGTCGCCGCCGCCTTCCGTTCTTGTTCTTCTTCTTCTTCTCCTGGAGATGTTGACACGTCGCTCTCTCCGGCCGGAATGCCAGAGCCGCGCTGTGCGGTCACTTATATAGTGACAATGGGGCGGTGTCACATGGTATATGTCACATGGGTTGGTCACATGGTGACCCCGCCCCCTTACGATGTCATAGTCCCCATGTGACATCAACCCATGTGACCAACCCATGTGACATATACCATGTGACACCGCCCCATTGTCACTATATAAGTGACCGCACAGCGCGGCTCTGGCATTCCGGCCGGAGAGCTTGTCGAGTCAACATCTCCAGGAGAAGAAGAAGAAGAACAAGAAGAAGAACAAGAACGGAAGGCGGCGGCGACGACAGCGGCGACGACAGCGGCAACAGAAGACCGGGCCACCGCCTGTAAAAGAGCTACAAGAAGGCGCGGTGGCCCGGCAGAAGAACCGAAGGCGGCGACAGAAGAACGGAAGGCAGCGGCGACAGAAGACCGGGCCACCGCCTGCAAAAGATCTACAAGAAGGCGCGGTGGCCCGGCAGAAGAACCGAAGAGGGGGACAAGACCCCCGAAGTCGGGAGAAGAGGCCGGCGGCGGGGAGGAAGAAAGCCGGACTCCTCCGCTAGTAAAAGAGCTACACACAGATAGCGGAGGAGTCCGGCGAGAAGACCCCCGAAGACGGAAGACCCCCGGAGCTGTGCAATAAAATATTTTTTCCCTGTGTTGTGTTTTTTTTTGTACTTTATTTCACAGGTGAATGGGTAGGGGTACATTGTACCCCATACTCATTCACATAGGGTGGGGGGCCGGTATCCGGGGGCCCCCTTCTTAAAGGGGGCTCCCGGATTCCGATAAGCCCCCCGCCCGCAGACCCCGACAACCAACGGCCAGGGTTGTCGGGAAGAGGCCCTTGTCCTCATCAACATGGGGACAAGGTGCTTTGGGGTGGGGGGGCCGCGCGGCCCCCCCTTCCCCAAGGCACCCCCCCATGTTGAGGGCACGCGGCCTGGTACGGCTCAGGAGGGGGGGCGCGCTCGCTCGCCCCCCTTTCCTGGCCGGCCGGGTAGCGTGCTCGGACAACGGTCTGGTGTGGACTTTGGGGGAACCCCCACGCCGATTTTTTTCGGCATTGGGGTTCCCCTTTAAGCCCATTCCAGGCGGCGGAGCCCGCAACGTCTCCTTCGCGGGCCCCGCCTACCTGTACACGCGCTCGAAATGGGCGGACTTTCCGAGCGGGAACAGTTTGCTCATTTCGAAAGTAGCGTACACACGGGCGGACTGTTCGCTCAAACACAGTTTCAGCGGACAGTTTTTCGGAATTTCCGAAAGACTTTGTCCGTCCAACTGTCCGCTGAAACTGTCCGCTGAAAGCCCACACACGGGCGGACTGTCCGCCCAAACACTGTTCAGCGGACAAGGTTGGGCGAACAGTCCGCCCGTGTGTACGCGGCCTCAGAGTTTCTCTCGATCCCTGACACAGATATGAATCGACCTTGGTGTATTTTACCTGCACCACATAATTTCCAATGGCACACTTAAAAACTTTGAGGACCTCCAAAATGAGTTTCAGCTGCCCAATTCCATGCACTTTAGATTCTTCCAAGTGTGCCATGCAGCTTAAACTCAGTTTTCCAACCTTTACCACAGTCTACCCTCAATGTCATCATAGCAGTAGTCAAGGGTTTGGATCCACGTAGACTGATTTTTATATCATGCTCCTAACCACATCATCTACCACGCTAGCTTACAGGCTTAAACCAAGATGGGAAAGAGAGGTGGGTCCGCTGGAGGATGAGGAGTGGAGTAAAGCACTTGACTCATGCAAGACTGTATCCCGCCAAACTTTCTGACAGGTTGACCCAGTTGTATATTGTGCACCGAGCATATCTTACCCCCCTAAGAGTCGCCCACTTTAAGCAACAGTCTTATACCTTGTGTACAATGTGTAACCAGACGATGGGCAAATTTTTCCATTTAATTTGGGTGTGTCCGGTCCTCCAGGGTCTATGGAAGCAGCTTGTGGACTTCCTCCATGACAATATGGGATCTCCTCTGACCCTGGACCCTAAACAATGCCTACTATTGATATTCCCCAATTCTGAGATAAACAAATTCACTAAAACATTCTTGTATGAAACATTGTTCTCTGCTAAAAAAAATTATAGCCAGCCAGTGGATGAGACCTATCCCCCCTAGCTTCAACAATTGGAAAATAGATATAAATAACACACTTCCCTACAAGAAGTTCATATACATTAACAGAGGTTGCCCAGATAAGTATAACAAAATCTGGAATAGGTGGCTTACATCCGCACACAGATGCACTGGTGGTTCGTAAAGTAATAACCCCAGCATGGAATCTCATGAATAGATTAGACATAAGGTTTCCCACCCATTTGATAGTCGCTGAGTCCATTGTTCAATCTGTATTCTTCTTGAAAAATTCTTGAAATTTTGTGTTCACATGTGTATAAGCCACAGCTCTTTGTTATATGCATTTCTCCAGTATTGCCTTATAACTTGCAGAAATATGTTCTACAGTTCATTGAGGGAACCATGAATGACAACATCTACTGTGACATACTGAAGCAGAGGATGATCCCTTCCTTATGGAGACTGGGCCGCAGGGCAGTATTCCAACATGATAACAACCACAAACGCACCTCCAAGACGACCACTGCCTTGGTAAAGAATCTGAGGAGAAAGGTGATGGACTGACCATGCATGTCTCCATACCTAAACCCTATTGCGCATCTGTATGGCATCCTCAAATGGAAGGTGGATGAGCGCAAGTTTTCTAACATCCACCAGCTCTGTGATGTCTTCATGGAGGAGTGGAAGAGGACTTCAGTGGCAACCTGTGAAGCTCTGGTGAACTCCAAGAGGGTTAAGGCAGTGCTGGGAAATAATGGTGGCCACACAAAATATTGACACTTTGGGGCCCAATTTGGACATTTTCACTTAGGGGTGCACTCGCTTTTGTTACCAGCAGTTTAGACATTAATGGCTGTGTGTTGAGTTATTTTGGGGGAACAGCAAATTTACACTACACAAGCTGTACACTCATTACTTTACACTGTAGCAAGGTGTCATTTTTTCAGTGTTGTCACATGAAAGCCCCATACACACTATCAAATTTTCTGCTGATTTTTTTCCTTCAGATTTACCAAAACCATGTAGTGCAAGGGCCTTCCTGATTGCATACAAATTGAAACTCCTAATGTTTGACCTAATATTATATGGTTTTGGTAAATCTGAAGGAAAAATCAGCAGAAAATCTGATAGTGTGTATGGGGCTGAAAAGATATAATAAAATATTAACTACGTATGAAACTATAAAGCAATCAATGCACATTCAATAAAACATGCACATACTACATAAATTATTTATAATACCACAAAACATACTAAAAAACATATTTTACCAAATCCCATAATATAATACACAATGAAACAGTACTTAACCACTTGCTTACTGGGCACTTAAACACCCTTCCTGACCAGACCAATTTTCAGCTTTTGGTGCTCTCACACTTTGAATGACAATTACTCAGTCATTCAACACTGTACCCAAATGAATTTTGTGTCCTTTTTTTCCCATAAATAGAGCTTTTTTTTGGTGGTATTTTATCACCTCTGGGGTTTTTATTTTTTGCGCTATAAATGAAAAAAGACCGAAAATTTAGAAAAAAAACGCATATTTCTTTGTTTCTGTGATAAAATTTTGCAAATTATAATTTTTTTTTCATAAATTTTGGCCACAATTTATACTGCTACATATCTTTGGTAAAAATAACCCAAATTAGTGGATATTATTTGGTCTTTGTGAAAGTTAGAGAGTCTACAAGCTGTGGTGCGATTCAAAATTGATCACACCTGATGCACTGGTGGCCTATCTCATTTCCTGCGACCCGAACAAGTCAGGAAAGTACAAATACCCCCCAAATGACCCCTTTTTTGAAAGTAGACATTCCAAGGTATTTACTAAGATGCATGGTGAGGTTTTTGATGTTGTCATCTTTTTCCCACAATTCTTTGCAAAATGAAGATTTTTTTTTTTTCTCACAAAATTTTCAATGTAATAGGTTATTTCTCTCACATGGCATGTGTATACCACAAATGACACCCCAAAATACGTTCTGCTACTCCTTCTGAGTATTACGATACCAAATGTGTGAGACTTTTACACAGCCTGGCCACATACAGAGGCCCAATATTGAAATAGCACCATCAGGCGTTCTAGGAGCATAAATTACACATTTCATTTCTCAACCACCTATTACATTTTTGAAGGCCCTGGAGCACCAGGACAATGGAAATGCCCACAAAGTGACCCCATTTTGGAAAGCTAACACCCCAACGTATAATCTATGAGGCATAATGAGTCGTTTGAATGGTTCATTTTTTTTCCAGAAGTTTTGGGAAAATGTGGAAAAAAAATGAAAACGCATTTTTTTTACGCAAAGTTGTCCATTTATAAGATATTTCCAACACATAGCATGTACATAGAAAAAATTACACCCCAAAATACGTTCTACTACTCCTCCTGAGTATAACGATACCAAATGTGTGAGACTTTTACACAGCCTGGCCACATACAGAGGCCCAATATTGAAATAGCACCATCAGGCGTTCTAGGAGCATAAATTACACATCTTTTTTCTCAACCACCTATTACAGTTTTGAAGGCCCTGGAGCACCAGGACAATGGAAATGCCCACAAAGTGACCCCACGCGGCACTGACAGATGGCACTGGAGGCAGATGGCAAATGGCACTGGAGGCAGATGGCACTGGAGGCAGATGGGGCTGACAGATGGGGCTGACAGATGTCGCTGACAGATGGCACTGGGGCTGGCACTGGCAGATGGCACTGGCAGATGGTGCTGGCTATTTGCTCTGGCTAATTGCTCTAGCAAATGGGGCTGGCAGATGGCACTGGCGCTGGCAGGTGGCACTGGTGCTGGCAGGTGGCACTGGCAGGTGGCACTAGCGCTGGCGGCACTGGGGCTGACGGCACTGGGGCTGATGGCACTGGCGCTGGCAGGTGGCACTGGCGCTGGCAGGTGGCACTGGCACGTGGCACTGGCGGCACTGGGGCTGACGGCACTGGGGCTGACGGATGTCGCTGGCAGGTGGCACTGGTGCTGGCAGGTGGCAGGTGGCACTGGCAGGTGGCACTGGTGGCACTGGCACTGGCGGCACTGGTGGTGGCAGGTGACACTGGCGGCACTGGCACTGGCGGCACTGGGGCTGACAGATGGCACTGGCGCTGGCAGGTGGCACTGGCACTGGCAGGTGGCACTGGCGCTGGCAGGTGGCACTGGCGGCACTGACGGCACTGGGGCTGACGGCACTAGGGCTGACGGTACTGGGGCTGACCGATTGCACTGGCGCTGGCAGGTGGCACTGGCGGCACTGGGGCTGGCGGCACTGGGGCTGATGGCACTGGGGCTGACGGATGGCACTGGGGCTGACGGATGGCGCTGGCAGGTGGCACTGGCGCTGGCAGGTGGCACTGGTGCTGGCAGGTGGCACTGGCGCTGGCTGCACTGGGGCTGACGGCAGGCACTGGCGCTGGCAGGTGGCACTGGCACTACTGGCAGATGGCACTGGGCTGACAGATGGCACTGGGGCTGACAGATGGCACTGGGCTGACAGATGGCACTGGCACTGGGGCTGACAGATGGCACTGGGGCTGACTTACAGATCGCGGCGAAGGAACCCGCCTGCTCTAAGGCCGTCATTCGGCTATAGGGCGGGCGGGAGGTGGTTAAAGCAATATGATCACTATGATCATTTGTTTACATAAAGGAAAAAGTCAATTTGTGTGTTTTTGTGTGTGTTTATGTCACTAACATTTTCCATATCCCTTTACATTGTGTTTAATAAGAAACGTATGTAAAAGTTTGTTGAATTTATCTACCTTCTCCGAGGACACCACCAATTGTGGAAGGGAGTTTGACAACCTTACTGCAGTAAAGAACCCCTTGCCCAGTTTAGGATCAAACCACTTTTCATTTAACTTCATTGTGTGACTTATGCCGCGTACACACGATCAGACTATCCGACAGAAGACTGGGCCACCGCTAGTAAAGGAGCTGGAATAAGAAAGCGGAGGCCCGGCAAGAAAAACCCAAGAGGGGGACAAGACCCCCGAAGAGGGGGACAAGACCCCCGAAGTCGGAAGAAGACCCCCAGGCGGCGACGAATAAGAAAGCCGGGCTCCTCCGCTAGTAAGCTAGCAGAAGATAGTGGAGTAGTCTAACGAGAAGACCCCCCAAGACGGAAGAAGACCCCCGGAGATGTGCAATAAATTATTTTCAACCCTTGTGTGGTGTTTTTTTTTTTTACATTTTTTTCACCAGGTGAATGGGTAGGAGTACATTGTACCCCATACTCATTCACATAGGATGGGGGGCGGTATCTGGGGGCCCCCTTTTTAAAGGGGGATCCCGGATTCCGATAAGCCCCTCGCCCGCAGACACCGACAACCAACGGCCAGGGTTGTCGGAAAAGGCCCTTGTCCTCATCAACATGGGGTCAAGGTGCTTTGGGGTGGGGGGGGCGCAGGGCCCCCCCTTCCCCAAAGCACCCCCCATGTTCAGGGCATGTGGCCTGGTATGGCTCAGGAGGGTGGATGGGCACTCGCTCGTCCCCATCCTCTTTCTTGACCAGCCGGGTTGCGTGCTCGGATAAGGGTCTTATATGGACCTTTGGGGGGACCCCCATGCCATTTTTTCGGTGTAGGGCTTCCCTTTTAAGTCCATACCAGGTGACGGGGCCAGCGACCTGTCAATCTCGCCGCCGCAAAACGGCGACATTGACTTCCTTTGCCAGTCCTGGCTATCTTGAGCCACGTTCAAAATGAACTGACTTTTCTCTGTGTGCGGGAAAGTCCATTCATTTCAAAAGTCCGGCGGACTAGCACACAGAAGGCTGAATTGTCAATTTGACAATTTTTGAGTCAAAACTACTTTCTAAGTCCGCCGGACTTTTGGGGAATAAAAGTCAGCCGGAGCCCACACACGGGTGGATTGTCCGCCGGATAGTCTGATTGTGTGTACGTGGCATTAGTGTCTTCTCTGAATACCTTAGGATTCTTCCAATGATAGAGTCACCATTTCATTTCGCCTTGCTTCCTAAAGCTTGGTACTGTATTGTATTCTATTGCTGAATCTGTAATTTACTAGGATCCCCAGATCCTTTTCCATGCTCAATTCCCCCAGAAGTTTTCCCCCTACCCTAACTTGCATGCATATTTTTAGCTCTCAATGCATTACGCTACATTTTTCTACCTTAAACCTCATCTGACATATATCTGCCCACCCCAATATTGTAACTAGGTCTAAGCCCTTGTACACACGGTCGGAGATTCCGACAACCAAATCCGTCGGAGTAATTCCGACGGATTAATTCCGGAAGAGGTCCGGAAGTGATGTTGCATACAAACGGTCGGACTAAGTTGTCGGAATATCCGATTGTACATAACGTGATGACATTATTTCGTTATGACAGGACTACGTTCAGGCTAGTAGCCAATAGCTTTGGTCTAGGAATTTGATCTGAGCATGCGTGGCACTTTGTTCGTCGGAGTAGGCTACACATGATCGGAGTATGTCCGATCGGAGCATTTTGTCAGAGAATTTTACCGGCAAGTTGGAAAACTTGGTTCGTCGGATATTCTGACGGAAACAGTCCGATGCAGACCACACACAGTCGGAATATCCGACAAAACTGTCCGATAGGAAACCTTCCATCGGAATCTCCGACCGTGTGTACAAGGGCTTACTGTGCAGTTGCTATATCCTTTTGTAACATTATTGTGTTGCTTACCTTTATATTG
This sequence comes from Lithobates pipiens, assembly GCF_037356315.1. Classification (NCBI taxonomy): domain Eukaryota; kingdom Metazoa; phylum Chordata; class Amphibia; order Anura; family Ranidae; genus Lithobates; species Lithobates pipiens. The sequence goes on from NW_027507758.1 coordinate 392,710,039, forward strand.
TCAGCAAACACTGATAATAAACTATTTATTCAAACCAATGTAGCATCTATGAAAACGTTTAACAAAATTGGTCCCAGGACAGAATCCGGGGGCACACCTCTCATGGCTGTCGATCATTCAAAAGTATTCCATTAATCACTACCCTATGGACGCACTTCTGCAATAAGTATTCTCTCCAAGTACATACAAATACACCAACGCCAAAATAACTTAATTTGTAAATTAAGGATCTATTTATATTAAGAACCCCTACCGTAGTGTACTTTTGTGGAATGTTAGCTATATTCTTGGAGAACATCCCCCATTACACTGCTTAGTGATAGAGATTTGATCAGTGAAGATTTGCCTTAATTAGAAGAGACTTTGCAGTCCTTGTCAGACTTACACACTGGCATAGTTGCCATCACAGAGAACTCTCAGTTTTCCTAAGGCTCTCTGTCATGTGATGATCACATGATAAACGGAAGGTTTAAGAGGACTACCAGACTCCATGCTGATCTTCAGGTCTGACAAGTATGGGGTTGTAGAGAATAACCAGCTATGTATGATGTCTCTTGAAAATGAGCAACATGACCCATGGCTGTAAAGGGATCACCACTTAGTGTTTTTGAGGAAACATCCTTGCAGGAAGGCAGTTGGCCATGGAAGCCTGTAAACCATAGACCCTAACTATATTCTGCCACTGGTACTAAGTACTAAGGAGTGTCCCGACTCTAAAAATGTAGAACTAGACATAGAAGTCCCTGGATTTTGTGAGTTTAATTCTACAAAAACTGAATGCTCAGTGTAAATTTTATATTTCCTGGTCCAAGCTCACCGTTCCAGAACATAAATTCTATTAATTTTATAAAAGGTCAGAAAACCACTTTATTTTCACTTTACAGTGAAGTTTCATGTTCATCTAAAATCAACGTTTCCATATTTATTCCACTGCCCATAAAATAAGCATATTATATACTGTGCAGAGGTAATATGCAGCCATATATGGAGCGCATTCACAATGTCTGTTTTTATGCAGATTTATGGATCATTTTTCTTTCTTCTTTTCAATTTCTTTGGCCTCTTTGAATGAAATTGACTTTTTGTGATCAGATGCTTTGCTATTCTACAAAAAGATTGCATACTGTACCTTAAACACAGTAAATAACTATTCAAATGATGCAGACACAGAATGATACTAGTAGATGTAGATGCTAAATTTTATATTTTTTCTATAATAATAGGAAAATAAAGATCAAAATTATTTTCAAAATAGTAAAGCTCACATAAAACAAGCCACATTCATAACAGCACTATAGTAATTGGCTTACTTGCACCTAGTTATAAATTGCAGTTGCCGTTACCATAATGGTTATTCTGACACTATCTTGACATGATTCGTGAAAGGCTATAATGAAGAAATGGACATAGAAGAAATATAAAACACAAATGATTAAGGGCTTTCACAAGTAAAAGGAAAAAAAGAAAATACAAAATTATATTTCATTCATTTGTTTTGTCTGCATTCCTTATATACAGTATATCGAAAGCATAATGCCATAACAAATGGATGCCGCCAATAACATCACAATGAAGTGCTCTTTATTATATCAATATTTAAAGATTATATTGATAATATATTTATTGGTATCACTACAGTGGACTTTGTGTGAAATAATGGTGTCCATATGTTGTTCCCTTGTCTGTATCAAGCGCAGTCTGTTTCTGCTTATTGCATGTTGTGTTCTGATCTCAACTCTCAATCTTTTTGCCAATTTGTTAAGAATTCTTGATCTGCTGGTAATGTGATGTTAACAGTTTGCCCCCCCCCCCCCCCCTCCAGCCCTGGCTGTACTGAATTGTATACCTGAGGTCTGATGAGACTTCAGAGGCAGTACATAAAATGGTAATTAGGCAGTCATTTCTCCATATTCAGTCTGAGACCACATTTCAGCACTACACAGAGTCATTTCAATTAAATTTCAATTGCAACTTATACATCATCAGTCCCTAGCCATGCTGAGAGCCTCAGCTACCATTATTTACAGTGTTTTTGTTCATATGACTCCTCCTCCTTATCCTTCTTAGCATATCAAAAGTGTATTGAAGTCTCATTTTTTTGACTGACAGCTCTGTGTTTTGTTACAAGTTAACTAGCTTATTATCTTTTATATTGATTTCTTGTACTGGTACTGAAGCAGAAAAATGTATTTAGGACCATTTTAATGTTCTGTTAGTCATCAAGGGTCAGGGTTGAAACAGAAGGGAAAACACAAGTGAGTGAGATCAAGTTATAAGTTCAGAGATAGTGCCCTCCCTTTTCCTATGTGTGTGGTTTAGGTACCCTGAACGCTGTATAGCACCCACAAACGTGGTGCTGATGGCAGACAACTGCAATATTAGGTTGCCCTGTGAAAATTATCTGTGCAATACCTAAAACACAATGAGGGTTGATTTACTAAGCTTGAAGAGAACAAAATCGAGTGTAGTTTGGCATAGAAATCAATCAACTTCCAGGATGTTTGTCAAAGCTTGATTGAACAAGCTGCAGATAGCAGCTGATTGGCTACCATGCACAGTTGCACCAGATTTTGCACTCTCCAGTTTTAATAAATCAACCCCACTGTCCCAGTGTAGACTTCTCCATTATTTGTAAAATCAATGTTTGATTGAACACTGTGTTTTAAGGCTTTTGCGCATTGTGTGGGGCTTTCTAGTTTGCTACATTTTAGACCACATAAAATAAATGCTGAATTTTCCATGTATTTGCAAATGTATGCAAACTAAGAATTTTTTTTTATTAACCACTTACTGACCGGCTCCTGTACATATATACGTCAGCACTTTGAAGAGGGATATCTTGGTAATGGCAGCAGCTGCTGCCACAACCGACGTATCCATCTTTTCAGGAGCCAGCTCTCTTTACGATAATGGTGGTCTCTGCAAGATCACCATTATCGGCGGTGGGAAAGGTGCCTCCCCCCTCCCGCCACTCTCTCGCGCCCTCCGCCGCTTACCGAAGCCGTCGGTAGTGGCGGAGGCGATCGGGTCCTTTTCTGTGCTGGGTATGGAGACGAGTGAGGTAAGATGGCCCCCACTTGTTTCTATACCATAGGAGGGCAGAAGATGTCAAAACCTCACTTCCGCCCATACCTCTTAAAGGAACATTTTTCTGTTGTCATTTTTTCAAATGACAATTTTTTATTTTTTTGCATTTTAGTCCAAATATGAGATCTGATGACTTTTTGACACCAGATCTCATATTTAAGAGGACCTGCCATGCTTTTTTCTTTTACAAGGGATGTTTACATTCCTTGTAATAGGAATAAAAGTGACCCAATTTTTTTTTTAAACAGTGGAAAAATAAATAAAATAAAGTAAAATAAATAAGATTTTTTTTAAAGCGCCCATTCCCCAAGAGCTTGCGTGCAGAAGCGAACGCATACATGAATAGCATATGGAAATGGTGATCAAACCATACATGTGAGGTATCGCCGCGATCGGTAGAGCAAGAGCAATAATTCTAGCCCTCTGTAATGCAAAACATGCCACCTGTAGAATTTTTTAAACGTCACCTATGGAGATTTTTGAGGGTAAAGTAAATTTTTTTCCAAACAAAGTGCGCTTGTAAGACCACTGCGCAAATATGGTGTGAAAATAAGTATTTCAATGACCGCCATTTTATTCTATAGTGTGTTAGAAAACAAAAATATATAATGTTTGGGGGTTCTAAGTAATTTTCATTTCATTTTCTCTTTTGTTTTCTTTGACTACACCACCAGGCCTCTTCCTGTTTTGTATTTCATCATTGGTTGATTTAGTTGAATAATAACTCTCTCTGTTTATCATTTGTACCTCTTTGATATGCATTACCTGAAATCTGCTAATAAAAACTATTGTAAATTAAATAAAGTTATGATGTCATTGGAGTAAACAAAAAGAAGTGTGCACCAGTAGTAAAACAACATCAATACAAGTGTATTGTGTACGTGTGTGTGTGTGTATCTATGAGATTCAAAACACCTAAAAGTAGGCCAAATAGGCTATTTAAACTCATGCCCGTTGAGTGCTTGTTATGGAGGCCAGTGAGGACTTGTTTTAAGGCTTATTTACTGCTTGTTAAGAATATGTAGATAGCTGAATGTCCATAGCCTGGTCACAGTTCCATTTTAAGTCCTCAACCCTTTCAGTTCTTTCTCCGGAGCATCTTGTTCACCAAACCACAGTGTAATTTACAGTGTCCATTCTCAGCCACCATTACCAAATTGTAATAAATGCCACCGTCCACTTTTAGTATGGCCAGCCCACAGCTTTTGTGGAATTCCTCCATGCACAGAGCCCAAACGATTGATTTCTGTTTTGAATAGTTTGCTATTGCTGACTGCCTATATTGCTCCAGCATTATGAACTCCTTTTTCTTGGCATATCACCGATAGACTAGAAACTGCACTTGACAAGTTGCTTCTAGACTTGAGCACTGCCGAAAAATGTGTTAGTTTTTGTTTCGTTCTTTTTTTTTGTTTTTTGGGTCATTTGTTATGATCACAATTCGTAAATTGGAAAATTTGAAAATAAGAAAGAAAATCCAAAATCCATTTGAAAGAATAACTAACTAATAATAACTAACTTATAATGGTAAACTTCAGCTACTTATATTCCCACATAGGGCAATTCTATACTCTCCGCTTTCTTACCATCTTTGCATCTATTTGTAAAAGATTAAATTTTGCCGTAAACAGGTAAAGTCACTAGCTTAAAAGCAAAACTATAATCCAGAAAGCATTTTTCACGTTAAAAGTTTGCTTTTTAAATTATACTCCAAGATGTAGTCTTCACTAGTAAAGGAAACCAACAAAGCAACTAGACATGCAATTCGTTTAGTTTGTAATAAATTTTTAAACAAATTTTGAAAAAATCTGTAAATTCGGAAACTCAAATATCTGAAAACCCTACATTTCGAAAAATCTGAAATAATAACTAACTAATACTAACTTAACTATTACTAACTATTAAATTATAGATATTGGAATTTCCTTTCAAATTTGTTAGTGAACGTAACGAATAGGAATTTATCCAAAGTTATGAATTATCCAAAATAATGAATGCCACATCTAAACAAATGGAATGGAACAAATTAATAATAAATAATAATAATTATAAAACGTTTTTATTATTATTTATTATTCTTTATTTCAGATAATTCAGAACTTCGGATTAATTCGTATGCATTACGTGCAAAATTTGAAAGGAAATTCCAATACCTACAATTTAATAGTTAGTAATAGTTAAGTTATTATTAGTTAGTTATTATTTCAGATCTCGAATTTTCGGATTTACAGATTTGTCAAAATTTGTTAAAAAATGAATTCAGAATGAAACGAATTGCACATGTCTAGTTGCTTTGTTGGTTTCCTTTACTATTGAAGACTACACCTTGGAGTATAATTTAAAAAGCAAATTTTTAACATGAAAATGCTTTCTGGATTACAGTTTTGCTTTAAGTTAGTGACTTTATCTGTTTATAGAAAAATGAATCTTTTAAAAATAGATGCAAAGATGGTAAGAAAGCAGAGAGTATAGAATTGTCCTATGTGGGAATAAAAGTAGCTGAAGTTTACCATTTTATTGGGATGGTCCCAAGTTACATATGTCAGCTTATAAAAAACGCTAAGTTAACATTAATGAGATTATTCCATTTCCCTGGAGTAGGTCTACTTTAGTTTCAGAATAATGCTTTTCCTTGCATAATAGAAAAGCATTCTCAAAAATATTCCATAGTATTCATTAAAGAGGAAGTAAACCCTGATGGGTTTACTTCCTCTTTTTTTCCCTGCAAAGGTAAAGCATAATGGACTACTATGCATCGCATAGTAGCTCATTATGTGTCACTTACCTGACACAGGAGCCAGCGAAGTCGCCGCTGATCCCTGTAGTCCGCCGCATCCATGTTGCTGGTGGCGTCTCGCAGCTCCGACGAATCACAGCGGCGAAGCCGCGATGACGTCACTCCCGCGCATGCGCACGGGAGTCGCGTCTCGCAGCTCCGCCGCTGCCACTCGGCGAAGCCGCGATGACGTCACTCCCGCGCATGCGCACGGGAGTCGACAAATTTGGCAAATCCATTCATGGATTTGCCGCATTTAGTGCGCCTGCGCGCCGCTGTCTACGGCGCATGCGCCATAGACAGCGGTGCCCATTTTCGGGCAAATATCTCCTAAACCATATAGGTTTAGGAGATATTGCTTGGACCTACAGGTAAGCCTTAATCTAGGCTTACCTGTAGGTCCAAGTTGTTTGGAAGGGTTTACTTCCTCTTTAACAGGGAATGGACAACAGTGGACACCATATGCAATGTTCCAGGCCAGTTAAGCCTCAGTATTATTACACCAGGGGTTAACAGCAGCAACTGTAGCCCAGATCTTGCACTTTGCTCTGTACTCACAAGTCCTTGGATAATTGGGTGCCTCCTCTAGAGTCAGGCAGACACTTCCTTAGTTGACTCCTAGAATGGATCCTAAGTGAAATCTCCTCTTGATAGAGGTGCCTGGTTGCCTTGGTAGTAGCCCTCCAGGCTGGGTACTTCTTCTCCTGGACAAGATAAGACTGCAACAGGCTCCAGCCACATACTGAGCACCCTCCCCCAGGGATTGGCTGAAACATCATAAATATTCAGGCTTCTTATTTGGCTCTCCTAACCCACTACATTCTACCGTATAAAGAACCTTAATCCTAAATTACTGTGACATAGCTATTACTTTGTCTTGCTGACTGTGTTCGAACTTACCTGCTGTGTGATCATTTTTGCTCAACCCTCCATTGTGCCTCCCAACTTTTTGAGATGGTAACGAGGGACAACTATTGGCAAAAGTATGTAGGTATAGGACACACACTCTATCACATCCCTTAAATGAGAATAATATAAAATAAGCCCTTGTACACACAGTCGGAGATTCCGACAACCAAATCCGTCGGAGTAATTCCGAAAGAGGTCCGGAAGTGATGTTGCATACACACGGTCGGACTAAGTTGTCGGAAAATCCGATTGTACATAACGTGATGGCGTTATTTCGTTACGACGGGACTATGTTCAGGCTAGTAGCCAATAGCTTTGGTCTAGGAATTTGAACTGAGCATGTGTGGCACTTTGTCCATCGGAGTAGGCTACACATGATCGGAGTATGTCCGATTGGAGCATTTTGCCGGAAAATTTTACCGGCAAGTTGGAAAAGTTGGTCCGTCGGATATTCCGCCAGAAACAGTCCGATGGAGACCACACACAGTCGGAATATCCGACAAAACGGTCCGATAGGACACATTCCGTCGGAATCTCCGACCGTGTGTACAAGGGCTAAGAATTAGTTAAACCTACAAGTATTTTTTTCCCCCACTGCTATTCCTTTATACTGGCTTTTGAAATTTACAAATGCAGCAATTTAGAAATATGATGAAAGGATTAGCATTGGGGACCACTTTTTAAAAGATAAAGTGTGAATTTTATATACAACTATATGGATCAGAGCAAAATGAGGGACAAATGAGGGACAAATGAGGAAAGAGGGACTTTGTTCTGAGTCAAGGACAGACCCTCAAAATCAGGGACAGTTTGGAGCTGTGCCCTCCATTCATTCTAACCCGTATCCAAGGGTGGACTGACCATTGGGCCACCCGGGCACTGCCCAAGGGCCCCATGCCACTAGGGGGCACCATCAGGGTTGCCAGCCTCAGTAAAACCAGGGACACTATGTAAAAATGTGTGCTTTTTTTACATCTTTCTCTGAAATGTCCCTTACCGACATCCTTTTGGTATAAAAATCCCGAGATTATAGCTGCCCCACCTCTCCAGTACTTTTTCAGCCAATAGAAACATGTCTGTGTATACTGTGTGATTGTATACCATGTGTGTTTGTGTATATTGTGTGGCCCCATAATCTCTGATTGCCTGGGGGCCCCATAATCTCCTATTGCCCGGGGGCCCCATGAGTTCTCAGTCCGCCCCTGCCCATATCAATATATTGAGTTCATCTACGACTGTCTATTTTCTGGTAGTAACCCACAGCCAGGTTAAAGGTATCTATACTCATGTCCTTACACGTGCTTTCAGTGGTTTTCATTCAACCAGGTGTGTCAAAGGGGCTGAGGTTGTTCTTGGAGGCAAGGTTCAGAACAAAAGAACCTGAAATTACCAAGTGACTCCTTCGGAAGTAGCACTACATTAGCCTCGGTTTAATCTGAAGTTGCCAAGGTGCTGCACATGTGGTCAAAAATGACACCAGGCATTTGATAGTTTGAGAGTTCGATTGAAAGCACAAGCAACTGTGACAGTTATCATGCCTTGAATGTGACGGTTTTGTAAAACAGGTAAATGGGGGTAAAACTTTTCTGGGCAGGCTGTCCAAAAGGTTCAGGAATGTGTCTATGGGAAGGTTTGACCATTCTTCCAGAAGCGCAAAGGCCCACCTCTCCAGTACTTTTTCAGCCAAAAAGGGCATCACATACCACTGAAAATGGAGCTTAGCTGAACTTTCACTAAACAGCAGTGTGTAATGAGGAGGTGAGGTTATGCATTCCTCACTTCCCCTCACTTGCCACAGGCAGCTGAGGCCAACTAAAACTTCCAATGGCTGGGTTCCCGCCATAAGCAAACTCCCAGATCACACCCCCCAAATACTCCCACCCTGATCACACCTCCCCAGATACCCCTACCCTGATTACAACCCCAGATACCCCCTAATCTGATCACATACACCCAGATACCCCTACACTTATTACACCCCCAATTTTCCCCCACTCTGATCACATCCCCAGATAACCCACCCCACCCTGATCACAACTCCCAAGATACCGCTATTCTGATTACAACCCTAGATACCCCTCTTCACAGTAAAGAGCACTCCATCTCTACTAGAGACAGAGGGGGGCTGAGAGAGAATGGTGGCTGAGAGAGGGGGTTTATAGAAAGAGAGTGGTTCAGAGAGAGGGTGGCTGAGAGAGAGGGATGGGTTAAGAGAGAGAGAGAGAAAGGGGTTCAGAAAAAGGGTTGCTGAGAGAGAGGGGGGCTGAGCAAGAGGAGGAATGGGCTGAGAAAGGAGGGGCTGGGAGAGAGGGTGGGTTGACAGAGAGGGAGCTGAGAGAGAGGGTAGTGGGCAGAGAGGTGGGCTGATAGAGAGGTGGGCTGATAGAGAGGTGGGCTGACCGAAATGGCAGTCTCACAGAGAGCGTGGCTGAGTGAGAGGGGGGTCTCATAGAGAGGTGGGGCTCAGAGAGAGGGAGGCTGGTGGACAGAGAGCGGAGCAGAGAGAGAGAAAGGGGATCTCAGAGAGAGGGTGGATGAGCGAGAGGGGGGTTTCAGAGAGAGGTGGGGCTGAGAGAGAGGGAGGGGCTTAGAGAGAAGGAGGCTGGTGGACTGAGGAAGAGGGGTGCCTGATAGACGGGGGGAGATGAGATAGAGGCCCTAGCCCTGTCCCTATCTGCAGTCCCTCCTCTGCCCCCCCATCCCAGTCTGTATCTGCAGGTAGGTCTGTATCAGTGTATGAGGCCCAGTACCTTCTTGATCCAGGAGGTACTCTGCTGCTTCTTCCAGCAACTCCCTGGCAAATTGCGCCTCCCGCTCATCCTTGTCCTTTAGGCCTCACTGCTGATGCTGATGAAGAGGAGGGGGATGCTTTTGAGCGCCACTTCGGGGGTCCAGGAGGCTGTGAAGTTCTCTCCTGGGCTCCCAGCTGCCCTTGGTTTTCACCTTCAACGCGTATGCAACCTCCTTCTGCGTGGCCACTCACTCACAATGAGGAGATGCCTGTACCCAGTTGTCAGTACCGTGCCACACTCCTGCAGCCACCCACCTGGCATTGCAGCAGGGCTGGTGCAAGGATTTTTCACACCCTAGGCAAAACCTAATTTTGCCACTATGGCACATGGAAAGCAGGAAGGAGCACTATGGTACATGGAAGGCAGGAAGACTATGGCACATAATAGGCTGGAAGACTATGACACATGGAAGGCTGGAAGATTATGGCACATGGAAGGCTGGAAGATTATGGCACATTGAAGAGTGGCATATGGAAGACTGGCACATGGTAGACAGGAAGACTATGGCACATGGGAGGCAAGAAGACTGGTATATGGCTATGGCACATTTAGGGAAGAGAGAGTGGGGAGAGATCACTCGCCCAGGGGTAACATGCTGCATTGTCTTCAGAGGCACAGGCAGCGACATCAGGACAGGATCTCTGGCTGCTTTGAAATCTCCCACTGGGAGGGGGGAATGGGGAGGAGGTGGGGCAGATCTAGCCTACTTCATCCTCCCTCATACGGGCTATACAGAGGGCGTGGGATGTGCACATTGCAGCAGGGGAATTTTGGAGCAGGTGAGAAGGGGAATGTACAGGCCACTGAGTGGGCGGTGGAGGTGCACACTCGGAACTGACAGTGCCCTGGCACTTTGGCAACCCCTCCTCTGATATGCCTGGGTGCGGTGCACCCTGCACACCCACCTCAAGATCGGCCCTGGGACCGCCCACCGCAGTTTTAAGTTGGTACTTTGAAGAGGAATAATAAGCTAGCTGGCATAACCCTGGTATCCTCTTCTTCAGCCGGCGGTCCGCTTTCAGATAAAAGTGGTCTCTGCGGCGGATTTGGCACAAGATCCCTTTTATTGGCGGCAGGAGAGGGCCCCCACCCTGCCATGCTCCAGTACCCTTCGCCGCTTACCAGAGTGTAAATTTCACTTTTTAAAATATAAAGATTTACAAATGTTTTTTTTTAGTCCCAACCGCAATAAATAAAAACATTCACATAACCATTGTTAATTCCCTTGTGGTGTAAAAAGTATACAATGCATATGCACTTGTAGTTAATCCCTGTGCACTAACTGAAAATTCCGATTAGAGTGACAGGTGGGGTTGTGTGCACTGAACACTAAAATGAGAAAGAACTTCAGTTATCTGTGTTATCTACTAGCACATCTATGCTACATGTATGACTCATGTACAGTATTTCCAGTCTACATGTGTATGCAGTAACAAAGAGCAAAATCATTTTTTTCCATTTCCTTTTTTCCCTGCTTCAGTTTTTTCTGGGAAGGGAGGTGGATTTTAAAGGTAAACAAGTGAAACAAAAAAAAAAAAAAAGGTGTGGTACCAATCTTTGCCGTCCAAAAAAAATGAAAACAGTTCTCTGCAAAGATTAAATTCACCTCTCCAGTGGCCTGTGCTGCCAATTTTCACTCCATGGAAACACCACAGCCCATAGCTCCCAAATGCCCCTGATTTTGAAGAACTGTCGCTGATTTAGAGCAATGTCCCCCTGTCCCTCTTTCCCCCTCATTTGTCGCTCATTTTGGTCTAATCTTTATAGTTGTATATAAAATGCACTTTGTATCTTTCAAAAAGTATTTCCCAGTGCTAAACCTTTCATCCAAATTCTAAATCACTGCATTTGTAAACTTTAAAAGCCAATATAAATGAATAGTAGTGGTACAAAAAAATCCCTTGTGGATTTAATTAACTTTTTTTTGGTTAGTTCTCCTTTAACCACTTGCAGACCGGACCATTTTGCTGGTCAAAGACCAGACCACTTTTTGCGATTCGGCACTGCGTCGCTTTAACTGACAATTGCGCAGTCGTGCGACGTGGCTCCCAAACAAAATTGATGTCCTTTTTTTCCCACAAATAGAGCTTTCTTTTGGTGGTATTTGATCACCCCTGCGGTTTTTATTTTTTGCGCTATAAACAAAAATAGAGCGACAATTTTGAAAAAAACACATTATTTTTTACTTTTTGTTATATTAAATAGCCCCCAAAAATATATAAAAAAAACATTTTTTTCCCTCAGTTTAGGCCGATACGTATTCTTCTACATATTTTTGGTAAAAAAAATCGCAATAAGCGATTATTGATTGGTTTGCGCAAAAGTTATAGCGTTTACAAAATAGGAATAGTTTTATAGTATTTTTATTAATAATTTTTTACTAGTAATGGCGGCGATCAGCAATTTTTATTGTGACTGCGACATTGTGGGGGACCCATCGGACATTTTTGACACATTTTTGGGACCATTGTCATTTATACAGTAATCACTGCTATATAAATGCAGTGATTCCTGTGTAAATGACACTGGCAGTGAAGGGGTTAACCAGTGGGTGGCAGTGTAGGGGTTAAGTGTTCCTAGGGGTGTGTTACTAACTGTGGGGGGGTTGGGCTTTCATTTAGTGAACACTGATCTCTGCTCCAATCACATGGAGCAGAGATTAGCGTCACTAGTTGCTAGGCATTTCCTCCATTCAGCCGCTCCGTGACACGATTGCGGGGTGCCCGCGGCGATCGAGTCCCACGACCGGACTCACGGGGGTCCCGACCAGCGCGGGAGCGCACCGCCGGCGGCGCGCTCCTGATGGCAGGGCTGCATTGAATATTGGACATACCTGTACGCCAATATGCCTGCCCGTGCCATTCTGTCGACGTACATCGTCGTGCGCTGGTCGGGAAGTGGTTAAGTGGGTGTGGCAGAGACATGTCCTTCGCCTACATACGTTTGTTAGTAGGAGTCCCTCATTCCCATCTCAAAATGTTTAGAGCCATGCCAACCAGTCTGCTAACCAACCAAATTAACCTGTCCAACAGTCTCTGTTAAAAAACAGGGGTTTCGTTAGCATACATTTGCAAACGCATTCAAAAGCTGCAAGGACTTAGCAAGGCACCCTGTGTATTGCTTGCAGTCCTACCACTACTAAAGTGTATCCACAATGGTATCACATGCATTCTGATGGGTAGATGAGGGGCAGGTGGGCCAGGAGGCCACCCAGTCCTCCTTAAAGGCACAGGGGCACACTGGACACCCAGTACATAGCACAATGGCAGCAAAGGTGCCCAGCCTGTCCCCTGACCAAATTTACACCCGTAACAAAGAAAAGGCCCCTCCCCCCAATATAACTGGCCTACACAGCAAGGAGCACATGAATGGCCAAACACTTGAAAGACAAAACCAGAGAAAATTCCAAGCTCAACTTACCAACCAGTCTGCTAACCAACTGAATTGTAAGTTGAGCTTGGAATTTTCTATGGTTTTGTCTTTCACGTTTTAAAAGACTGCCAGCACTGAGGAGTGAAGAATTGGAGTTGAATCAGTACATATAGTATCTCACAAAAGTGAGTACACCCCTCACATTTTTGTAAATATTTTATTATATCTTTTAATTGAACACTGAAGAAATTACACTTTGAGTATACCCCTAAGTGAAAATGTCCAAATTGGGCCCAATGAGCCATTTTCCCTCATGTGACTTGTTAGTGTTACAAAGTCTCAGGTGTGAATGGGGAGCAGGTGTGTTAAATTTGGTGTTATCGTTCTCATACTGGTCACTGGAAGGTCAACATGGCCCCTCATGGCAAAGAACTCTCTGAGAATCTAAACAAAAGAATGTTTGATCTACATAAAGATAGCCTAGGCTGTAAGAAGCTTGCCAAGACCCTGAAACATAGCTGCAGCATGGTGGCCAAGACCATACAGACCACTCAGAACAGTCCTTGCCATGGTCGACCAAAGAGGTTGAGTGCACATGCTCAGCGTCAAATCCAGAGATTGTCTTTGGGAAATAGACGTATGAGTGCTGCCAGCATTGCTGCAAAGGTTGAAGGGGTGGGGGGTGGGGTCAGCCTGTCAGTGCTCAGACCATATGCCGCAAACTGCATCAAATTGATCTGCATGGCTGTCATCCCAGAAGGAAGCCAATTCCAAAGATGATGCACAAGAAAGCCCGCAAACAGTTTGCTGAAGACAAGCAGACTAAGGACATGGATTGCTGGAACCATGTACTGTGGTCTGATGAGACCAAGATAAAATTATTTGGTTCAGATGATGTCAAGCGTGTGTGGCGGCAACCAGGTGAGGAGTACAAACACATGGTAGGGAGTGTCATAGTCTGGGGCTGCATGAGTGCTGCCGGCACTGGGGAGCTACAGTTCACTGAGGAAACCAGGAATGCCACATGTACTGGGACATACTGAGCAGAGCAATATCCCCTCCCTTTGGAGACTGGGCCGCAGAGCAGTATTCTAACATGATAACGACCCCAAACACAGCTCCAAGATGACCACCGGATGCTGAAGAAGCTGAGGGTAAAGGTGATGGACTGGCCAAGCATGTCTCCAGACCTAAACCCTATTGAGCATCTGTGGGGCATCCTCAAACGGAAGGTGGAGGAGCACAAGGTCTCTAACATCCACCAGCTCCGTGATGTCGTCATGGAGGAGTGGAAGAAGACTCTAGTGGCAACCTGTGAAGCTCTGGTGAACTCCATGCCCAAGAAGGTTAAGGCAGTGCTGGAAAATAATGGTGGCCACACAAAATATTGACACTTTTGGCCCAATTTGGACATTTTCATTTAGGGGTGTACTCACGTTTGTTGCCAGCGGTTTGACATTAATGGCTGTGTGTTGAGTTATTTTGAGGGGACAGCAAATTTACACTGGTATACAAGCTGTACACTTACAATTTTACATTGTAGCAAAGTGTGATTTCTTCAGTGTTGTCACATGAAAAGAGAGAATAAAATATTTACAAAAATGTGAGGGGTGCACTCACTTTTGTGAGATACTGTACGGAGGGAGTTGCCCCTAAGTTTGTTGCTGCCAAGTTGGGCATCCCCTAATTCCCCTACCTATTCAAGTTATTACCCTCTAATAAAACATAAAATCAAGCTCAAGGACTGTTCAGTTTCTGGATGAAACAGAAGTTATGTGCCTGACCGTGCAGCAGTGGGGAACCCAGTCATCTGCAACCCCTGCGAATTCCACTCCCAGACAGTTGTCACTAGAACAGGTGTCTACATTGGAGAGATTTACCTTGATCTGTTATTCTGGTGACAACTCTAACATTTTGTATTTCCCATCACTCTCTGTTTTGGTGATAAGGATCACCAGAGCATATAGAATAATAAAAAATAAAGCATTCAAAACTTGAAAGGGGTTTTGATTATTCCCTTCTCTATCCAAAATGAAGAAAAAAAAATAAAGTGTTAGCTTTAAATTAACAATGAAAAACCCCTCTACCAAATATGACTAGAGAAACATCTGCTTGGCATTAGGATTGTGCATATCCCTAAAGAATTGGTTAATTTAACATCCACCAGAAATATGATCAGTAGAGCATTATGGAAAAACAGTGACGGCATTTGGCCTGGTCATGAATTCAGCATTAGCCTGTTGAGTCTCGTCATTCACCGAACATTATTATTAACTTCTAAGCAGCAAAAGGACTAACCTTAGATTTTGTGCAGTCTTAGGCGTAAATCTGACAAGCCTGCACTGGAGAATTTGTCACCAGCTTCTCTACTGCATGCCATGATTCAAAATCAAATAGCACACTTTAGTTAAAGAACAACTCTAACCAGAACAAAGATGTACATGTAGTTTCTAATGGCCGAGGTCTAAATATTATTCATTATTTGTTTCTATTGAAGCTAAGATTGATGACATTGTGCTAATGAGCTCATCCCCCAAACCAGACACTCAGAAAAAGGTATCTGTGCTCTCCCCGGGTTAACATTATTGGGAGTCAATGGAAGCTATGCTTTGTATGTGCCCTTCTCTACCACTGGCTTCTATGACATAATGAAGAGGAATGGCTGCATATAACTCCTAATCTTTAGAATTCTTTCACATGAGTACACATGCTAGGGTGATGGAAAAAATCGATATGCATTGAAGGAGGGTATTGGTATGCGTTTCTAAAGTGCACCAAGTGCCTCCTAATGCCTGCTCTAAATAGGTGCCTTAAAGTGCACCTGCCATAACAAATATGTGGTCTGCTATTGCTGACCCCCTTCTGAAAATTGGAGTTGCCTTGGTGCCCAAGTCAGATACCTGGAACAAGCTAAAGCCATTGTATTATTGCATCAGTCAGGCGACTAGCATTTCCAGAAAAGGTCAGCAAAGGTAGCTCACATATTTCTCCCACAACGTATTACTAGTAATGCAGGCCAGTACTATGTGAGATAAGTTTGGAAATACGTAGCAGAAGTTTGCTTTTAAGTGATCTTATGTACAGTGTACTATAGGATTAAAGAATAGTTCTTTCTACCTGAGTAATAGGCTATGTTCTCAGACATGATCACATGTTCAGTTCACCTGGACTCTGGGCTAAGCAACTATTTTTTTAAATACAAGAATCATGTATATTTCTACTTAAAGGGTAATTCCACCCATTCTCCACTCCTCCGAACCTTGCTGCAGGTATCTTCTCTGATGATAACCACTTTGCCTCTGTACAGGAGATTTCTGTATTAATGAGGTAGTAAAGTAATAAATCTGACATTACTCTACAGGTGAGATAATAAAAAGTCTTATCTGTAACCGACTTTGAATCAGTTTGAACTTGTGCCCTTTAGATACTGGCATTGACTTAAGCCGAAGCCATAATTGGCACACGTGCAGTAATCTGCATTCACAGAACTCTTATGCTGCGTACACACGACCGGACTTTCCAGCAGACTAGGTCCAATGGACTTTCGGCGGAGTTCTGAATGGACTTGGCGACACACAAATGGACTAAGTCCATTCGAAAGTCCGTTAGTTTTGAACGTGATGAGGTAAGGCGGCACTAAAAAATGAAGTTCAAAAACCAGTAGCCAATAGCTTCCCTTGTGTCGTATTTGGTCCATCGGACCAGCATACAGAAGAATGATTTTCCCAATAGGAATTGAGTCCGTTGGACAGATTTAAAACATGTTCTATTTCTAGGTAGGTCTGATTTTTTAAACGGAAAACGATCGGATTAGCCCACACACGATCGGATTAGCCCACACACGATTAGATTGTCCAGACTGATTCCATCGGACCTAGTCTGCCAGTAAGTCCGGGCATAAGGCTACTTTCACACTGAGGCGCTTTACAGGCGCTACAGCACTAAAAAAGAGCCTGTAAAGATCCTCTCCTGTGTAGTACCCTTTACCAATAGGTAGGTGCTATTATAGGATTTTTACTAGGGATATTGTCAGCACAGGTAAATTTAGGCAGACCTGTGCTTTGAGCTAGGCCTGTCTGTTTTGATCTGGGGGCAGGGAGTGATTAGTGTAGCAGTGGGTGTGACCACCTGTGCTCTAGTTCTGAGGTGCCTCCCCTGCTTCCAGAGAGAATGTTCTGGAAGAGGGGCAGGGCCTGGAACTGGAGTGGCATGCAGCTCACGTGGGAGCCCTGACCAATCCCCAACTAGTATTGGCGGGGGTGGGCCTCCTATATAAGCAGAGATAACAGGCCACTGGGAGGAGTTGTCGGCCAGATGAAGTAGAGAATGGATTACTAGACAGCAGCATCTGGGGGGGGTGCCGATTTAAGGAAGAGGCTCGGATAGATCTGTGAGGGAACTTCACTTTTACATGGTCATTGATGAGGAGTTCTGGATCAGAGGAGAGACTGTGGGGATTCGTTTCATATTGACCTCTACTGGGTTAGCCCCCCCATATCAAAATGTTTGAAAAAATCTTATGCAGTTTGTTAGATCTTTGTTAGATCAGGTTAGATCAACCGTTGTTTATGTTAGATCTCACACAAGAAGCAATTTTAACAGTTATTTGCCGGGGGGGGGGGCACCCTCTTATCCAATTTTCTGGCCAAAAATCATTCAGGCTAATAGATATTCATTAGATCTGGTAAGATCAAGTGGTTTTAACGTTAGATCTTCGGCCACTTTTGGTGGTTAAAAGGGACCCCGCTAGCAGCCGAATAGTGCCGCTAAAACGACCGTAAAGTGCTGCTAAAAATAACGCCCGCCCCCAGTGTGTGAAAGTAGCCTTAGTGTTCCATGGATGCAGAGAGCACCATGCCACTATAGTGACACCGGTGCACATGCGTGGGAGTGGCATCATCGTGGCCTGACTATTCAAACTGCAGAAGTGTGCAAACTTGGAAGAAAGACTGAGAGAAGATGGACACGCCTGCAGCAGTGATAGCACGCCAATGAAGGGCTTCATTTTTTTTTTTTTTAAGGGAAGTCTGTCATAATCTGCTAGTATCCAGTGAATAGTAGCACTTTATGGCATTAACCTGCAGGAGGCACATGTATTTTTTTTTTTTCCTTACATTTTCTACTGTTTTAAGATAAGACACTGTTGTTTTCTCTCCTTGTACAGTGTAACTGGTCTTGTCTGCCTCCTGCCAAAACCCCCATGCCTTAATGTTTAGATGTCATATAAATAAACACATTTCTTTGGGTGTGCTGGTATTTTTCAGTACTCTTGGGTGGTCCTTAAAATATTAGATGTCTAACTGTTATTCTGGTAACATGGTGGTGTATGATATCCAGAAGACACAGCAGTAGAAAAAAGGATTGTTTTCTCCATATTAAAACACAAAAACATAAATGTAATATATTGCAGCTTACCGGTGCTGGTGGCTGCATTTGTTTTCTTTATTTTAGGTTATTTTCCTTTATTTTGACCTGGTGATCCTGCCAGCAACATATTTCCCTTCCTAAGATGACAACATTCACTCAATGATATCTATGGAGGAGAAGCTATCATTATTTGGACAACAAACTACTTCCCCTCTCCTCACTTTCATTACATGGGGTTGGGGGCAATGTTCTGTAGTTTACAAATTGGAAGGCTAACAATATTGGTTGAGATTTAAGTTTGGTATATAGGAAGTTAACCACTTGCCGTCCACTCTATAGCCTAAAGACGACTGCAGCATGGACTTAATTTGCCGGGAGGGCATCCCTGGACGTCCACTTGTGTTTGTGTGGCCTGGGCACCCCCTTCAGGGTGCGTGCGGCATGCTCTGTGATCAGTGAGTCTATGAGAATTGCCTGATCACAGATTGGAGTAAGGGGTCAATCCCGACCCCTTACCACTACTGAGGACAGGGTTGATGAGCACTGCCTTACCACGTGATCAGTTGTCAGCCAATCACAGCTGATCATGTGATGTAAACAGAGGCATTATCGGCTATTTTTCCTCCTCACGCTGGTAGCGTGAGGAGGGAAAAAAAGCTGATCACCAGCGGCTGCAAGAGGGACATCGGTCCCAATAGTGGAGAGTCACCAGTGTCACCTACCAGTGCCCACAGTACCACCCATCAGTGCCCTCAGTGTCACCTATGAGTGCCTACAGTGCCGCCTATCAGTGCCCACAGTGTCCACAGTGCCACCTATAAATCACCAATCAGTGTGTCATTACCAGTGCTGCCTATCAATACCACCTACCAGTGCCCATCAGTGCCACCTATCAGTGCCCGTCAGTGCCACCCATCAGTGCCACTCATCAGTGCCACCCATCAGTGCCACCCAATAAGGGCCCATCAGTGCCATCTTATCAGTGTCCAACAGTGCCATCTTATCAGTGCCCATCAGTGTCGTCTTATCTGTGCCTATCAGTGTCGCCTTATCTGTGCCCATCAGTGCAGCCCATCAGTGCAGCCCATCAGTGCAGCCTCATCAGCAAATATCAATGAAGGAGAAAAATTATCCATTTGAAAAATTTTACAAACGAACTATGAAACTTTTTTTTTTTTTAAATGTCTGTCATTTTTTTGTTTGTTTAGCAAAAAATAAAAACCCAAGTGGTGATTAAATACCACCAAAAAAAGCTCCATTTGTGTGAAAAAAAATATAAAAAAATGAATTTGAGTATAGTGTAGCATGATCGCGCAATTGTCATTCAAAGTGTGACAGCTCTGAAAGCTGAAAATTGGTCTGGGCAGAGGGAGGTTTAAAGTGGTGTTGCACACAAAAAAAAAAGATTAAAATTCCTAAAAAAAATAAAAACATTTGGATTTTTTTTTAACTTACCTCTAAATGCCCGTTGCTAAGGGGTCCCTCATAGTCTGCCTCCTTCAGAGCCTGGGCTGGTGACATCACTTCCCCTTGGCGCAGGAAGGGCTCAGCTCTGCCCCCTCCCTCCTGTCAGTCATCTGGGACACATGACAGGTCTCAGATGACTGCGCGGCCAATCACGGCACCGCTCGCACATGTGCAGTGGGTGCCCGGATGTGAAGCCACAGCTGGGTGCCCACAGTTGCAATGCCGGCACTGCCGAGCAGAGGGGGGGACGAGCGGAGCTTCGACCCCCCGCATCGCTGGACCCTGGAACAGGTAAGTGTCCGATTATTAAAAGTCAGCAACTGCAGTATTTGTAGCTGCTGACTTTTAATTTTTTTTTTCAAATGGAAACTCCTCTTTAAGTGCCCGCCCAGCAGGGCTGGACTGGGACAAAAATTTGGCCCTGGACTTCATCCAGAGTGGCCCACTTTAATTTTGCAAACATGCAAAAAAACAGTATATAAAGTGTATGCAATTGCGCAAAAAAGCCCCCAGAGAGCCCCCTTACATCAGGGTCCCCAGAGAGCCCCCCACTTACATCAGGGTCCCCAGAGAGCCTCCCCTTACATCAGGGTCTCCATATAGCCTTCCCCTTACATCAGGGTCCCCAGAGAGCCCCTCTTACATCAGAGTCCCCAGAGATCATCCGCCTTACATCAGGGTCCCTAGAGAGCCAACCCTTTACATCCAGGTCCCCACAGAGCCCCCCCTTACATCCGGGTCCCCACAGAGCCCCCCCTTACATCCGGGTCCTCAGAGAGCCCCTCCTTACATCAGGGTCACCAGAAAGAGGGCAGGTAGTGGGCCGGGACCCTGTGGTTGGGGACTCCTGGACTGACTCTGGGCTATGGGCCCCAGATTCGGGGCTATAGCCCCAAAAGTCCCCCCCAGCGATGCCACTGGCTGTCACTGAAACCGGCCCACTGAGCCATCGGCCCACCGGGAAACTCCCTATAGTCCCTATGGCCAGTACATGCCTGGTGCCCAGTAAGCAAGAGGTTAAACCAAAACACTGGGTTTCTGGTAGGATCAATATCAAGATATTTTTCTGTGCTTGCAGAAAATGTGGATATTTAAATAAAATGTGTTGCGCTATACAGTAATATCCGTTTATCAAAAAAAAAAGTAATAATAAGTCCATCCACATAACTAGTGTCAGTGAAAGTTCCTGAAGCAGACAGTGGATGGGGGATTTATGGCGGTGACATCATCACGCGGTCAGCGGCCGTAGTTTTGTTGTATCTGAATGTCTGTTTTCTTCTAGAAGCTTGTTAGTATATTTTTAGAGTTTTTTAAAAAAAACGATGGGACTTTTTCATGTTTTGCCTTCTCCCTGAGTACTAGTCAGCAAGGCAAGGAGAATCTGTGTGGATGGGGACTGTCCCTATTTAAAAGAAAGCAGAAGCCTAATGGCAGCGGAGCTATTTTCAGTCAGCTGTGGTGATGAATTCTTCTAGGACATTCGACCTTAGCTTTGGTGGGTCTAAATATTGGTAATCCTTCTAACTGGTGGAGGAGTCCAGAGCACTTATGGTGATATGGTGTGTTATTAAGAGCACCGGTGGATTTTCCATTTAGTAATGGACCTTTTCACTGACAATCTCTATATGGATGGACTTTTTCCCTGACACTTGATATACGGATGGACTTATTATTCAATGTTTTTTGATAAAAGGATATTAACATAGAGCAACGCTTTTTATTTAAATATTTTCTATATATTGGGGATATTTGAGTGCTGCTATTGCATCCAATTCACTTATTTCTATTTAGGCCTCATGCCCACTGGATGGTATAATAATGTTATAAAAACATCAGCAGCTTTGCTGTGAGTTTTTCAAAGTTTTTCAGCATTTTTGCAATAGTTTTTTAGTTTTTTTTGTGTTTTTCATCATTTTTTTGCGTTTTACTTTTTTTTTTTTTAAATCAATGGGATCAAAACCGTTAAATGCCAGGGATGCGCATTTTTGAGCGTTTAACTGTGTTTTTTGACATTAGAGCGTTTTTACAGCTGAGAAACTCCTCTTAGAACCCACTAGTTTTGTGTTTTTATTTTACAGCCAAATAAATACACCAGCCAAAAACAGTTGATAACAGCCTATGTGTGCATAGGACAATTTGCAGGAGAGTTTATTGATTGTAGAAAAAAAAAAGTCTGAAGCCAAAACAGCAGCTGTAAAAACATCCTGTGTGCACAAGGCCTAATTGTTTATTAGCACTTAATGCAGTTTTTTCACATTTTTTTCCTTAGAAAATGTGGATAGTTGAAGTTTGGATAGAGCAACATGTCACATAAAGTATTGTATTGTGATATATTATTACAACACTGGTACACAAATACTTATGCTCTTTTTATACAACCCATAATGTGTTCCTGCTGGTGTGAACCTGCCCTTTTAATGTGATTTCTTTTTTTTTTGCTTGTTATTTTGGCTTTGAATATTACAAGCTCCAGTTCTGAATGTGGTGCCACAAGTCATATTGGAAGCACATAAGGTTGTCTGCTGACAGTAACCTGTAACCTGTTTACCTTTTCTGCACTGACCTTGAGCTGCTGCCAGCTGTTTCCTGCTTATCAGGAAAGGCCATTTTGTGTAAATCCTCATTCCCTTACCTACATCTGATTTATAATCTTTCATCCATGTGCTAAATGCTTGATAACGACAGCAGATAGCAGTGTGTTACACATACACCTACATTATATTCCCTCTGTTTGCACTTCTCCATACCCTTTGCAATCTCACGTATTCATTTATTTGCATATTCAGCCATTTATACTGATTGCAGCAGAGTGTTTTTTTTTTTCTACTTTATTAATTACTCAACTGATTATGGCTACTAATGTACATGAAAAATTAAAGAGCAATTCCAGGCAACAAATGGAGTTTGGCATTGATCTGAAATGCTGTCCAGGAAATGTTCCCTATGTACCAGTACTCAGAGGAGTAGGATTCATCTGACATGTGTCATTTTTAAATGGAAATCCATTGAACAGGATATGCTGCTGCAACCAAGGCACTTGCATCATCTAAGATGGCTCTCATTTATGAATATTCTGTATCCTGTGCTCTTTCTCCAATGTTCTTAACCACTTGACCTTTGGAAGACTTACCCCCCCCCCCCCCCCCCCTTCGCGTCCAGGCCATTTTTGTGATACGGCACTGTGTTACTTCAACTGACAATAATGCGTTTGCGCGATGCTGTGTCGAAATAAAGTTTGTGTCCTTTTTTCCCCACAAATAGAGATTTCTTTTGCTGGTAGTTGATCACCTCTCTTTTTTTTTTTTTTGCGCTATAAACAAAAAACGACCGACAATTTTGAAAAAAAAAACCCCAATATTTTTTACTTTCTGCTATAAAACATATCCAATAAAAAAATGGAAAAAAATCCAATTTCGGCAGTTTAGGTAAATATGTATTCTGCTGCATATTTCTGCTTAAAAAAATCCTAATATGCGTATATTGATTGGTTTGCACAAAATTTATAGCGTTCTCCAAACCATGTGATACATTTATGGAATTTTAATTAGTTTATGTACTTTTACTAGTAAAGCAGTGATCAGCGACTTATAGCGAGACTGCAATATTGCGGCGGACAAATCGGACACCTAACACTTCTGACACTTTTTTGGGGACCAGTGATACAAATACAGTGATTAGTGCTAAAAATATGCACTCCCACTGTACTAATGACACTGGCTGGGGAGAGGTTAACATCAGGGGGCAAACGAGGGGTTAACTGTGCACGTAGCTGGTGTTTCAATGTAGTGTGGGAGGTGCTTTTAATTGCGGAAGGCATTAATCTGTGTTCCTGCTTTACAGGAACAGAGGATCTATGCCTTCTGTACTGACAGAATGGCATTCTGCCTCATTTACATAGGCAGATCGCCATTCTGCCTGTGCACAGAATGATCAGCGGGTGCCAGTGGAAACCGCTGATAAGCTCCAGCTGTGCAGATTCGCAGTGTGAGTGAACCGCCAGTGGCGCACACTCGCGCCCAATACCCAGAGGTGCAGGATCATGTATATATACGTGATCCTGCACAGCGTGGCCACCCTATAGCAGCAAAGGTGCCATAGGGCGGACGGCAAGTGGTTCAAAATGTTCTGGGTGCATGAGGCCTAAATGTACTGTGGGCAGTTGGTAAGTGGTTAAATACCATTACCTGGTCGAGCGGCAGAAGGTGGCAGGAGGGGGGGTGTCACCCCTGTCCCTCCCCCACTGCTTGTAATAACAGCCGAGCAGCTGCTGAGCCACATTGGTTGTTATTACAATGAAGCCGGCTGTCCACTCTAAAGGTACTGGGGTGATGCCTGCAGCAAACCCCTTGAAGCAATATCAGTAATATCGGTCTAGTTTTGCAGTTTTTCGGAAAAGGCTGATATTGGCCTGCAATAATCGGCCTTGACGATTATCAGTCGATCCCTAGAAGCAATAGTACAGTCTCTATGAATTGAGGAGCTGGGCAAAAAGGGCAGGCATAGTTGGGCACTCTTAATGAGTACCTCTTACAGCTCTGTCAGCACTATAAACCTCTGCTGCAGCAGAAGATTACAGTGGCAGGGGTTTGGGGGGATTGGATGAGGATGAGGAAGATTTCAGCTAATAGAGGAGTCAATAGCACAAGGGACACATCCTACTGATGCGCTGTTTTTTTTTGTTTGTTTGTTTTTGACTAAACATAGGCTTTAAAGTTGAAATCCAGGCAAACAGCTCAAATCCAGTCATTGGGTCAAATACATAGATTTAAACTATTTTACCTGCCAAACTATTTTTTATTCTGTTTAGGAAGTCTTATGTGCCAGGTATATCTGCCAGACAGTATAATTAGGTCCCTAGTCTTCCGCAGACTATATTGCAGTTAAAGTACAAATAAAGAGGGGGCGTGGCCAGCGCATGGACAAGATGGCCACGTAAGAAGCAAGCTCCACACACAGGACCAGATTCACAGTGTCTGACTGCCTTCCTACGGCGATCCTCACATACCGGAGCTGCGCCAGCACACTCGCTACCTCTGTGGTGCCATGACACAGAAGAGAAAAGAGAGCCAGGTCCCATGAAAGCTAGGGGAGTATGTGTTCTAGCCGGCCACGAGGCTCAGCCAAAATGGTGCCATGGTCGGATCCTCCACAGCAGTGCCCGCAGCTTCTCTCCCTCTCCAACAGCCTGGGTACTCGGGGGACTCACAGCATAACCCCCGAGGGACCTCTACACCATGGGATGGGGTCACCTACCCTCCTATGCCCGCGGACTGATCAAATCCTTACTGCCTGATCTGAAAAACATTGAATTGGTCATAGACCACATCCACAGGCTTCTTAATCCATCCTCCTTGTCCACAGCAGTTCCTAGAGATGTGATCCTCCCCATTCACTTTTACCATGTGAAGGAGCAGCTGATACCATGGAGCCCTACCCAACCCATACGGCCAACTACAAATTTTTGCGGATCTCTCCCAACATACACTAAGCCGCCACAGGCAACTCAACACAATTACTAAAGCACTGCAAAACCACAACATCCAATATCAATGGATAGTGCCAGCAAAAATGTCCATCATCCACAATGGATCTAAACATATCATGTCCACTAGCCAAGAAGGCATCCCTCAGCTCAAGTCTATTGCTCTTCAATGCTATCTAAAACTTTTGATATAAGTAATGGCGCCAGACAGGGATGTCTTCTTTCTCCCCTCCTCTTTAACGTAACGAGCTGCTAGCAGAGAATAATTCGATCCCAAAGCATAATTTCCGGTTTTAACATTGGTCCCACTGAACACAAAATCAATTTGTTTGCGGATGATATCATCCTCTTATTAACCAACCCCATATCTTCCCTGGCTTTGGTACAAAAAGAATTTAGTGAAGTTTCATATTATAAAGGGAATGATTCTAAATCCTTCATTATGCCCTTAGGAATCCCCACAACATACCAATTAGAACAAGAACACAAATATCCGTACACATGGGCTAAAGACTCTATCTCTTATTTAGGATTAAAACTAAACAATACAACTTCTTCTCTCTACCGAGCTAATTTTTCTCCTTTCCTAATCAACCTCCCAAAAGAACTACAACAGTTCTCCAAATTAGCTCTATCTTGGTCAGGCAGACTAACAGCATTTAAAATGATTAAACTACCACAATTGCGCTACCTAATTTAGATCACTACCAACCCCAATCCCTGCCTCATTCTTTACCTCCCAACAAAGTATATCTACATATGAAAAAATAAAAAAGCTAGATGTTCCTGTGCCACTCTCCTGAAACACAAGCTGGTGGGAGGTGCAGGTCTTATCAACTTCGGAGATTATTATAATGCTGCACTACTAGCCTAAATTAAAGCGGGAGTAAACCCAGTTTAAAAAAACACTTACATTCCTGGCATGCCAGAAATGCTAATGTTCACATTGGTTGTTCTCTCAACCAAACTTTCAAACCATCTAATAGCTGGTGTCAAACTGATCACATGTGCAGTATTATGGCAGTTGAAGAATTATTAGAGGCCAAGATGGCAGCTTCCTTGACTGAAAACGATAGAAGGGTTTACTTCCACTTTAAAACGTGGTTTCTACCTGTAAATAATATGATTTGCTGGAGGTTGGGTAGTCAAAGGCACCACATTCCTATATATACATATATATAGTACACATGATAGGAAAAGAGAAATGGGACTTTAAAGGAGCCCAAAAAAATTGCAAACAGATATAAAATATGAAATGTATTAATACAAAAATGTATAAAACCAACAGAATGTCATCACACAATAACCATATATTGAGAAAACAGCAGTAGCTTTCTTGCTGTACATGTTACACCAAACAATGGCTTCCTCAAGAGATTTCAGGTAAGTACTGCATGTGTGGTCACTATAGAGTGAAAACAATATGTTAGAAAATGCAACATTGATAAACAACATCACTTCATAAACACAAATATATACAAAATTCACAATTTTCTCAGATGTGCACTGAATGTGTAGGTCCACATCCAATGCACATCTGAGAAAATTGTGATTTTTGTATATATTTGTATATATTTTGTATATATCACGTATGTCCCTGTCTCAGCATCGAAACACCCCAAGTCTCTGGTTACACCCTAGGCACTTGGCTACTCAGTTCACCCCAAATGAAAACATGGAACTCCACTTTTGTCACCCACTATTATCGCCTCAAAATTGGCATTTAACTATCTACTAGCCAATGCACCCAAAGGGGATTCCCCCTATAGAATACGACTACCAATATTAGTATTCTTTATACTCATACCCAATCTCTCAACCCAAATGTAGTAGAAATAAAGGTATCCACTTTGTCTCCAACCTATATTCTAACACCCTCCTTCACATCACTGCAAAATTCCTTTCCTCTTACTCTGACAGACTACTATCAATACACACAAATAACCCACTGTCTGGTTAGTAACCCTCACCTGCATACAGATATCCACCCGCTCATATGGAAATTCCTTTCATCACCCACAACAAACATAAAGGCATTACACTATTCTACAACATGCTAGGGGACAAAACCTAACTTTAGTAAGGCTTTGCCATTACTAAACTGGGAAAAGGATATTGGAAAATCCTTCAGTGAATCCCAGTGGCGAACACCCCTAAAAACCAACTTCAAGGCCACTAGGTTCTCCAACCTTCAGAAGTTAGTTCACAAAATTACCCTTAGATGGTACATTACCCCATTTTTGATTCACACATACGACACTACCACATCTATAGGGAGTCTATACCACCTTCTATGGAAATGTGCCCGGGTATCTAAATTCTGGCACGAGACATTCCACCTTATCACCGCAGTGACAGGATTAAAGCTCACCCCCTTGCCGGAACTTGCCCTTTTAAGCATTGGTATGGAAAACATTCCCTACTGTTTCCACACTATAACGACCCACATTTTCTTAGCTACAAGACTAACCATTGTCCGCCACTGGAACACTCCAGATATCGCAACCAAAAACGAAGTAATAACCTTGGTACACATCAACGGTTCTTACAAATGCATGTTTGCTACATGCAAGGTTTCCTTGCCTTCTCTTTTCAAAAAAATGGTCACACTGGCTAGA
This sequence comes from Lithobates pipiens, assembly GCF_037356315.1. Classification (NCBI taxonomy): domain Eukaryota; kingdom Metazoa; phylum Chordata; class Amphibia; order Anura; family Ranidae; genus Lithobates; species Lithobates pipiens. The sequence continues at coordinate 392,737,909 of NW_027507758.1, forward strand.
GTGGTACGAAAAAATGAACACCACCTAATATATAAAATTTAAACCCAAATGGGATTGGCAACACTGTACTGCTTGAGCCTTGAACCCTGATACTCTATACACAATTGGAAACATCTTGTAAGACTCCACATATATCTCTATACCCCATATCAATATATGTATACATCAATATGCACGCATACTAGGGTAACCTTATGTTATTATAACATATTTAAATTTCCTTATAATATTACATTTTTGTTTTAAATAAACTTACTAGATACAGGTGGGAGGTGTTCTCTTCCCTCCTTGACACAAAATGTTCCCAGATGAGGTGTCTAGAGGTGAAGGATAATACCACCCACCTTACAATAAGTATTCAAAATAGGTTCAATTGTTTTTCCGTGACTGTTACTTATGTTCTGCCATATATACCCTTGCATATCTATCTCTTCATTAGGACCTGATGTATGGCAATTACTGTTATCCTTTTTATGTTTTACTTGATACACCTGAACCTTAATAAAAACATTGAAATAAAGTACAAATAAAATAACAAATAATAAGCTAGGAAGATTTTTTGTTTTTATTGTAGAGGTGACTATATACGGTTGTTCTTGCCTGTAATCACTTTTCCCTAGCCACTAGCATTTTTTTTTTTACTAATTGTACACTGTCAACAATGCATGTGCAGCTTCGTTTACAATCCATCATGAGAGCCAGAATGATGTCCATGTGCATTTATAGGAGTTACAGGCATAACCCACTTTTAAATACACACTGGGACCAGAGCATGTATGTCAAAAACAAAAATGTACTTAAAGTGAAGCAATACCTTTTTTTTCACTTCTTAATGCTTGTACTGCATTGCAATAGTAATTTACAGACATAAATGATTACCTAGGTAATCTGGCCGACCCCAGATTACATATGTTGTAGTCCTTGGTCCCCTCTTGGTGCTCCCCAGGTTTGGTGTTCCTGTCACTTATGGTTCTGGAGCAGTGCCATTTCAAGCTGACCAAGATTTCCCATTGACGCCAATGTGTCTGTATTCCTGAGTGTACGTAAAGCAGGGTATGCCTGTATGTCATTAAGATCATTAGAGAAGAAAATACTGTTAACTTAGGAAGATGGGGAGTAGATGGCAACAATGAGGGATAGAAAGAACCTTATATCACTGCAAAAGAGTGCTTTGGAAGGTAAGTTTCCCAAAATGTGCAACTATGCTGTACAGTCTGGTCCAGAACTCATGAATGGACAATGATGGAGCAATAGGATATTGATGATTTCATCTCAGTTACCTCCTGCAAGTAGGTTAACTACATCCCTTTCATTCATAGCCATTATATTGAAAAAGGTAGCAAAGAACAGGTACAGTACTTTGTAACTTTGAGTCTTCAGGGGGTGGTGAAAGGGTTAGAAATACATGACAGATGTATACAGGATGGAGATTAATTCACGCCACAGATAAAGTATTGCATTGGATCTAGCAGCTCAAGCTTGAGTAGAAAATTACAACAAAGAACGGCATATGGATCCTGTGCAATTAAAAAAAAAAAAGCAATTACTTTATAAATAGCACACATTAGGCCACAAGTGGACAGCCTAGTTTTAGCCTGCATGCCATGGTCAGTGGCAGTGCTGTAAGATTTTCTTGCAGTTGTCATTTCTGCAGATGGAACCTGCTGGCAAATGTAAAATTTAGTGTCATCCTCCATTTTTTGGCTGCAACACTGCTATCTTTGAACCGGGCCGTCTTAATAGCATCATTCCCCTTTTGGGTGGAACTCCACTTTAACTATATGAACAGTCATCCTGTACAGCAAAGAAACAGTGTGAAAATACTACATACATAAAGTAACAAAGCTGTCCTGTGCATATAATATATCTGATTGATGCTCAGGACAGTTGTAACAAGTATAGACAGGGCCGCCTATAAAAATCATAAAGCACCACCCAGCCTGACAGGGCCTCAGATACCAACCAATATTGTAACCCCTACATCTTATCTACATCCAGCACTCCTAATTCTGCCCAACCAACACACACACACATACACACTTACACCAGGTTTCCCCCTACCATTGTTATCCTGTTACCACCTCCACAGCCCCTGCATTCTCAACCCCAAATACCTCCCCAACACTATGGCCCCTCTACACCCCAGATATCCCCCCCAGCACTGTTACAATAAGATACTCCTTGCTTTGTGACCCCACTACATCCCTGCTACCTCAAGCACTATAGCCACCCAAGATACCCTAAGCATTGCTACGCCATATACACGCCAGATCCAGTGGCGGTGCATCCATAAGGGTGCACGGGCACCGCCACCTCTCTCCTACCACCCCCTCTATCACCAATAGATAGATCCATGCATTGCATGAATCTATCCATGGCTGCTGCTGCCATCCCCTATTCAGGTGCCCAGCACTTTTTCGGGCGCCGGGCAACTGCATTACAGCAGCAGGGGTGTTTTCGAAGCACCTGATTAGAGCCATAGGCTCTAATAGGCATCAAAAAATGTAAACAGCGAGTGCCATCCTTGGCGCTCACAGTTCACCCAACTGTGTTAGAAAAGCTAATGAATATTCGCTTTCCTAACATTGAACCATCTCTCTGCCAATCAGGTGCTCAGGTCTGTTACCCCGTCACCTGATTGGTTGAAACAACAGGCGTGTGATTGGACGCCTAGCAGGTGTTCAATCATAGGAGCGGATGGGAGGAGAGGATGGGAGAAGAAGACATTGAGGACTGCCGCCGTTGCCCACTGCCCCATCAAGACAGGGTAAGTGCTGGGCAGACGGTGGGTGGGGGGGCACAGTGCCAGCATTCAATGGGCACAGTGGAAGCATTTGATGGCACTTTGGGAGCATTTGATGGCACGATGGGAGCATTTGATGGCACAGTGGGAGCATTTATTGGGACACTGTGCGAGCCTTTAATGGGGCACTTAGAGGGCACTGTTCCTTCTGTTGTTTGTCTATTCCAGAGTTTTTTGTGCAAGCCAGACTGTAGGGGGTCTATAAGGTTATTTTCACTGAGGTTGGAGCTAAGACGGTTGTAGACTAATGCCGCATACACACGAGCGTAATGTCCGGCAGAAAAAGTCTGACAGAAGCTTTTCATCGAATATTCTGATCGTGTGTATGCCTCATCTGACTTTTTTTTTTTTAAAACATTGACGGACCTAGAAATAGAACATGTTCTAAATATTTCAGACGGAACCAATTCCTACTGGGAAAACCGCTTGTCGTATGCTGTTCCGACGGACCAAAAAAAGACGCATGCTCTGAAGCAAGTATGAGACTGAAGCTATTGGCTACTGGCTATTGAACTTCCTTTTTTAGTCTTGTCATATGTGTTGTACGTCACCGCGTTGATAATTGGACTTTGGTGTGATCGTGTGTACGCAAGACAATTTCAGCAGAATTCCGTCGGTGCTCCGTCGGAAAAACCTTCAGAGTTTATTCCGACAGGAAAACTGGTCGTGTGTATAGGGCATTAGCATTCTAGACGTTTAAAGGTAAATGGGAGCAATGAGATGAGTCTTAAATTGTTCAGGTTGGTGGGGTCCAGTGAGGGCTTTTTAAGTATGAGAGTGATCTGAGCAACTTTTAGAAGGGAGGGGAAGTTGCCACTAGAGAGGGAGAGATTGAAGATGTGAGTGAGGGAGCATAGGATAGAAGAGGGTGACCATAGTAGTTGTGAGGGAAGAGGCTCCAAGTGACAATTGGTTAGGTGGGCATCTGAGAAAAGTTTGGTAACCTCTTCAGTAGTAGCCAATTCAAAAAAGGAGAGTGTTGAATTTGCTATTATGTTGGGTGGGGAAGATGTATGCACAGTGGAGACATTGGAAACCTGCCATGTATATATTTGTTTTGAAGCAAATGACACGCTGGACAATAATCTTTATTAGCAGTCTGTAAACAGTAGACATGAATATGTCTCATAAAGTGTACCTGGGACATGGTCATGAATGTAGAGTCCTCCCAGCAACCAACCTCTAAACAAGATCAGCCCCGGACATTAATTGCAATTATTCTTCCTCCTCAAATCTACCTTATTTCTTTGTGGGTGTATATTGTCCTTATCTCTTTGACACATATTTTTCTGTAAATATTTTATTTGCACCAATTTTGACCTTTTCATTATTAAACCCTTATTTTGAAAAATGTTAACCTTGTCTCTAAAGCTCTTAATGCAAGCAATGAACGAACCTGCCTCTTGAAGAGCGCTACTGTTTTAGAGTAAGGCCTCTGAGAAGACCTGTCTGTAGTGAAAGTGTGTGTTACAGACGCTTATTCTAAAATCATAACTGGTATTGCTAAAATTCAGAGTCTCCCCCAGCTCGGTCTAAAGAGGGTGAGTTGGTAGTTAATGGGTTAATATGCGTAATTAGCCCAGTGACAATCGCTCTCAGGCTGCTGGCACCTAGATTGTGGTCCCGCAAGCTGGGAAATGCCGGGCACTGCTGAGAGTGGTATTGTTACGTAAGTGACAGTGTGGTGTGTGGTTGGCCGATCCTTTGTTGGGTATTTAGAGAAATACAGTGCCTGTAAATGCAGACCTCTAAAAATACTAGTTGCCTGCCTGTCTCTGTTTTTTATACTTTTTTGGTCACTGATCCAAAACAAACATGCAACTGTATTAACCCCTTCACGCCTAAGGGTAAAACAAATCTTAATCCCTAAGCACAATTTGGCAACTTTGACATGTGTTAGTAAAACTGTACATATCATCACAACTACTTTGTACATCCAGATGAATTATACCTTGTTTTTTCAGGGCAAATTAGGCTGTTATTTGGTGGTAAATATGTATGGCTATTTGCTGAATTTTTTTTCTTATTATCAAATACAAAATGGCCCACAATAGTAAAAATAAAATAAAAAAAATAAAAATAAAATGTAGCTGTATATTTCTTGTTACTGCCATAACCTGTCACCAAAGAAATACCCAAAATAAATTCTCCTGCTCCTGACTATTGCAGCATTTTCACATATATGTATGCTATTTGTTGTTTGTACCCATAGTGGAGCCAAGAAAAGTTTTGCTTCCTTTTTTTTTTTTTTTCCTACCAAAATCACACTGATATTAATTTGATAAAAAAAAATCCTGCCCAAAATATACAGGCCCTGGCCTTTGACCCTTACTTGACCCAAACACTAAACCTGGCACCAACCTAGATCAAACCGTGATCTAGGTATTTTTTATTTTATTTTATTTATTTTTTATACACGCTTTGTTTTTATCTTTCTCTCTCTGCAAGGAGAGACAAAGATACAATGTATCTTTCCTTTCCATTCACAGAAAGAAACAAAGGGATGGGCTTCACAGTAATTGATCACTATAGTAGCCAATCACATTGATTAGGTGACTTGGAATCAGGATTTCCGAATCCCAATCGTTAGTACGGGGCTCTCGTGAGACCCCAGTCTTGGTGCTGGGAATGCGCTATGTGACACGCTCCCAGCACAAAGGGAGATACCCAAATATTCAGCCCCATGGCAAAAAGCCTGGTGTTGTGGGGCCGCATATTTATGTTACGCCAGCATCAAACCAAAAATGTAATATATTGCAGGTTAGCAATCATAAGATATGGTTTCTGCATCAGTTTTCTTTTTTAGGATTTTTCCCCTGGTGATCTAGTGATCGCTCAGTTCTTACAGCTCCCCAAGTAGAGAGCTGCTGACTGTCAGTCACCACTATCTGCTCTGCCTTCTTACTCACTGGAGCGCTGTGCTGTGGAAGGTGTGGGAGTATCCGGCTCAGAGGCACAGGGACTTGCTGAGAGGCTGAGCTGGGTACCGGTCCAGGCATGTGGATGGATGCCGACCCCAGTGTTGCAATCTTGCCCGAGTCAGCACCGGCTCTGTGACATCAGCAGACAGCAGACTTCAGCCCACTCTTTGCTGAAAACAGAAGAAGTACAGCTGAACAAGCTATAGCTGTATTTCTCCTTTAAGAAATAAGTAACCTGCAATAAAAGAAATGCTGATGTGGCTTCTTTTTCCAAATCAGTGACTCAAAAATTATAAAATCTATTGCATCAGCTGACAGCCAGGCAATTAGTATATTTATAAGAAGAGGTCAGCGATGGCAGTCTGCATATTTTCTCATTCCTCTTCAACAAGTGGCTCTGTGTAGTTTCCGTAGCAATGAACGATGTGATATAGGCATATAAAAATAGAACAAATGATGAAGCCTTTTATTTTAAAATGCTTGAACTTTTTCCCTCCTTAGAGTCCAAACCCTACGTGATTCAGCATCAGCCCTTGAGCTAGAGAAAGAATCTCTCGTAGAACTCATCCACAGTATTCAGAACAGCCAGGATATGAGGAACATCAGTGATGGTAGGTTGTGCTTACACAGTTTCACCACTTAAAATTGGCTCATTTATCTTTATTTCAGAACAAAAACAAATGCAAAACAAATGGCCATATAGATGGAGGAAAACATGTAAATACAGAAACATGGGAGTTGACGTTGGTGACTTGTTTTGTGTCCTGAGGGCACTTGGTTCTGCTGAGGTACTTCCCTAGATACCTTTATTGTATGTAAGCTGCAGAGCGCTTTACACGACCAGGGCTGTAGTGCATATGTCTGGTAGAACCCTGGTCTGGAAGACCTATTGATGGGGCATGTGACATGTCCTCTGGTTCCTGCATGTCTCCAGCATGTCCTGGGACCATAGGCTCTTGGGACCATTGAATAAAAATAAGAGTTGTGCTAAACCAAATACTATGTGTAAATAAACAATATGTGATAATGCAGTGGGGTAAATGAACCATAAACCCATATATATATATATATATATATATATATATATATATATACTGTGTTTATATATATATATATATATATATATATATATATATATATATATATATATATATATATATATATATATGCAATAAAGTCATAAATGAATAAAGAGACCATCCAGCAATCCCTATGAAGGTAACACTAAATGGTTAAAATAGTGACCTTAAACAGTGTGTGAGACCATTTGGCATAAACCCACATATATAATATATAAGCTATATGAATCATAAGTGAGATCATATAAAAAATATTTGAAAAACTACATCCAGGTGACAGTGAAAATAAAAAATACAAAAAATGGATGAATTAAAAAACCGTTATTAAGCTTGAAAAATAATTGTATCATCAGAAAATTTCACCCGTGCAAAAAAATTAAAAACAATGATTCAAAAGAAAGTCCATCCATAAAAAGGAAATCTTCAAATAGTGAGCCGTTTGTGATCCACCACCAATATGAGAAGAATTTACTTCTTACCAGAAGTCTATGACACCCCGTTACAGAATGTCACAGAAAACTTTCATGGAAAAATATCTCTTTAGCCCTCAGACACTCCTGCAGATATCCTTGGATGCACAGTCTCCAGAATCTAGATAGGATACCCCACACTCCTCAGTCCACCTCCAATGAACCCAAGCTCGTTGTTGTGTGACAATTACATAGAAGAGATAAGAGGCTCCAATAGTGTAAAACCCATGGTTTATTAAATAATTTAAAAGCAATTGCCCTTACAACAGATGAAGAAAACAGGAGCCTTAAGTCCAGTGCACCAGCCGAATGCACTTGGACAAACCCATCCTTCCCGGATCTCCTAACCACAGACACAAGGTGAGGTCAGCGTGTCGCTCTTCCCCTACGCATTTCGTAATTGAGTTACATTGTCCAGGGGCATTACTTGCTAAGTCAGGGCTTGCCCTTTTTAATAAATTGGAACCTAATATTTATTACTACCTGTGTGTTCCAGTTGAGTCTGTACACCCTCCCTTTTGGTTATCTTAAGCTGGATACACACTATACAACTTTTGTTTGATTTCCTTTAGATTTACCAAAACCATGTAGTGTGAGGGCCTGCCTGATTGCATACAAATTAAAACTGTTAAGGTTTGACCTCATATTATATGGTTTTGGTAAATCAAAAGGAAAAAATTGAAAGAACATTGTATAGTGTGTATCCAGCTTTCCTGTGCATGTGTGCACCATATTTTGGAGTGAGCATGGACCCTCTTAGTTTTCCTGCCATCTGTTCAGTCACACCAAGATCCCCAAGGAGCTTTTCTTGAAAAGACACAGCTGGCATTAACACTCCCACTCCTGCAAAGTTTTGTGAGTACCCCTTGAGGGGAATCCATCACTTGCATACTTATTATGGCATATAATAGGTGCAAAGGTAGCGCTTCTGCAGGTCTTGCCAGCTTACAAACCACCATATGTCCTGAAGGACCTAACATGGATAGCATTGACCACTTTCCCCTGCAACACTCCTCAAAATCCTCTATCTCCTTTTAGGAGTGACTCCCTCCCTCTGTATTATCCAGCAAGGAATTCTCTGCTATTATGTGTGGGTTTATGGGGAATATTTCAACCATGTTAGCTGACTATGTATGCAGGGGCTGCAAGCATATGCTCACATAACCCTAAAGTTCGTTTGGGTCCTTATTAAAGCAGTGCACATGTACCTAGATCTGGAACAACTTTTCTCAACTATACCTAAGGCTACACATTTTTAAATACATCAGCCTGTTAAAATGTTTCCTGCACACTCATTATTGCAACCTGTAGTTGACTAGCCTAATCCAGAAAAAAAATGTTTTACTCCTCCAAGCACTTTGCCCAGCAAAATCCTATTGGGGAGGGGTTTCCTAAAAAGTGTGCCATCCCCAAAGAGAATCTGGGCATTTTATGTCTCGACACAATTTTGACTGTCTCTGTAGGATATTCTGGTGTTTAACGATCCTGTGGATCAAAGACTAAGGCCGCGTACACACGCGGGGACTGTTCGCCCAACTTTGTCCGTCAAACAGTTTCGGCAAACAGTCCGCTCAAAATTAGCATGGACGGACATGGCCACACACGACGTACGAACAGTTTGCTGAAACCGTGCGCGATGACGTGAACGGCACGTACGACGGGACGAAAAATACGACGTCCTATCCACTGCATTATAACTTTCGGCGTGTAAAGCCTTTCTGAGCATGCGCGGAACTTAGTTTGTCGAACAAGCCTACACACGAGGGAACTGTTCACTGAAACAAGGTTTCAGCGGACAGTTTTTCGGAATTTCCGAAAAACCTTGTTCAGCGGACTGTTCGCTGAAACTGTCCGCTGAAAGCCCACACACGAGCGGACTGTCCGCTGAAACACTGTTCAGCGGACAAAGTTGGGCGAACAGTCCCCGCGTGTGTACGCGGCCTAAGGCCGCGTACACACGGGCGGACTGTTCGCTCAACTTTGTCCGCTGAACAGTGTTTCAGCAGACAGTCCGCTCGTGTGTGGGCTTCAGCGGACAGTTTCAGCGGACAGTCTGACGAACAAAGTTTTTCGGAAATCCCGTAAAACTGTCCGCTGAAACTTTGTTTGAGCGGACAGTCCGCGCGTGTGTAGGCTTGTTCGTCAAACTAAGTTCCGCGCATGCTCAGAAAGGATTTACACGGCGAAGGTTGCATTGCAGTGTATAGGACGTCGTATTTCTAGTCCCGTCGTACGTGCCGTTCACGTCATCGCGCAAGTTTCAGCGGACTGTTCGTTCGTCGTGTGTGGCCAAGTCCGTCCATGCTAATTTTGAGCGGACTGTCCGCTCAAACTGTTTGACGAACAAAGTTGGGCGAACAGTCCCCGCGTGTGTACGCGGCCTAAGAGACATTTTTCAAAGCCTTATTGTTCCTCGCAGGCCCGGCCCTACAATCTGCCATTGCTGCCATGTCAATCTATCAGATCTTCAGTGTCTTTTTCAAGGATCTCAAGATCCTGATTCAGTCCTCATAAATCCCCCTGCCCATTAACAGCTAGAGTTCATGCTTGTGGCCCAACTCTATTGTGTATGTTACAGGGGGAAAGAGTACCCTTTTGCACCAGCAATAGAAATCTGGGAAACCCACTGAGAAGAGTTAATTTTTCTTCTCCCAGCCCTCCAAGTCTCAGGCACGTGAACCTCTAAGCCTCGAAGTTTAACAACAAACAGCGATTTTGTTTCCAGTTCCAGGGATCCTATAGACTTCACTGCTCTGGTGACTTCATTGGTTCAGACCTGATCTATACCTTTCCTCTTTTGAAACACCCTCCTCTGCTGTTCTGCTAGAACAAGACTGATGGCATGCTATTCATTCTCATCGCTTGAAATAAGCCCAGGCAGATGAGGCATTCAGACCTAGTCAGACTCCTAACAGACTCTCCATGGACCCTTCCAGATCATTTGAATATTCTGTCCCAAGAACAGGTTTACCAACCTGCTTCTTTGTTGCTAGCTTTAACACCCTGGCTGTTGAAGCTGGGTTCTAAAGGTTAGTGATTTTTCTCTTGCAGTTTCCTAGCTAATGAAAATGCAGGAAGGTAGGAAATCAACTTCTCGTAAAGTCTACCGTTGCCCTTGGAAAGCATATTTCTCACAGCTTTGCATGATATACTCTGTGGGACATATCCCGTCTTTTCTCAATTCTGGTCAGGATCATATTTTTGGCCTTTAGTATAGTCAAAGATCAAATCTCAGACCTAGTGATTCTTATGCCTTGTACACACGGTCGGACATTCCGAAAACAAAATCCATGGATTTTTTCCGACAGATTTTGTGCCAAACTTGTCTTGCATACACACGGTCAGACAAAGTTGTCGGAAAATCCGATCATTCTTAACGAGGTGACGTACAACGTCTCTTAATTTATTCTGAGCATGTGTGGCACTTTGTCTGTCGGAAGTGTCTACACACGATCGTAATTTAAACAATCAGATTTTGTTGTTGGAAAATTTTAGATCCTGCGCTCAAAGTTTGTGTATCGGAAATTCCGATGGAAAAAGTCAGATGGGGCTCATACACGATCGGATTTTCCGACAACACCATCCGATCGCACATTTTCTGTCGAAAAGTCCGACCATGTGTACAGGGCATTAAAGTCTATTAGCCTCTCTGTCCTTGGTGAAAGCTTTTGCTTTGCCTTGGCAGCTAAAAGTTCTAGCCTATAGATTCAAGGACAAAGTTCAACCATTCCCTGTCAAAGCTTACTCCACTAAATTAGTTAATGCTTTATGGGCTTTTCACCATCAGGTGTTTGTTTCTCAAATTTGCAAGGCTGCCACCTGTTTACATGTTTGTCAGGTCTTAACAGGTTGTTATTCAGGCCTCATTCAATGCTGACTTCAGTCGTAAGGTTCTTTGAAGGTTCTGAGAGCACTATTGAGCGCCTTCTGCTAACTTGTTTTTCACGTGGGCCTGTTAGCATTTGTTTGTTGTGTTGCCCACCACTCAGCTGGACTGCTTTTGGACACTCCAATGCGGGGCTTTTTTTCTCAGGGAAAAGGTGCAGGAACTCACCCCCCCCCCTCGGTCACACTTGCCCCCACCCATGTTCTAGATACACTCCTTGTCTCCACAACTACATGCCATATATAGGACCGAGAACAGGGAACCATGAATTTGTTTGCAAGGATTTGCAAGTAATATGTATGGAATTTTAAAAGAGCTCATTCATACGGGTGCTTTAAACCATACAGCAAAAGTGTATTTGGTTGTCCGCAAGTCACGGATACAGCAAGCTGCTGGCATCCTTAAAGCCCTGTACACACTATCAGATTGTCTGCTGAGTTTTTCCTTCAGATTTACCAAAACCATGTAGTAGAAGGGCCTGCCTGATTGCATACACATTGAAACTCCTAAGGTTTGACCTCATATTATATGGTTTTGGTAAATCTGAAGGAAAAACTCAGCAGACAATCTGATAGTGTGTACGGGGCTGTAGGAATCAATGCCAGGCTGAAATACAAAGAGGCTGTATGCATATTAACAAACATTTCAATGAAACTTGTAAACTGGAACGGATGCATAGAGGGTGTTTACCCCAATTGCAAACTGTGTTCAGGGCATTGCTCCCTGTAAACTTACATGATATTTTTATATTTTTGGAGAATACATGGTTGGAATAAAGACCTTTCATTTTCACTCATATTTTTGTTTAATGTTGGTTTCATTGTATAGGAGAAAGAGAAGAACTAACTTTAACAGCAGAGAGGCTGATGAGTCGTACAGTGACTGTAGAGGTCTGTGTTGAAACCATAAGAAGCCCCCAGCAAGCTTCAGCTCTGAAACAAGCCACCACGATGATTGATGACATTCTGAAGAAAGTCATGGATAGCATGGAAAATGGCAAGAATCAGCTGGTATCTTTGTATGGAGCGTGTACCTCAGAAGTTCTTTCAGCACCAGTAGATCAGAAATTCCAGTCCATCATTATTGGATGTGCAATCGAGGACCAAAAGAAAATTAAAAGAAGACTAGAGACCCTTATTAGGAACATTGACAGTTCTGAGAAGTCCATTACACTTCTAGAGAAACAGAAGCAGAAATTGGCTGTACAGCAAAATAAAATCTAATGTACATTTGGCAACTTGATTTTGTGTCCATGCTGTACAATATTGTAGATTTAGAACCAGGTTTACATGTTTTCCAGTAAAAAGCTCTGTGTGTTTTTTAAATGACACCGTATCAATGAAGAAGCCATTTTACCAGTAGAACTATTCAAAGATTAATTTGGATGATTATTTTCTGTTTTCATGGCTTTTCTTTGAAAAGGTGAAGCTAATCAAATGTATATTATCAGTTTTGCTATATTAGAAAAAAATGGCTGTGGTTTAGCATGTTTCAGAACATTTGCTTTATTAATTAGGTGAAATAAATGCATATTTTATTTAATTACCCAATCAGTTGCCTTTACAATAGGTAACTTATGCTGTAGCACTGCCTGAATCAGCAACACTGAAATAATGCTTTGCCTGTTTCATTCTTGTCAGTTGTGCATGTAGATTGGGAAGCATTACACAGACATTCTTCAACATAAGAACATTTAAAATGCATGTCAGGTCATAAATAATAAAAAAAAAAACATGTGTTACATCCTTGCAGTACATGTGCATTTCACCAAAAGTACAGAAAAATATCTGCTGATGTGCAGGAAATGCACTCATCTTTTAATGTAGGTGTCTATTTATTAAACAGAGAAAAGAGAAATATATATATATATATATATATATATATATATATATATATATATATATATATATATACACACACACAGTGCCTTGCAAAAGTATTCACCCCCCCCCCAGCTTTTTACCTATTTTGTTACATTACAGCCTTTAATTCAATGTTTTTTTTTAGCTCAATGAATTATATGTGATGGATCAGAACATAAGTTGGTGAAGTAAAATTAGAAAAAATATAGTTAAAACTTTTTTTCAGAAATAAAAAAATAATTGACATGTGCATATGTATTCACCTCCTTTGTTATGAAGACCATAAAAAGCTCTGGTGAAACCAATTACCTTCAGAAGACACATAATTAGTGAAATTATGTCCAACTGTGTGCAATCTAAGTGTCACATGATCTGTCACTACATATACACACCTTTTTGAAAGGCCCCAGAGGCTGCAACACCTAAGCAAGAGGCACCACTAACCAAACACAGCCATGAAGACCAAGGAACTCTCCAAACAAGTAAGGGACAATGTTGTTGAGAAGTACAAGTCAGGGTTTGGTTATAAAAAAAATATCAAAATCTTTGATGATCCCTAGGAGCAACATCAAATCTATCATAACCAAATGGAAAGAACATAGCACAACAGCAAACCTGCCAAGAGATGGCCTCACACCAAAACTCATGGACAGGGCAAGGAGGGCATTAATCATAGAGGCAGCAAAGAGACCTAATATAACCCTGGAGGAGCTGCAGAGTTCCACAGCAGAGACTGGAGTATCTGTACACAGGACGACAATAAGCTGTACGCTCCACAGAGTTGAGCTTTATGGCAGAGTGGCAAGAAGAAAGCACTTACTTTCAGCAAAAAACAAAATGGCACATTTTGAGTTTGCGAAAAGGCATGTGGGAGACTCCCAAAATGTATGGAGGAAGGTGCTCTGGTCTAATGAGACTAATGAGACTAAAATTTTACCTTTTGGCCATTAAAGAAAACGCTTTGTCTGGTGCAAACCCAACACATCACATCACTCAAAGAACACCATCTTCACAATGAAACATGGTGGTGGCAGAATCAATAAATTAACATAGATATATTAAAATTTTATATATCTATGTTAATTTCATAAAATCTATTTTTTTACACATCCCTGTATCTTAATTGTTACGGTACAATCAAAGTCCAACAGCCTCAACCACAAATTTTCCTCACACTTATACAGATGACTTCCATCTAATATGGCTTCCAGTCTATATGATAAACAACGAATAAAAAGGGGCACCAATAGCGTAAAAAAAAATGCTTTATTTATATTAACCACTTCAATGCTGGGCATTTTTACCCCCTTCCTGCCCAGGGCAATTTCCAGCACTGTCACACTTTGAATGACAACTGCGTGGTCATGCAACACTGTACCCATATGACATTTTTATAATTTTTTTCACACAAATAGAGCTCTCATTTGATGGTATTTAATTACCACAGTTTGTTCATTTTTTTTTAAAAAAGGGCAACAAGTTTGAAAACCCCCTCCTGCATTTTTCTATTTTTTTTGTTATACAATTTTGTGAATAAAAAAATCTTTCTTCACAAATTTGGGCCAAAATAAATTCTGCTACATTTCTTTGGTGAAAATAATCCAATTCAGTGTATATTACTTAGTCTGTGTGAAAGTTATATAGTCTACAAACTATGGTATATATATATATCTGAAAATCGATCAATCCTGATGGCCTCATCTGCTGGACACAGCGGATGACAGATCCTGACGGAGCAGCCGCGCAAAGAGCATTCTCGGGAGGACAGAACAATTCTCACACGTCCATTATTTTACAATGGCATGGGCGGGAAGCAGTTAAAAACACACTCACAAGAGAGTGTACGGTAGATGTCCTCGAGGGCTTCTGGATAGAGCTGGGAAAATCTGGGAGCAAGAGACCACAACCAAACATGTTGCTCAAATATAGAATAGCAGCGGTTATGGCTATAGTTCAGGAGAAATCCCAAGAGGCATAGGCAGAAGTGCTGAAAATGTTAGCATTTTGGGTTTTAATAGTAAGTGGTCAAGTCCTATAGCCGGATGGCAGCCTGAGGTTCTGCAACGATTTCATAAAACAAAATTAAATATCCAAATCTGGTGCTTATCCTGCCAGGGATATAATCACCATCAGTTCCTGATTCCAAAGAATGATAATCAACATACGCACATAATGAACCTACAAAACATATGCTTTAACATATACTTTTTTTTTACAAAACAGGAGTGCTTTATTTAGGAACAAATAGCACAGAATGAACAATCCAGTAGACAATATACAGTGCCATTCATATCTGATAAATTAATTAAGTCCGCCGGGAGTGCACGTTTTTTTTTTTTTTTTTAAAGCCAGCAGCTACAAATACTGCAGCTGCTGACTTTTAAAATAGTGACACTTACTTGTCCAGCGCGCCCGCGATGTCGGCACCCGAAGCTGATCTCTCGATCGTCTCTCGGGTGCTGCCGCCGCCATCTTGGGTATGGGAATCAGGAAGTGGAGCCTTTCGGCTTCATTTCCCGGTTCCCTACTGCGCATGCGCGAGTCGTGCTGCGCAATAAGGATGGTCCCCACTGCCTCTGGGATCCGTGTGTTTCCCAGCAGACAGCGGGGGACTGTCGGAAAGGGGCGTAATCTACGCCCCTTTCCGCAGAGAGCTATCCAGGAAGTGGGTGCAGATACCTGTACTGTACAGGTACCTGCACCCCCCTCCCCCCTGAAAGGTGCCAATTGTGGCGCCGGAGGGGCGGAGGATTCCAATGAGTGGAAGGTCCACTTTAGGGTGGACCTCCGCTTTAAGAACAGGCTAATGAAAACCCAACCATACAATTCAGTGGAACATATCCAAAAAGAGCACAGAGTCTCAGCACTGATGCATGAAATGTGGAATAAAGCCTGCTGAACTATCAGTCTTTCAACAGAAACATCTGTCTGAGTAGGTGATTAAGGGGTAGCAAAAAGAAAAATATAAGGGGTATAACAAAATATAAAAGGAAAATGGGAAAGGAGGAGGAGAAGTGGGGGGGGGGGGGGGTGGGAGAAGAAAGGAGAATAGCTGTTTGAACCCTAACTAGAGGTCCAAGAGGACTACACTTTATTGTGCTTCAACATATCTAGATGATATTGTCTATTTCACTCTTGACTGGGATTTTCACCTACGGAAGGTCCAGCCAGTTCCAGATTCCATTCATAGGGTTGGGTTAACATCAATTCAAAAAAGCATGAAAAAACGACAGCATTGGGCAGAAGGTCATAAAGCCTCTTATTGACAAAATGCACATTAAAGCTGGCCCTAGCCAGTGTAAAAAACAGTTAGAGCTTTTCTATGGATTGTTGAATGGAACTGGAGATTTGTGCCTAATTTTGCTACTAAAGCAGCTCAACTTACAGCTCCCACCATGGTGAAATAGAATAAAGAGGCAGAGAGCTTTTTAAGAGCTGAAGGTAGTATTGTATAAGGGGGCAGTAAGAATAAGACCCCATAAACACTATACAATTTTTGTTGTCAGATTTCCTTTAGATTTACCAAAAACACGTCGTGCAAGGGCCTGCCTGATTGCATACAAATTGAAACTCTTATGCCGCGTACACAAGATCGGAATTCTGGTCGGAAAAAGCTCTGATGGTTTTCCCAATGGAATTCCAACGTAATTCGGCTCAAGCTGTCTTGCCTACACACGGTCACATCAAATTCTGATAGTTTATAACGCTGTGACATACAACACGTACGACGGGACTAGAAAAATGAAGTTTAATAGCCAGTAGCCAATAGCTTCTGTCTCGTAGTTGAATCTGAGCATGCATGATTTTTGGCGGGTCGGAATTGTATACACATGATCAGAATTACAGATATAAAGTTTTTTCCGTCGGGAAAATTGAGAACATGCTTTAAATTTTTGGCTGGCGGAAATTTGGACAGCTAAATTCTGATGGAACATACACGCGGTCGCATTTTCCAATGAAAAGCTCTCATTGGTCTTTTTCTGGCCAGAATTCCAATCGTGTGTACGCGACATTAGTCTACTTTCACACTGGAGCGCTGGGGACATCGCCGCTATTTTTAGCAGGGTTTTACTGTCGTTTTTGCAGTCCTTTTCAGCCACTAGTGGGGCACTTTTAACCCCCCGCTAATGGCCGAAAAAGGGTTAAGAGCACCCGCAAAGCGCCACTGCAGCAGCGCTTTGCCAGCGCTGCCCATTTATTTCAGGGCAGGGGTATGCACCGCTCCTACAGCGCCTCAAAGATGCGGCTTGCAGGACTTTTTTGGTGTTCTGCCAGTACACCGCTCCAGTGTGAGAGGAGAGGCTCTTTGGAGGAGCTATTTTTAGCACTATAGCGGCTGTAAAGCGCCTTAGTGTGAAAGCAGCCTTAAGGTTTGACCTCATATTATATAGTTTTGGTAAATCTGAAAGAAAAAAATCTACAGAAAATTGTAGAAAGTGTGTATCCAGCTTTACTCAGGAGTAGAAGAGGAGCATTCTTTCATAAAGTAGACACTAGAGTCATTGAGGTAGTACCTTTACGGCAGAAGGTGCCAATTGATTTACAGACCATTCTCCTCTATAGTGGATGGCTTGGAACAAGGGAACAATGCAGGGGTAATAAGATGTTTTTTTTTTCATGTAAAACACAAGCCAGGGATCCCCCAAGAGAATTCTGATGGGATGAAATGTCCTGTGTTCACTATATGTTGGCAAAATGTGCTCCTTCCCATAGGTCCGAACAGAGGGGAAGGGTATGTTCACTGGCTGCATTTGTCATGCAGGTTTTTAATGTACACATGGCTAAGTGCTCCAGGGTTTACGGCTGATGTTGAAAAGACAGATTTATTTTTTTCTTTGAATCTTACATTCTGTTCTCAGGTCCTGGCACCTAGACTTTGTAGAGCTTTGGTGGGATAAAGCCCCATCTCCATCTCTGCTATCCAGGCCTTATTATTATTAGCCTCAGCTGTTTGCAGGTCTTTATATATGCAAGCTTACTAATGCTCAGTGCTCTCACTCTCTGCTGTGGGAGCCTTGCTGGTGGATGAAAAGGCTGGGTGAGGCTAGAACATTGAAAAAAACACATCAATGCTGCATGTTTGTTTTGGGGATGACTTTTGGAGATACCCCGTTACTTAGAAACTGAGCAGAGTTTAGTGGCTTGGACGAACATATGTTTTGCTTTTTGCTATGAACTTGTTGCTCAAAGCCCTACTACATTGAAATGGTTTTCTGCTTTTCTGCATAAAAGGTGCAGGACAAACCCACTTAGGCTGGTTGCCCATGTCCCATGTATGGTTTACTGCTGCCACTACCAGTTGAACCTGCCTCCTTACAGAGTATATGAATAAAAAATAATGGTTTTAGTAATTGCAGTTTTACTCAACCCCAGCATTACTGACAGGATAATTTATCAACTGTCAGATAAGGAAATGGAAACATCAACATCCATGGGTGAGTTTGATAAAAAAAAAATATATTCTCCCTATTTTACAAATATTTATACATGACAAAGGATTCCCAAAGGATTATGGATTAGCGAAGGGCAGAGCACATGAAACAAAGCTTGCTTTCAGCCTCCATTGTTCACACCAGTGCGGCTTTGGAATTGTGTTACTGCAACCTGATTTCAAAGGCGCAGATTAGTGCAATTTGCACCTCTGATTTAATTGTGGCTTGTGATTTTGTTTAATGGAAGTATATGCAAGTCGCAATAAATTCGGAAGAAAGTAGTACAGGAACCTTTTTCAAAGTCACTGTGACATGAGTTGCGGAGATTTGAACGGTTTCATTGCCAGTGATGGTGTGTGACTTGTCATGTCATTTGGAACCTGTCAAATCACATGACAAACCGCACCAGTGTAAACAAGGGCTGAAACGTCATAACAAGCCAACTGATAAAGGATGACTCAATGTGGTGAGTTTCTGTAAACTCCTTTATTATTATACAAGGTTTATATAGCACCAACAGTGTGCGCAGAGCTTTACAACATAAAGGCATACAGTTACAATACAATTCAATACAGTATGAATTACCCTAAGGTTCACACCTATGTTTTTTAGTGCGTTTTGCAGTTTGCAGAAATGCACTACAGTCCATTTAATATGATTTCCTATGGTATATGATCACATCGTTGCATGTTTGTTTACGCATTTTGCGTGTAATAGACTAATGGAATTGCACTGCAATGCAGTGTTGTGTTTGTGATGCAATTTTTGATGTGCATTTTAGCTAGTTGCTAAGGAGGGACTGGGAAGGCGGCCGCTATGTCCTTAACCACTTTCAGACCGGACCAATTTGCTGGTCAAAGACCAGACCACTTTTTGCGATTCGGCACTGCGTCGCTTTAACTGACAATTGTGCGGTCGTGCGACGTGGCTCCCAAACAAAATTGACGTCCTTTTTTCCCACAAATAGAGCTTTCTTTTGGTGGTATTTGATCACCCCTACGGTTTTTATTTTCTGCGCTATAAACAAAAATAGAGCGAAAATTTTTAAAAAAACACATTATTTTTTACTTTTTGTTATAATAAATATCCCCCAAAAATATATAAAAAAACATTTTTTTCCCTCAGTTTAGGCCGATACGTATTCTTCTACATATTTTTGGTATAAAAAATTGCGATAAGCGATTATTGATTGGTTTGCGCAAAAGTTATAGCGTTTACAAAATAGGGATAGTTTTATAGCATTTTTATTAATAATTTTTTATTATTTTTTTTTTTTCTAGTAATGGCGGCGATCAGCGATTTTTATTGTGACTGCGACATTGTGGGGGACCCATCGGACATTTTTGACACATTTTTGGGACCATTGTCATTTATACAGTAATCACTGCTATATAAATGCAGTAATTCCTGTGTAAATGACACTGGCAGTGAAGGGGTTAACCAGTGGGTGGCAGTGTAAGGGTTAAGTGTTCCTAGGGGTGTGTTACTAACTGTAGGGGGGTTGGGCTTTCATTTAGTGAACACTGATCTCTGCTCCAATCACATGGAGCAGAGATCAGCGTCACTAGTTGCTAGGCAGAATGGAGAAATGTTGTTTACAACGGCACTTCTCCATTCGGCCGCTCCATGAGACGATCGCGGGGATGCCCGCAGCGATGGAGTCCGCGGGTCCCGCGACCTGACTCACGGGGGTCCCGACCAGCGCGGGAGCGCGCCGCCGGCGGCGCGCTCCCGATGGCAGGGCAGCTAATTTAAAGGGACGTACATGTACGCCCATTTGCCTGCCCGTGCCATTCTGTCGACGTACATCATCGTGCGCTGGTCGGCAAGTGGTTAACAACTGATGAGTCATCAGCTTTCAGTGGGGTTCCCCGCTGACAGACGATTGTAAAAAAAAAAAAAAAAAATTGCCAGCAAAGGAAAAATTGTGAAAAGAACAACGTGTGTGTGTGTGTGTGTATATATATATATATATATATATATATATATATATATATATATATATATATATATATATATATATATATATATATATACAGTACTTTTACCTATAGGATTATATGATTATATAGTAACACATAAAACACATCTGGTGGGGTTATTGAAAGTTCATTCTCCCAAAAGTCGTACATCTGTCTTATCAAGATGCAGAGAGTTTGATAACACAGCTGGGTGCCAGACTGTCTCTACATAGGTGTTTTTAATTGGCCAAAAGCAGTTATAAATCACTTTAATGAACATAAAGGAATTCTGGGAATAATTAAGTTTATCTGGTTATAGAACAGGAGTCAGATTTATGGTTAGTTACATTGACATAGATCTTAGTGACCAATCACGTGTAGGAGAGATGATTAAGATAAGGCTTGTAAAAGGGTATATAAATGCAAGCTCTACAATTGTTAGTCAGACAAGTCAGATAGGAGCTCGTAAGGCTGAACTCTGTGTATGCTGCCCTGTTGCAAGGGTCATAGAGGTCAGAACCAATGAGCAAATATCTGTCTGTAACTTGTCTCCTCATATGAGTCAGAGAAGACTTCTTAACTTGTTCCAGAGTTTGGTCTCAGGTGAGTTTTCCTCGCAAACTTGGTCAAGCTGGAACCCAGAACTCTGTAAGGGGACCGGACCACTGGTCAATCGACTGGTCCCTATCAGGCGACGGGTTCCCAAGAATTGGCAGAAAAGACCCATTCTAGCTCAAGGTGAGAACAATTCACAATTGTTTCAATTTGGTAAGGGAATAAGAATACCTATATCTAATATGCTTGCATTGTAAGAAACTATATACATTAGACCTGTATCTTGTAAAAAGGCTGGAAACTAGGAAATGTTTTAATATTAGCTTGTAAGCTCTGGTGAGAAAGGTCCCTTATTAGTATTGGATATAACTTATTTTGTCCTACCTGATTACAATATTTAGTAATCATCGGGCTGATTATTAGTTTGCCTAAAGTAATAATTTGTTTCTTTATTCCAGGAGCAGCTAAATCAGCATGTGCCGCAGCCTGAGGCGGCAGTGATGTCTCCTTAGAGCTCCGCTCCTCAGGAGTACATAATGGAGGACTACAGGTCCCAGCGGTGCCCTTTCTGACACAAAACTGTAAGAAACTCTGCCTAGCACAGCCTACTACATGAATAATGGTGCTGAAGGGCCAAAAAACAAAATTTAAATCAGCTATACCGAGAGGAACGGCTCACAGACTGACAGACTGACAGCTGAGATGGTAGCAGCATCCTCCCCCTCACAGCGCTGCAGCCCACACAGTAAGTGTACCATGCCTCACAGACGGCTCACACAGGACATTAATGGTGAGCCTGTAAATGACATTAATGTCTCACAAAATATAGAAAACACAGATATATTCACAAAATTTGAATATATGCTACACAGCACTTTTTCAGGAATTAATACCTGGTACCCCTATTGATAGACTTGAAATGGACAGAGTACATAGAGCCTTAGCTCCTTGCAAAACAAATTGCCCTCCAAGAGACATAATAACCAAATTACACTATTATAAAACAAAAGAACAGCTGCTTGCAGCCACCATGGGTGGGGAAACCTCAACTTTCAGGGTCATGACTATCAACTTTTCACTGATTTATCTCCACTAACAGTGGCTAAAAGACGTGCGCTCAAACCTAAATTACAGATACTCCAGCGCAACCAAATAACATACCATTGAGGTTTCCCTTTCTGCCTTCGATTTACACATCAGGAAACAAAATATATTTGTCGCTCTTCAGAGGACCTACAGTCAGCCCTAATTGAATTGGGCCTTACCGAAGCAATCTTGACCAAAGAACAATCCCGCAGACGTCCAACTCCTCGATCCTCACAGCAAATTAAAGCTGCAGGGCCCAGCTCTTCATAATTTTCATACCAAAATCTTAGTAAACGTGGTAGTTTTGAACAATCACCACCCAATACTGTGGACTCAATGGACTGACATTTCAGCTGTATATAATTCCTCTCACTTAAAACAGGTCTCCAGCTCTTCATGCTGGTTAAACGAAATAAAAAAAAAAAAAATTTATTTGTTACGTTCATGAATGAAATGAACTTTGCTACATGGTTTTCTTATAAATATTTACATTTTTCAAACAGTTTTTAATTATATTTTTTTCTCTATTTAACTATCAGTTAATTATTACCGTGATAGCACTCAAACAGTTCCTGTGGTTCTCCGGTGTTGTACATTCCTTGGGAACTCCTTGCTACCCTTTTTACCACCTGTAGACTCCCACTAAGTTTTTTTTTTTTATGTGGGTCTCTCCTTGTGGTGCTGGACCCTCTCGGGGAGTTCTATGTACTCCCCTGAGATGCTCCCACACCCTATTTCTTAACCTTTACCTAATTATACATTGTATTCATAATGGGTTTGATCGCTTATTTTATCTTTTTCTTTCTCTTTCTATCTTTTACTATTCCCTTTTGGTTCTCCGGTCGGTAGTCCTGGCTCTTGGTAAGTACTTTGCTTATTATTGTATAATGTTCACCCTAGTTGGTTTATGGCTCCTATAAATATACTGTCATTAAATGTACAAGGGTTTAATATTCCACAAAAAAGAACCAAGGCATTACGCTCTTTTGCAATGAAAAAAGCCAACATAATTTGTTTGCAAGAAACTCATTTCACTGATAAGATTTACCCCAAGTTTCTCTCAGCTTCTTATCCACAACTCTATATGGCCTCTGCTACAGTTAAACAGCTTGGAACCCTTATTGGTTTTCATCGTTCCACTCCGTTTAACTTAGTATAACAATTAGCTGTCCAAGGGCCTCGGCTATGGAATGCTCTACCAATCAACATCCGCCTGGAAGAAAATCACCTGGCTTTTAGGAAAAAACTCAAGACCTTCCTCTTTTAGCAGATGATCAAAGCTCGCCACAGCGCCTAGAGGCGATTCAGTTCGCATTGTGCACTATATAAGTATTTCATTCATTCATTCATTAGCAGACCCCGAGAGGGGGATATATATTTCTAACAGGTTATATTTCTGATAATCCTATTACAGTATCTTACTATGCCCCCAATAAATGCCCAACTGCTTTTTTATCCCATCTTTTTCAAGTTATTGATGTTCATAGGTTTGGTACAGTTGTTATTTGTGGGGATTCTAATGCAACTATTTTCCTGTTTTTTAGATAAATCCCCTCCCAAACCTACTACAGATATAAATAACCTTACTTTTCAACATTTACTAAATACACATGGTTTAGTGGATACGTGGCGAGAGATGAACCCTGCCAGCAAACGATTCACTCACTATTCATATCCACACAACACCTTTTCACGAATAGATCATATTCTCACTCCATCCAGTATGTTACCAGAAATAATTTCATCCAAAATTATTCCTCTTCCATGGACAGATCACTGCGCAGTTTTTACTACTCTTGCTTCCTCAATTCCTAGGTCTCATGACACTACTTGGTGTATAAATGACTCGATGTTGACTCATCCATCTCATCATCTTGAAATTGAGAGAACACTCGCTGATTATATACGGTCTAATGATACAGGGGATGTCTCTGCTCTTACATTGTGGGAAGCACACAAAGCTGTCATTAGAGGTAGATTGATACAACAAGCAACTGTACTTAAAAGAGAACGTAAACTCTTGTTCGCAAAACTCGAATCAGCCTTTAATGACTGTTATCAGGCTTTTCAATCCTTCCCGAATGCCATTAATAACACTAAACTTGAAAAAGCCCGTCTTAATTTGGATCTCTTTCTGACTGATTCAGCAGACAAACTCATACGTAAGCGCCAACATATTCAATACCTTGGGGCAAACCTGATGCGCCCATGGCTAGACTCTTGAAAAATTCACAAAATAATCAGACACCTATTAGACTAAAAATATCTAGAGAAGCATATACTAGTAACCCATTAAAGATTCTAGAGATATTTTGTTCCAATCTGGATAAACTATATTCCTCATCTCCGAATTTTGATAAAACCAAAGCTGATAATTTGTTTTCCACTATCACGCTCCCTTAGCTTGATCAAAAGCAGTGTGATCACTTTGAAAGCCCAATCACTGATTCTGAAGTTTTAATTGCAATAAAATCCTTAAAATTTTGTAAAAGACCAGGCCCGGATGGATTCTTGGCAGCCTATTATAAACAATTTGCGCATATTTTAACCAAGGCCTTCAACTCAATTCTTAAGGGACAATCGTTTAGAACAGAGACACTCACCTCCATTACAGCAATGATCCCCAAGCCACAGTCTGACTCTACTTCCTGGTCTAATTACCGTCCGATATCCCTCCTCAATCTAGATATAAAATTAATAGCTAAAATCATGGCCACTAGATTGAATAATACCATAGGCCATCTAGTTCATAAAGACCAAACAGGCTTTATTCCAAAATGCCAGGCTGGGGATAACATTAGACGAACACTCCTACTTATCCAGGCAGCCAAAACCAGACAAATCTCAGCTTGCCTTGTATCCTTGGATATAAGGAAAGCATTTGACTCCGTTACATGGCCATATATGGAATATATCCTTCAAAAATGGGGATTCGGTAATCATTTCTTGACTTGGATTTCCTCCTTATACAATAATCCTAGAGCATATATTAAATATGCTGGCTATAAGTCCACAATGTTCGACATCAAAAGGGGCACTAGACAAAGTTGTTCCATTTCCCCATTACTCTTTGCCCTATTAATTAAACCTGTGGCACAACTAATTAGAAATAATCCTGATATTAAAGGTATTGAATTAGGTGGTCATCACCACAAACTTTGTCTCTTTGCAGACAATATCCTTATATTCTTGTCACACCCCCATATATCGACCCCCAATCTACTAGCTACACTAGAAAACGTAGCCCTAATCTCAGGTCTACACGTCAATGCAACAAAATTAAATGCATTAAATATTTCCTTATCACAATCTGAACTTCATCAGGCTAAAACCTCCTTACCTTTTACTTGGGTTCCAAAACAACTCCCATACTTAGGAATACAAATTACGATCTCTCTTAAGGATCTTTTTTGTGGCTAATTACTTACCCCTTTTGAAACAAATCACTGGCCTCATGAAGCAATGGGCCTCTCTACCTTTGTCATGGTTAGGAAAGATTAATGCTACAAAGATGTCTATATTACAAAAAATATTGTACTTATTTAGAGTACTTCCTATACCACTACCATCTTATTTTCTAAGACTTACTCAACGTAGAGTTATGTCCTTTATTTGGGGTACTACCAAACCTCGTATACTTAAATCTACGCTATATCGCAATAAATTGAGTGGAGGTTTGGGATTACCCAATTTCTCTTCCTATTACAACGCTGCACAGATTGCACTCCTCCCCAAGTATCACACTACGGTTAAAGTACCCTTATGGGTAGCTATCAATTGATAGTGATCCTATCTCAGTAGCAAATATGTTATGGCTTTGTCCCGCTGATAGAGCTCATCTTTCTAATCCCATAACGAAACATACCCTGTCAATTTGGGATAAACTCAAATGTTTGCATAATCTACAATCATCACATAATCCCCTGCTTTCATTGTTCAATAACCCAGCCTTTTATCCTGCTTGGAAATTTCCAAGATCATTCTATTTATGGTCCACTATTACCCTTACTCGCCTATACAATATATCCTCTTCAACCAATATCCATACTTTTCCTACTTTTATAAAAAGGAAATATTTTGTTATCTACAAATTAAAAATTTCTATGAACCACTTCTTAGTATGGGCTCATCCCTTAACCAAATTACTCAATTTGAGCGTATCTGTGTAAGTGATCCACATGTTAGAGGACTTATCTCATTATTATATCATCAACTAAATGAGATCACTAATGGATCTTTACCCTCATACGCCACTAAATGGGCACAGGACATGAATCTAGAAATAGGTAACAAGGATTGGTCAAATATATGGTTAGCCACAAAATCCTCTCTTCAAATTGTTTTGCAGTAGAAACAAATTACAAAGTTTTAGCACGATGGTACCTAGTACCAGCTAGAATAACCAAATTTAGTTCCACATATTCACCCAATTGCTTCAGAGGATGTGACACTCCTGGTACGCATTTCCACATATGGTGGCAATGTCCAGTTGCCAAAGAATTTTGGGAGAACATATTTCTTATGGCCTCCAAAGCTCTGGAAACTAATATTTCTCCAGATCCTGCTATGGTACTTCTGAACCTTAAACCCACTACTCTTCCCCATACACACTTTCAATTGTTTATTCAACTAAGCACTGCAGCCAAACGATTGCTAAGGCATGCAAGTCTCAAACCTTTATTGTGGCCGAAGCTAAGCACAGAATGAACAAAGCACTCATATATGCTAAGATGACGGCTATTGAAGAAAACAAAATCAATAAATTCTGTAGGATTTGGCAACCATGGATTAAATACTTCTTCCCCACCAATTTTGACCAATCCTTGTTACTACAACACTAGGTTTATACTGTATATCCTTCAATTAATTATACATGATTGTTACGAGCCAGGATGCCTCCCCGAGCAACTCCCTCCTTCTATCTTTGCTATCTGTTCTTTCTCCCCCTTTTTTAATTTTCTTTTATAAATACATTGTAGGTAATAAGGATACTTACTCTTTTTTCTTTTTTTTATTATGTTTGCCTTACATCTAGGCAATTATATTCAGTTTGACAATTTTATTATTGTCTTTATTCATACACCTATTAATTATTAAGCATATTATGTAAACATAGCTGTAAGATGTTTAGACCATACTATTATATTGTACTACATTCTGATTTATGCTATGTATCCATGCATTATACCTCTTTGGTTTTTTTTTCGTTTTTTCCTTTTGTGAAAACTCAATAAATATATTGAACAAGAATATTCCAGGAGCAGCCAGCACATTTTCATATGTATAGTTATACTTTGTAAAATTTCACTCCTTATGATTTTTTATTATTCAAGTTCCTAGTTATGCTACTGCAGGTGGCAAAGTCAAAAATGTGTATATAGTTATTAAGGAAACTCTAGTTAACTAATAACATTTTGAAAAACCTGGAAGCTATAGGTGCAATATACATGAGACATATTTTAGGAGGGGCTCTTCTGAATAACATTATATATTAAAATTAGGATTTTTGGGGATCATACACAGTAATAGCATGCGATGTGAAACTGCAACCAACCAATTAAGTATATTACTTTATTGTACAAAGAGTATGTGTATAAATATATATGTAGTGTGGGATCAATCTATAGTTTTGATACTTCATTAAACATTGGGTTAGCCTTATCCCAGATATGTGGCTTGTTTTTGGTCACCAATTACATTTATTGATGTGGGGAAAAATATTTTATGGAGACATGAGCACCATGTGCTAATGTGTTAAATGTAATTAAATAAACTGTAATGACATTCTATTTACTTATGACCCCTATAGAGGACATATGATACATTTTAATCTTAAATTTAGAAAGTTTTACTGACAACAGAAACGGTGTCTTAATAAAATGTGAAGCTTTCTTTCACTCAAAAACAGTGATGTTTGTTGCGAGTGATGGTATACTCAAATATATAGATATGTTTGTAGGATGTTGATCTAGGCATTGTTTCATCATTCATAATAACACTGATTAATGTTTTCACATTTTATTTTCTACTTTCAGATAAGTAGGGACGTGCTAGTTAATGCACATTTTCTTAACCATTTTGGATTCAATAGACTGTGCAAGTGACCGTGTAGTTTTATTTGATTTCTTTATAATTATGAACATTATCACAATGTAGTTTCATAAAATGTAGTTCTACAAAGTTTATTCTGTGTGCCTGCATATAGACTTTACAGCTTTGTTCATTCATTGCAATAGATATAATTTAATAAATGTCTGCTCCTTTTTAAAACAAATCTAAGTTTTTCATATGGTCATGCAAATGTACGAGACAACAGCTAAGTGTCTGATGTGGGAAGTTTTTTCCCAGGATTGGGGTGTACACAGTACTGCTATCAGATAATTGTACCCATTTTTATGAAAAATAAGTTCCATTCTGCTCTATGCTTGGCATAGATGATAGAACCTTGTGGCCACACTCATATTCACTGGTGGATAGGATGTATGGGCTGTTGTAGACCAAATTAACCAGTTGCCGACCGCCGCACGACGATGTACGTCGACAGAATGGCACGGGCAGGCATATGGGCGTACCTGTACGTCCCTGCCTTTCCGCGGGTGGGGGCCCCCCCCCCCGGTGCCAGCGGCGGTCGGAATCCATTCAGGAGCGATCCGGGATGAGGGGGCGGCCATTCATTCATGGCCACCCCCTCGCGATCGCTCCTAACGAATGGAAGTGCAGCATGACATCACTTCCTCTCCTGTAATGTAAAAACAGGCAGAGGAAGTGATGTAATCTCTCCACCGTGTCGGTATTTTTCGTTCCGGCACCGAGGAGAGAGGATCGGTGAGTTGCACCAACACTACACTACACAGTAGAACATGCCAGGCACACTCTCACCCCCCCTTCACCCCCCGATCACCCCCCCAATCACCCCTGCACCCCCAGTCACAGTGACACCAATTGCATTTTTTATTTTTTTTGCATTGGTGTCATTTGTGACTGTAATAACTGTTAGGGCAGTTAGGGTTAGCCCCCTTTAGTTCTAAGGTACCCCCCTAACCCCCCAAATAAAGGTTTAACCCCGTGATCACCCCCCGTCGCCAGTGTCACTAAGGCTGGGTTCACATTGCAGCGGTTTATGAGAACGGATGTGATTCGCACCGCACTGCAGTGCAAATCACATCCGATCTCTGTGCGATTCGAGTTCAGCCATACAGATAGTATGGCTGAATTCGCGTCGCACCCGCCGCACCCGCCGCAAACTCGCACGGGACCCTTTTTTTGTTCCGCAGCAGAATCGGATCGCATGGGTGTTCACACCATGCGATCCAATTCCTGTCCGAGTTTGCAGATCGCACTGCGATATGCAAACTGATCTGGGGGTGTCATTAACATTTCACTGACACTCCCAGCAGTTCGCATAGGGCAGTGTGATGCGGGAACCCGCCGCAGATTCGTGGCGTTCCCGCATCGCTCCAGTGTGAACCCAGCCTAATAAGCGATCGTTTTTCTGATCGCTGTATTAGTGTCACAGGTGACGCTAGTTAGGCAGGAAGGTATTTAGGTTCGCCACAGCTTTTTATAGCGCCAGGGACCCCCATATACTACCGCATAAAGCCCCCTGATTGCCCCCTAGTTAACCCTTTCACCAGTGATCACCATATAACTGTTACAGGTGACGCTGGTTGGTTAGTTATTTTTTTATAGTTTCAGGGCACCCGCCATTTATTACCTAATAAAGGTTTAACCCCCTGATCACCCAGCGGGTGATATAAGTTTGAGGGTCAGATAAGGTCTGCATCGCCCCAGGCAGCGTCAGGTTAGTGCCAGTACCGCTAACACCCACGCACAAAGCATACACCTCCCTTAGTAATATAGTATCTGATCAGATCTATATTAACGTCGCCAGCAGTTTAGGTTTCCCAAAACGCATTGTTAGTGGGATCAGCCCAGATACCTGCTAGCACCTGCGTTTAGCCCCTCCGCCAAGCCCAGACCAGCCCACCCAAGTGCAGTATCGATCGATCACTGTCACTTACAAAACACAACACACATAACTGCAGCGTTCGCAGAGTCAGGCCTGATCCCTGCGATCGCTAACAGTTTTTTTTGTAGCGTTTTGATACAGTCGCTGACAGCCTAGGTGCTTTTTTACCTGTGAATCTCACTAGTGTACCCCTAAATTTAGGGGTGTCTACTTTCCAAAATGGGGTCATTTGGGGGGGTTTGTGCCATCTTGGCATTTTATGGCCTTCAAAACTGCGATAGGTAGTGAGGAGTAAAATCAAGTAAAATTTTCGGGGCCCCGTACGCGGCTAGGCTCCCAAAAAATCCCACACATGTGGTATCCCCGTACTCAGGAGAAGCAGCAGAATTTATTTTGGGGTGTCATTTCACATATGCCCATGGCATGTGTGAGCAATATATCATTTAGTGACAACTTTGTGAAAAAAAAAAAAAAAAAGTTTGTAATATTCCCGCAACTTGTGGCAAAATATAAAATGTTCCATGGACTCAACATGCCTCTCAGCAAATAGCTTGGGGTGTCTACTTTCTAAAATGGGGTCATTTGTGGGTGTTTTGTGCCATCTTGGCATTTTATGGCCTTCAAAACTGTGATAGGTAGTGAGGAGTGAAATTACAAATGTATGCCCTTAGAAATCCTGAAGGCGGTGCTTGGTTTTCGGGGCCCCGTACGCGGCTAGGCTTCAAAAAAGTCGACCACATGTGGTATCCCCGTACTCAGGAGAAGCAGCAGAATGTATTTTGGGGTACAATTCCACATATAACCATGGCATGTGTGAGCAATATATCATTTAGTGACAACTTTGTGTAAAAAAAAAAAAAAAAAAAAAAATTTTTTTTTTGTCATTATTCAATCGCTTGAGGCAAAAAAATAAAATATTCAATGGGCTCAACATGCCTCTTATCAATTTCCTTAGGGTGTCTACTTTCCAAAATGGGGTCATTTGGGGGGGGGGGTTTGTACTGCCCTGCCATTTTAGCACCTCAAGAAATGAGATAGGCAGTCATAAACTAAAAGCTGCGTAAATTCCAGAAAACTTACCTTAGTTTGTAGATGTGACAACTTTTGCGCAAACCAATAAATATACAGTTATTGACTTTTTTTTTACCAAAGACATGTGGCTGAATACATTTTGGCCTAAATGTATGACTAAAATTGAGTTTATTGGATTTTTCTAATAACAAAAAGTAGAAAATATCATTTTTTTTCAAAATTTGCTGTCTTTTTACGTTTATATCGCAAAAAATAAAAAACGCAGAGTCAGTCAAATACCTTTAAAAGAAAGCTCTATTTGTGGGGAAAAAAGGACGCAAATTTTGTTTGGGTACAACATTGCATGACCGCGCAATTACCAGTTAAAGCAGCGCAGTGCCAAATTGTAAAAAGACCTCTGGTCATTGACCAGCAAAATGGTCCGGTCTGAAAGTGGTTAAATAATAATTTACTGGGCCATATGAAACTTTGGATAGATTTGTCACTAAGTTTAGGGGTTCTAGAGGCAAATGATAGTTGCTTATACTTAATGATGTAGAGTGGGAGATAAAATGTTCATGTGTTTAAAAGAATTAACTAAATTTGTGTAGTTTTGTTTCTAAACAGATATTTGTTTTAGATCTCTTGTTCCATCTCTTGTGATCTCTTGTTCCAATCAAAGCCATTAAAGAAATGTATGTCAGTAACTCTTGATGACTGCAAGTACATTAAAGATCATAAAAAGGAAATGGAAGAATTCACAATTCAAGTGTCCATTTGAATCCACATTTGTGACAGTGACATTTTCAGTTTCTATAGTAGTCAAAGTCTGAATGAGATTAGCATGAGTGCTATTCACATACGTGCAAGTGGAATGCATACAAGAGACAGTTGCAGAAAAAGACATTAAAAGTATTTCAGTAATGGACAATTCTAAATATATGTATGTGATACCCTGTATGTAGAGAATTACCGTTGCTTTGATTGTTATATATGTTATAAGTATTATTATTGTGAATACCTTAAAGTGGAACTTTGGTCAGAAAATTAATTCCTGCTGGATCACTTGAGGCTGACCCATTTTTCAGGTGTAACTATGAAACACAGTAAAAAATAAGTGCCTATACTGTTTAAAATCCACTGTTCCACCCTGCTCAGCAAATGCTCAGTTGTGCTCTATTTTTTGCACTGATTAATATCTAGAGGCTAGTCTGTCTGAAATTCTACTGCTGCTCAAAGGTTCTGGGCTTCAGTAAACTGGTAGCATAATAATTAATGGAATGTATTTTTCTTGTTAAATGAACATTATTTTTATCACATTTTTATGAGGAGAGTTCAACTTTGAGAAAATGTTCAATCATTATAAACAAATAGTTTTATAATTTCTTGGAAAAAAAAGTGAGGAGGTGTAATGTAATGAGTATGACATTTGCGATAGGACTATATGATATTGATGCTTTATAAGATAAGTTATGGTATTTATATCTTCATATTTGCAAGAACTCTCATTTATGTGTTGGGAGATGCTTATACAAAAAGCAAGATGTATACACGTGTACAGATTTATTTAATATGATGTTTCAAAAGTTGTGGGAAGACTATAGAATTAAAACTAATGAAATATCTGGACTGACTATATTGACCTATGACATGGCCAGGGTAATAGTGACTGATAGGTGGAGTCAAGGTTAAGAAATGATAAGAATTTTAAATTTATTGTATGGGAAATAGTATTGGCTGGAAACTAGGAAATAAAATGTAAAAGAATAATCTATATAAGATACTTCATACTAAAACATGTACTAATAATGTTGAGGAATATTCTAAGTATTGTATTGTGATAACACTATATAGATACATGTATATTTCTTTAGTGGATGTCATAGAAGTAAAAGGAACACACTAAAATAAGTTATTAGATAAAATGATAGCGCAGGAGCCATTGCGTTGTAGGTTGCCCTGAAATGCTTGTCGGAGACCTATTGTACCCTGACACTGACAATTTTTTTTATTTTTTACAACTATAATTTTGAAGTGTATTTTGTATCCAGACAAATATCAGATGATCGCAGAAGACATGATGCAACTTGTTACAAATGTTAATTGCCACAAAGGAAGGGTTTCATGCAATAAAGTGAAAAGAGTAACTGAAACATCTGAGACTTGTACCTTTGCAGAACAGGTATGCACTGAACTTGTGTCTTACAGCATCCAAAGCAGCTTGTGCTATGATACTGGACCAGCAAATGATGATGAAGAGAAGGATATCTCTCCAGACACATCAAGCACTTGGCTAAGCTGAAAAGACCCATGCAGGAAAAGACAGAGCCTTATGGGACTGAGTCTGCTGAATGGTCCCTGAAACCACATACTTGGCTTTCATTCACTAGCTAAATGGATTGTTCCTTTTATCGTTTTTATAGTTATCCTTCATGTGATGTTGCTGAGTAACTGTTGTCTGTTGCAAGAAGTTTGTGGTTAGGATGATCACAATGCCACTGAGACTGACAACTATGTCATCTGTGCCACATATGGAGAAGACTTTGAAGATACAGAAGAAGATACAGTGTGTTTTTGATTGGACTGATTTATTTTTATTTTGTGGACAATTTAATTTATTTTTATTTTTTGGACAATTTAATTTATTTTTTGGACAATTTATGTGATAAGTGTCGGGTGCATGGGGTCTTTGATGGGCATGGTGGGTGATCTGTACTGTAATTGTTGTGAGGCTCAACGGGGGGGGGGAAATGTTGTAGCATCTCTTATTAGCCAATGCATTTCATATTATTCACATTGATTTGCATATGGTTTATTGATAATATAATTATTGTTATTATTATTATATAGTAATGGTCTTATCAATACTATTGTTAAATAGTAAAACAATAATTATTAATTTTTATTAATGTATAAATGTAGAAAAAGTTTTTAAATGCTGAACTTTAGATGATCTCTCTGCTTCTTTCTTATACTTTCTATAAGATAGTTTACTGGGTGAAAGTTCATTAGGATAGTTCATTGTTTTAGTTTTTAAGTAGCGCTAATTAGAAAAGAAAACACTTGACAGCATATAAATCAGACAGATAAAGATAAGAAAACAGGTGTTTAAAATAATTAGGTGGAATATGGGTACATTATGTAAAAAAAACATTAAATTAAGTTTGACAGGGCCAAACAAAGGTCTGCTTGAGCCCTTATTAAAACTGTTAAAATGCATTGAATAAGGAAATATATATATTTATATATGTATGCGTATGTTAATGATTAGACAATATTGAATAAGTAACTGGCTTTGTGTGCATGTGTGTATGTATGTATGTATGTATATATATATATATATATATATATATATATATATATATATATATATATATATATATTGTAAGTGATACAGTACTTTTACCCATTGGATTATATAGTAACACCTAAAACACATCTGGTGGGGTTATTGAAAGTTCATTCTCCCAAAAGTCGTACATCTGTCTTATCAAGATGAGGAGAGATTGATAACACAGCTGGGTGCCAGACAGTCTCTACACAGGTGTTTTTAATTGGATAAAAGCAGTTATAAATCACTTTAATGAACATATAGGAATTCTGGGAATAATTAAGTTTATCTGGTTATAGAACAGGTGTCAGATTTATGGTTAGTTACATTGACATAGATCTTAGCGACCAATCACATGTAGGAGAGATGATTAAGATAAGGCTTGTAAAAAGGGTATATAAATGCAAGCTCTACAATTGTTAGTCAGACAAGTCAGATAGGAGCTCATAAGGCTGAACTCTGTGTATGCTGCCCTATTGCAAGGGTCATAGAGGTCAGAACCAATGGACAAAATATCTGTCCGTAACTTGTTTCCTTGTCTGAGTCAGAGAAGACTTTTTAACTTGTTCCTGAGTGTGGTCTCAGGTGAATTTCCCTCACGAACTTGGTCAAACTGGAACCCAGAACTCTGTAAGGTACCGGACCACTGGTTGATCGACTGGTCCCTATCAGGTGATGGGTTCACAAGAATTGTCAGAAAAGACCCATTCTGGCTCAAGGTGAGAACAATTCACAATTGTTTCAATTTGGTTAGGGAATAAGAATACCTATATCTAATATGCTTGCATTGTAAGAAACTGTATACATTAGACCTGTATCTTGTAATGCTTTGAACATAAACCTGTATGTGATCAGCTGTTAATAAACCTGCATTGCTGAAGTTCTGCCTGGTCCCATACTTTACTATTCTACTTCAGGCCTAGTATGGATTCGGAGGTGAACCCCCATGCCAATTTTTTTTAAATGGCATGGGGTCTCCTCAAAATCCAAACCAGACCCATAGCCGAGCATGCAGCCTGGCAGGTCAGGAAAGCGAGGGGGCGAGCGAGTGCCCGTCCCGAACCATACCAGGCCATGTACCCGCAACATGGGGGGTGGGTGTTCTGACCCCCCAAGCACCTTGCCTCCATGTTGATGGGGACAAGGGCCATTATCTGCAGGTGGGGACTTATCAGAACCTGAAAGCCCACCATGTGAATAAGTATCGAGTAAATCGTACCCTACCCATTAAGCCCAAAAAGCAGTAATATGTAAAAAAATAAAAACACAATACCAGTGTAACAACACCCGGAGTATGAAAGGGGTTAAAGCCGTTTAGGACATTACATTTCCTAACACAAAGGCCGCTACCGAACACTACAATCAGCTAAACAAGAAACCCATACGAATAATAATTCCCTTTCCCAAGTACAAGACGAGTCTCTGTACGGAGGGTCAAACTGGAATCAGATTCTCTATTGAAACAAATGCAGGCTCTTTTTATACACTTGAGAATACTGCAGGCGCCATATGAACAATGACCCAGATCCCCCCACAAAATCACACAATAGTTACATAACGAGCCCCCAATACACATTATTCTGAGTGTCAATACCTCCCCTAGCGGACAACAGGTGAGTTCATTAGCACACTTAATCTTGTCGGAGGCAGTTTTCCCTTCTATTATTAACACGATTTACTTATCCAGACAAAAGCAACATCGTTAAGCTGTAGACGGTCGGTTTACCCTGCGCCCAAAAGTAACTCCCGTCACATGGCTCCCTCCTTGTGGGACACTCCGGCAGACCCGGCTTGATCCTTTGGGGATGTCCGGAACTAGGCAGCCGGAGTGACATCTGTTTGCCGGGACAACCCATCAACATTTCCATTTTGCTTACCGGGTCGGTAGCTGATGGTGAAATTGTAAGGTTGCAGGGCTAAGCTCCACCGCAGCAATGTGCATCTCCACTGCCGCATAGCTCACTTCCCGGGGTAATAGCTTTCTGCTCAGGTATGCGACAGAGTGTTCTCCTCCATCCTCCCCGATTTGGCTCAGCACAGACCCCAGTCCAAACATGGAAGCGTCTGTGTGAACAAGGAAACGTTTGTTAGGTACTGGGGCAGCCAAGACAGGGGCATTTACAAGTGCTTGCTTGAGGGCTAGAAATGTGGCTTCACAAGCTGGAGACCACAGGACCTGCCTAGGTAAATTATTTTTCATCAGGTCAGTCAGGGGCTTGGCGATAGCACTATAATCAGGGACAAAATGTCGGTAGTACCCTGCAGTCCCCAAGAAGGTTAATACCTGGGTCTTAGTATGGGGTGTGGGCCAGTTAGCTACTGCCTCTACTTTGGCTGGCTCTGGTTCCCACACCCTACTCAGTGTCCCAGGTACTGCACCTCCGCCATACCTAGATCGCACTTGTCTGGTTTCAAGGTCAGAATCTTATCCAGGACCACCCCTACATGAACCAGGTGCTCCTCCCAAGACCCACTGTAGATCGTAATGTCATCCAGGTATGCACATGCAAAATCCTGAAAGCCATTGAGGAGCCTATCCACCATACGTTGGAAGGTTGCCAGAGCATTTTTTTATCCCGACTGGCATGACCTTAGACTGGTACAGGCCAAACGGGGTAACAAATGCCGACTTGGAGATAGCATCCTCAGCCAGGGGAATCTGCCAATGACCCTTACACAGGTCTATTGTAGTTAAATAAGGTCCCCTGACCATACGATCTAGCAGTTCATCTACCCTGGGCATCGGGTAGGCGTTAGTAGTAGTTTTCTCATTGAGTCGCCTGTAGTTGGCGCAAAACCGGGTAGTTCCGTCTTTCTTAGGCACAAAAACTACAGGCGCAGCCCAAGGGCTGTCAGAGGGCTCAATGACTCCTGAGTCATCTCCTGTATCTTCTTCAGCATTTCTTCTTGGACTGCTTCAGGGATATGGTAGGGGGCTGCCTTATGCACAGCCAGGGACATGTAGCCCGGTTTTTGGGAGAAAGTCGCCTGTTTCTTCCACAGCAGCCGCTTAGCCTGTTCCTTCTTTGTGGGGCTTAACCGTTCCCCTAGCTGTAGAAGGCTAATGAGGTCAGTCTAGGGGTCTTTCTCTAGTAAGTCAGGGAGGGGTAAACTTTTGGAGTCGTCCGTAGCAGGGGCACATAATGCAGCAACATCCTCCTGCCGTTCCTGATACTCCTTCAGCATGTTCACAGGAAAGGTTCACTGGATTCTTTCATCTGCACAGCTGGCAATAACATAGGTAGTATCACATACCTGGGCTACTACTTTATATGGGCCCTGCCAAGATGCCTGCATCTTGTCGGTCTTCACAGGCTTGATCACTAAGACCTTCTGCCCAATCTGGAAGATACACTGTTGGGCTCCCCGATCGTACCATCTCTTCTGTCTCCCCTGGGCCGCCTGGAGATTCTCTCTTACCATCAGAGACAGTTGCTCCATGCAGTCCCTGAGTTCCAGAACATAGGGCACTATGGGGGTCCCCTCCTGCTCAGTCTCTCTCTCCCTGTGTCCTCTAATGAGATTGAGGGGTCCACAGACCCTTCTTCCATAGAGTAACTGGAAGGGAGAGAACCCAGTAGATTCCCGGGGTACCTCTCTGTACACAAATAACAGGCGAGGCAGGAATCTCTCTCAGTCTCTGCAAGCGTCCAAAAAGGTCCTCAGCATTTGTTTGAGGGTCCCGTTAAAGCGCTCGCAGAGACCATTAGTCTGGGGGTGGTAAGGTGAGCTCAGCAAGGGCTTAATATTTCTCACCTTCCACAACTGCTGGGTGAGCACAGCTATAAACTAAGTTCCCTGGCCAGAGAGAATCTCCTTAGGGAACCCCACTATGGTAAATATCTTAACAAGGGCATCAGCTACTGCCTCTGGGTAACGGGTGGCGTAGTCCACCACGGTGAGAATATTCTTCTTCCTGGATGGATCTGGCCAAGGGACCCACAATGTCCATGGCTATGCGGTAAAAGGGCTCCCCAATAATAGGCATGGATATAAGTCTGGCCTTAGGGTGGCCCCCCGCTTACCTACTTGTTGACATGTGTCACACGTTTTGCAGTACTGTCAGACATCCTGGTTAAAATTGGGCCAGAAGAAATTCTGTGTAATTCTATGGGCTGTGAGACGGGACCCTAGATGTCCTGCTAGTGGTACATCATGCCTGATTCGCAGAATCTCCAGCTGGTATTTCTTAGGTACCACCAGCTGTCGTTACTGCGAAGTGGCTTTACTTCTCGGGGTATGGCTTAGAGATCCTATACAGTCTGTCCCCAACCCATTCATAAAGCTCCCCATCTATTCCCCTTTCCTGAGTATCTGCCTGAGCCCTATACTTGTGTAAGGCCAGGTCCTCCTGGATTCCCTCCCAAATGCCTCTGGGGTATCCCAGCCTAGGGGAGCTTGATCTAAGGTACATGTCGAGGAAGATAGTCTTACCTGGGTCTCAGCAGCAAGCGGGCCGGTTCCAAAAGCACGGGTCTGGGCACGGTAGTCACTGTGTTGCCTTCACCGTGGCCCATCAGGGTGTAAGCAGAAACATGGGTATCCGGATAATGGTGCCTCCTGCTACCCTTATGGCTACAGTGTGTTGGCTCTCTGGGATGAGGTTCTTCTGTAGTAGGGTCATCACATAGGCCCTCGGCTACCTGTCCATTAACACAGACAGTCTGCCTGAGTTTCTGCCCATTGTCCTGGTTAGCTGCTTGTACTGGATCAGCCTCATGCAGGACGCCCCAATGTTATTCCTCCTCAACGTAGTGAGACGCAGGTATGGATGTGCGGGGATTCCCCCCTGCTGGCTTTCTCCACGACTGGGACTGTCTGGCTGGATTCAATGGACAGCCTGGCTTTCTGTGCCCTAGCTGTTTATACCTGAATCACCTGATGGGTTGTGAGTAGGGATGAGCCGAACACCCCCCGGTTTGGTTCGCACCAGAACTTTCGAACGGACCCCAAATTCGTACGAACTTTAGAACCCCATTGAAGTCTATGGGACTCGAACGTTCGAAATTAAAAGTGCTAATTTTAAAGGCTAATATGCAAGATACTGTCCTAAAAAGGGTTTGGGGACCTGGCTCCTGCCCCAGGGGACATGGGTCAATGCCTAAAATGTTTTTAAAAATGGCCGTTTTGGCGGGAGCACTGATTTTAATGATGATTAAAGTGAAAAAAAAAAGTGAAATATTCCTTTAAATATCTATATGTCTGTAGTATGCCTGTGAAGTGCCACGTGTTTCCCGTGTTTAGAACAGTCCCTGCACAAAATGACATTTAACGGAAATAACATCATTTAAAACTGCTTGCGGTTTTAATGTTATATCTGGTTCCTGCAATATGGTTGAAAATCATTGAGAAAAATGGCATGGGTAGCCCTCCGTGCCCATTACCAGCCCCTTTGGGTCTTGTACGCATATTAAGGGGAACCCCGTACCCTGGTGCCACGACACTGCAACCTCTCCCATATACTCTAGTTTTAGTGCAGGAATTAGCCCTGCTGCAAAGCATTGCATCAAAAATTGTACTTAAACGCCCCTGTTAAACAGGGGCAGAAAAATTGGGCTGATGGCATCACCCAGAACCAGAAATGTTCTTCCAACATATCAGCGGAGGAGGAAGAGGATAGACAATCAACATAACAGGACAGTCACTCAGCATCAGCATAGGCAGTCTTGAAGGGATGTGATATTTCAAAAAAAATTATTCGGTTACATCAGCTTCAGGTGCTTGGTAGCTGTGGGTGATCCAAGACTGATTAATCTTGATGAAAGTCAGTCGATCAACTGATTCGGTGGACAGGCGCACCCTGTGATCGGTAACAAAGCCACCAGCAGCACTGAAGGTGCGTTCCGAAAGAACGCTGGATGCAGGACAGGCCAGTAGCTCAATTGTATACTGTGCAAGCTCTGGCCAGTGATCCATCCTCAAGACCCAGTAAGCCAGAGGATTTTCGGTGGGAAAGGTGTCCAAGTCTGACCTTGCCCCTAGGTATTCCTGCACCATGTAAATCAGACGCTGGCGATGGTTGCTGGAACCGATCATACCTTGGGGCTGCGGACTAAAAAATTGTCTGAAAGCATCGGTCAGACGGACACCTTCTCCACCGCTCCTTCTGACCAATGCCTCAGCAACACGTTGTCCAGGACCAGGAGTTTTTAACCTCCCAGTCTCTGGGAACGCGTTGCACAGACCTTTCTGCAAGGCCTCCCGGAGATGTCTCATCCTCTGCTCCCTCTGTGATGGCAAGATAAGGTCGGCAACCTTACCCTTGTACCGTGGATCAAGCAGAGTGGCCAGCCAGTAATGGTCCCTCTCCTTGATCCGAAGAATACGAGGATCCTTCCGCAGGCTTTGCAGGATCAGGGAGGCCATGCAGCGTAGGTTAGCTGAGGCATTCGGTCCGGAGTCCTCTGGGTCACTAAGGACAACATGATCCACAGCTACCTCCTCCCAGCCACGTACAAGTCCACGGGTTTCTTGGGACTGTAAATCATCCCTACAAGACTGCTGCTGCTGCTGATGCTGAGTGCCAGCCTCCACCTCCATGCTGACACAATCATCCTCCTCCTCCTCCTCATCCTCTTCCTGTGTGATGGGTGGCACAGCAGGAACACTGTCTGGATAAAGGGGGCCTTGAGAGGCAAGGAAGTCCTCCTCTTCCTGCCTCTGTTCTGCCTCAAGTGCCCTGTCCATTATTCCACGCAGCGTATGCTCCAAGAGGTGGACAAGAGGTACAGTGTCACTGATGCATGCACTGTCACTGCTCACCATCCTTGTGGCCTCCTCAAACGGTGACAGGACAGTGCATGCATCCCTGATCATGCCCCACTGGCGTGGTGAGAAAAAACCAAGCTCCCCTGACCCTGTCCTGGTGCCGCACAGGTACTCATTGATGGCCCTCTGCTGCGTGTGCAGCCGCTGCAGCATGGCCAACATTGAGTTCCACCTGGTGGGCATGTCACATATAAGGCGGTTCTTGGGCAGGTTCAACTCCTTTTGGAGCTCAGCCAGCCGAGCACAGGCATTAAATTATCGGCGGAAATGCACACAGACTTTCCTGGCCTGCTTTAGGACATCCTGTAAGCCCGGGTGCCTGCCCAAGAACCGCTGCACCACCAGGTTAAAGACGTGAGCTACACAGCGCACATGGGTCAGTTGTCCCTGTTGGAGGGCGGAGAGGAGGTTGGTGCCATTGTCGCAAACCACCATTCCTGGCTTAAGCTGGCGTGGCGTCAACCACCTCTCGGTCTGCCCCTGCAGAGCTGACAAAACATCCGCCCCAGTGTGGCTCCTGTCCCCCAAACAAACCAGCGCAAGCACGGCATGGCATCGTTTTGCCTGCGTACTTGCGCAGCCCCTGGAACGCCTACGGAGCACCGCTGGTTCTGAGGACAGAGCACTGGAAGAGGCCATGGAGGAAGAAGAAGAGGAGGGGGTGGAGGAGAGAGGTGTGTCACAACCAATAGTAGCATTTTGGAGTCGTGGTGGCGGAACAACCTCCAACACTACTGCACCTTGTCCTGCATCCTTCCCAGCTGCCAGAAGAGTGACCCAATGGGCCGTGAAAGACAGGTAACGTTCCTGTCCATGCCTGCTGGACCATGAGTCAGCGGTAATATGCACCTTACCACTGACCGCCATGTCCAGCGAGGCAAGGACATTGCCTTCCACATGCCGGTAGAGAGCCGGAATCGCCTTCCGTGAGAAAAAGTGGCGTTTGGGGACCTGCCACTGAGGAACCGCACATTGTACAAACTCACGGAAGGGGGCCGAGTCTACCAACTGAAAAGGCAGCAGTTGAAGTGCTAGCAATTTAGCCAAGCTAGCATTCAACCGCTGGGCATGTGGATGGCTGGGAGTGAACTTCTTTCGCCGGTCCAGCAGCTGGGGCAGAGACATTTGCCTGCTATAATCGGACGTGGGTGTACTGCTAGCAGAGTGCCCGGAAGCACTTGGCTGTGACACACCTAATTCTACACCTTCATTCCTCTCAGAGCAGGTTTCAGAGAGGACTGAAGGTCTAGTGGGGTTGGAGATCCCAGCTGATGAGGAGCAAGGAGAGGTCCGCTTTGTTCTTTGGTGTGGGTCTTTGAGGTACGCTTGCCAACGAGCTGCATGGCAGGTCAACATATGTCTGGTCAAGCATGTGGTGCCCAAGCGGCTGATGTTTTGGCCACGCGAGATACGCTTGAGACATATGTTGCAAATAGCAGCGGTTGCGATCTGATGCACTCGTCTCAAAAAAGGCCCACACCAAAGAACTTTTAGAATAACGTGCAGAGGCAGCGCCCTGCACAGGCGGAGCTCTGCGGTGTGATTCAGTCGGTGTGCTGCCCCTAAGCTGGCCCCCGGAGGGCATCCTGCCTCATTGGACATGTGCCTCCTCCTCCTCCTCCTCCTCTCTCCTACCAGGCTCCCACGTGGAGTCAGTGCCCTCATCATCCCCTCCCTCTTCATCGCTGGAGCAAACCTGGCAGTATGCTGCAGCTTGTGGAACATGACTGCCAGATTGCTGTCCTTCTTGAGCATCCCCTCTCTCTGCATTCACGCTACTGCCTTCCTCTAGCTGAGTATCATCATCAGAGCCTACAAAACACTGGGCATCCTCCTGGAGCATGTACCCAACACTGTGCTCAAAGAGTTCAGGAGACTCCTCAGGAGGACGTGGTGGGTCTAGGGAAGGAGTCACTGATGATGACATTGAGAGGAGGGAAGACGATGCGTTGGCAGCTGCTTTGCTAGTACCCTGAGACTGGGTGAGAGAGGATGAGGAGGATGAAGAGGGCTTGGTCATCCACTTTACCAAGTCGTTGGCATGTTGCGGCCCAACATGTCCAGCTGACGAAAAGAAGGACAAGCGTGTCCCATGGCCACGTGCTGATGATGACGATGCACCGCGTCCACGACCAGCACTGTTGTCTCTAGACACAGAGCCTGCTTGCCCTCTTTTATCAGCTCGCGCCTGTCTGCCTCTCCTTGCTGGCCTTCCAGACATGGTAATGGCCTGTAGGGAGTTGGGAAAAACAGCAATTGGGTAGTGTATATTGTGCTGGAGGCACACACAACTTCCACTAACTCCTGCAGATGGCAGATGGCTCAAATAGAGAAGAGCTATGTAGGTGGATATAGCGGTGTATACTGGGTTCAGAGCATGCAGACAGCACGCACAAGCTCCTACCGCTGACTGCAAGCTCTATTTAAAACGAGCAAGATAGTTTGCTATATAGGTGGATATAGCGGTGTATACTGGGTTCAGAGCACGCAGACAGCACGCACAAGCTCCTACCGCTGACTGCAAGCTCTATTTAAAACGAGCAAGATAGTTTGCTATATAGGTGGATATAGCGGTGTATACTGGGTTCAGAGCACGCAGACAGCACGCACAAGCTCCTAACACTGACTGCAAGCTCTATTATAAAAGATAGATATATCGCTAGCTATATAGGTGAATATAGCGGTGTATACTGAGGTCAGGGCACGCAGACAACAACCACTACAGAAGAGCAAGAACGAAAAATCGGCCGATAACGATCGGTGTATACTGTGTTGAAGGTACACAGAACACCCACTAACTGCTTCAGATGCCAACACACTACACAAGGCCGCCGCGCTGGCGGCCTTATATAGTGTGGGGCGTGTACTACACAGCCTGAGCTATGATTGGCCACAGGCATCCTGCCTGTGGCCAATCATGGCTCTCCTCGCTGCCGGCGCTGTGATTGGCCAAGCATGCGGGGTCACAGTGAATGCTTGGCCAATCATGAGTCAGCAATGCACTGCGCCATTGCAGTGCATTGTGGGCCGTGAGCGCCACACGAATTTGGCGCGAACGGCCCATAACGTTCGGAATTCGCCGAACGGGCGAACAGCCGATGTTCGAGTCGAACATATGTTCGACTCGAACACGAAGCTCATCCCTAGTTGTGAGTAGTCCTGGGAGTTGAACCTGTGCTGCTGAGAATAAGTGGTCATTGGAGGTGGTGCTGT
Source organism: Lithobates pipiens (assembly GCF_037356315.1). Classification (NCBI taxonomy): domain Eukaryota; kingdom Metazoa; phylum Chordata; class Amphibia; order Anura; family Ranidae; genus Lithobates; species Lithobates pipiens. The sequence continues at coordinate 392,782,256 of NW_027507758.1, forward strand.
AGGGCTGGATGGAGGGGGTGCCGCTGATTGATAATCCACCCAAGCTGTTTTGACCACAGGGTTATCCAGTTTGCGGGCATCTGTGTATTCGTCTGCCAGACGAGCCGCTTCAGGCAAGGTTAAAGATTTTCGGTCCCAGACCCACTTTCTGGCTTCTGGGGACAGCTTGTCAAAGAAGTGCTCCCGCAGGAACAACTGCAGCACCTCTTCCACGGATACTGCTTGCCATCCAGCGACCCAGTGGGATGCCATGCGGTTTAGGCGGCATGCCCACTCGGTATATGAGTCTCCAGTCTGCTTGCTCTTCTCTCGGAACTGCCTCCGATATGCCTCCGGTGTGACGGCATACCTGCCCAAAAGTGCTTCTTTTACCAGCCCATAGCTCATAATCTCCTCGTCTGGGATGGACCTGAAAGCTTCACTGGCCTGGCCGGACAATTTCTCAGATGAAATGGTGACCCATTCCTCTGTGGGTACCCAGTGTAGGGCACATTGCTGTTCAAAATCGGCAAGGTACCCATCAATCTCCCCTTCTGTTTTGGTGAAATTTTTAAAAATGCAGATTTGCACCCAATTTTGCTTTCTCCAGTTCAAGTGAATCAACCTCATTGTTTATAACACTTGTTGCACATGATTAATATACAACCGATGGGATATATCCAATGCTTTGTCATATGTGAGAGCTGAAGATACGATAGGTCATCTGTTGATAAGAGATGTGATTTTGAACCAGGTGCTTCTGGTAAGTGCATAACCCATAGGGATTTGCACAGGAGGTGTAGTGGTGGACTACTGAGATTCTGAATGATCTGCTAGCAACATTTGCTACATTTTATATATATTTTTCTGCTTGCATTCGTTTTGCTGACTACGAATTATTATTGAAACATTGATGGACTTTTTTTTGTTTCTGGCATATGTAACGGACTTTTTTGGTTTCTTGAATTTGTATTGCAACCAAATATATGAATAGACATATGCCTATTTGAGGAATATGTATGCAGAGTGATCCATAGAGGAACGAATTAAGTTTAAATAACATACAGTATTTATGCTTTCTGTTTGAAAGTAACTATATATATATATATATATATATATATATATATATATATATATATATATATTTATTTATTTATTTTTTATATATTATAAGGTTTTTTACTGCGTGTAGGTTGATGTTTACATATACTTAGTTTTGTGTTACATTTCAAATTCATACTTATAGTTTTGTGTTTAAGTTTTTTTTAATAAAAGCACTGCTAGTGCCTTTGTTATGTTCACCGTTGGTGACTTCCTTTGGCACCAGATTTGAGAATTTTTAGTAATATAGCAGCAGCTATTACCGTGAGCGCTGAGGGAGTGGGATTTTAGTTTTCTAATATCTTGCTCATATTTCTAGTCCATTATACCTGAAAATTAGTCCCCTTCATCCTGACGCACCCTCTAGCGTTTGGGTGAAGGCTCCCAGACCAATTACCCCCGAAAAGGAGTCCCATCACCCTGAAGCAGCCTCTAGCCCACTGGTGAAGGCTCCCAGACCATTACTACCGAAAAGAAGTCCCTTCACCCTGACGCAGCCTCTAGCTCATGGGTGGTGGGTCCCAGACTATTACCACCGAAAAGGAGTCCCTTCATCAGGACGCAGTCTCTAGCTCATGGGTGGAGGCTCCCAGACCATTACCACAGAAAATTAGTCATTCACCCTGACACAGCCTCTAGCTTTCGGGTGAAGGCTCCCAGACCATTACCCCTGAAAAAGAGTCCCTTCATCCTGACGCAGCCTCTAGCTCGTGGGTGGATGCTCCCAGACCATTACCACTGAAAAGGAGTCCATTTTCCCTGACAGAGCCTCTAGCTTGTGGGTGGAGACTCCCAGACCATTAACACCGAAAAGGAGTCCTTTCACCCTGATGCAGCCTCTAGTTTTCGGGTGAAGGCTCCCAGACCATTACCACTGAAAAGGAGTCCCTTCACTCTGATACAGCCTCTAGCTCACGGGTGGAGACTCCCACACCATTACCACCAAAAAGGAGTCCCTTCATCCTGACACAGCCTCTAGCTTGTGGGTGGAGGCTCCCAGACCATTACCACTGAAAAGGAGTCCCTTTTCCCTGACGCAGCCTCTAGGTTGTGGATGGAGGCTTCCAGACCATTACCACTGAAAAGGAGTCCCTTCACCCTGATGCAGCCTCTAGCTCACGGGTGGAGGCTCTCAGACCATTACCACCAAAAAGGAGTCCCTTCATCCTGACTAGGGATGAGCTTCGTGTTCGAGTCGAACGTACGTTCGACTCGAACATTGGCTGTTCGTCCGCTCGGCAAAATCCGAACTCTTGGTCCGTTCGCGTCAAAATTCGTGTGGCACGCACGGCCCACAATGCACTGCGATGACGCAGTGCATTGCTGGCTCATGATTGGCTAAGCATGCACTGTGACCCCGCATGCTTGGCCAATCGCAGCGCCAGCAGCGAGGAGAGCCATGATTGGCCACAGGCAGGATGCCTGTGGCCAATCATAGCTCAGGCTGTGTAGTGCACGCCCCACACTATATAAGGCCGCCTTTGAGGCGGCCTCGTGTAGTGTGTTGGCATCTGAAGCAGTGGGTGTTCTGTGTACCTTCAACACAGTTACACACCGATCGTTTTTGGCTGATTTCCTATCTTGCTCTTGTGTAGTGGTTATTGTCTGTGCCCTGACCGCAGTATACACCACTATATTCACCTCACCTATATAGCTAGTGATCTATCTTTAATAATAGAGCTTGCAGTCAGTAGCGTTAGGAGATAGTGCGTGCTGTTTGCGTGCTCTGTACCCAGTACATACCGCTATAATCCACCTACATAGCTGTTCTCTATTTGAGCCCAATTGCCATCTGCAGGAGTTATTGGAAGTTGTGTGTGCCTCGGGCACAGCACAGTATACATCTGTACATACCCCTTTATCTCTGGTGTTCTCTGGTTATTGTCTGCGTGCCCTGACCGCAGTATACACCGTGATATTCACCTCACCTATATAGCTAGTGATCCATCTTTAATAATAGAGCTTGCAGTCAGTAGTGTTAGGAGATAGTGCGTGCTGTTTGCATGCTCTGTACCCAGTACATACCGCTATAATCCACCTACATAGCTGTTCTCTATTTGAGCCCAATTGCCATCTGCAGGAGTTATTGGAAGTTGTGTGTGCCTCCGGCACAGCACAGTATACATCTGTATATACCCCTTTATCTCTGCTGTTCTATAAAAAAGGCATCTGCAGGAGTTTTTTGGTTCTGGGTGATGCCAGCAGCCCAATTTTTCTGCCCCTGTTTAACAGGGGCGTTTAATTACAATTTTTGATGCAATGCTTTGCAGCAGGGCTAATTCCTGCAATAAAACTAGAGTATATGGCAGAGGTTGCAGTGTGGTGGCACCAGCAGCAGTGCCTAAGGCCAAATTTTTCTGCCCCTGTTTAACAGGGACATGTAATTACAATTCTTGATATAATATTTCACAGGAGGGCCCCTTCCTGTGCCCACCCAGAGTAACGGTGAGGACTTATAGTGTTGTGGCACCAGCACCACAACCACCAAAGGTCAATTTTTCTACCACTGTTCAACAATGGCATGTAATTACAATTCTTGATATAATCGTTCACAGCAGGGCGCTCCAGCGCCCACCAAGAGTCACTTTGAGGGCTTACAATGTTGTGGCAAAACCAACACCTTGTTCCGCCATTTCTGCAGAGCATATAGGGCAGGCCCCTACTTTCAAACATCCAACTTACAAACATCAGACAGCAGCAAGTGAGATGAAAAAAGATGGACGACAAAACAAATTATACAGGGGTAATAACCCTTCCCTATGTTTTCCAAAAAGCTTAAAAATAGTTTTTTTGACTGGAGCTACACTTTAAAAATGTACCAGTTGAAAATTACAAACAGATTCAACTTAACACAACAAACCTACACAGTCCCTGTCTTGTTTGCACCGCCTGTATACTGCTGTTCCCCTTAATATGCGTACAAGACCCAAATAGGCTGGTAATGGGCAGGGAGGGCTACCCATGCCATTTTTCTCAATGATTTTCAACCATATTGCAGGAACCAGATATAACATTAAAACCGCAAGCAGTTTTAAATGGTGTTATTTCCGTTAAATGTCATTTTGTGCAGGGACTGTTCTAAACACGGGAAACGCGTGGCACTTCACAGGCATACTACAGACACCCCCCAGGCACCATATTTAAAGGAATATTTCACTTTTTTTTTTCACTTTAATCCTCATTAAAATCAGTGCTCCCGCCAAAACGGCCGTTTTTAAAACTTTTTTTTGCATTGACCCATGTCCCCTGAGGCAGGAGTTAGGTCCCCAAACCCTTTTTAGGACAGTATCTTGCATATTAGCCGTTAAAATTAGCACTTTCCATTTCGAACGTTCGAGTCCCATAGACTTCAATGGGGTTCTAACGTTCGTAACGAACGCGGGGTCCGTTCGAAAGTTCTGGTGCGAACCGAACCGGGGGGTGTTCGGCTCATCCCTAATCCTGACGCAGCCTCTAGCTCATGGGTGGAGGGTCCCACACCATTACCCACGAAAAGGAGTCCCTTCATCCTGACGTAGCCTCCAGCTTGTGGGTGGTGGCTCCCAGACTATTACCACCAAAAAGGAGTCCCTTTTCCCTGACGCAGCCTCTAGCTTTCGGGTGGAGGCTCTGAGCCCATTTCCACGGAAAAGGAGTCCCTTCTTTCCAATGCAGCCTCAAGCTCGTGGGTGGAGGCTCCCAGACCATTGCCAGCGAAAAGGAGTCTCTTCACTCTGACGCAGCCTCCAGCTCACTGGTGGAGGCTCCCAGACCATTACCACTGAAAAGGAGTCCCTTTTCCCTGACGCAGCCTCTAGGTTGTGGATGGAGGCTTCCAGACCATTACCACAGAAAAGGAGTCCCTTCACCCTGATGCAGCCTCTAGCTCACGGGTGGAGGCTCTCAGACCATTACCACCAAAAAGGAGTCCCTTCATCCTGACGCAGCCTCTAGCTCATGGGTGGAGGGTCCCACACCATTACCCACGAAAAGGAGTCCCTTCATCCTGATGTAGCCTCCAGCTTGTGGGTGGTGGCTCCCAGACTATTACCACCAAAAAGGAGTCCCTTTTCCCTGACGCAGCCTCTAGCTTTCGGGTGGAGGCTCCGAGCCCATTTCCACGGAAAAGGAGTCCCTTCTTTCCAATGCAGCCTCAAGCTCGTGGGTGGAGGCTCCCAGACCATTGCCAGCGAAAAGGAGTCCCTTCACTCTGACGCAGCCTCCAGCTCACTGGTGGAGGCACCCAGACCATTACCACCAAAAAGGAGTCCCTTCAACCTGATGTAGCCTCTAGCTTTCGGGTGGAGGCTCTCAGACCATTACCACCGAAAGAAGTCAGTCCCTTCACCCTAGAACAAAAATATTACAGCGCACACATGCAAAACTAACATTTACCTCCAGCAAGGCTTTTTAAAAACACCTAGACATTTTTAAAAAGCATTATCAAAAAAATATGGGGATTTGGTCACACCATATTGCTATATGGTGCTTAAGCCCACTTACTGTGACAAATTTCCCATGATTAGTCGGTCCTACACTATCAATAGATTGGGAGATCCTGCTTCTCTGAACCATGGGAGCTATACTCCTCTATATGGGAGAACATGAGGTCTCCACCATGACACAGGTGGTCACTAATGAGAGGTACTTACTGAGGGAGTGGGGTGCTCCACCCAAAAGGATTTGGTCAGAATCCATACAATAGACAAGATATTTGGGGGGCACACCCTAAAAAAATGCATAAAGATGGTGCTGCCATAAGACCATACAACAGAACAAAAATATTACAGCGCACACATGCAAAACTAACATTTATCTCCAGCAAGGCTTTTTAAAAACACCTAGACATTTTCAAAAAAACATTATCAAAAAAATATGGGGATTTGGTCACACCATATTGCTATATGTTGCTTAAGCTCACTTACTGCAACAAAGTACCTCATGATTAGTGGGTCCTACACTATCCATAGATTGGGAGATCCTGCTTCTCTGAACCATGGGAGCTATACTCCTCTACAGGGCCGCCATCAGGGGGGTACAGCCATCACAAGTGTAAGGGGCCCGAGGAGCCTGAAGGGCCCGCCCAGGCCAGAAGAAGGCAGGACGGGAGCTGTGCTGTTCATTACACAAACGATCTCCCTGTTTCTGCTGTTCTTGTGCCACTGACACTGAGCTCCGACATTAGGCTCTTTACTGCCACCTCTGGCTACTATGTGTATGTTCACTGTTCGTGTGCTCTGTTCTGTGCTTCTCAGCTTTATGAAAACGACCTGGGACTAGGTAGGAAGACCTTATTTACCAGTAGAGGCTTTGAAGGAAAGGGAGGGGGGCTGCTGATATACAGAGAGGGGCCAGAGCCTTTTGTGTGTACAGATATGTGTATGTAGTGGTGTATTTTGATATTGTGCTGCCCCAGGCAAGACTAAAATCAGACGCCTCTCCATCTCAAATTGTCCCACCCCTGCCTTCTGAAATGGCTATTTGGGCTCCCTGGTGGTTGTGCGGGGTCTCTGGTGGTTGTGTGGGGTTCTGGGTGGTCGTGCGGGGTCCCTGGTGGTCGTGTAGGGTCCCTGGTGGCTGTGCGGGGTCCTGGGTGGTTGTGTAGGGTCTCTGGTGGTTGTGTGGCATCCCTGGTGGCTGTGCGGGGTTCCTGGTGGTTGTGCAGGGTCCCTGTGGTTGTGCGGGGTCCCTGGTGGTTGTGTGGGATCGCTGGTGGTTGTGCAGGGTCCCGGGTCCATGGTGGATGTGTGAGGTCCCAGTGGTTGTGCGGGGTCTCTGGTGGTTGTTCGGGGGTCCCGGGTGGTTGTGTGGGGTCCCTGTGCAGGGTCCCTGGTGGTTGTGCAGGGTCCCGGGTCCCTGGTGGTTGTGCGGGCTCCTTGTGCAGAGTTCTGGTGATTGTGCGGGGTCCCTGGTGGTTGTACGAGATCCCGGGTGGTTGTGCAGGGTCCCTGGTGGGTGTGTGATGTCCCTTGTTGGGCCTAGGCAAAAACACAGCACCGTGTGTATGTGAGAGGCTGATATATATAGAGTGTGTGTGTGTGTGTTATACACAGGTTGGGGGGGGGGGCTGAGTGTGTACAGGTGAGGTGGCCAGTGTGCGGATTCGGTAGGATGGCTCATGGTCAGGCTGGGGGGGGGGCCCAAGCCTAAAGCTGTGTAATGCCGCGTACACACGATCAAACAATCGGGTGGAAAAGTCTGGCAAACTCAAGTCCGTCGGACAATCCACCCGCGTGTAGCCTCCGGCATACTTTTTTGACCCGAAAGTACGGCGGACTTAGAAAGTAGTTTTGCACTCCAATCTTCCCGCCGGACTTGCATTTCGGCGGACAATCCGGCCGTGTGTGTGCCAGTCGTACTTTTGAAATGAATGGACTTTTCCCGCCCGGAGAAAAGTCCGCTCATTTCGAGCGGGTCTCCAGGTAGGCGGGGCCCGCGAAGGAGACGTCGCTGGACTCACTACCTGGTATGGACTTAAAGGGGAACCCCAACGCCGAAAAAGATCGGCGTGGGGGTCCCCCCCAGGTCCACATCAGACCCTTGTCCGAGCATGCTACCCGGCCGGCCAGGAAAGGGGGGGGATGAGCGTGCGCCCCCCCCTCCTGAGCCGTACCAGGCCGCGTGCCCTCAACAGGGGGGGTGCCTTGGGGAAGGGGGGGCCGCGCAGGAGGTGCGCTCACTTGTCCCCGCCCTTTCCTGAGTTTTCGGGCTGCATGCTCATATAATTTTAGTAGTAGGAATCTGACCACTTCCTGTGTGTTGATTCATATCAATGCCTGCCCCTGCTCTGTCCTCTTGCTGCTATGTAGGCAGACAGCAGCAGCCTGCATGCCTACTTGTTAGAAGATGCTAGGATTTCAGGCAAGATTAGTGACTAGTTATCTGTGTTTTTATAACAAACGATAGAAGTTGGAGCACTTGTAAACAAATCAGAAGCCGGATTGTAATCTGTGCAGTGGAGAAGATGTCACTTCCCTGCTCGGCTGTGTGGTTTCTGCTATCTGTTTTGAGGCTATACAGTGAGACTATAAAATAAATAACAGGAAAATGCTACATAGCATCATTTGAATGACAGCTTTGAGGATGCCGAATGTGCTATTCAAGTTAGAAGCAGTATTAGGCCTCTTCAATATCATGATATGAATTACAGGGAAATGTATTTCACATAATATGTTAATTTGACATGTAGATGAATGGGGAGATTGCTGCCAACATTAATAATATATTTTTTGCATGAGATTTGCATCCGAGAGCCTGAACTTATTTCTGAAAAAAACCTACCTTGTGCACCGTCCATTGTGGGCCTCTTTTAGCTGCTCACATACTGTCCTGAAGCAGGTACATTTTTTCATCCTTGTATCTGAGGTGCCGCAGTCGCACAATTGTTACTGTAGGAAAACACAGACCTTGTGCCTGAATTTGAGCCTATTCTAAAGGTATTGTCCTTCAGCCAGCATTTCCACAAATGCAGCCAAGATGCTATGCTCTTGTAAAACAAAGCGACAAAAGAGAGAAGCACCACTATATCTGTGTAGTCGTTTTATTAAGTCACAAAACAAAAAAACAAATGCACTCCCATGTAACGAATAGATCAATGGCATATAAAGTTTTGTCCAGCAAGTTGAAATGCTCAGAATTTGCTGGTGAATCAAACCTGGACAGATTCCCTCATCATTCGTTGGAATGTCGCCCAGTGTGTTCACTTGTGGCCAACCTTTAATCGGTTCCCGACCGGCTCATGTAAATATATGGCGGCAGAATGGCACAGCTGGGCAAAGTAACATAACCCGTACGTTACTTTGAATTACCCGTCGCGCACGTGCCTGGCAAGAGCTCCGTGACCGTGGTCACGCGGACTCGATCACCTCGAGGATACCTGCGATCGTGTCACAGAGCTTAAGAACGGGGAGATGCCGATGTAAACAGCATCTCTCCGTTCTGCCGAGTGACGGCACACTGATCGTCTGTTCCCAGTCATCAGGAGCAGCGATCAGTGTGGTGTCACACATAGCCACGCCCCCATACAGATAGAAACACGCCTGCTCCTAGTGGTTAACCCCTTCACTGCCAGTGACATGTAATTTTATAGCATCGATCAAAGTATTAATGCCAATGGTGCCAAAATGTGTCAAAATTGTCCGATGTGTCCACCAAAATGTCACAGTCATGATAAAAAAATCGCTGATCGCCACCATTACTAGTAAAAAAAAAAAAAAAAATGTATTAATAAAAATGCCATAAATCTATCCCCTATTTTGTAGACGCTATAACTTTTGCGCAAACCAATTAAACACTTATTGCAATTTTTTTTTTTACCAAAAATATGTAGAAGAATACGTATCAGCCTAAGCTGAGGGAAAAAAAATAATTTTATATATATTTTTGGGGGATATTTATTATAGGAAAAAGTTAAAAAATAATGCGTTTTTTTCAAAATTTACAATAATTTTTTTGTTTATAGCGCAAAAAAATGAAAAACTGCAGAGGTGATCAAATACCACCAAAAGAAAGCTCTATTTGTGGGAAAAAAAAAAAAAAAAAAAAAAAAAAAAAGATACCAATTTTGTTTGGGAGCCACGGCGCATGACCACGCAATTGTCAGTTAAAGTGACGCAGTGCAGAATCGCAAAATATTATCTGGTCAGGAAGGGGGTAAATCCTTCCAGGGCTGAAGTGGTTAATGTAGTTTTCCATACACCTAAAAAAAAATCCACTTGGACTTTTTTTTTTTTTAAGATGATGAATAATTAAAGTGTATGTAAACCTCACCTTTTAAAAGAACTCAATCAGTTTAAAATAAAAATGAAAGGAAACCAAGTATGTATAGATATAGGGAAAAAAAAAAATAATTAAAAATTAAAATCAAACATTCCCCCTGCCCCCTCTTTTTTTATGAGTGATCACATTCCCTCTGCATAAGAGCTAAGGGAGGAGAAACAGCAGCACACTGAACTTCCCAGTGAATGGCTGTTCTAGGGGGAAAGGGGTCATTGTAGAGCACACGGAGTTTCCAGCACAGCTAGTGAACTGACCGCAGTGCGTTCTCCTGTTTATTGCGGTCAGTTTTGTTTAATAGGATAGCAGAAGGACTGAAATGAATATCAGGGATTTCAAGCAAAAGGAAGCAATACAAAAGAGAACTTTTTCATGCAAGTACATGGTACAGCAAGTGCATTTCAGGAATATAAAATGTTGGGTTTGTATACTCTTAGTATACTGTATGTATTCATGAAAGACATTTTCCTTGCAAAGAGTTTTTACCACTACACATTTTCCTATCATTGCACATTTATGCATTTGCTTATCTCTTTAGTTTGCAAAAAAATATTCTTTATATTATTTGATACTCTATTAATAATAACAATAAAGAATATTCTCCAATGTACTTGTTCACTAAGCAATCATACTATTGGAAAGAAAATTTGGTGTTTTTTTTAGATCCATCAAGTAAGTTTCTAATAGTACTGCCTTGTATGTATTTTTGTTTTATTAAAAAATGGTCACTGTAGGTATGGTGTCTATTTGCGTCTTGAAATTAAAACTGTTGCCACAGATAAGTGCATTTTGTATATTCACGGAAGGTGCAGTCTGTAGCTGATCTCTACCCTCTGGATCAGTGTTTCTCAACTCCAGTCCTCAAGGCGCCCCAACAAGTCATGTTTTCAGGATCTCCCTCAGATGAAATGGCTGTGGTAATTACGAAGGCAGGGAAACTGATCAAATCAGCTGTGCAAAATAATGGTAGGCCTGAAAACTTGACCAGTTGGGGCGCCTTGAGGACTGGAGTTGAGAAACACTGCTCTGGATAGTTATTCCACTCTTTTACAATTGATTTAATTCAATTGTATTCCCTCTCTATACCAACATATCATCATCATCATCATCATCATCATCATCAATATAACTTAGAGGCTGGCAGCAGAAACATAGTAGGAGCAGAGACTCCCAGAAGTGTCAGGTTTAAATTTATTTTCCATAACTTCTAAAAAGTAAAAGAGCAACAAATTAAAAATATCATACAAATTTTGATTTATCTTAATTTTTAATTAATAAAAAGGGTATTTCACACACTGCATGGGCATACATAGAATTACAATACCATGTGTGAGACTTTCACTTTTAGGACCAATTATAAAATACCAGACATTGTATATAGTGTCAAAAATCAACGTGTATCAAAACCAATGTACTGCAATGGTCGCCTCTATAGGAGTGGTCAGGGAATATAGCTTAGTATATTGTCAACTATAGCTATCCCAGTTGCTATAAGCCAAGCAAGCCTAGCCTACTGGTACATGGCTGCCCCCAGGAATGTCATACTCACTGACCAGGAAGTACAGGAGAAAAGAAAGAACCAAAGAGTCCCAGTGTCTAGGACAGCGTTTCTCAACTCCAGTCCTCAAGGCGCCCCAACAGGTCACGTTTTCAGGCTCTCTGTTATTTTGTGCAAGTGATTTGATCAGTAACACCGCTTAGTAATTACCACATCTGAGGGAAATCCTGAACACATGACATGTAGGGGCGCCTTGAGGGCTGGAGTTGAGAAACACTGGTCTAAGAATGCAGTTGTACCCAGGGGAAGACTGGGACCGGTGTCTCACAGGAACATAGTCATTCAGACGTGCAGATGGGTCAGTTCAGGCCACAGGCAGAGACACGGTCAGCAAACAGGCAAAGGATTGGTCCAGGCAACAGGCAGAAATGTGGTCAGTAAACAGAGCAGGGTCAATACAGGCAGAAGCAACATTGCACTGGTTTGGCGGTGATAAGGAACATTGTTGCTGGCTGCACTGGTTTGGTGACACTGGGGACTAGTGTGGCAGCGATCAGGAACATTATTGCTGACTTACACTGGTCAGGTGACAATGGGACTGTGTGGTGACAATCAGGGACATTGCTGTCTCTGATCATCGCCACACTTGGACTTGCGTGGGGATGATCATAGACACTATAACTTGTGTGGCAGTGATTAGGGAGAATATTTCTAGTGTGGTGGTGATCAAGAACAATATGACTGGTGTGGTAGTAATTAGGGACACTAACTGGTTAGCAGTGACTAGGGAAGAATACGATGGCTGTAAAAGTATTAGTAGAAGTATAATTTCTGACAGTTTATGGCTGCATTCCTGATGCCATTGAAAACTGTGATAGTCGAGATTGGTTAAAAGCTTTCACATGGTACAGGGAGGCAGTGCTTGGCTGTATGAATGGCAGCCATGTTATCTCTCTGATTGGTAACAGTGATCACATGGTACTCGGATCGGTGAGCCACAGTGTCCGATGGAAACAACAGTCACAGGATTGTGTCGATACACGCACAAGGCGCAGATCTGAGAGGATGTACAGCTGTTTATATGTAGTGGTCAGGCGTAAATCTCTAGTGACCATTATGTAATGCCTTGACGAAAAATGCCCCAACTGAAATCCATTTATTAAAAACGTCAACTGTCTGTATGTGGTTAAACTGCATTTTTTACCCAAATCTAGCTGGTAGTAGTTGGAGCTCTTAATTACCATGGAGTGCCATTTAAAGATTACGTGTTAAACCTTGACAAAGCTACAGACAAAGATGTCAGTTTTTCAAAGTGGTTTATTTATACAAGATAATAAATATTCCATTGTTAATATACAGATACTCAAACTTGGATTCTGCTTTAAACCATCCTAACAAGTAATTTTACCATGAAATCCTTTAAAAGTTTAACTAAAAGGCAAATTTTTTTTATCCCCCCCCCCGCCCTATTTTAAGCAGAATAAGGGAGGGTTATAACCCCCGTCAGTTTTTTGCCATCTGTGTCTCACTGGGGAAATTTCCCTTCATTTTCTGTCCCATAGCCAAAACAGGAAATCTCTCCAAAGCCAAGGTATCCCGGTATGTCACCAGAAATAGCGTCCCTATTGGAAGATTGCCCTGATGTCAACTCGAAAAATTTTCAATGATAACGGTAAACAAGACAAATAGAGAGGGTGAATCTCCCCAAGGCCGGATTCACACCTATGCATTTTTAGTGCTTTTTGCATTTTGCAGATTTGTACTACAAAATGTGTTCCAAAGGAAACCATGGTAAATGGACTGTAGTGCAAATCTGCAAAATGCAAAAAGCATTAAAAATGCATAGGTAGGAATCCAGCCTAACAGGGGCACAGACAGCAATACAAATGGACAGGTGTTCTAATCCCTCTCCACTCTATCAAAAAAAAAAAAAAAAGGGGAGGATATTAAGTTACACTTTAAACCCCACAACGGACTGTAGTGTGAATAATAATGATTAATGGTCACAACAGCTCTCACACCGATTCTGTACAAGCAGAACATTTCGTGCATATTAAAAAAACTCTGCCCTGCAGATTCCAGACTGATGTGTGGGCTGGTTTGGAAATTTAGTAAGTAAAGTGCACCTGAGCTGAGGTTTGTCTTTGCGTTATCCATTCTGAAGCTTAAGCTGATCCACTGGCAAACGCTGCCAAATATAGTTAACCATGCATCGGTATGGATGTAGTGTAAACAATGAGCATTTGGGAGTGTATTTTCAGAACTAACAGACTTCATATGTGTCTTGAAACATATTATCCAGTAGGTTCTGGTGGGCACTCTATATTTCAGCATGACGGGATATTTACAAAGTTATAGCGTCTGGTCCTGCACTGGTTTTTACTTGTAACTGGCACTGTAAAGATCTGACTTCTACAAGTGGATGGGATTAACAAGCCTATAAAAATAATTTAACAGGAAGGTCTTGGTGGCGCCCCATTTATAAAAAAATATCATCCAATATAATGTGTTATTAAACCAAATCCAGTCTGTTTAATTAGATCTATACATCTTTAGCATAAGTAGCCACCCTCCAATCACTAAAATTTACCATACATTATCACAAAGAGGCTACGATATTCGACATTCCAAACATCTTTTAAAGCAAAATAGAAAGGTGATGATCTGGCCAAAGTATTCCAACTTTAGCATAAACCTCATAATATTTATATGTAACACAAGACAGATCTATAAAGAGGTGATCAGCTGACAATGACCGAGGGTGTGCTAGTTACAACCCAATTCAGAATTCAAACCAGGCTATGCTTTAAACTAATACATTTTTTTAGCATACAAATACTAAAACAAAGCCATGAAAAAAAACTTTAACAGTAAAATAATCAGGCCACTCAAGAGACTACACAAGGCTTCTGTGTGTTTTTTTTTTTTTTTTTTTTTTTATATACAAAACATCTTTAAGACACGGACAGGAAGGAATGTCTGATATGAGGAGTCATCCAAAAATAAACATTGCAGATTTAGATTGTTGTAAATAGTAACCCACAGACATGATATATCCCCTTATGGACTCCAGATAGTTAATCTGAGTTAATAGAGTAATATGCGAGTTACTCGATCAAACCACCAATTGCAGCCATTACTTGGGGAAATACTGATGGATTTTACTTTACATTATGAACAATGTAAGAGAAGGATTGACACTGCACGATGAAAGGTAACCCACTGATTAGGAACACAACAATGTCAGCTTTAGGATAGACAAATCCTTTAAAAGTGTATCCACAGATACAAGTCTTTCATTCAAATTTGTGTAATATTGATAATAGCCACAGAGGAAATAAACAGTGGTTGCTTGGGAGAATTTCTTATACCAGTCTGCAGTATAGGCCAACAGCCTCATACCATTCTGTTATTGCAGTGTGGATAGAATATATTTAATGAACAGTCATTTAAAAAAAACAAAAAAAAACAAACCCAAAACTTATATTAGCAGCACAATGGCAAGGAGTTTGGCACTATGCACATCAGTACATTAATTAAGGTCCCAAAACATTTATATCCGCACATCCTTTTAGAATTGAATTAAAATATGAAAAATATTGGTATCAGATTTAATAAAAATGGCAATTAACATCCTTGATGGGATGATAGACTGTAGGAAATATCTTGCGTGTTAGATTAATATTGCACAGGTACAAGTAGTGTTTACCATGTTATTCCAAGGCATTTGCAACTAGGTCTATAATCTTATTAAATAACAAATTTAGTTTAAATACTAGTTAGTACCAGTTTATGGGTTTGTTCAAGATCACAAAAAATAAAAAATAAATTGGGCAGCAAATTTTTTTCTGTTGAGAAACCTTTTAACAGTTTATAATTGTGATGTCATTGTCAAACACTAGGTGGCATAAGAGTCCACATAACAATTCTTCTGAGGCTTCCCTCTCTGACTTTCCGGATGTGGCTGTATTCCTGTGTTTAATTAATTGCACTGTAGTCCCCGCGTTGCAGTTCACCTGTTATTTGTACAGAACAGTTCTAGAGCAGGCTACAACTGCTGAAAGGACTTTTGTTCTTCTTGGTCCTCTGCTTGTTTGGCCGTAGACTAATTACATTCCCTCCATTCATAGCATCAGCCTTCGGGCCAGAGTGGCTGCCACCCGCTGTATTAAATACCCCTAAAAGATGAAGAGGATACTTGAACGGCACTGGAAAATTTGATTATTGTAAAAAGAACACATGTAAAACAATGCTGTAAATAATGATAAAAAACTATTCATTGCAACTACCTACAAAGTGCTTAAACAGTAAAAAAAAAAAAAAAAAAAAAAAAAAAGTTACATCAATAGGTGTTGTGTCCACACTTTGCCTTTCACTGCCTGGGGCGTTTTCATTACATAGTAGGCAAGGTTGAATAAAGACAAGAGTCCATCCAGTTCAACCTGTGTAGGTGTACGTGTGTCAGTGTCTATAGTTATTTCCCACATCCCTGTATGTTGTGTTATTTAAGATGCACATCCAAGAGTCCTTTAAAAATGTTCATACTCCCCGCTGACACTACCGATTGTGGAAGAACGTTCCACAGTCTTATTGTCCTGACAGTGGAAATAAACCCTGCACAGTTTAAGGCTAAACCGCTTCGCCTCCAATCTCATTGTGTGGCCTCATCTCCTCTTACACTCCCTGAGACTGAATATATTTTTTCCTACGCTGGGATCACCATCAAGGTATTTGTAGATAGCCATCATGTCCCCTCTTAAATGTCTCTTCTCCAGCAAGAGTACGTTTAGTGCTTGCAGTCGTTCCTCGTAATGGAGGTTGTCCAGTCTCCTTATTAGTTTTGTGGCCCTTCTTTGGACTCTCTCCAGTTCCGGCACTTCCCTTCTAAGGACTGGTGACCAGAACTGGATTGCATATTCCAGATGTGGTCTAACCAGAGTTTTTTGCAGGTTACAATGCAAATTTTAGGCTTGATTATTTAAAACCCCTAAATAAATGTTTTCTAAATGCAGAGACCCTGGAGCCTAAAAATGTTGGTAGTTGCAATTTGTTATGTCACAAGATATTAGCACAACTGTCAATCAAACCCACATGTTCAGTAAAATACACTAAAGTTAGTTTTAGGGCACACAAGCACAATATAATTTTTTTGCTAAAATATAAAAAGATGAGGTTGAGGTTGAAATGCGAGGGTACCTAAAATTGTACCAAGGTGACACTTTAGAAGCCTTAACATCTCAACAACTATCGATGATGGCTGTAGAATTTTTGCTCTCACTTCAGCATGTGTGGCGATACCCAACATGTGGCCTAATTGTCATTTTCGGTGTCCATATGCAAGCCGCTGCGATTACGGTACCTGTGGAAGCTGTCAGCCATCCACTGCTTAGAATAGGGTTGCCATCTGCAGCTAATCACCAGGAACCCCCACCAAGTCATTTACAGGGGTAAAATGCCAAGGCCTTTGTCACATATGCTGTGGTAAAAAACAAACAAACACAGGCCTGCTGGAGGCTGCAGGGTTGCCTCCTGAATACCTGATAGAGGCTGCTTAGCAGCACTTTGGCAGGTGGTCTGTGGTGGATTGCTTTTTACAGCACAGGCTAGTGTGAACACAGCCTCCATGTGTACAATGTTCCTGGAAGAACTAATGCCTTTTTAGGCTTGATTCACACCTATGCATTTTTTGTGCTTTTGCAGATTTGCACTACAGAACGTGTTCCATAGGAAACCATGTTAAATGGACTCTAGTGAAAGTCTGCAAAATGCAAAAAGCACTAAAACTGCATAGGTATGAATCCAGCCTTAAAGTCAAAGGGTGAACACAACAAATATTCATTAAGGTTTTTATCGGTTTATGCACTTTGTAGGTCATCTCTATGTTAACAATCAGCTGATTTATATCAACATCTTTAGGGCTGGTTCACAGCAGCGTGCACCACCACACAGCAACTGGTATGCGATGTGAAAGCAGCAGTGGTGAGGTCAGTTTTTTGTTTTTTTATATATAAACTTTAAATGGCACAGTAACATTTCACTCAGTTCCACTGGCTGCAGTGCAATGTAATTTTGTGGATGGTGTTGCACCAACACACTGCATGTCATATTTGTTTCCGTGCACACCACTACAGCCTGCCATGATCAGGAACAAAGCTTTCTGCTTTGTCTATGCATCGGTACTGTATTGGCTAAGGCTGCCCTGTGCAGCCCAACACATCTGGTGTGAACCAGTCCTGAATAAGAGGTCAGGAAGTACAGTTCGTTGACGGAGGCGGAGGACGAGTATAGCATATAAATTGCATTCACTTGTGACCCTGATCCACAGATGTGCTGCTTCAATGTTCCAATTCTGTGCTCCCTCTGTCTGCTGTATAATCTACATACAAAATAGTACAAAAATCAGTGTCTACAGGGACTTGGCTACAAAGATGAACACTGTGGGATTGACGAGATAGGGCGAGTGTATTTAACACTTCACAGTCATCTTTTAACTGATTTCTGTAATCTGTAAATTAATGTTTTTCAGCATAGGTTCCCCTACTAAGAGAAGAGTAATTCATAATCTACTTCAGAACTAGGAGCATGCAGCTGTGTTCACTTCTAGTTCTGAGACTGGCTGTCGCCAACAGCCCTGATGTCACACTAACAATTGGGTAACATACTTATTGGTTCCCAATTTTGGAATCTGCATGACAGGCAATCACAGGCTTGTTTACAAGCAAACCTTGCTCACCCAGCACTGTGCTTCGCACAAAGAGGCATGCGGCTGGTCATGAAAGGGTCAATCATCAATTCACATTTTAATGTACAAATTAAAAGGGGTCGTTTGAAGAAAGGTTTTTTTACTTTACCACATTCTGTGCAGTAAGATAAAAAACCTTCTGCATGCAAGTTTCCCCCACAGTCTCCCAACCCTACCCTCCATAATTACCAGGGCAAAATCTCCATCCAGCAATGTGTAGCTGAGGCTGTCCCGGGTTTCTCGCTTCTCATTGGGTCAGATACAGCAGCAGAAGCCATTGTCTCCCGCGGTTGTCAATCAGAACCAGTGACAAGGGAGCAGGAGCAGAACTGACCCCCCGGTTTGTGTGCCTTATGGACAAAGGGTTCAAAAGCAAGCACCCACATATGCCCCCAGGAGAATTGGGGCTGCTCTGTGCAAAGCCACTAGACAGAGCATAAAAAAAAAAAAAAGGGGAAGAAGAGGACTGTGAAATACACATTAAGCTGAACAACCACAACCATTGATCCGAGTTTGCGCCTTATAAAATACCTTAATGGTGGTTCTTACCTATTTTGTTACCACCTGTGTGTACAACTTCTGTGTCTTCTGCTGTCTGTTGCTTTAGCCTTTGCAAATACTTGTCAGCCAAATATTTAAAAACTGAAAAAGAACATGTGGATTTTTAGATGCACAGCATATATAATCACATTCTACTTACAATCAGTATAATCTGCGAATGCGCTTTTTGTGAACAAGTTGGAGGAAAGCACACCTAAACTCGTTTTGCCTAAGGCAGCAATACCTCCACCCAGAAGACCTAATTGAGCTAAACAGAGATCTGCCAATCAGTGTGTTGAGACAGAAAGGTTGGAAGTGAACAGAAAAGGAGCATACCACACTACAGTTTGTAGTCCTGGGATCCCATTTCCTGCACACAAGCTTCAGAGATGCACATTTTCAATGTGTATCCCATTCTGGAAAGTGTCGCTTGCCAGCATGCCAAGGAAAGCTCATTGACAGATTTTAACCTAGCTTGTAGGGTGTTGATAAAGAAACTAAAACAACTAAAAGTCAGAGGTGGGACAACTTGGTTTATTCCTTAGGTTTCTTCTACTGGTCAAGATGGGTACTGTTGCTGTAGCATCCGAGATAATCTAGAAACAATCCAAAGAGACATGGTGCCTTGAAGGCCATGTAGAACAAAAGCTTCTGATACAAGAAATCCGCAGTGCAGCAACATAACCAAAAGGTTTTGCTGAGCACCACAATAAGCAAACCACAATAAGTAAACCATACATTTTCAGATGTAAGAGTAAAAGCCTCAGACCTAAATGGAGCCGAACAATTCTTCTTTTAGAGAGGGCATAGAGTGCACCTCTATTAACTACTTGAGCGCCGGAAGGTTTTACCCCACTCCAGACCAGGCCATTTTTTGTGATACGCCACTGCGTTGCTTTAACTGACAATTGCACAGTTGTGCGATGCTGTACCTAAATAAAATGTATGTCCTAATGACACAAGTCAGAGGTGGTCAGCTAAACCAGACGATAAAGAGCTCCCTTCACACAAGAGCTAAAAAAAAAGGTGAAGATCCCACTGCTCAGATGTAGTACAAAACCAAAAGGCAATGCTGACTCTGAGGACACTAGACAAAAATTGCAGCATGATGAATGTGGGCAGGATTATGTTGTACTGACCAATGCTTTTTTTTGCCAGTGTCCTTTTCTCCTGAAGGTGGCAGTATAAACTGAGAGTCCAAGTCCACAGTTCCTGTGTCCACCCAATAGACTATAAAGAAAAATGTACTTATGGCATTTATATACTGCAATCAGAATAAGGAGGAGAACATATTTGGTAACTTGTAAAAGTTGTACTTATGGTTTGAAAATGGGTATTTAATATATTCCCTCTACCTTTTTGATTATAATTCAAACACATTATGCCAAGAAAAAGCCTTCTATGTTCTAAAACAATAGATGTGAAAATAGTTTAGGTGGGTAAATCAATTGCAGGATTTATAGATTTATAACATATAGAGAAACTGCAGAGCTGGTCTAGGTATTTAGGCTTAAATAACAACATCAGGCCATTTTCTTACACACTGGGTGATATAAACGATAGTGTGCATGACATCACTCACCTTCAGTAACATTTAGATCTTCCTTAACAGATGTCCTGTAAAATCGCAGTTTTAACCTCTTGGCAAGAGCTTCTGCCTCTTCGCTAAAATAAATGAACAAAAACAATACAAGGTTAAAAAAAAGGGGGGGGGGGGGGAAGAAGTAGATGAAAACGTTTTCCCCATACCATCACCCCCTCATTTTCTCTTCCAATAAACTTAAAATTCTAAAATTACATGGTCACAGCAATGGCATTTATTTTACGGGATATAGGATCACTACTACGTCTTTATTTCTTCTTTTCTTCATAGGTCTATTTTCTTGGACAAAGTTCCAATACATTTTAAAAGAATTACGACCAAAGCTCTTTTGGCCATGCTTCTCCTGTGGCTCACAGCACTGCACCCATTTCTGCGCTACTGTGATCCAGATTCAACCAACAGCATGCTAAAGTCTGCCGATGTCACAGAGCCAGTCCAGGCTCTGCAGGGATCCCGACAAGAATACCCACCCACAGCCCAGCACTCCAGTTAACACTGGAGGGGAAGAGCATAGAGCAGTGACTGACAGTCACACTAGAGAACTGAATGACCAGTGAACTTTAATCCTCAGTGTAGAGCTGGCAGGGTGACAGCTGCAGTTTAGATAGGTGCTGTAGCCAGCTAGGTACGTATAAATGTTTGTTTTCTTTACATCGTCTCCTCTTCCCGCTCTCTAGATCAGGCATTTCCAAAGTCCGATCCGCAGGCCAATTGTGGCCCACGTTCCAGTTTAATACACCTCACCCTGGCAATTTGGGAGATATCTATCTATAATCTATAATATATATATATATATATATATATATATATATATATATATATATATATATATACATATACACACATATACATATACATATACACACACACACACACACACACACACACACACACACACACACACAGTTAGGGCCATAAATATTTGGACAATGACACAAGTTTTGTTATTTTAGCTGTTTACAAAAACATGTTCAGAAATACAATTATATATATAATATGGGCTGAAAGTGCACACTCCCAGCTGCAATATGAGAGTTTCCACATCCAAATCGGAGAAAGGGTTTAGGAATCATAGCTCTGTAATGCATAGCCTCCTCTTTTTCAAGGGACCAAAAGTAATTGGACAATGGACTCTAAGGGCTGCAATTAACTCTGAAGGCGTCTCCCTCATTAACCTGTAATCAATGAAGTAGTTAAAAGGTCTGGGGTTGATTCCAGGTGTGTGGTTTTGCATTTGGAAGCTGTTGCTGTGACCAGACAACATGCGGTCAAAGGAACTCTCAATTGAGGTGAAGCAGAACATCCTGAGGCTGAAAAAAAAAGAAAAAATCCATCAGAGAGATAGCAGACATGCTTGGAGTAGCAAAATCAACAGTCGGGTACATTCTGAGAAAAAAGGAATTGACTGGTGAGCTTGGGAACTCAAAAAGGGCTGGGCATCCACGGAAGACAACAGTGGTGGATGATCGCCGCATACTTTCTTTGGTGAAGAAGAACCCGTTCACAACATCAACTGAAGTCCAGAACACTCTCAGGGAAGTAGGTGTATCTGTCTCTAAGTCAACAGTAAAGAGAAGACTCCATGAAAGTAAATACAAAGGGTTCACATGTAGATGCAAACCATTCATCAATTCCAAAAATAGACAGGCCAGAGTTAAATTTGCCCAAAAACACCTCAAGAAGCCAGCTCAGTTCTGGAAAAGTATTCTATGGACAGATGAGACAAAGATCAACCTGTACCAGAATGATGGGAAGAAAAAAGTTTGGAGAAGAAAGGGAACGGCACATGATCCAAGGCACACCACATCCTCTGTAAAACATGGTGGAGGCAACGTGATGGCATGGGCATGCATGGCTTTCAATGGCACTGGGTCACTTGTGTTTATTGATGACATAACAGCAGACAAGAGTAGCCGGATGAATTCTGAAGTGTACCGGGATATACTTTCAGCCCAGATTCAGCCAAATGGTGCAAAGTTGATCGGACGGCGCTTCATAGTACAGATGGACAATGACCCCAAGCATACAGCCAAAGCTACCCAGGAGTTCATGAGTGCAAAAAAGTGGAACATTCTGCAATGGCCAAGTCAATCACCAGATCTTAACCCAATTGAGCATGCATTTCACTTGCTCAAATCCAGACTTAAGACGGAAAGACCTGAAGGCTGCGGCTGGAAAGGCCTGGCAAAGCATTAAGAAGGAGGAAACCCAGCGTTTGGTGATGTCCATGGGTTCCAGACTTAAGGCAGTGATTGCCTCCAAAGGATTTGCAACAAAATATTGAATAAATAAATATTTTGTTTGGGTTATGTTTATTTGTCCAATTACTTTTGAGCTCCTAAAATGTGGATTGTTTGTAAAGAAATGTGTACAATTCCTACATTTTCTATCAGGTATTTTTGTTCAACCCTTCAAATTAAACGTTACAATCTGCACTTGAATTCTGTTGTAGAGGTTTCATTTCAAATCCAATGGCATGCAGAGCCCAACTTGCGAAAATTGTGTCACTGTCCAAATATTTATGGCCCTAACTGTATTATATATATATTATATATATATTATATATATATATATATATATATATATATATATATATACACACACACACACACACACACACACACACACACACATTCATATTCTTTTGTGGCCCCCCAGAGCCACAAAATATGTATACCATATTTATATGCACTGCCTCGGAGGGGGCGGGACGAGTGCCATCAGATTACATACAGGAGAATCTCCCATTTACTCAGCGGCATCTGTAATAGTAAGTCCCGTCTCCTGGGCTGCCATTCGACGACTGTACTGTCCATCATAGGAGGCGGGACTTTGTATTAAAGAGGACACGGAGTAAACAGGAGATTCTCTTGTATGTAATCTGTCGGCACTCGCCGCATTCATGGCCAATGGTGAGGCCGCATTCATGGCCAATAGTGAGGCCACAGATGGGCACGACACTTATTTTGCTTCACAATTCTTTAATAAAAATGTACGTTTTTTTTCCCTGAAACTTCCATCTTAAAAAGTGAAGGTGCGCGTTATAAGCCGTCAAATACAGTATATACAAATATTATGATCAAGCTCATCTCTTTACCACACACAGCCACAAAGGCAGGAGTATTCTTGTTGGGCAGTGTATTAGTGCTCAGACAAACACACTTAGACCGAATTTCAATGGTTCAAAGAATGTCAGGCAAAATGGTCAGCCCTCCCGCACGTTCCACTTCATCAAATCTGGCCCCGTTTGAAAAAAGGTTGGACACCCCTGCTCTGGATCCTTACCAAATAGCTCATTAGGTCTCCAATTCTTCTATTTCTTAAGGAACAACAAAAACAAATAAGACAGCAAAAATGGTATGCAAGTGCCAAGTACTGAAACCGTCTGTTGCTGAATCCATAATTAATTTTCTCAATTGTACTTACTCATGTAAGTTTCTATACCACGCTTGCCACTTACACAACACTGAGCTTGTTCATATACATAAGGCCTCTTTCACACTAACGTCCCGTTCAGGCCCGCCTGTCAGTTTTTCAGGCGGACCTGAACGGGTGCTCCATAGAGGTCTATGGAGCGTCGGATGTCAGCGGTGACATGTCCGCTGACATCCGACCCGCTCCGATCCGAAAAAGTGTGACGGAGCTATTTTTCCATCCGTCTGCGGATCGGATGACGACGGGCACTGCGGTCCGTCGTCATCCGATCTCCCATAGGGGAGAGCGGCGCTGTGACAGGTCCGTCCCTGCGCAGTGTGCAGAGACAAACCTGTCATCTCCCTGCTCAGCGGGGATCGGCGGAGTGATCCCCGCTGAGCAAACGGACATCCACGGGGCGGATCAGAACTGATCCGCCCCGTGTGAAAGGACCCTAAGTCTTTCATCACTTGAAAGAGTTTTATATACGTTTATATTTGAGAACATCTTATTAATAAAATATTTAAAAATGGAAATGATCTTACTGTAATACTAGTAAATGTGGCTTCCCTAAACCACTCTGAGCAATCAGATTCAAACGTCAGTCTCCAATGGCCATTTTCCTGCATATTTGAATTACACTGGTTATGTTTTTTTTGTTAAATCTATTTTAGAATTCATGTAGATTTCCTCCTACTAGTGGCTATACATGATGTGATGATTAACGGATAACCACAGATTTGGTCATCTCAAGGACTTTTTGCTGAAAAACAGGATTGATCCTCCCTTTTCTATTAAAATCAGGGTTTTGCCTACCAATTATTTCCTGCAGTTGATTTCTAGAAGTTGCATTTCTTTCATCAAAAATAAAAATAAAAAAAAATAAAAAAAATAAAGTTTCAGCTTGTTATTTAGATTCTCTGCCCAGTGCTCAAACATCAAAGAGGATTGGGGGGTGGGCGGCATACTAGACTGAACCAAAGTGTATCTCTGTTCAGTTTAGGCTGGAACAGATTCATAAACACTTTAAACACATATCCTTATAAATAGAACTCTCTGAAGTTAAAAGTATACTAGGTTATAAAAAGCCTGCAAAATAATTCTGCTTCACAAGTTGTCACTTTGTATTTTTTTCAGGTAATTACGCCAGCAAAGCTGAAAACATGCAAAGCGGCCCATCAAAGTTGAGAATTTAAAACATATAAAGTTTGGCTGTCTTTGCAAAAAAAAAAAAAATAGTCAGTCTCATTACCATTTTGATAGACCTTTATCAAATCCTATCCCCAGTTGTACATGGTTAAATCCACTACCATTGTAATCCTTTAGCACAGTGGTTCCCAGCTTCCTGTCTGCTAAAAGCTATTCTTGTCACACCGTATTTGGTGTAGGAAAACAAACCGGCTAACAATACCAGTCTGCAGCCACTAGATGGTGCTTGGCCATACTACTACACTTTAAACTCCATGCACACTGTATGTTGGCCCGGATGCACTGGCCTCTGGCATTGATGTGTGGGTGGAAGACACAGGTGTTTCATCAAGGCCCACTGCTGGAAACATGTGACACTCAGAGTAATGATGAGCTCGGGTGTGTTCCAATTGTACCCGCCAAGAAGCCATCACTAAACACCACCAATCATAGGCAGCATGTGTATGTGCAGCTGCGGCCCAGGAAATGCCTATGACAGGCAGTGTGCAGTGATGGCTTCCTGGCGGGTACGACCTGAACCTGTACCCCTTTGGTACACAAAGGCACAGCCTGCTTTCCACTTTTTATACACACAAAGCAAGACTCCTACTGCCTGGACACCTTAGAAAGGTGAGCAAGGAGAATAGGCAGTCACTGCAGTACTTCCAATTTAACTGGAAACCCCTTTAAGATAATAATAATAATAATAATAATAATAATAATAATAATAATAATAATAGCTCTAGATCAATGCAATGACAAATATCAAGGGAATGCAGACTTACTTCTTAATAACGGTGTCATCAAGCAGGTCAATTTTATTCTGAACAAGAACTGTTGGAATGTCCCCAACTTCAGCCATTACTTTCTCCCTCCAGCTGGGTACCGCTTCAAAAGATTCCCTGTCTGTTGTGGAAAATACCAATACACAAGATTGGGCACCTAGAATAAAAGGAAAGTAATCATAATCCAAAATAAAAGGTTGTGTTGGGGCCAGTTTAAGGCACAGCAGATATTGCGCTACTACATTCTCTGTTAGGGCCCATTCACACATAGAACAGTTGACAGCAATCAACAGCTGTATGCTGTCTGCCAGCTGTCCGTTTCGGCTGCAGTGAGCTGGTTGTAAGAGGCAGCGTGGTGCGTGACAGCTCCCTTTGAAAATAAACTTTATTTGAAGTGCACAAAATTTACACTTTATTCATGGCACAATACAGAAGCATGGTGCATTGCGCTGCTGTACAGTGACATGCAATCCTGTCCTGTGCACTGTGTTAAAATGCCACATGTCTACATTTATTGCAGATCACTGCAGTGTAGATCTGGAGATGCATTTCATTGTGAACAGGACACTGAAAAATAGGATTTTTATAAACAGCTTACCTGTAAAATCCTTTTCTTGGAGTACATCATGGGACACAGAGCCTTAAAGCGGAAGTCCCGTGAGAATAAAAAAAAAAGTCAGCAGCTACAAAAATACTGCAGCTGCTGACTTTTAAAATAAAGACACTTACCTGTCCAGGGCGCCCGCGATGTCGGCACCCGAGGCCAGACCTTCCCTCGGATGCTCTTTGGTTAGGGAATCAGGAAATTAAGCCTTGCGGCATTCACTTCCCGGTTCCCTACTGCACATGCGCGAGTTGCGCAGAGCAATCAGAATGGTCCCTGCTGTATCTGGGACCCGTGTGTGTCCCAGCAGACAGTGCGGTGGGACGAGAAGAGGCGTAGACTCCCACAGAAGTGTATTCCCAGAAGTGGGTGCAAATACCTGTCTTAGGCAGGTATCTGCACCCCTCTCCCCCCTGAAAGGTGCCAAATGTGACACCGGAGGTGGGGAGGGTTCTGAAAAGCAGAGGCTCAATTTTTGTGTGAACCTTCGCTTTAAGTAATTACTTTAAGTAATTACAGGTGATGGACACTGGTATATCCTATCCTGCAAATTTTCTACTCCCGGAATGAAGATAATGGCCCTAGAGACGGTACCCACTGTATTTATCTCCCTATCCTAGAAATTTACCCTATCATTAATATTACACAGGGTCCATTATACCCCCTAAAAAGTTACACTCACGGGAAAGCAACTCACCTTCCTGCCAGAGATGCTCCAGTACCGACAGCTCTTAATTCATATCCTTTGGTGTTGCCTGAAGATTTCAGATACTGGACTAGTATTTATGCTCCATCTCATTATCCAGACCCTAAAGCTGGATACACACTATACAACTTTTGTTGTTAGATTTTCTTTAGATTTACCTTCAACTATGTAGTGCAAGGGCCTGCCCGATTGCATACAAATTGAAAGTGTTTAGGTTTGACCTCATATTATATGGTTTTGGTAAATCTAAAGGAAAAAATAAAAAATAAAATTGTATAGAGTTTATCCAGCTTTAGAGATTTTGAGCATTCTTCCCGAGGATCTTACACCACCAATGTCTAGGTTAAAAAGGTTATCTGCTGCACCAATAGTGGTCTACAAGCATTGTCCAACCTGAGCCACCTAAAAAATTGCCCATCTGTCCATGGCTTGCAGATGGTGCCTGGCCCCTAAAGGATGATCCTCTGCTTCCTTACCATTCTCTTACCTTCCTTCCCGACTCCCCTATATCCCACTCCACTCTTGCTTGTAACTTTACCAATTCTTCCTTTTAGGGATATACACACCTTTTTGACCCTTCTGAGACAATGATGTGCTGGTGTTGTGCTTAGGCCTGAGTTGTCTCCTCAAAGTTAGCTCTAATTTCTCTGCTATTCTTTCATCATGTTTTGTATGGTTATGCAACAAGTTTAGATTATTTTTCCTACCAAGGCAATGTTAAACACTTGACACCAGGCAATTCTAGCTCGCTGTACAGTGCAAATTAACCAGAAATGCTGCCAAAGTTGAGCATCTACAAATCTTTCCTGCCCTCTGTGAAGTGCACAGTTTCTGATAAAACAAAGTTAATTACCTGTGGATGGGTCTACAGACTTTCTTTAAGCATCATACCAATAATGGGAGTCTGGATCCACCCACTTTCCTGTCATCTTGCATGATTGAGGTCAACTCTCTGGAGACATCACACAACTTACAGAGCTCCCTTCTCCTTCCACCCTGTTGCAGGCAGAACAATCTAAGCACACTTTCACTGGCAGTGCTTATATTGTACTATCCTGGTAAAATTATAATACAAATAATAGGATTTTTTGTACTCACCGTAAAATCCTTTTCTTTGTAATTCACTGACCGACACAGTTCCTCTCTTAGCCACTGGGTTGTTATGCCCACCACTAGAATACTAGGCATTACTTGTTATGCAACACTCAGAACTTTCCAGTTCCGCCCAGTTGGTGGTCCCTTGGGTAACAACCCTCCAGCCTGCCATGCAGTCATCAGTACGTCAACAAGCAGTATAACGTAAAAGAGAAAAAGGAGAGGCGGGTGCTGTGTCGGTGCATTACAGAGGCCCAAGACGTTCCGATTGCCCTTGTGGAGTGGGCCGTGACCGGAAAAGGGGGCACCTGTCCCTTCAAGGCGTAGGCTTGCACTACAATCTGTCTGATCTCCTGGAAATGGTGGCCGACGAGACCGCTTTGCCTTTCTTTGGACCAGCCATTGAAACCGCGAGTCTGACTTCCGAAAGGAAGCCGTGGCAGACAAATAGACTTTTAGAGCCCAAACCACGTCCAGACCGTGAAGGGCCACTTCCTTATGGTGTTTTGGCTTAGGACACAGATGGTAACACAATGTCCTCATTGATATGAAAAGCCGAGACCACTTTCGGCAGAAAAGACGGTTGCGGACGCAACACCACCTTATCCTTGTGGATAACCAGATAAGGCAACTTGCATTACAAAGCCGCCAGTTCCGAAACCCTCCTAGCCGATGTGATGGCCACTAGAAAGACCACTTTCTGGGAAAGAGTCAACAGGGGAATCTCCCTGATATTTTCAAACAGCGTTTTTTGAAGCGCCGATAACACCAGGTTCAGATCCCACTGGGGTAGAGGTGGACGCACCAGAGGAACTACATGTCGCACCCCCTAAACAAAAGTACTCAATAATGAGTGAGATGCTAGGGGGGGGGGGGGGGGGGGGGGTCGCTGAAAAAAAAGAAAAAAAAAAAAAAGGAAGGAGAAGGAGAAGGAGAAGGAGAAGGAGAAGGAGAAGGAGAAGAAGGAGAATAGCCAAGGCTGATATTTGCCCTTTAAATGGTGCTTAATGCCAATTTCTGGTCTACCCCTTGCTGAAGAAACAGCAGGATCCTGGATATAGCAAAGGATGGCATCCATGCTCCTTTCTCCTAAAACATGGAGATGTAAGCCTTCCAGGTACGATGATATATCTTCCTAGAAGAAGATTTCCGTGCCTTCAGCATAGTTGGAATCACCGAGTCTGACAGACCCAGGTTCCTCAACACCTGGCTCTCAATAGCCATGCCGTTAAAGCCAGCGATGGTAAAGCAGGATGTAAAAAAATAAATAATAAATCGGACCTTGAGACAAACTCCTCTCGTAACGGCAGTCGCCAGGGGGCCTGCGTACCAAGGTCGCTGAGGCCAATCTGGGGCGACCAGAATCACTGGGATCCCCTCGACTTCCACTCTGCGGAGCAGACGTGGTAACAGTTTCAGTGGAGGAAAGGCGTAGATCAGCTGGTACTGATCCCACGGAGCCACCAGCGCATCCGATGCGTCTGCCCAAGGATCTCTGGTCCTGGACACGAATCTCCGCACCTTCCGGTTGAGACAGGAGGCCAGAAGATCCACGTCTAGTGTGACCCACCGCAGGCACAGTAGCCGGAAAACCTCCAGATGCAACGACCATTCTCCTGGGTCCAGCGCCTGGCGACTCAGATAGTCCGCCTGCCAGTTCTCCACTCCAGAGATGTAAATGGCCGTCAGGGCCGGTACGTGCCACCTTGCCCACCGAAGTATGCGAGCGACCTCCCGTGCAGCGGCTGAGCTTCTTGTTCCTCCTTGAGGATTGACGTATGCCACAGCCATGGCGTTATCCGACTGCATCCTGATCGGACGCCCCTGTAGTCTCATCGACCATTTGGAGAGGCATAGCCTGATCGCTCTCAGCTCAAGCAGATTGATCGGCAACTCGGAATCTTCCGCCGACCAGAGGTCCTGAGCCGACTGAACCCCCATCACTCCACCCCAGCCAGATAAGCTGGCATCCGTTGTGATCACTGTCCATTTCAGAGGTAGGAACGACTTCCCGGACTGAATCACCGGGGACCTCTGCCAGCAGTTCAAGGAATCTGACTGGCTCACCTGGATCTGTCGATCCAGGGACAACTGAGATTTGTCCCACTTTGTCAAAATCTCCTTCTGCAGGACTCTGGTGTGGAACTGGGAATATGGTGATGCCTCGAAGGAGGCTACCATGAGTCCCAGGACTTGCATGCAGAAGCGGAGCGACAACCACTAGCAGTTTTACCACAGATCTGAGAGTCTGCAGCTTGTCTGAAGGGAGAAAAACTCTAGCTTCCCCGGAGTCCAGCAGCAAGCCTAGGTACTCCAACCACTGGGTCGGTACAAATCACCGACTTCTTAAGGTTCAACAGCCACCCAAATTCTTGCAGGGTCTGCATGGTGATCGCCACATCCTCCTCTAATTCTGAGGCGGAAGATGCCCTCAGGAGGAGATAGTCTAGGTATTCTACAATCGCAATCCCACTTTGCCACAGCAATGCCAAAATCGGAGCCAATACCTTGGTAAAGACTCAGGGGGCTGATGCTAGACCAAAAGGAAGATCCACAAAATGGTAGCGGGCTTCCCCAACTGCAAACTACAGAAACTTCTGATGCCGGAGGCATATGGGTATGTGCAGGTATGCATTCTGGATGTCCAAGGATGCCCCTTGATGGAGTGCAGCGACTACTGAGCAAACTGATTCCATTGTGAACCTCTGCACTTTCACAAAGCGATTGAGGGCTTTTAGGTCCAAGATTGTAGTTCCCAAGAAGGAAGGGGTACGTCCAAACAGATTCGAGTATAATCCCTGGAAACGTTCCGATTCCGGTACAACTAACCTGCGACTCAGCAGATCCCTTACTGCCACAAGAGGGCCTCCAGGCGAGCCGGGGATACGGGTATGCTGGAGGGGAAGAATCTGTTTGCCGGCCAAGAGAGAAACTATCTTGTAGCCTGAGGAAATAAGATCGCAGACCCATTGGTTGGATAGTCGAGAGGACAACTGGGCTGCAAACTCCCGAAGGCAAACCTTCATGCGGTAGCACTTTTGTTTGCAGGCTTGTTAGGCCTGCGGTTCTAGGGACGTTTCTGTCCTTCCGTGGTCGTCCTGTCGGGCTGGGGACGTTTGGACGAAGCTCCGTGCGGATGAAAAAGCCGCTTGAGAGCGGAAAATGAGGGCCCTTGCCTACGGCGTGGCTCCTTAGCCTTCCTGGCCTGTTGGAGTAGGGTAAATCTTACCACCGGTGGCATTTTTACTGTCAACATCCAACGAGGCTCTGAAAAGCCGGTCGCCAAGGAAGGGAAGATCCGTCAGGGATTTCTTAGATGCCTGGTCAGCAGACCAGCATTTTAAACAAATCAGGCGCCTCAGCACCACAGCTGACACTGAAGCCCTGGATAACAGAGGAAAGGTATCCAGGGCTACGTCACAAACATACTTAAGGCCTTCACTAGTTGGCCCACTAGTTCCAAGCTGACAGGAGAAGCCTGTTGCTCTCCCAATTCGCGGTGCAACGGTTTTGCCCACTCAATTAGTGTCTGCGACACAAGTGCGGATGCCAGTACTGGTCGCACGGTGGACCCCACCACCGTAAACAAACGCTTTTTTGCACCTTTTTGCCCACACACCGCCTCCATCCTGGCAACGAACTAATTGAGGACAGCCCGGCAGGGTGTCCAGGGGCACTGCGCAGTAAGCAGGCAACCCAGTTGCAATTGCCTGGATTTTGGGGAAGAAACACTAGTTTCTGAAGCCATGCTGACCCTATCCAAGAGAGAAAGCTGCGCTAAAACGTATAAAATACCAAAATCATAATATGACATAATGTATCCTATTTTTTGCAAAAAATTTCAAAGATTGCAAAAATCAATAAAAAATTAATTTTAAAAATATAAACAGTCCAAGAAAGAGGGGAGAAAAACAGGATGATGAATCTCAGTCCATTTCAGTGACTTCATAAAACACCCTTCAAGTATGTAGCAGGTGCACCCAGAGAAAAGAGGTTTATCCACCACCAGATTCAGTGAGGCTTACCAGCTGCCAAGATCTCTTTTTTAAGGAGCTCATACGAGCTTGCAAATAGGACAATCACTACTGGTCCCTTTAATAGGCTCTGCTGGTGTCTCCAACTCCTGTACCCCCTTCTCAGAGAGTCTCCCGTTCCACCACTTCTAGATTATAAGCTCCAACGAGAGAGGTCCTCTAATCCCTCCTGTGTTGAATTGTATTGTAATTGTATTTTCTTCCCCGATGCGGAAACTGTTGGCGCTATATAAATCCTGTTCCCAAGCTGCCAATCACAGCCCACTGTTCTGTCTCCAAGACCGTCCGACCTGTCAGCACATGGTAATGGCTGCCCTTCTTCCTGCCACAACACCAATAGACTAGGAGCAAAAACCCTGTCTACCACCTGAAGGGGACTTAGGACAGTGACAGCCCCACCCTCCTTACTGCTGCTGGCTGAGGGGCTCTTTCCCGCAGGACTCGCCACCCTGAGGGGGTTCTGCGCTATCCAGCAGGTAGTGCCTGTAGTCTCTGTTGGGTCCCAGGGGCAGAAGAAACCATGCTGTGTCGGTGGAAGCAACTGTTAATGTCGCTGAAACCACTCTGAAGTGTGCTCAGGCTCCAAGAAAATGGCCACCCAGCATAAGGACATAAAAAAAAAAAAAAAAAACACACACAGGAGCATGTGCTGCCGCTAGAGAACACTAAAAAACATGTTCAGGCTTCAAGAAAATGCCCGCCAGCGTCCTGTATAGGGACAATCACAAGGAAAATGGCCGGCGAAGCCCAGGAGAGCATGCTTTCCCTTGCCCACACCTACGATGGCTGCCGAATGCAAGAGCTATGAGGGACAGGGAGAAACAATGGCTGCGAGTACAGCGCTGCACGGGACATCAGTATAGCCTCACAGACACCTTCCAGGGACATGAAAAACAGGACCCAGGACTCAGCCAGCCAGCACCGCCACACCCCCCCCAGATGAGAGCCCCTGCACAGACGCGCGCGCGCACACACACACACACACACCACTCAGCAGAATTCCCCAGGGAGGGGGGGGGGGAGGGGAAAGGGGACAAGGAGAGAAGAGAGGGATGTGAGGGACCCCCGAATCGACCTCCCAGGGAATGCCCAGCTGCTCAGCCCCACCGAGGTAGGGAGAGCTGTACTTACCAGTCCTGCAGAGCTGGGAGACATTCCATTGCAGACCCACTCACTGCTCAGTAGAGGGTGGCTGCTGGTCCAGCACACTGACGCAGACATCAGTAGCCCGATCATATGTGTGCCCTGGAGCATAAAAGCTCACTGACCCCCTCTGGAGCTGAGGTTTCATCGTGGCCGGCCTAGCGCGGAGCTGCGACCTGCACATGCTTGATGGCCCGGACTGGGGAAGACTACAAGGATAACGGTATCCAGCCTGTCACACAGCCGGCTGTTGATAGCAGATCACAGGATCTCTCATGTTGTGCAAAAAAGCAAGCTTCTTCAGAAAAACAAAACAAAAAAAACAAAACAAACAAACACACAGACCAATGGGCCTGTCAGGGTTTCTAGGTCCTTCTCCTTCACTGTGCAAAATAAAACTGATGACTGCATGGCAGGCTGGAGGGTGGTTACCCAAGGGACCGCCCCCTGGGCAGAACTGGAAAGTTCTGAGTGTTACATAACAAGTAATGTGAAATAAAAAGGTTATGGCGCTAAACCCTATTAGTGATGAGGTGAGTTAACTTATCAAATCCTAGTGTTTAATTTTTTATATAAAAAGAGAAAGAAAAAGAAAAAAGCTGTTGGTGATACCGTGAAAAAAATATCCTAAAGCAATTTTATCCAAAACAAATTGTGTGTGATTAATGTGGAGTCAGCATTCATGTTCCATTATAATAAAAACAAAAGATGAGTATTAAATTATCATATGCGTATCAGCCTACTAAAAACATGTAAACCTTCATTAAATGTGCAAATTAGTGGAAATAATGTTAATATTCAACAGTATGTTAGTGTAAAACAGATTGTGCAAACATGTGCAAAAAAATGTGCAAAAAAGCAACTAAAGGTCAGAACAACCAAGGATCAGAAATAATTTAACCATAAAATCGCATGAAGTCGCTAAATGTGCGAATAGACAATATTTTCAACCAATAATCGCATGAAGACGCATCTGTGTCCAATATAAGTCCAAAATTAATATTTGGCTTGATAGTGCTGCCTCTTCAGACTATTGTTGTAATTGTTACAAAAAGTCAATGGGGGGTATTTGATTTACTCGTGCAAATAGTGCGGGCTTTCAATTAGAGAACTTCATCCCCGGTGCGCCACTCTGTGCTATAGTATGTGAATGCTCTCACCAGAGTTAATGCCCCTGTGGGGCTGGATGGACCTTCACAATGTAAGCCACTGTGTCGCTCTCTGGCTGCTGCTGGTGCACTGGGTGAAGCTTCGTTGTTCCGTCCGTATGGTATCCAACGTTAATTATATAAGGGAAGACATATCCATAGTGTAATACGTTCTTAACCAAATCGTTCGTTTATTAATATTAAAATCTACTCACATTTTACATTAAAAGCATGTGCATATAGGAAAAACTCCGCCGTTCGTCTCAAACGAGTGCACACAACGTGGCCACGCCCTACGCGTTTCGTCACTACGACGTCCTCTGGAGCGGCCATATTGGTGCACCTTATTGCTTAAATAGGGTGCAGTGCTCCACTACGCCTGCGCTAAAATAACAGCGCCATTTTGGGTGTGGGATGCCCTTACTCTGCTGGGGATGAATGCCATTACTCCCCCTAGTGCCCTTAGGGAAGACTGATATACTTAGCCTTGGAGCACTGCAGCCTACCCATAAACCATACTCAGTTTAGATGACATTCTTTAGTTTTTCCCATTTAACCGGACTTTTATAATTAAGAGAATAAAAATAAAAATAAAAATGACACTAAAAATACAGTAAATAAATGTATGTATAGGAATACATACATAAAATTCACGTATATAAAATTCATACATATATAAAAATTCTTACATAAAAATTCATGCATAAGAAAGGGGGGTATACATTAATACTGAAAAAACGCATACATTTGTAAAGATTATAAAAATTATAAAAATTATTTAAGGGGTTTTTTAATATTATTTAATTATTTAAGGGGTTTTTTAATATTATTTAATTATTTAAGGGGTTTTTTAATATTATTTAATTATTTAAGGGGTTTTTTATGTTTAAAAAAGTTTTTTATGCATACTAATATGTGAATGTAAATGGAGAAATTATTCCAAAGGAAAGTTTTCCAAGAGGAAAGTTTTTTTGGGAAGGAATTAAATAAAATAAAATTCTTAAGAAATAGATATATATGGAGGTACTAAGAAGGTCTGTTTAACATCGTCCTATAGGTGATTGTAATATTTGTGACTGTATGTTTAATTCCTACAGGGGAACTTTTAGATAATTTAGATCAGTCTTGTTGTAATTCCGACACATCTAATGTATTTTGAATGAATAACATTCGACCTGAACCCGAAGGTGTGGGCCATGAGATGTTAATATTGGGGTAGATAGGTTACTTATATATGTGGTTAGGTCTTATCGGGATCCTGTAATGTTATGTATGTGTATGGGTAACATTCGACTACGGAATGTTCGTCCAGCATTATCTAATGCTGAGGCAAACAGTTGACTGTTAAAAGTTAGTTAAGAAGCAATTGACTATTAAAAGTTAGTTAAGAAGCAATTGAGGTCTAATTCTATGTTCATTCCCCTTGGCTGGAGGGTATCTAAATTAAAAATCCATTTCGTTTCGTTCCTGGATATTTTGATCGTTTTGTCTTCCCCTCTCCAGTGGCCTCTTATTTTGTCTATTCCGTAGAAAATCATTTGTCCAGGGTCCCGATTGTGGAAATCCCTAAAGTGTTTGGAAACACTGTGTTTCTGGAAGCCTTTTTTGATATTTGCAATATGTTCCCTTATCCTGACTTTTAACTCCCTGGTGGTCCTTCCCACATATTGCTTATGGCAAGGACATTCAATGACGTAAGTGACGTGGGAGCTGTTACAAGTAATCAATTCTTTGATTTTATATTCTTTTCCATTAGAGGTGGAATTAAAAGTAGTTTTCTTTTTTTCTGTCTTTTTACTATTTCTGCATGGGAGGCAATTTCCGCACTTATAGAATCCTTTTAGGGTTTCGGAAATTTTTATTTGTTTTGGTGGGTCCACCACATTTTTTACTAGTTTGTTTCGGAGTGTTGGAGCCCTCCTGTAGATGAACCGTGGTTTGTTCGGCAACATGGCCTGGAGTGAGCTGTCTGCTTGTAAAATCGGCCAGTGTTTTTTGATGATACGCTCTACATCTTTATGTTGTCTGTTATACCCTGTAAGGAACGCGATGTCATGGAGGTTTTGTTTTGGTTTTGCTTTCTTGCCTTCAATAAATTTTTTCCTATCCATATGTTTTACTTCATTTTTTAATTTACGGAGATTTTCTTCTTTATATCCTTTCTTCCTAAACCTTTCGATGACTATATCCGCCTGCTTATCAAAGTCGTCAATTTTGCTACAGTTCCTGTATAGCCGTAGAAGCTGGCCTTTGGGTATGTTCCCTAGCCACCTAGAATGGTGGCAGCTATTTGTGGGGATGTACCCATTGCGATCCGTGGTCTTGAAGAAGGTGCGGGTGCCAAGATTTCCTTCGTGTTTGTAAATTTGGAGGTCCAGATAATCTACAGTCTGGGTGTTAAACTTTCCTGTGAATTTGATGTGATATATATTGTCATTGATTTCTCCAAAAAAGTCTTGCAGTTGTTCTACCGTGCCTCCCCATACCAATACAATATCGTCTATATATCGACGGTAAAATTTCAAATTTTGCCTATGCACTCCATAAATTTGTTCTTCCTCCCATCGGTTCAAAAACAAGTTTGCCACACTTGGAGCGTACTTTGCCCCCATTGCCACGCCTTTCGTCTGTGTATAGAAAGTTCCATTGTACCAGAAATAGTTCGAAGTCATTGCCATCCTTAGGCCTTCAATGATGTATCTTATTTGTTCCTGTTTTAAATCCGATAGTCGTTGTAATGCCCACTCGACACTACTGATGCCATCCTCTTGTTTTATATTTGTATATAGCGATTCCACGTCTATCGTCACCAATATGTCACTTTCACTAATGGGGATTCCATTCAAGTCCTCTAGTAGTTGCTTACTGTCCCTTAAGTATGACCTTCCTTTTGTTACCAGGGGCTGTAGGAAACCATCCACATATGCCCCCAACCTGGAAAACAAAGAATCGATTCCACTTATTATGGGTCTCCCAGGTGGGTGAGTTTGATTTTTGTGGATCTTAGGGACGTAATAAACAACTGGGGTCTTTGCCGCCTTTGGAAATAGGTATTTCACCTCTTTTTTATTCAAAATGCCTTGGTCTTTGCCTTTTTTGATATATTTCTTAAGTTTAGTTTCATATTCTGATTTCGGGTTTTTCTTCAGCTTCTTGTATGTGTCAGGTATATTCAACAAGTTCTCCATTTCTTTCTCATAGTCTTGTTTATCCAAAATGACAAGGCCGCCTCCCTTGTCTGCGGGTCTGATGATAATCCCCTTTCTCTTTTCAATTGATTTAATGGTGTCCCATATTCCTTTTCCTTTGGTTTTTCTCACCTCTATATTCCTTAGGTCATGTTCGACCATCTTTTTGAAGACCTTAATGTTTTCATCCTGCTGGACTTTGGGATTGAAGGTTGAGTTGTTTCTTAATTGCGAGTGCTGGTAAAATGTGTTAGTATCTTCCTTCGTATGTGGATTCTTGGTTGCAAAGAATTTTTTGATGTTAAGTTTTCTCACAAATCTTTGGAGGTCTATATATGTTTCAAATTTATCTAGTCCCTTATCTGGGGCAAACTTTAAGCCCATGTCCAGCACCCTGAGTTCTTCCTCCGTAAAAACCGCCTTACTTAAATTATAAATGCCCTCCCCTATTGTTCCCTTCTTCTTTTTCTGGAGGCCTCCTCTCTTTCCTCGTATGCGTTTTCTGCTCTTCTGTCTTGTATCCAGTGTGTTTCTTCCCCTCTTTGATTCCGATGATGGCCGTTTCCCCCATAGTTCCTCCTCGTATTGTCTTCTCTGGTCCATCTCGGGTTCCATCCACCATTTCTTCTGGGGGGCCCGTACTGTTGATTCCTTATTGGATATCGAAATGGTCTCCAATCTCTCTGGGGACCATGTCTCGTATCTCTCGGGCCTGGTGGTCTGTGTTCCTGTCCCCTGGGAAAAAAATCTCTTTCAAACCTCCGGTTTCTAAATGGGGTGTATTGGGGGTATTCCCTTAGAGGAGAGTATCTGTTGTGATGTCTCGGAATGTTTGGTGTATAGGGAGTATGATTCCCCCTATATCTGTCTTGCTCATATTCCCCTACTGTCCTCCCTTCGGGTCTCCTATACCCTGGTGTGTGTGGAATGTCATTTCTTACTGTTCCATCTTGTGTGTGTGTGGGTTGGTTCCACTCCTGTTCTGTGTCTTGGGTTGGGTTTTCCCTGGATTCTTCCATTATGGATAGTTCATTGTCTTCCTCGTTATAGTTGCCCTCTATTTGCCATTTGTAAACCTGCTGGTTTTTGTAATCCAGCACATCCCTCTTGAATTTCTTTTGCTTCTTTTGTTGTATTTCCTTATCATACTTTTTTATGTGTTCTTGTAAAATCTTTTCCCTATCTATATATTCTG
Source organism: Lithobates pipiens (assembly GCF_037356315.1). NCBI lineage: Eukaryota > Metazoa > Chordata > Amphibia > Anura > Ranidae > Lithobates > Lithobates pipiens. The sequence goes on from NW_027507758.1 coordinate 392,820,973, forward strand.
CTGTTTCTTTAAATGGTATGAGTTGATCCCTGAGTTGTGATATCTCTGTTTCTATGTTTTTCAATTTATGTTGGCGTCTGATCACTATTTTCTGTAGGAGTGCTCTTTCACTCGGATTGAAAAACTGATACCACTCTTCCATAAGGTGCCTATCGCTTATTGCATCATTTGGGGAGACATCCCATCTTAATCTCCTGGGTGTAATTTGTTCCGCTATATACTTTTCAAGAATGGCCACATCCCACCATACCCTCAATTGCTTCTCAAGGCTATGTTTCAGGTGTTTGAATAAACTATCCAAGTCCTGCTTTCTCCAATTTTTATTTTCAATTTATTTCACATATTTCTATCACTTAGGAGATTTGATTTTTCCATAGCGCGACTTTATTTATTTATTCATCTATATATAAGGGACCTATCGGACCCTAATTCAAAGTTGCAGCAATGGATATTTTTAAATATGTTAATAGCAGAATGGTAAACCTTGTGGAGGTATTTAATCAAGAACATGTGGTCATTAAGCAGGACTTGGATAGTTTATTCAAACACCTGAAACATAGCCTTGAGAAGCAATTGAGGGTATGGTGGGATGTGGCCATTCTTGAAAAGTATATAGCGGAACAAATTACACCCAGGAGATTAAGATGGGATGTCTCCCCAAATGATGCAATAAGCGATAGGCACCTTATGGAAGAGTGGTATCAGTTTTTCAATCAGAGTGAAAGAGCACTCCTACAGAAAATAGTGATCAGACGCCAACATAAATTGAAAAACATAGAAACAGAGATATCACAACTCAGGGATCAACTCATACCATTTAAAGAAACAGCAGAATATATAGATAGGGAAAAGATTTTACAAGAACACATAAAAAAGTATGATAAGGAAATACAACAAAAGAAGCAAAAGAAATTCAAGAGGGATGTGCTGGATTACAAAAACCAGCAGGTTTACAAATGGCAAATAGAGGGCAACTATAACGAGGAAGACAATGAACTATCCATAATGGAAGAATCCAGGGAAAACCCAACCCAAGACACAGAACAGGAGTGGAACCAACCCACACACACACACAAGATGGAACAGTAAGAAATGACATTCCACACACACCAGGGTATAGGAGACCCGAAGGGAGGACAGTAGGGGAATATGAGCAAGACAGATATAGGGGGAATCATACTCCCTATACACCAAACATTCCGAGACATCACAACAGATACTCTCCTCTAAGGGAATACCCCCAATACACCCCATTTAGAAACCGGAGGTTTGAAAGAGATTTTTTTCCCAGGGGACAGGAACACAGACCACCAGGCCCGAGAGATACGAGACATGGTCCCCAGAGAGATTGGAGACCATTTCGATATCCAATAAGGAATCAACAGTACGGGCCCCCCAGAAGAAATGGTGGATGGAACCCGAGATGGACCAGAGAAGACAATACGAGGAGGAACTATGGGGGAAACGGCCATCATCGGAATCAAAGAGGGGAAGAAACACACTGGATACAAGACAGAAGAGCAGAAAACGCATACGAGGAAAGAGAGGAGGCCTCCAGAAAAAGAAGAAGGGAACAATAGGGGAGGGCATTTATAATTTAAGTAAGGCGGTTTTTACGGAGGAAGAACTCAGGGTGCTGGACATGGGCTTAAAGTTTGCCCCAGATAAGGGACTAGATAAATTTGAAACATATATAGACCTCCAAAGATTTGTGAGAAAACTTAACATCAAAAAATTCTTTGCAACCAAGAATCCACATACGAAGGAAGATACTAACACATTTTACCAGCACTCGCAATTAAGAAACAACTCAACCTTCAATCCCAAAGTCCAGCAGGATGAAAACATTAAGGTCTTCAAAAAGATGGTCGAACATGACCTAAGGAATATAGAGGTGAGAAAAACCAAAGGAAAAGGAATATGGGACACCATTAAATCAATTGAAAAGAGAAAGGGGATTATCATCAGACCCGCAGACAAGGGAGGCGGCCTTGTCATTTTGGATAAACAAGACTATGAGAAAGAAATGGAGAACTTGTTGAATATACCTGACACATACAAGAAGCTGAAGAAAAACCCGAAATCAGAATATGAAACTAAACTTAAGAAATATATCAAAAAAGGCAAAGACCAAGGCATTTTGAATAAAAAAGAGGTGAAATACCTATTTCCAAAGGCGGCAAAGACCCCAGTTATTTATTACGTCCCTAAGATCCACAAAAATCAAACTCACTCACCTGGGAGACCCATAATAAGTGGAATCGATTCTTTGTTTTCCAGGTTGGGGGCATATGTGGATGGTTTCCTACAGCCCCTGGTAACAAAAGGAAGGTCATACTTAAGGGACAGTAAGCAACTACTAGAGGACTTGAATGGAATCCCCATTAGTGAAAGTGACATATTGGTGACGATAGACGTGGAATCGCTATATACAAATATAAAACAAGAGGATGGCATCAGTAGTGTCGAGTGGGCATTACAACGACTATCGGATTTAAAACAGGAACAAATAAGATACATCATTGAAGGCCTAAGGATGGCAATGACTTCGAACTATTTCTGGTACAATGGAACTTTCTATACACAGACGAAAGGCGTGGCAATGGGGGCAAAGTACGCTCCAAGTGTGGCAAACTTGTTTTTGAACCGATGGGAGGAAGAACAAATTTATGGAGTGCATAGGCAAAATTTGAAATGTTACCGTCGATATATAGACGATATTGTATTGGTATGGGGAGGCACGGTAGAACAACTGCAAGACTTTTTTGGAGAAATCAATGACAATATATATCACATCAAATTCACAGGAAAGTTTAACACCCAGACTGTAGATTATCTGGACCTCCAAATTTACAAACACGAAGGAAATCTTGGCACCCGCACCTTCTTCAAGACCACGGATCGCAATGGGTACATCCCCACAAATAGCTGCCACCATTCTAGGTGGCTAGGGAACATACCCAAAGGCCAGCTTCTACGGCTATACAGGAACTGTAGCAAAATTGACGACTTTGATAAGCAGGCGGATATAGTCATCGAAAGGTTTAGGAAGAAAGGATATAAAGAAGAAAATCTCCGTAAATTAAAAAATGAAGTAAAACATATGGATAGGAAAAAATTAATTGAAGGCAAGAAAGCAAAACCAAAACAAAACCTCCATGACATCGCGTTCCTTACAGGGTATAACAGACAACATAAAGATGTAGAGCGTATCATCAAAAAACACTGGCCGATTTTACAAGCAGACAGCTCACTCCAGGCCATGTTGCCGAACAAACCACGGTTCATCTACAGGAGGGCTCCAACACTCCGAAACAAACTAGTAAAAAATGTGGTGGACCCACCAAAACAAATAAAAATTTCCGAAACCCTAAAAGGATTCTATAAGTGCGGAAATTGCCTCCCATGCAGAAATAGTAAAAAGACAGAAAAAAAGAAAACTACTTTTAATTCCACCTCTAATGGAAAAGAATATAAAATCAAAGAATTGATTACTTGTAACAGCTCCCACGTCACTTACGTCATTGAATGTCCTTGCCATAAGCAATATGTGGGAAGGACCACCAGGGAGTTAAAAGTCAGGATAAGGGAACATATTGCAAATATCAAAAAAGGCTTCCAGAAACACAGTGTTTCCAAACACTTTAGGGATTTCCACAATCGGGACCCTGGACAAATGATTTTCTACGGAATAGACAAAATAAGAGGCCACTGGAGAGGGGAAGACAAAACGATCAAAATATCCAGGAACGAAACGAAATGGATTTTTAATTTAGATACCCTCCAGCCAAGGGGAATGAACATAGAATTAGACCTCAATTGCTTCTTAACTAACTTTTAATAGTCAATTGCTTCTTAACTAACTTTTAACAGTCAACTGTTTGCCTCAGCATTAGATAATGCTGGACGAACATTCCGTAGTCGAATGTTACCCATACACATACATAACATTACAGGATCCCGATAAGACCTAACCACATATATAAGTAACCTATCTACCCCAATATTAACATCTCATGGCCCACACCTTCGGGTTCAGGTCGAATGTTATTCATTCAAAATACATTAGATGTGTCGGAATTACAACAAGACTGATCTAAATTATCTAAAAGTTCCCCTGTAGGAATTAAACATACAGTCACAAATATTACAATCACCTATAGGACGATGTTAAACAGACCTTCTTAGTACCTCCATATATATCTATTTCTTAAGAATTTTATTTTATTTAATTCCTTCCCAAAAAAACTTTCCTCTTGGAAAACTTTCCTTTGGAATAATTTCTCCATTTACATTCACATATTAGTATGCATAAAAAACTTTTTTAAACATAAAAAACCCCTTAAATAATTAAATAATATTAAAAAACCCCTTAAATAATTTTTATAATTTTTATAATCTTTACAAATTTATGCGTTTTTTCAGTATTAATGTATACCCCCCTTTCTTATGCATGAATTTTTATGTAAGAATTTTTATATATGTATGAATTTTATATACGTGAATTTTATGTATGTATTCCTATACATACATTTATTTACTGTATTTTTAGTGTCATTTTTATTTTTATTTTTATTCTCTTAATTATAAAAGTCCGGTTAAATGGGAAAAACTAAAGAATGTCATCTAAACTGAGTATGGTTTATGGGTAGGCTGCAGTGCTCCAAGGCTAAGTATATCAGTCTTCCCTAAGGGCACTAGGGGGAGTAATGGCATTCATCCCCAGCAGAGTAAGGGCATCCCACACCCAAAATGGCGCTGTTATTTTAGCGCAGGCGTAGTGGAGCACTGCACCCTATTTAAGCTATAAGGTGCACCAATATGGCCGCTCCAGAGGACGTCGTAGTGACGAAACGCGTAGGGCGTGGCCACGTTGTGTGCACTCGTTTGAGACGAACGGCGGAGTTTTTCCTATATGCACATGCTTTTAATGTAAAATGTGAGTAGATTTTAATATTAATAAACGAACGATTTGGTTAAGAACGTATTACACTATGGATATGTCTTCCCTTATATAATTAACGTTGGATACCATACGGACGGAACAACGAAGCTTCACCCAGTGCACCAGCAGCAGCCAGAGAGCGACACAGTGGCTTACATTGTGAAGGTCCATCCAGCCCCACAGGGGCATTAACTCTGGTGAGAGCATTCACATACTATAGCACAGAGTGGCGCACCGGGGATGAAGTTCTCTAATTGAAAGCTCGCACTATTTGCACGAGTAAATCAAATACCCCCCATTGACTTTTTGTAACAATTACAACAATAGTCTGAAGAGGCAGCACTATCAAGCCAAATATTAATTTTGGACTTATATTGGACACAGATGCGTCTTCATGCGATTATTGGTTGAAAATATTGTCTATTCGCACATTTAGCGACTTCATGCGATTTTATGGTTAAATTATTTCTGATCCTTGGTTGTTCTGACCTTTAGTTGCTTTTTTGCACATTTTTTTGCACATGTTTGCACAATCTGTTTTACACTAACATACTGTTGAATATTAACATTATTTCCACTAATTTGCACATTTAATGAAGGTTTACATGTTTTTAGTAGGCTGATACGCATATGATAATTTAATACTCATCTTTTGTTTTTATTATAATGGAACATGAATGCTGACTCCACATTAATCACACACAATTTGTTTTGGATAAAATTGCTTTAGGATATTTTTTTCACGGTATCACCAACAGCTTTTTTCTTTTTCTTTCTCTTTTTATATAAAAAATTAAACACTAGGATTTGATAAGTTAACTCACCTCATCACTAATAGGGTTTAGCGCCATAACCTTTTTATTTCACATTTTTATTTCCCTCTCCTCCCCAATAAGGAAGTGAGGGCTTCAGGCACAGGCAGCTCTAACCCAGTATATTTCCTTTCCTTTCTCCAATTTTTATTTCCAATTTATTTCACATATTTCTATCACTTAGGAGATTTGATTTTTCCATAGCGCGACTTTATTTATTTATTCATACATAACAAGTAATGCCTAGTATTCTCCTAGTGGTGGGCATAACAACCCAATGGCTAAGAGAGGAGCTGTGTCGGTCAGTGAATATAAGAGAAATATATTTTTTAAGTAAAATCCAGCACTGGCTTTTGTCAGCATTGCCTACGTGGTGGGGATAGGAATGACATCAGTTGTGGGGATAGAGATGACATTAGTAACAGTGGTGGTGGTGGGGATAGGAATGACATAAGTGGTGAGTATAGGGATGACATCAGTGGCAGTGGAGAGGAAGGGAGTGACATCAGTGGTGATGGGGATAGAGCTGACATCAGTAACAGTGGTGGTGATAGGAATGACATCAGTGGTGAGGATAGGGATGACATCAGTGGCAGTGGTGAGGATATTAATGACATCAGTAACAGTGGTGGGGATAGGAATGATATACCACTGCTACTGATGCGATCCCTTTCACTGATGTCATCCCTATCAACATTGTCAAGATGGATATGGCTGCTAATTGTAAGGTTTTTGGCTACTATCGACTATTTGTTTGTAAAATCTCCTGTAACAGGTATGGCCATAAATAAATATGGAATAAAAAAAAAAAAAAATGCCAATACGCATATTCTTCCTTGCCCATAAACTCGTAGCCTAAAAGCGGTTGTCCCTCGTCCTCCTGCATTTTCTCAATGGCAAAGCACTGTTATTGCCATCTTGGTGAAAGATTGCTGTAACAGCACAGGCTGGACAAAATGCTGAGCATCATCTCAGGGATTGTTTTGATTTTGCCATAACACTGGCATGTTGTTTCTGGAGAGATCCAGTAAGCTGCCGTTACCATCTTAATGCTCTTGTTTTTAAACAATTTATTTTAAAAACACTCCGCTGGTTTTGGAGGCTTGAAGCAAGCCAAGCACATTTGTGAAGCAGACTGTTGTGCGTTATACATGGGTACACAGTAGTATGGCGGAGCCACTGCTTTATAAATGGGCCTCCTAATTTGCTAAACCACTGTATTTAATAAACAAATGCCTTTTTAAAAAAATGCTTGCTTTCACTTTTTTTTCATCCTTTGTTGCACCTCACTGCTGTGCATCTCCTGTAGCCATTTCCCATCTACATTAATGCACTCCAGTGATGGCTGCATGATATTTCTCAGGGTGGGCTTCCTAATGGTGATGCCAGTGTGACATCGAAGTAGCATAGTAAAGAGACAGGGCATAGCAACCTATAGCCAGATATTCCTGCACATAGAGGCAATGGGTGGGTATAACTAGAACTAAAGATGCAGTTTAAAAATATATTATTAAAAAAAAAAAAAAATGACCTGAAATTACATTCTTAAAATCCTGTTCTCCATTCTGTTAAAATCCCCCCTTCCCCTATGACTGCTTACTACAGGCTTTTAAATAGAGATAATCAGCCTGAAAGCAAAATTTCTGCTCCGTTTCTGCTTTGGAAAACCAATAAAGCTCAGCAAGACCTGTATCATAGGAAGACGTACATTTTTTTTTTTTTTTTAAACCAATAAGTACAACATTGCCTCAAAAGGATTGTAGTTAATTTTTCATGCATGAACTCTGAATAAAGTGGCATTAGCTGCATTCATTTTTATCTTTTAGGCTCAATTTCTAGTAACATCACACTATTCAAATCATTCAAAGCACCTGTGTGTGCAGTGGCGTAACTAGAACCTTCAGGGCCCCGATGCAAGCAACCATGAAGGGCCCCCCTGAACCCCAGCCGAGTCCGGCGGTGGAACTCCAGGGCGTGGTCACAGGTATGACCTTTGTGAGTCCTGTAGTTCCACCACTGGTATCAGTTGTTTTTTTTATTATTTTTTTTACATTTTTAGGTGCCCCATTGGGGGACTGTCCCTAGGCAGGATGGGGTCCCCGTCCCCAGAAGAGATGAGGTCCTTTTCTCCAGGGCAGATGAAGTTACTGCTCCCAGGTGAGAAGGGGTCCCTGTCCCCAGGGGAGGTGGGGGTCCCTGTCCCCACGTGAGAATGGGTCCCTGTCCCCAGGGGGAGATGGAGGGGGTATGTAATGGTGTGTGGGGGATGGGGTCCTCTCACTCACCATGACCAAGCTGTAGGCCGCGCACTCATCCATGTTGGCCTGGGCTCCATCCAGTGTGCTGGACGGGTGATCGGCATATCTCGCAGAAAGACCTTTCATCATCTGTGTATGACGGGGGAGGAGGGGGGCTGGCAGACAAGCCTGCAGTGTCCTCCGGGGAGCCGTCCCTCATAGGGCTGCACTGCATCTGTGTGCTTAAAGTTTGTTTACCCAGGAGAAGCATGCATCGCAGTGTGGGCCAGACTCTGGCTGGGGAGAACATACATCGGACTGAGCGGCAATGCATGGAGCAGGAGAAGGGTACTCTGAGGAGCCGGCCGAGGACACAGGTCATGCGGGAATGCACAACTAAAGAGCAGCCAGTGTGACAGTCGAGCATGGAGCTCTGCTAGTCACCCTCCACCTCCAGCCACCTGTGTGCATGGTGCACTGGTACCCCTAGCTGCCTATGCTGCTGCCGGCCATATGTAGAGGGGGCTGCATGGGCCCCCTGCATCACAGGGCCCAGTTGCGGTCGCGACTGCTGCACCCCCTATAGTTACGCCCCTGGGTGTGCGCCTTCTGGTAATTGGAGCGTGCTCCAGCTCTAGGTGGGAGCCGAGCGACGCTGCCTCCAAATAATTTACACAAAAGAGTGCTGGTTGTTTTGGTGCCATGCTGACCACATGCAAATGTGAAATATTTTAGCTATGTTTTATGGCTTGTTTACCAAAAAACACCCTATGCTATAAGAGCTTTTTTGTTGGTCTTTTTGTATCCACTGGTGATATGGTGAAGAGAAAGAGAAACAGGTGGAAAACGAAATACAGATCTGGCATACCTGGGGCAAATGGAGTGGTCTTCATACCAATATAAAGCGCACATTGACCTTAGTTTTTTGAAGGGATACTTATGATCTGGTCAATGAGCATTTTTTTCCCAGCACATTAGGTGTGTGGTCTTATATTGGTGGAGAAGCAGAACACCACACAATTTGGCAAATATTAAGGACTTGCATTGCACCATAACCATTATTTATGTTAATAAAAAATAAAAGAAAGAAGATTTTTCACGTAGTGTCTATTGCAATTGTTAGCATGTAAAGCACAATTTTTCATTTGAATTACAACATAAAAAAAAAGGAAACTGGGTGATGAGGAGTTGATAAAAAATGCACCAGGACAGGCTCCTTCACAGTGCACACCAGCTGCTGCAGTATAAATTCGGCAGCTGGTGTGAAAAAGACTAAAATATTCTAGCATTAAAGTGTCACTAAGCCCCAAAACAAAGCATCAGTGCTTAATCTCACAACCAATGGTACCTGCGTAATGCCCAGAACAATTACTGTGTTCTGTGCATCCCCAGGCAGGCAGTCCTATTCATGTCTTTTGGAACACAGTGGCTGCATGATCACAGCCGCTGCTCGCAATCTGATATCTGTGTGATGCAAGGCTCATAGATTGGAAGCAGCAGCTGTGTCAGTGCAGCTGCTTCGTCCCAATAGACATAAATGGGACTCCTGCACGGGGAAGCACAGAACACCTGTGCATTCTGTGTCTAATAGTACAGCTTGTCACGGTGCTCCTGATCCCCACACCAGTGACAATGTCACCAGGCCAGAGAAGCCAGGAAATGCTCTCCTGATCACCACCAAATTAGTGCAGTGCTGCCTCTGGGCGGTTTATTGACCACAATTTGCCTGAAGTTTGGACTGATCCTTTGCCTGTTTATTGATCAGGTCGCTGTCTGTCGCCTGAACTGACCCCATCTGGACGTCCTGCTATGTTCTTACGAGACCCCAGTCCCAGCTATCCCCTGCGGACCACCACAGGAACATTTATATTTCCTTTCTTTAGCTTCCTGTACTTCATGGAGACTGAACATGGCATTCCTGAGGGCAGCCATGTACCAGTAGGCTAGGCTGATTTGTTGAATAGGAATGGAGCCTGCTATAGGTGACAATACACTAAGCCATCTTCCCTGACCACTTGTACAAAGACAACCATTACAGCACATGGTTTTATTTGCAGTGTTTGCATTTTTATACACAAAATGCAATGTCCAGTACATAATCAAAAGTCCAAACACTGGACATGCGGTAACCACATACTCAGGAGGAGGAGCAGAACATGTTTTGATGTGAAACTCAAAGTATGCGTGTGTGAGAAATATCTTATAAAACTGACAACTTTGTGTAAAAATAAATAAATAATTACACATTTTCAATTTCTTTCTGCATTTTCCAAAAGCTTGTGGCAAAAATATGAAGTTTTCAAAAGACTCACAGTGATTCTTAAACACCTTGGTGTGTTTTACTCTCCAAAATGTGGTCATTTTGTGGGTGTTTCCACTGCCCTAGTGCTTCAGGGCCTCTAAAAATGCATGCGACAGGCAGAAAATTGGATGTGTAGTTAATGCCTCTGAAAAGTCTGCTCCTTGGATTTTGGGCCATTCCATGTGATAAAAAAAAAAAATTCACACATATCCCCATACTCGAGGCAAGTAGCAGAATGTGTTTGGAATATAAATGTAAGTATACCTATGTTTTTTATAATAAATATAAATATAAATATATATATATTTTTTTTTAATTACTAAATGCCTTGGACTGTCTACTTTCCAAAAAGTGGTAATTTAGGGGGATATTTGCACCGTCCTACGATCAACTTGTGAACAACTAGCCTGCTGGATTTTGCATGCGATTATCGCTAGTGTCTGGTATAGCCAGTGGTAATGATCACTGTCTTCTCCCAGTGAGGATGGATTTTCCTGCAGGGAAAATACAATGGCTCAGTGGGAGAGATTCCAATGTCAACACTGCAGGAAAGCTATGTGCCTCGTGTATGGCCTGCCCAATTTTCCTTCAAAGCGTAATAGTGTTGAAAACTGGCATGGCCAGGAAAAGGGTGAAAAAGTCCAGTCTTGAAGTGGTTAAATTACATAGCTAAATGGAAACTAGGTATGGTTTTTCCTCATGCATGAACAACTGTTCAAGAAACTATTATGCTTAATTATTTATCAAAAATAAATAAAAAGCTGTCTGTTTGTCAGAGCTCAGAGGATTAGGTGAATTAGGCGGACTAAAAATGCACGTTCACTAGAGACTTGTTATTTTGCTGTCCTTATTACCTGCAGAAGAAAACCTTTTCCTGTGCAGACAAAACTATACCATAAAGGTCTATATGCAATGCTAAATTGTAAACTTTCATAAACCGCATCATTAAAAAGGAGTTCTAAGGCTTAGTTGGGTTTGTTCTCCTAGGTAAACTATTACTCACGTTGTTTCCACTCGTCTTCCACAATGATTCATGTTTAGTAAGAATTATAATTTCCCTACAGAAAAAAGGGATAGGGTCTCTTGTGATCTGGTTGTATCATTAGGAGTTACTTTGCCTCTGCAATGTCCTCTTAACAAACATGTACCCTTAAAGCCTGCCATGTAGGATCCCAGAAGAATTGGGTTCCAGGCTTGTTCCATTTCACTTGTTCTCCATATTAGTTAATAAAAAAAGAACTACTCCTTTGTCATGATGTTCTGCATAAACAAAAGAACAAACCATATTTAGGGAATGTATGTGAATAAAAGTACAAAGTCTGCCATATTTGAGTTTTTATAGAAAAAAGGAGCTGGTTTATCTAGGGAGTCATGGGCCAAAAATGAGCAGACAGAACAGGAATTCAGACTTCAGTGGCTGTATACTCTAACTCCATCTTTTCCTAAAATAGTAAAATACACCCAGCACTGTTAGGATTCCACCACTCCATCAATTAATGCATCGCTGTCAGGAGAAACCAAAAGGCTTTAATTCAGACTTGTTAATAAAATTAAAAGGGCATGTTTCCAATTGCTTTGCCCATTTAATAAATAGCTCTACTCAACCCTTTACTAAACCCGGTTTAGCAATACAGACAAATCGGTAAACATTTTACAGTATATGAACAATGAACAGGTCATGAAAGGAAGGCAGACAACAAATAAGGTTCCAGCCAGGTCCTCTCCTGTAGTACACCGCTGGGAGTGCTGGCAAGGACAGAGCTCATCTCAGCTTCAATGATGCAGACAAAAAAGATCCTATGCGCCACACATCACTGCAAGACCCTGTGGATAGGTGAAAGGAAAGCTTCAGCCCGCGCTCTAGTCAAGCCACACCTCTAACACATTTCATTCTGCCCCAGATCTTAATCATGATTGGCTTAAGCCCAGGCAGAGGCTGTCACTTCACGTATCCACCAGGGTCTTATAGTGCTGTGCAACACATATGACCTTTTTTGCCTATGGAAAGAAGGAAGCCAGGCAGTTCAAAATAAAAATAAAAAAATGGTGCATGTTTTATGCTAAAAACAGTACTGTATACATTTCGGTTCCATGCACACTAGGCAGAAGATAAAATGCCAGCACTGCTGGCAGAAATAAAAACAGGATAAAAAAAAAAAAGCTCCTATGGAGCATATTGTACATGCGTTTGCATTAATAATTATTTTTCCCCAAAACACTAGAAAAAAAAAAAAAAAAAGGGGGGGGGGGGGTTCTTGAAAAACGCTAGATGCCCCTAAACAGTAGGTTTATGGGCAGGAAGCATTTTTTCTGCCCGAAAGCTCCTCTTAAAAAAAGCACTTGTATGTTTTTTTCAGCCTGGAAATGCTCCTCTACAAATATGCCTGTAAATGCCCAAATGTGCATAGTAACATAGGCCAACATAAACATTGCTTCTACAGGCTGAACAAAAAAAATAAAACTCCAAAACGCTTGTATAAGTGGTAGCTTTTTTTTTTTTTTTTGAAGTGTGCATGAGGCCTTTGAAGGTGAGGATTTGCACAAATCATGCTAGCATGGCCACCATTTGCTCTTGACTAGAGGATATCATAAAAACAGTCCAGCACGAAACAATAAAACCAGGACAAAAAGTTCTGTTTTACATCGTGTAATGGATTTGACTTGATGATGTATACAAGATACAGAGTTTGTTCTTACCTCGGTAGTATGCTTTAGTAATTGCATCAAATTCTTCTTGTCCAGCTGTGTCCCACAGCATAAGCCGAACATCTTCCTCATTTATCCTACAGGATGGGAAATAAATAATAATAAAAAAAAAAAAAAAAAAAAAAAAAAAAACACGCGTTAAACGATTAAAACAAAAAAAATAATTCTCAGTTTCCAAATTTTGTCTTCTCACTATTTTTGTTTAAATATTTCCTGGGTCATTATGATTGATTAAAAACTTTAGTTTACTTGTACAGGCAGTTCCCTAGTTACAAACATCTGACCTACAAACGACTTCTACTTACAAATGGAAGGAGACAACAGGAAGTGAGAGGAAATTTACCCCTAGGAAGGGAAAGTCACTCCTTTAAGAGTTATTGTGGGAAAAAGGTGTCTCCACTGATGCTTTATCACCATGGCTTGCTTCCATAACAACCCAAAATGTTCAAAAAAACTATTGTCATTGGGACAGAAAGTAAGGTGAAATCTTCTGAACAGGGGCACAGACAGCAAAACAAACATTACAGGGGTGATAACCCTTCCCTTCTAAAATGGCTGGAGTTACAATGAAATAAAAACAAACACAGGTTGACTTGCGCTGATACACGCACCGACGTGCGCTGATGCACGTGCAGTGCATTTTGCAGGATTTCCTGTGATTTTCACATCCTGTGGGTCACAAAACAAAAACAGAGCAAAATTTTCTTTAACTGCATTGACCTGCATTTTACATATGTTGACTGTGTTGCGTTAAAATGCAACATGTACGCATGTACAGAAAGCAGGTCAATGCAGCATTGTAGCGTAAACAGGACAAAAACAAAAAACTAAACAAAACACTGCACTAGTTATTTTAGCAGTTATTGGTGACACCGATAGGCATGTTACAAAATGCCGCTTTTCATTTATATAGCACTGAAATATCCTGCTCCATCACATAGTACACAGATCATTCACTCCAGTTTCTGCTCTGGAATATCCTACAGTCAAACATCCCCACCAAGTCATGTTGACAAAAATAATGGCGTACGGTGTCAAAAGGAAAGTTAGCAAACTGTACATTTTTGGGTTGTAAGAGGAAACCGAAGCTATGGAATCCAGACACTGGGGCAATATACACCTCCATGCAGAAAAGGTCCCTGGGTGGAACACTTGACTGCTATAGCGCCAATCACTACAAAGGTTTTGTATTTGTTATCTACAGAATCAACATTCCAACTTAAAATGGATTGCTATGAAACATGCTAGGTTTAGGAAACAAACTAGTTATTCTGACACACAACAAAATGTGCAGTCAAAAGGAAAACGAGCAAACATTACATTTTTGGGAGGAAACCTGAGCTAGAAATTATAGACACAGAGGCAATATACACCACCATGCAAATTGTGGTGGTGGTACAAAATGTCTAAACCGCTGGCAACAAAACATTAGTACACACCAAATTAGCCATTTTCTCTCCCCTGTGTTATATGACTCTTTTGTGTTACAAGGTCTCAGGTGTGAATGGGGAGCAGTTGTGTTAAATTTGGCGTCATCACTCTCACTCTCTCATACTGGTTACTGGAAGTTCAACATGGCACCTCATGGAAAATAATTCTCTGGAGGATCTGAAAAAAAAGAATTGTTGCTCTACATAAAGATGGCCTAGGCCAGTGATGGCAAACCTTGGCACCCCAGATGTTTTGGAACTACATTTCCCATGATGCTCAACTACACTGCAGAGTGCATGAGCATCATGGGAAATGTAGTTCCAAAACATCTGGGGTGCCAAGGTTCACCATCACTGGCCTAGGCTATAAGAAGATTGCAAAGACCCTGAAACTGAGCAGCAGCATGGTGGCCAAGACCATACAGAGGTTTAACAGGACAGGTTCCACTCAGAACAGGCCTTGCCATGGTCCACCAAAGAAGTTGAGTGCACGTGCTCAGCGTCATATCCAGGGGTTGTCTTTGGGAAATAGACACATGAGTGCTGCCAGCATTGCTGCAGAGGTTGAAGGGTGGGGCGTCAGCCGGTCAGTTTTTAGACCATACACTGCATCAAACTGGCCTGCATGGCTGTCATTCCAGAAGGAAGCCTTTTCTAAAGATGATGCACAAGAAAACCCGTAAACAGTTTGCTGAAGACAAGCAGACTAAGGACATGGATTACTGGAACCATGTCCTGTGGTCTGATGAGACCAAGATAAACCTATTTGGTTCAGATGGTTTCAAACGTGTGTGGTGGCAACCAGGTGAGGAGTACAAAGGCAAGTGTGTCTTGCCTACAGTCAAGCATGGTGGTGGGAGTGTTATGGTCTGGGGCTGCATAAGTGCTGGCAGTACTGGGGAGCTACAGTTCACTGAGGGAACCATGAATGCCAACATGTACTGTGATATACTGAAACAGAGCATGATCCCCTCCCTTTGGAGACAGGGCCACAGGGCAGTATTCCAACATAACAACCCCAAACACACCTCCAAGACAACCACTGCCTTGCTACAGAAGCCGAGGGTAAAAGGTGGACTGGCCAAGCATGTCTCCAGACCTAAACCCTTTGAGCATCTGTGGGGCATCCTCATACGGAAGGTGGAGGAGCGCAAGGTCTCCAACATCCACCAGCTCTGTGATGTCATCATGGAGGAGTGGAAGAGGACTCCAGTGGCAACCTGTGCCACTCTGGTGAACTCCATGCCCAAGAGGGTTAAGGCAGTGCTGGAAAATAATGGTGGCCACACAAAATATTGACACTTTGATACCAATTTGGACATTTTCACCTAGGGGTGTACTCCCTTTTTGTTGCCAGTGGTTTAGACATGAATGGCTGTGTGTTGAGTTATTTTGATGGAACAGCAAATTTGCACTGTTATACAAGCTGTAAACTCACTAGCAAAGTGTAATTTCTTCAGTGTTGTCACATGAAAAGATAGAATAAAATATTTACAAAAATGCAAGGGGTGCACTCCCTTTTGTGAGATAATGTACACACACACACACACACACACGGCAGTGCCCTGTCACTGTGAAAAGAGGCAGTTTGAGTCTAGCTGATAGCTTTACAGTCTTGGCTAGCAGGGTTGTGGACAGTGTTTGCGTCACCTAGGTTTCCTCATCTATATGGGGTTAGTGGGTTTGTGCCTGCAAACAAACTTTTTGACTGCTCAGAAAGTTCTTCTGTGGTTCCTGCAGCCCAAAAAGCTTTATAGAGCTTTGGGTGGGATAAAGCTTCCAATCCTAAGTACATGTTTACATGATAATAAGTTCCCGAATTATTGTGCAGCTGTGCACAAGTCCTTTTGTGTAAGGCTTGAGGCACCTCCCCAGGAGACAAACCGCTGCAGGAGAAACCTGTATGAACAGACACTAGGAGAGTGTGTCCACTCTAGCCTCAAGAGGAGCAGATCAGGCTGTTACCTAGGAGAATGTTATTATCTGTTCAAAGACAGACTTAAGAGCCTGAAGCAGACCAAACAAAGCCAGCAGTGTGTGTGTGTGTGTGTGTGTGTGTGTGTGTGTGTGTGTGTGTGTGTGTGTGTTATAGATACGCCACATTGGTTATGTTATCATCTAAAAATGCTAGCTGCATGGTCATGCTGATCCAATAACTTGCATACTTTGAGTGACCTGAATCAATACATTGATTAGTAGTTGCGGTTGTAGATTTAAAGAGAAACTGCCAGGAGAAAAAAAAAAAAACGAAAGCCATACCCGATTTGAACTTTTGTGGCAACAAACTTTAACGGCTATGGAGATTAACCAAAAGTTAAAGAGTTCTAAATTGGCATATTTAACTTAAAGGCAATAAATCAATGCCCTACAGCAACACCCCACCATCCTCTACAATCCTTTAGAATATTTATATGTGCAATAGAAATAGACAGACCAACTATAGATTTGATAAAGTTTACTTACTGAATTTGCCTTTCCAGAAAATCTACGCCAATGGTCTTTTTGTAATCCTTTGTAAATATGCCTTTGCAGTATCTTTGTATCATGCTTGATTTTCCAACAGCACCATTCCCTACTACCACCACTTTAATGGCCACTTCCATATCTTCTTCTAACATCGTGCTTGCCTTGTGTGATCACAGCCGTTTACCGTCTTAAATTTTCAACCTGTAAAATTTATAAAGGATATGTTAAAAGCCACAATCTATAGAAGAAAACGTGTGCCCAGACTACGGACATTCAACTACCGTATTTACATAGTCAAACAAGAAAGAAAATGGTGTCAAAACAAACTATTACAGACTGCAATAGCTGCTTGTAATGTAAATGTTATTCCTTCTCGAAGATCCTCCAAAATTGCAACAAAGACTTTGAAGTTGGGTTTCAGTCAGTTTCCAACATCTCAGAAACATGTGCTGCGCTTTAACCACTTGCCACCCAGGCCAATCCTGACATTTCTCTCCTACATGTAAAAATAATCTTTTTTTGCTAGAAAATTACATAGAACCCCCAAACATTATGTCTTTTTTAGCAAAGACCCTAGAGAATACAGTGGCGTTTGTTGCAACTTTTTATCACACTGTATTTGTGCAGCAATTTTCTCAAACGCGTTTTTTTGGGAAAAAGAGTTTTGTGCTAAAAACAAAAAAAATAAAATAAAAAAAACAGTAAAGTTATCCCAATGTTTTTGCATAATAATAATGTTTTTATTGTTAATTATACTTTTTTTTTTTTTTTTTTTTAAAAAAGCATCAAACTAAAAAAAAAAAAGTGTCATTCAGATATCCCCGTCCAAAGTCAATGACATCAAATGACGGTGGGCAGGCAGGAAGGAGTTAAAGAGCGAGCATCCCTACAAGATCTGCTCTCATAGGGGGTCAATTAACTAACATTTGCCGAATGCGATAACGCAGTCACATAGCTCATTTGCATAAAATTATTGCATGCAGTAAATTAAGTCCAATTCACTTTCATGGATTGCTCAGAATATGTAAATACTTTAGTTTGCATGATCTTGGCACAGGTTAATTTTAAAGAATCTGTGCACTTTCATACATCTGTATGTATGCATGCATTTGTGGGAGGGAGAGGGTGGGATCTATTGGGTCAGGGGATCATAAAGCAAAAGTGCATTTTGTATGAAATTACACGTCTCTTTTCAGATAAGTTAATCGGTCCAGCCAGTCAAGCCAAAACTATTATTTTACTGTTTGGCACATATTGCACAGTTAAACCCTCCAAAGATTTAGTATATCCTTAGGGGATTCCACTGAGGAGCCCTCTGCTTTTAATTTTCCAGGTCCATACACCTGCTGTGGCTGCTAAAAGGGTGTCCTGGACCACTCTTCAGGGAGGCCTGGCTTTCCCTAACCTCCAGTTGTACTATTGGGCGGTTGTACTTGTTACGGTGCGTTGGGGTTTCAACCAGCCTAGTCACAACCCAGCGGTCCAGTTGGAGGCTGCCCTTCTTGGTTCCTATGCTGTGATGACTAATTTAGTTTATCGTGGTCCTATACGTACAAATGATTAGAGTTTGGGTGCAAGCTAGGGGTAATTATGGGAAAGACGCTACCTACTCGCCTCACGTACCTCTCTGGGGTAACCCACAACTAGGACACCTAGGTCAGATTCCAGATCCCCAATTATGGGTGGCTAAGAAGGTTGTGGCTCTGAAGCATGTTGACTTAGATGGGAGAATTTCTTCCTTTGCTGAATTATGGAAGAGGTTTTCCTTGCCTCAGTCTTTTCGTTATTATCAATTGAGACTTCAAGCCCAACTTCAGTAGCCAACTAATCAGGAAACTGACAGTATAGAGCAGGCATGTCCAACGTCCGGCCTGCGGTCCGGTTTTGAATGGGCTGCCTGGCTACCTAAACCAGCCTCTCTCAACCAGTGTGCCGCATGTGAGAAGCTCTGTCAGCTACAAAAGCGAAAGCAAAGTGCAGGGGAGTGTGCTGTGCTCTCCGCTTCCCTCTACAGTGCAGTACCCGGATGAGGAAGCTGGAAAGGTACAGTACTGTGCTAAAAGCTAGATTCCTTTTAAAAGGGCTTTATTAATGCGTCTGTGCATGTGTCTGTGCGTATGCATGCATGTGTCTATGTGTGCATATGTCTGTATGTATGCATGCGTATGTATGCGTGTGTGTCTGTATGTGTATGCATGTGTGTGGGCGCATGGGTCTGTATGTATGTATGTATGTATCTTTTAATCCGGACTCCCCCCATTCCTGTACCATCAGAACTGCATTTGTAGGGCTTGTGTGTGATAGCAGCCAGGAGTGCTGCTCCTCTGAAAAGCAATCCATGCACAGATCGCTTTTCTGAGGCATTTGAAAGGTGGTAAAGAGGCATTATGTTGCCTCCTCACCACCCGTTTTAACCCCGTAAATGCAGCATCACTATACCGCAACTGTGCAATCCACACAGTTGCGGGGTAGTTGAAATGCAGGCCCATTCACCCTGGGTATACCTCCAGCTGCAGCCACAGCATGTGTACATCCTCAGCTGCTCCATCTGCAGCTAAAGGGGAAGAAGTTAGGGGTGGTAAAAACAGCTTAACCATGTGGTTTTACTGCCCCCTCCAACCTGACATGTGAGCAAGCCCTTGGTTCACATCTGTGTGGCTGCATGTAGGGCAGCCCATTCATTTCAATGGGCTTCCCTACCCACAAAAATGCAGGGAAAGAAGTCCAAGCTTTTTTTTATTGCACTGCACCAAAAGCACCCTACGTTTTCCAATGTGTGGGGTACCATTAAGAATTAACGCTACCCCTAAAGAGCAGAGCATTCGCCTGTGTGTCAGGAACAAGTGCAACAAAGGCAAGAGAATTCTTGTTGGGCAGTGTATTAGTGCTCGAAAAAACACAGACCAAATTTTAATGGTTCAAAGAATGTCAGGCAAAATGGTTGGCCCTCAGGCATGTTCATTTCATCAAATATGGCCCTCTTTGAAAAAAGTTTTGGACACCCCTGGTATAAAGCGACTGTTGACATCCAGACTTCTTGATAAACCTCTGTGACAAGAATCACTTTGGGCAGAGGGGGCTTGTGTTGAAAGACTGAAGGGGCCCTTTCACTTGGGACATTAATTTTTCTGAACAATATCCCTCAAGAAATATATGAAGATAAAATCACATTTCACCTTTTTGACTGCTGGAATATTGTATGAGCTTAGTCTCAGACAGTTGTATACTTTTTACCAGATCATTAGAGGTGTGGCTGTATCCACTTGTTCTATTGTTTCTGTTTGTCTACCCATTATGGGATATATATGTGCTTCTAGCATGTAGACTGAGGGCAGGGTGGACTGGGGATTGCTCCAACAGCCCTCCCTGCCGATAAGATGGTCTACTAATGAGAAGTTTGAATGTACCTGTGTGTCTCTTGTTACTGAATGTAGTTTACCCCACCCTGTGTCATTATGCAAAGAAGGGGGGGGTCCCCTGAGCGTAATGACAGCGGATGGTCAGCAAGTGGTTAAGCAAGCTGATCCAGGCAGAAATGAGATCGGACAAGAGCTACTGAGCCCTCCACTGGTATGTAGCCCAAGTGTGCACATGGACAGTGGATAAGAGTCCGATGGAAGGCTTGACTGGAGGCTGATCATGGACCATTGGGGGGCAATCTGGAATGGTGTTTGGAAGAAATCATGGATTACTGAGACTGAATGTCTTGGAAGTACCCTGGGCACAAGAAGATTTGGAGTTTCTGGCCGTTCAGGAATCGGTGCTGGAGATTGCTTACAAACAGCTGCTAGACTATGCTGAGCAGCAGGGCGGGGCTCTCTTTGGCTGGGACTATCCAGAAGGATGAGCTCAGGCGTGTTCACAAACAGTACGTGCAGAGCCCGCCAGAAATTCAGCACTTCGGAGCGCTAATAACAGGCAGTGAGACATTGTCCCGATGCGTGGCTGCAGAGATCAGGAAATGTCTCACCGCCTGTGATTACCGCTATGCAATGCCGACTTCCTGGTGGGCTCTGCACGTGTTGTTTGCGAACATGCCAGAGCTCATCCTTATCCAGAAGTACCAGCCGACAGTCCTGAAGGGTCGGTAATGGGGCAGAGTAACAGTGTGCTTTACTCACCTCGAGCTATGGGTGGCATCTGAACTAATTTTTTTTGTCTTCAAAAAAAGGCCTATAAACCCACAGTAAACGAACCTGTGTACATGTACTCAAAAGATAACATTGAATGAGTTCAGGCAAAAAAAGTGTCCAACTGCCTCTGAACGTCTGTTTAGCAGCAGCAGTCTACATGGGGCCTAAACAAACCTTCACTCCCATCCAGTGATTTAGTCAACAAAAACACTATTTTTGACTAAAGCAATTCAAATGACTAAAATGGCATATTAGGCAAAGCACTATGGACTAGTCATGTGGGCATGAATTACGTATGCATTCGCTTCTGTGCACAAGCACGCGGGACAGGGGGCGCTAAACATTTTTTTGACTTTACACTTTCTCAAAAAAAATAAAAGTTTTCGATCACTTTTATTCCTATTACAAGGAATATAAACATCCCTTGTAAAAGGAATAGTGCATGACTGGTCCTCTTCATGGACATCATAACTTCGCACCCAGGCCTCCAAGGGTCATAGAGATGACTGGGGACCATCTGGTCACCAGAAATCTCTATGCTTAACTTCCAGCAGTGACCGATTCATTCTCTGGCTCGCCAATTGCTATGATTGTTCTTAAGGTGCAGAGAATCGCTGGCCAAAAAAAAGAGGATATCTGAAGAATGGCAGGCATCATTCAAATACTCCCACTCAAAAGTCAATGAGGCCATAAGACATCCTTGAGCTGGAAGTGGTTAAGGTGTTTCCGATGACAGGAGGAAGGACAGGGTTTCTGACCATGTGAACACTGTGATTGGCTGTCACAGCCATAACATGATTGGAAATCTCCAGATCGCAAATAGAGATCGGAAGCTTTCCGTTAGCCGCCCGTAATGGTGTCGGGAGTGCACAGGGCACGCACACTTGGCACAGCTCTGTGTACATTCAGGTACGCATATATGTGCCCTGTTGGCATTTAGGCCCACCCACCGAGAGGCTGCATATATGCACACTACCGGCGCAGAGTGGTTAAAGCTGAATTCCAGGTAGATATAAAAAGACAAATAAATGCAGCAATGCAAGTATCTGAATCTTACGATCCACTAAACAGTGGAGCCCAGACTGGGAGAGGAAGTAGCAGCACAAGGAACCAGTTAGTTGCTGCAGTGTTCATGCGCCAACATGAAACATGCTTATAGAAAAGTGCAGAGTGACAGAGGGCAGAGCTCACCAGTGTCTTATTTCTCCTTTTACTGTTCGGTCACAGGCTGGAGCAGGGACAAGAGCTTTAAACGTTTACTTTATTTCAACATGACTGCGCAACCAGTGCACAAAGCAAGGTCCATAGAGACATGGATGAAGGAACTTGAGTGGCCTGTACGGAGTTCTGACCTCAATCCGATAGAACACCTCTGGGGTGAATTAGAGTGGAGGCTGCAAGCCAGACCTTCTTGTCTGCATCAGTGCCTGACCTCACAAATGCGCTTCTGGAAGAATGGTCAAACATTCCCATAGATATACTCCTAAATCTTGTGGACAGCCTTCCCAGAAGAGTTGAAGTTGTTATAGATGCAAAGGGTGGGACAACTCAATATTCAACCCTATGGACTCAGACTGGGATGCCATAAAAGTTCATGTGTGTCTAAAGACAGGTGTCCCAATAGTTTTGGTAATATAGTGGATATGTTGTATTTAGACACACACAACTATTTTTTATGTGCCATAGTCACACTGCAATGCTGGTGTGAGGTGTGGTACGGTAAAATGCAGCATGTATGCATTTTTCTGTAGAGCACTGGCTGGCATGCATGCCACCACACAGCAGAATGTACTGTGCTGCTGTGCAGTGACAATTCAAATAGAGGCAGTGCTAAACTGAGCATTACATTGCTCCTTGCACAGTACAGCACAGTTATAGACACTGCATGTGGGCTAATGTAAATGTAGCCCATGTGCGATTTTATGCCGGTGCGAATTGCTGTTGTGAGCGGCTAGGTATGGCCACCAAGCTTCTTCACTATAATTATTTGTGGTAATTGCTGGCTGTGCAGACAGCAAACAGTTGTGGTTGCCGGTGACCTGTCATTATAGTGAACAGGGCTGGTGGCCAGACCCAACTGCTAGCAGCAGTAGGAATCCAAAAGATTACTGCTGCATTTCACACCGGCTTAAAATGACAGTGTAAAATGTAGTTTTAAAAGGCTCATTTAACATGAACAGGTTGTCACAGTTGAAATACCTACAGTGTGTTAAAGTGTTACTAAACCCAAAACAGTAAAATCAGCCTGTATATGAAGTAATACATGCTAGTTATACACTGTGGAACCTAAAGAGTTAATACTCTGCATTGTGTAAAAAAAAAAAAAGCTGTTTGATCGTGTCTTCTCTGAGCATCCCTTCTCCTACAGTCCCTGAACCATCTCCTGAAAAAACAGAGCCTTGCGCGCAAACTGCACATGCTCAGTTTTAGTGTTTACTGCTAGAGTGTTTTTGTTTTTTTATTTGGAGAGTTCATGTGATCAGCACAGGGCCAATTAGCACTGTCCAGAGGGTCAGGGGTCCTGCAGACTCATAGGTCAATAAGAGGAGAATGAAAACTCCTACAAGCTTTAACAAGACACTGATAAAAGTCATAAGACTGCTATATAGTGCTTTGAAAAAAAAAAAAAAAAAAAAAAAAAAACTATCTAGCAGTTTATATTTACCAAAATAATTGCATAGTGAACACATGCTCCTGGGTTTAGTAACACTGTTTTACCTGTTAAAGGACCTATCTTTTAGATCAGAAAAGACGCACTGCACAGTCAGGTTTTAAACTCTAGTAGTGCAGTATACTCAAGAACACATTTCCAACCTGCTGAGTGAATATGAAGGAGCAGTGGGGTTGATTCAAAATCTGATGCATCTCTGCTTAGAAACCAGCTTACAGGTTTTTTTTTTTGTTGGTCAAAGCTTAATTGAACAAGCTGAAGGTAAAAACGGATTGGCTACCATGCACAGCTGCTTTTCTGTGTCCTCTCATCATTCTCCCATGTCAGCACATGTCCTCCAACAGAGCCTAGATAACTCCTAATGCTACCCTTTCCAATTTGAGTAGTGCTGTACAGGGGATTACAGGAGGCACACAATAAAACAGTGGATCCAACTGATTTAGCTTACAGTAGCTGTGTCCAACTGATACGCAAACGATAGTGGTTATAACATGCTATCCTGAGAGTTAAAGGGGTGTAATTACAAAATTCATGGAGAAAGACCCACCACAGACTAAACACATTTTCCAGGGAGAGTATTTAGACACAGCACATTCTTGCTGCATGACCCAAGGAAGGAAATAATAAAATACATAGTTCTAGCCCTCCAGACACTTCAACTCTAGAATAAGCTTAAAGTGGAGTTCCAGGCTTTTTATGTTTATTAAAAGTCAGCAGCTACAAAAAGTGTAGTTGCTGACTTTTAATAAACAGACACCTGTTCCACGGTCCAGTGATGCAGCTGAACGGAGCGTCGCTCCTCTCCATTACCACTCTGGGCACCCGGCCGTGACAGCTTTCGGCTTCACGGCCAGGCATGCACGACGCATCTGCGGGTCACACTGCACTCCTGAAGTGGACAGGCGATCTCCTGGGACCCGTCACGTGTCCCAGGAGATTGCTTAGAGGCAATCCGTCTAAGGCAAAAGGAGGAGTCGCCTGGGCAGAAGGAGAAAGTAGGAAAGGAAGTCCCCCCCCCCCCCCCCCCAAAATAAATAAATGTTACATGCCAAATGTGGCATGTAAGGGGACGAGGAGTGCTTAAAGCGGAAGTTCCATTTTTGGGTGGAACTCGCTTTAAGGCCCGTTTCACTCTTGTGCGAATTTGGACATAAGACTCGTATGACAAGTCCTTGTACTACTTTGGTCCGACTTTGATATGAGTTAAGGTCCAGAGACCTCAAGTTTAAACAGACATTCCCTGAAATCGCATCAAAATCACGCAACTTTCAAGTTACAGCAGTGTGAAAGGGGCCTTAAAGAAACCTGGGCTAAAACTCATGGAGTATCATTACTGATTTTTGGTTGTCTTCCTTCCTTGCTCCAAGTCAGTGACTCAGACGGCAATGTACTGATCTCTAGTAAAAGGAAAGGGTAACAATGGCAACTTAAATATTTCTCCCAGTGCAGGTTTTATCTAAAGAACAGCTGACTTTATCATCAAATGTACAATTCCTGCCTAAGAGAATGTTTCACAAGATGTTTGCTACTGCATTTATTAGTCAGACAAACCTCCTATGTGTACCCATCTTATATAGGACGCCACGGACAAAACACACACACACACACACACGACTGTCAGAAAACAGTCTTGACAACCAGAAGCGGAGGAAGACTGCATCTTATTATCCACTTTGCGCCCACGATATAGCCGTAAAGTGTCGGGAGGGTTTATATAGATGTCCTCCTGTTCTGGCGTGCAGTTGGCACACTCTGATCGCGAGTCTTTGGGACTCAGGTGATCACCGATAGAGGTAAAGGGCCAATAACAGCTGATCACAGAAGTAGACAGAAGCCGGTTATCAGCTTTTTTTTCCCCCCCGGCATGCAGTCAGCGTAAAGAAATGAAGAAAGCCGTTAACCAGCTTCTGTTAGAGGGCCATTGGCCCCTGATGGCTTTTACTTCCTGCGATGTCACTGCTGTCCCCTCTTCCACAAAGCGTTCATCTTCCTTCTGGTTATCATGACTCCGGCGCTGTGATTGGCCAGAGCCACGATGACATCACATTGTGTGAGCTGTTGCTAATGGCATGATCACTGTTAGCAACGGCACATGTGCCATAGACAGCGGTGCCTGTCTTTTGCAAATATCTCCTAAACCGTGTAGGTTTAGGAGATATTTCTTGCACCTACCAGGTAAGCCTTAATCTAGGCTTACCTGTAGGTCAAAGTGGTCTGTAAGGGTTTACAACCACTTTAATGCCCATCAGTACTGCTAATCAGTGCCACCTATCAGTTCCCAACAGTGCCGCCTCAGTGAAGGAGAAAATGTACCCGTTTCCACAATTTTATTATGAAAAATGTGTTTTTTTCCAAAATGTTTTTTTTTGTTTGTTTAGCAAAAAAAAAAAAAAAAAAAAAACCCAGTAGCGATAAAATACCACCAAAAGAAAGCTCTGAGATAAAAAAAATAAAATAAACATATGGGTACAGTGTTGCAGGAAGTGATGTATTGCATTCTTTAGTTTCTGAGCATGCATGGTCTTGGTTACACCATTTTTTTTCTTACAAATACTATTACATGAAAATTGTTTGTTCTGTTATCTTGCATGACAAATTTTGTACTTGTCCCTTTGAATACTTTTGCATGAACTGTCGTGATTGGCTCTTGAAAGCTGTGTGCTAACGAATAGATTATCGGAAAACCCCTACAAAAGGTGTTTTTTTCCGTCCGATATTATGATCGCATGTACTAGGCATAACAGAACAGCTTGCACAGTATAATTTACAAATTACTATGGGGTGAATTTACATGATCCGCATTCATGCGTAAAAAGAAGTGCAACCCACTGGCAATTGTTGACCTCCTCAACATACCTGAAAAGGCAAACATTTGCCTTTTCAATCATTTAACAAAAATATAAATGGATATAATGAGGTACTGTGGAAAAAAGTACATACACCCTTGGCCCCAGAAGCTGCTGCTCAAACATTGGTTGGAAAAGGCAATATAAAGCCATAAAATAAAACGAGGAGGCCAATTCAAATGTGTTCTGGATAAGAACTTAACAGTACATTTATGGATGATTCTTGGGATGCTTCACATTCATCAGCAAAATATTTTTGTTGGAAACATATGTTTAGGGCGTTAGCACATAAGACTTCAGGATTTCCAATCTGCTAAAGTAAAGCCGAAATCCAAGTGTGTGCCTTGGAAGAACATGGAACGCAGATCTTCTATGACACATAACGGAACATTTCCCTGCCATTATCTACTTACACAAACTAGAAACACGCAGAAAAGGGAAATATACTCACTGTGCTATGTAGTCAGGAGCAGTAAAGAGGTTGTACAAAAAGCACATCAATGTTCTCCAGGTTACTGTAACATTTGTAAGCAGATATGTATGTGTATAGCTCCAGGGGACGCTAGGTGGAGAAGACAAGGAGGTTGTCATGGAGAGGGCAGTTTATTTACTTTAGGGCTGAACAGGAACTGCGACAGCCAACTGGTCACAGCTTTCTCTTGGTATTCATCAACACAGGTGTGAACATAGTGGGCAAACACATGCCCTGGAGTAATACCAGTCTTCAACCCAGTTCATCAAGTATTATCTAGTCACATTTTTGCTGGGGAGACAATCTGGCCGATTTACTAATTAAATTAAGCCTTTCCACTTGCAATACAATTTTAGTTAGATTAGTGAATTAGCAAAATCATTTCTGACGTGTGTCTTCCAATCATGAGCAAGCAAAATTCAATGTTTAAAAATATTTCAATTTGCACGACTGGATATCGTTTTTAAATTAAACTGCAAAGTGAAGATTTTTTTTTTTTAAATCAGCCACAATCAGAGAAATGCTTAAAGCCCAAGTGCCGGTTTATACTAGTGCGATGCGAGAACCCTGCGAATCAACTACAGGTTCCCAAATCTTTCCCGACACGCACGCCAGTTCACACTGCCATATGCGAACTGCTGGGGAGTGTCATTATATACCTTAACGACACCCCCATTCCAGCTCGCATATTGCACTGCGAACTGACAGTTTGGACATGAATAGGATCGCATGCGTGAACACACATGCAATCCGATTCTGGTCCAAGCGGAAAAAAGGGTCCTGTGCGCGTTTGGACCAAATGCGGTGTGATATCATTATCAGCCATACTATCTGTATGGCTGACATCACACTGCACAGACAGCGCATGTAATTCGCAGCGCCACTGCTGTTCACATTACATGCGATGTCTGGCATCGCACAAGTGTGAAATGGCACTAAATGTACTTTATTTAAAAAACACAAATGGCGTTAATTCCCATTAGTGTGATTTGTTTCTTGTGCTTCTTTTAGTCAAGTAGAAATCATCCATCCTCCAATGCCCCACTCCCTGAATTTTCCAGTGCAGTGAGAGTTAATAGAACGGAGGTGATGACACAGGTTGTCATCAAGCATGCCCGACTATGCCCGCCCTTTCCTCCATTCATAGAAGCCGTACTACAATTTCTATGAATGGATGGGGTGGAGATATCAATCCTCTGAAACGGGATCTCTGAATGGAGGACAAGCAGTCATAGAAGCTGTAGTGTGGCTTCTATGAATGGAGGAGTTGGGCAGAAAAGGTAGGCACAGTCGGCCACTTTTGATGACAGCTCCTCAATTTTATTAATCCCTTCTGCACAGAAGATTTCTACTAGAAGACAGGAGCACAAGGGACACATGAAACTGGGGACCGGCTCACAGTATGTGCAGTCATCTCTTTTTCCTCATGGAGGAATGCAGGCAACACATAGACTTAGAAAACAATAGTTTTCCATGTGTCATGTTCACACAAGAGCGCTGTATTTATCTGCATTCCAGAGATGTGCATAGGAACACACATAAATACGCATGAAGGCCACGCACTCTCGTCCGCAATAATTAGGTCATAGGAAATCTGCCTTTTAAGAAAAGAAGTATGCAGAAAAAACATGTATAAAAATGCATGGAAGTGCGCAAAAAAAAAAAATGCACACAAATGTGCTGGAATATAATTTACTGCAGGTGCCATTTTATGCGTGTTGTCCTGTAAATGGGCCCTGAGCCTAGGTCAACACCGATGCAGTGCAGAATTTGCAGCAGTTCCTGTGCGCTTCCCTCACTGCATCACAATCGTACGCCATTCATGCAAAATGCTGCAGGTGTCAATGATCAGTTAACTGCACCCCAAAAATGGTTTGCAAAATGCTGTGTGAATACCCATTCTGGACCAGCAAAAAATAAAAATAAAAGTGCATGCACCTTTGTTGTGCAGGATCAAGCAGGTTCCTTATTGCAGAAGAGACAGGATATGTCTGCAATAAAACAAAATGACCCACCTGATCACAATCTTCTATGGAATGTATATTGAGCGGCACAGCTTTATGTACATGCTCAGCACTGGTATGAATGAACCCATGTGCACATAAGCATTAGTGAAGTCATTCCCCAGTCAGCCAAAGACCAAGCAACTGGAAGACGCTGGGGAGAAGACATCAGAGCCGGTGATGGAACCTTGTTGCTGCCGCATCATTTGAGTGGAGGTATCTGTGGTGTTTAGTGCTACGTTAAACTTAAGCCCCATACACACTATCAGTATATCTGCTGAGTTTTTCCTTCAGATTTACCAAAACCACATATGAGGACAAACCTTAGGAGTTTCAATGTGTATGCAATCAGGCAGGCCCTTCTACTATATGGTTTTGGTAAATCTGAAGGAAAAACTCAGCAGATAATCTGATAGTGTGTATGGGGCTTTAGTTAGTGAAACTAAGCCCTCCAATCCTTTACAGCCAAGGAAGCTAGCCTTTTAAATTCTGATCTGTAGTTGCCATGGTGCTGCACATGCGATCAGTTATGATATCAGCCACTGATGGCTTGACAGCTCAGCTGAGAGCACAAGCAACTGTGGCATTTGTCATTCATGGCATGCCTTGAACGTGACCGTTTTGGGAAACTTAAATCAATGGGTTTAGTTCTGCTTTAAGTCTGACACTTTGGTTTCAGAGCTTATTCACAAGAAGTGTGGCGAGACTGTGCTGGGCAGCTATTTTCCAGCACAGTCCCACTGCAAGACAAGGCAAAAAGTGCCTCGTCCAAGAAAAAGTGGCTTCCCTGGAATCTGTTCATATATTCAGAGGAAGGAAGATCTCTTTTAGATGACCTCCCACAACTGCCTTAATAATTCCACCCTGCCTAACGAGTTTGCACCTTTACTGTCCTCTCCAATCCATACCCCCCTGTCTCTATCATTTGGGTGGCAGGCCATACTTATTTTTTTACAGAGCAGAGCAGTGCGAGCCAATCCATGGCCTCACACCATGCAGCGGCCAAAGCACTTAAAAATCACTATGATATTTCAATAAGGTTTATAAAAAAAAAAATTTTTTTAAGTAAACAGTGAGACCATGATCAGTGCATCAGTGCTAGTTATACTTTAAAAGAGGTCTGGATTTAAATTAAACAAACATTTATAATCACCTAGGTGCATGGAGAATCAGTCAGATGCTGCATCTGTCCCCTGCTGTCTCTGCAGTGAGAACAACACAGCTGATCATACAGTTCCCCCTCTGCTCTGAGAAGAGGGCTGTGACTGTCAGTCAGTGGCTCTCTGTTCTCCCCCCCCCCCCCCCCCCCCAGCACTCACTGAAGCGCTGGGCTGGCTCAGGATCTCAGCACTGTGAGGTTGAGCAAGGTGCTGGTCCAGGCTTCTGGGTGGATCCTGACAATATAGCTGGGATCTTTCCTGAGCCTAGACTGGATGAGCGACGTCAGCCGACAGTGGACTTTAGCCCTATGTCAGCTGAAAAAAGGTCACAGAAGTGCAGAAAGAACACACTCCAGTAATCCATAGGAGAAGTACACAAAAGACAGGTGTAATGTAGGCCTCATTCACTCAGGGTGATTACAGCCACGCACTGTGTAGGGTCATGTTTTACCAGCACAGGTATGAACAGGTGTTTTGCGGGCATCCCTGTGCCAGCAGTCCCATTGTTGTCTGTGTGGGTGCTCGGCAACACTCCCAGGGTGATATCAGGGTCACGCACCTACATGGATGTTATTAGGACTGCTGTGTCCCAATAGACACAAATGGGGATACCGGTGCAGGGGATGCAAGGAAAACCTGTGCACCCCCATAAGACCCCACCCAGCACGGGGCACGGATGTAATCTCTCCATAAGACCCCACCCAGCACAGGGCAGGGATGTAATCTCTCCATAAGACCCCACCCAGCACAGGGCACGGATGTAATCTCTCCATAAGACCCCACCCAGCACAGGGCACGGATGTAATCTCTCCATAAGACCCCACCCAGCACAGGGCACGGATGTAATCTCTCCATAAGACCCCACCCAGCACAGGGCACGGATGTAATCTATCCACCCTGCACAGGGGACGGATGTAATCTCTCCACCCTGCACAGGGCACGGATGTAATCTCTCCATAAGACCCCACCCAGCACAGGGCACGGATGTAATCTCTCCATAAGACCCCACCCAGCACAGGGCACAGATGTAATCTCTCCATAAGACCCCACCCAGCACAGGGCACGGATGTAATCTCTCCATAAGACCCCACCCAGCACAGGGCACGGATGTAATCTCTCCATAAGACCCCACCCAGCACAGGGCACGGATGTAATCTATCCACCCTGCACAGGGGACGGATGTAATCTCTCCACCCTGCACAGGGCACGGATGTAATCTCTCCATAAGACCCCACCCAGCACAGGGCACGGATGTAATCTCTCCATAAGACCCCACCCAGCACAGGGCACAGATGTAATCTCTCCATAAGACCCCACCCAGCACAGGGCACGGATGTAATCTCTCCATAAGACCCCACCCAGCACAGGGCACGGATGTAATCTCTCCATAAGACCCCACCCAGCACAGGGCACGGATGTAATCTATCCACCCTGCACAGGGGACGGATGTAATCTCTCCACCCTGCACAGGGCACGGATGTAATCTCTCCATAAGACCCCACCCAGCACAGGGCACGGATGTAATCTCTCCATAAGACCCCACCCAGCACAGGGCACGGATGTAATCTCTCCATAAGACCCCACCCAGCACAGGGCACGGATGTAATCTATCCACCCTGCACAGGGGACGGATGTAATCTCTCCACCCTGCACAGGGCACGGATGTAATCTCTCCATAAGACCCCATCCTGCACAGGGCAGGGATGTAATCTCTCCATAAGACACCATCCTGCACAGGGCACAGATGCAATCTCCCCACCCTGCACAGGGCACAGATGCAATCTCCCCACCCTGCACAGGGCACAGATGCAATCTCCCCACCCTGCACAGGGCACGGATGTAATCTCTCCAAAAGGCCCCACCCAGCACAGGGCACGGATGTAATCTCTCCATAAAACCCCACCCTGCACAGGGCACGGATGTAATCTCTCCATAAGACCCCACCCTGCACAGGGCACGGATGTAATCTCTCCACCCTGCACAGGGCATGGATGTAATGTCTTCATAAGACCCCCTCCTGCACAGGGCACAGATGTAATCTCTCCACCCTGCACAGGGCACGGATGTAATCTCTCCATAAGACCCCACCCTGCACAGGGCACGGATGTAATCTCTCCACCCTGCACACAGGGCACGGATGTAATCTCTCCATAAGACCCCACCCTGCACAGGGCACGGATGTAATCGCTCCATAAGACCCCACCCTGCACAGGGCACGGATGTAATCTCTCCATAAGACCCCACCCAGCACAGGGCACGGATGTAATCTCTCCACCCTGCACAGGGCATGGATGTAATCTCTTCATAAAACACCACCCAGCACAGATGTAATCTTTCCATAAAACCCCACCCAACACAGGGCACGGATGAGGTCTCTCCACCCTGCACAGGGCAGGGATGTAATCTCTCCATAAGACACCATCCTGCACAGGGCACAGATGCAATCTCCCCACCCTGCACAGGGCACAGATGCAATATCCCCACCCTGCACAGGGCACAGATGCAATCTCCCCACCCTGCACAGGGCACAGATGCAATCTCCCCACCCTGCACAGGGCACGGATGTAATCTCTCCAAAAGGCCCCACCCAGCACAGGGCACGGATGTAATCTCTCCATAAAACCCCACCCTGCACAGGGCACGGATGTAATCTCTCCATAAGACCCCACCCTGCACAGGGCACGGATGTAATCTCTCCACCCTGCACAGGGCACGGATGTAATCTCTTCATAAGACCCCCTCCTGCACAGGGCACAGATGTAATCTCTCCACCCTGCACAGGGCACGGATGTAATCTCTCCATAAGACCCCACCCTGCACAGGGCACGGATGTAATCTCTCCACCCTGCACACAGGGCACGGATGTAATCTCTCCATAAGACCCCACCCTGCACAGGGCACGGATGTAATCTCTCCATAAGACCCCACCCTGCACAGGGCACGGATGTAATCTCTCCATAAGACCCCACCCAGCACAGGGCACGGATGTAATCTCTCCACCCTGCACAGGGCATGGATGTAATCTCTTCATAAAACACCACCCAGCACAGATGTAATCTTTCCATAAAACCCCACCCAACACAGGGCACGGATGTAGTCTCTCCACCCTGCACAGGGCACGGATGTAATCTCTCCATAAGACCCCATCCTGCACAGGGCAGGGATGTAATCTCTCCATAAGACACCATCCTGCACAGGGCACAGATGCAATCTCTCCATAAGACACCATCCTGCACAGGGCACAGATGCAATCTCTCCATAAGACACCATCCTGCACAGGGCACAGATGCAATCTCTCCATAAGACACCATCCTGCACAGGGCACAGATGCAATCTCCCCACCCTGCACAGGGCACAGATGCAATCTCCCCACCCTGCACAGGGCACAGATGCAATCTCCCCACCCTGCACAGGGCACGGATGTAATCTCTCCAAAAGGCCCCACCCAGCACAGGGCACGGATGTAATCTCTCCATAAAACCCCACCCTGCACAGGGCACGGATGTAATCTCTCCATAAGACCCCACCCTGCACAGGGCACGGATGTAATCTCTCCACCCTGCACAGGGCACGGATGTAATCTCTTCATAAGACCCCCTCCTGCACAGGGCACAGATGTAATCTCTCCACCCTGCACAGGGCACGGATGTAATCTCTCCATAAGACCCCACCCTGCACAGGGCACGGATGTAATCTCTCCACCCTGCACACAGGGCACGGATGTAATCTCTTCATAAAACACCACCCAGCACAGATGTAATCTTTCCATAAAACCCCACCCAACACAGGGCACGGATGTAGTCTCTCCACCCTGCACAGGGCACGGATGTAATCTCTCCATAAGACCCCATCCTGCGCAGGGCAGGGATGTAATCTCTCCATAAGACACCATCCTGCACAGGGCACAGATACAATCTCCCCACCCTGCACAGGGCACAGATGCAATCTCCCCACCCTGCACAGGGCACAGATGTAATCTCTCCAAAAGGCCCCACCCAGCACAGGGCACGGATGTAATCTCTCCATAAAACCCCACCCTGCACAGGGCACGGATGTAATCTCTCCATAAGACCCCACCCTGCACAGGGCACGGATGTAATCTCTCCATAAGACCCCACCCTGCACAGGGCACGGATGTAATCTCTCCACCCTGCACAGGGCACGGATGTAATCTCTCCATAAGACCCCATCCTGCACAGGGCAGGGATGTAATCTCTCCATAAGACACCATCCTGCACAGGGCACAGATGCAATCTCCCCACCCTGCACAGGGCACAGATGCAATCTCCCCACCCTGCACAGGGCACAGATGCAATCTCCCCACCCTGCACAGGGCACGGATGTAATCTCTCCAAAAGGCCCCACCCAGCACAGAGCACGGATGTAATCTCTCCATAAAACCCCACCCTGCACAGGGCACGGATGTAATCTCTCCATAAAACCCCACCCTGCACAGGGCACGGATGTAATCTCTCCATAAAACCCCACCCTGCACAGGGCACGGATGTAATCTCTCCATAAGACCCCACCCTGCACAGGGCACGGATGTAATCTCTCCACCCTGCACAGGGCACGGATGTAATCTCTTCATAAAACCCCCTCCTGCACAGGGCACGGATGTAATCTCTCCACCCTGCACACAGGGCACGGATGTAATCTCTCCATAAGACCCCACCCTGCACAGGGCATGGATGTAATCTCTCCATAAGACCCCACCCTGCACAGGGCACGGATGTAATCTCTCCATAAGACCCCACCCTGCACAGGGCACGGATGTAATCTCTCCATAAGACCCCACCCTGCACAGGGCACGGATGTAATCTCTCCATAAGACCCCACCCTGCACAGGGCACGGATGTAATCTCTCCACCCTGCACAGGGCACGGATGTAATCTCTCCATAAGACCCCACCCTGCACAGGGCACGGATGTAATCTCTCCACCCTGCACAGGGCACGGATGTAATCTCTTCATAAAACCCCCTCCTGCACAGGGCACGGATGTAATCTCTCCACCCTGCACACAGGGCACGGATGTAATCTCTCCATAAGACCCCACCCTGCACAGGGCACGGATGTAATCTCTCCATAAGACCCCACCCAGCACAGGGCACGGATGTAATCTCTCCACCCTGCACGGGGCATGGATGTAATCTCTTCATAAAACACCACCCAGCACAGATGTAATCTTTCCATAAAACCCCACCCAACACAGGGCACGGATGTAGTCTCTCCACCCTGCACAGGGCATGGATGTAAACTCTCCATCTGAAATCGGCCTTGGTGCCAGTAGCTCCTGGTGCTGCATACTGCTAGCCATATATATTAATGGGTGAAGGGGGCTGTTCACTGATATGCTACAGATTGCCCCCACAGAGAGACTGGCCAACCATAGAATGACCCCACAGGCTCAATGCCCAGCCTGCCAGCCACTGGGAAACTGTCTCTACACTGGGCAGCCATAGAGATTGCCCCTATGCCCCCACACATAGACTGACCAGGAGGCACACGAGAAGAGAGGCTGATAGCACAGCACTAGTTACTACCTTGTACGAATTGAAGAAGCGAAGTCAGGTGTGGGCGGTGCCTGGTGAGCGCTGGGTAAGCCGACAGTACAGCAGTGTGTTTATCCCGGAAGACAACTCCCGCGACACCCGGCGTATCGGGCGTGGCTTTCCATCTACATGCCCGATGTGCGCCGTGACGTCAGCACGCAAGCGTGCACCAGGACACACCCCCGGCAGTTTAGCATTCGGCCGTCTCCCAGACGACGGGCGGGCAAACTTCTTCCTGTCACAGACTTGTGTTATTAACCGCCCGAGAATGTCTGCGGCCGACGAGGACACCGAGCTGAGGGATCTGCTGATCCACACGCTGGAGAACAATGGCGTGCTGAACAAGATCAAAGCGGAGCTGCGAGCCTCGGTGTTCATGGCTCTGGAGGAGCAGGAGCGGGCGGACAACAAGCCGGCCCTGGTCAATGAGAGGCTCCGGCAGTTCCTGAACAGCAGAGAGGGCCGCCTGGTAGCCGGCCTAGTCACTGACTTCCTGCAGCACTTCCACCTGGACTTCACCCTGGCCGTGCTCCAGCCTGAAGCCAACCTGCCCAGCACACCTAACGATCGGGCTGAGGTGGCAGGAGAGCTGGGCCTGCCCGAGGCCGAGAAGGGAGGCCCGTTACTTCTAGAGCTGATCAGGAGCTTCCAGGGTAGGCAGAACGGGCTGCCCGAGCAGGAACTGCCCCCCGGACACCTGGCAGAGGTACAGGCCAAGTTTGAGCTGTATGATCGGGACAAGAACGGGGAGATGAGCAGAGAGAAGCTGAGGGAGTTATTCGGGGAGCTCTTCCCTCACTCCAACAGGGACATGCTGGACAGGTACATCAGCGATGAGTATAAAGATCGCATAGAGCTGCACCACTTTCTAGCCATGTACAGGCGCCTATTCAACCGCTGTAGGCCTGTGGAGGTTTCTGAGATCCCATACCCCTCCTCCACCAAACTGCACCCCCATATTAGGACAGACAACTCTCCCTTCATGGACAACCACCTTCTGAAGCCACAACCCACAGCAGATGAGCGCCAGCTACAAGAAAGCGAGGGCCTCAAACTGGATGAAGATGACCTGGAGGGAGATTCCTTCTATGATGACCCCCTTCCTAAACCAGAGAAGACCTATGGCTGGAAAGAGGAGACCAGCAAGCCTCACCAGAGTCTTTCAGCCCTCCTTAATTCGCAGTCTCACAAATCTGAGCCCAGCTCCCGTTCAGAAGCACCCAATACTCCACACAAGGACCTCAGATCGGCTTCTGAGAAAATGGCTTCCCTTGAATTGGGAGCGGGGAATGAGGATGAGTACGCCGATGACTTTAACAGCACTAGTCAACGCTCCGATAAAAGTGAGCTCAGCATTGGTGAGGATCTAGAAGAAGAATTGTCTGTTGATGACCTCACTGGCAGTGACCATAAACTAGAGGACTTCACCTTAGACAATTCTATATCTCATATAAGTGATGTTGCCGATTACCTGGAAGAGGTTTCATGACAAATGTACCATTTTCTGCATTTATCTCAAACTTTTTTTTTTTTTTTTTTAGTGCTGAATAAACCACCATCAGACTGAACATTTAGGAATATGAACAATAATCTGTACATCTGCTATATAGTTTTAAGGTGAATTCAATAGACGTTTTCATAAAGCGCTATGTGAAAGACTAAATGGTTATAAAAATGAATATGAAAACTAAAAATAAATAAAAGGGAAACCTTAACGGTATGGGACTCTCCAATTCTTCATCCGTGTCACCATAAACTGACTGTTTTTTTGCTTATTTTTGTTTATATTATATTTAAAGCTGGCCATACATGGTTCTGTTTTTCTGCTGAAAGGGGAAAAAACAACAGATTCCCCCATCCACACATTCAGCGGCTGTGTCACTGTATTCTGACAGCAGAGAGTCTCCCCCCCACCGTCAGAATACACATATCTGTGCTGATTGAACAAAAAATTTCCAGCAATCCCATTCGTTTAGCCCCATACATACTATCAGATTTTGTGCTGATTTTTGTCTTCAGATTTACCAAAACCATGTAGTATAAGGGCCTGCCCGATTGCTTACATATTGAAAGTCCTAAGGTTTGACCTCATATTATATGGTTTTGGTAAATCTGAAGGAAAAAATCAGCAGAAAATCTGATAGTGTGTATGGGGCTTAAGAAGTTGATTTACTAAAACAGGAGAGTGCAAACTCTGTTGAAGCTGTGCACAATAGCCAATCAGCTTCTAACTTCTGCTTGTTCAGTTAAGCTTTGACAATAAAACCTGGAAGCTGATTGGTTTCTATGCACAGCTGCTTCTGATTTTGCACTCTCCAGTTTTAGTAAATCAAATTTTTATGAACTAGAATGGCCATACGTGGATAGAAATTTGCTGAACCATCCAAATTTTAATCCACGTATGGCCAGCTTTAATATTATACTGTACACCTCATCTACATCAGTCACCAGCAGTTATTAAATAAATTGTCCAGTATCGGCCAAGTCGTTCATATATGTTTGAAGGGTGTAGGTATGCTGGTGATTACAGTGAGGCAAAAAGTATTTGATCCCTTGCTGATTTTGTACCTTTGCCCACTGACAAAGAAATTATCAGTCTATAATTTTAATGGTAGTTTTATTTTAACTGTGAGAGACGGAATAACAAAATCCTGAAACGCATTTCAAAAAAGTTATAAATTGATTTGAATTTTTATGAGTGAAATAAGTATTTGACCCCTTCACAAAACATAACTTGGTACTTGGTGAATCAACCCTTGTTGGCAATCACAGAGGTCAGATGTTTCTTGTAGTTAGTTACCAGGTTTGTACACATCTCAGGAGGAATTTTTGTCCCACTCCTCTTTGCAGATCCTCTCCAAATCATTAAGGTTTAGAGACTGAAGTTTGGTAATTCGAACCTTCAGCTCCCTCCACATATTTTCTATGGGATTAAGGTCTGGAGACTGGCTAGGCCACGCCAGGACCTTAATGTGCTTCTTCTTAAGCCACTCCTTTGTTACCTTGGCTGTGTGTTTTGGGTCATTGTCATGCTGGAATACCCATCCACAACACATTTTCAATGCCCTGGCTGACAGAAGGAGGTTTTCACCCAAGATTTGATGGAACATGGCCCCATGAATCGTCCTTTTGTTGCAGTGAAGTTGTCCTGTCCCCTTAGCAGAAAAACACACCCAAAGCATAATGTTTCCACCTCCATGTTTGATAGTGCCGGTGGTGTTCTAGCGGTCACAGGCAGCATTCCTCTTCCTCCAAACACAGTTGATGCCAAAGTTCAATTTTAGTCTCATCTGGCCACAACACTTTCACTCAGTTCTCCTCTGAACCATTCAGATGTTCATTAGCAAACTTTAGACAGGCCTGTACACATGCTTTCTTGAGCAGGGGGACCTTGGGGGCTCTGCAGGATTTCAGTCCTTCACGGCATAGTGTGTTACCAATTGTTTTCTTGGTGACTATGGTCTCAGCTGCCTTGAGATCATTGACAAGATTCTCCCATGTAGTTCTGGGCCGACTCCACAAGGTGAGATATTCCATGGAGCCCCAGACCGAGGGAGATTGAGTTATTTTGTGTTTCTTACATTTGTAAATAATTTGCCCAATTGTCACCCACTCACCAAGCTGCTTAGGGATGATCTTGTAGCCCATTTCAGCCTTGTGTACATCTATAATCTTGTCCCTGACATCCTTGGACAGCTCTTTGGTCTCGGAATCTGATTGCATCTGTGGACAAGTGTCTTTTAGACAGGTAACAAGCTGAGATGAGGAGCACTCTCTTTAAGAGCGTGATCCTAATCTCAGCTTGTTATCTGTATAGAAGACACCTGGAAGCCAGAACTCTTGCTAATAAATAGGGGATCAAATAGTTATTTCACTCGTTAAAATGCAAATCAATTTATAACTTTTTTTAAATGCTTTTTCTGGATATTTTTGTTCTGTCTCTCACTGTTAAAATAAACATACCATTAAAATTATAGACTGATCTTTTTTTTTGTCAGTGAGCAAACGTACAAAATCAGCAGGAGATCAGATACTTTTTTTTCCCTCACTGCATATTCACAACAGTTGAGTTGCAGGTTTAGGAAAGCAGCCCTATACAAACTGCTTAAAGCTGAATTCCAGACATGGATATTTTTGCATAGTTACAATGGTCCTGCTTGGACCAGTGTAAAGCCTTGTACACACGGTACGATTGTTGGCAGGGGATTGTCTGTTGACTGACTGTTGTCCTAAAATCTTACGGTTTGTACGCTCCTTTTGACAATTGTTGACATCAGATTTTCGTATGGTCAGTACACTAATCCGTCACACAAAAGTCGAAAGTACAAACACGCATGCTTGGAATCAATGCTCACCAAACACAAAATTAGCAGAAGGGGCTCAAGAGCTGAAATTCCTTGCAGTATGTCACTACGTTTGTGTTTGTGGTATGACAATTGTGTAACACTAGTCTGCAAGACAAGATTCCTGGCACACGCCCTTTTGAAAAAAATCAGATGCTCAGTTGGCTAACAATCACCGTGTGTACGAGGCTTAAGGATGCATGAGTCATACTTGGCCAAATTTCTTTGGAAGCTGGAAATACACACTATTAGATTTTCGTCTTCAGATTTACCAAAACCATGTAGTGCAGGGGCCTGCCTGATTGCATACAAATTGAAACTCTTAAAGCGGAGGTCCACCCTAAAGTGGACCTTCCGCTCATTGGAATCCTCCCCCCCCTCCGGCGCCACAGTTGGCACCTTTCAGGGGGTAGGGGGGTGCAGGTACCTGTACAGTACAGGTATCTGCACCCACTTCCGGCATAGCTATCTGCGGAAAGGGGCGTAGATTCTGCAGAATCTACGCCCCTTTCCGAAAGTCCCCCGCTGCCTGCTGGGAAACACACAGATCCCAGAGGCAGCGGGACCATCCTTATTGCGCAGCGCGACTCGCGCATGCGCAGTAGGGAACCGGGAAATGAAGCCGAAAGGCTCCACTTCCTGATTCCCATACCCAAGATGGTGGTGGCAGCACCCGAGAGACGATCGAGAGATCGGCTTCGGGTGCCGACATCGCGGGCGCGCTGGGCGGGTAAGTGTCCTTATTTTAAAAGTCAGCAGCTGCAGTATTTGTAGCTGCTGGCTTTTTAAAAAAAAAACGGCTGAACTCCCAGCGGACTCCCGCTTTAAGGTTTGATTTTATGTTGTATGGTTTTGGTAAATCTGAAGACAAAAATCTTCAGAAAATCGAATAGTGTGTACTGGGTTGTAGTCAACGCTTCTACAATTATTGCCACTAGTTTCCAGATCCTGTGCGGAGCAGCTGCCTTATGCCGCGTACACACGGTCGAACTGTTTGACGTACTTAGTCAGTTGAAACACATTTCAGCGGACAATCCGCTCGTGTGAGGGCTTTAGCGGACTTTTTCAGCGTGCAGTCTGGAGTACTAAGAATTTCGGATTTTCCAAAAATCTGTCCGTCGTACTTTGGTTTCAGCGGACAATACGGTCGTCAGTATGCTAGTTCGACGGACTAAGAATGGCGCATGCCCAGAAAGGATTTACACAGCGGAAGGGTGCTTTGCTGTGTCTTGGACTTCCTATTTCTAGTCCCGTCGTACGTGCTGTACACGTCATCGCGCAAGCTTTCGACAGACTGTTTGTGCATCCGTGTGTGGTCAAGTCCGTTCAGTGGAAAGTACGACGGATTGTCCGTCGGGTTGTATGACGGACTAAGTACGTCAAACAGTTCGACCGTGTGTACGCGGCATTAGTGAACACAGAAGGTCGCTTGCTCAGCATGGGTGTCATTCATAGAACATTGCATTTTCTCATTGAATGCAAAGCATTCCTTGATTGGGCAGGGCAGTGTTGTTGCATTAATAGTGGCTGCACTCATGACTGGAACTTGTCCAGGGTTGATAATGCCACCTCTGTGCTTCACTTATAACATCTGTACTATAGGTTCCCACAATGCAAAGCATTCCACTGTTGAAGGAGGCAGCACTTTTATTCATCCATCCTTCAATCATGGAACATTATGCATTGTGGGAACCTATAGTAGGGGTGCATTGAATGGAACATGGGGGCAGCATAGTCAGCACTTTTGACAAGTGAAAACCAGCCAGTAAAATCCTCAAAGGTCTTTTCCACATGCATTGTTATATATGTATATCTTTTAAGGTCTTGTATTAAGCATCGGTGTGGGAGTCGCTAGTATATGACTACTAACCCTTCTGTGCATATAAAAAAAAATGTATATTGACAACACAAAGTTAATCAAACCTGCGTAAAAGATCTATATAAAATTTTTGACTAATTCAGAGGAGGAAAACAACAATAAAGAGTTAAAATTCTTAACCAAGAAATAAATGAAAACAGTACCAAATGAGCCCCTCATATAGCGTAACATGCTTCATAAATTCCAAGTCTCGCGGCTGGCTTCACACCTATGCGAATTAGATGCGCTTTTCTCTGCATCCAATTCGCATAGCAGGAGAATGTGACTGGCTCCCTATGGAGCCGGTTTATATACCTCCTTGCGGCTGTGAAGCGCACTGCACAGAAATGCTGTGCGTCTTTGGCTCAGTTTCAGGGCAGAATTCAGGCATAGATTCGTCCCTGAAACGGGGAACAGGGATGCACAGCGCTCCTGTGCGATCCGCGGCTGGGTCCAGTGTGAACCCGCCCTCAAACAAAGCTATGATCCACAGAGTTTGTGGTTATGAAGTGCATGATAATCCAAATCCCCTTCCCATGGAAGTGATAAAGTGGTAGTACAGTCACTCAAATCACTTTTGCTTTAACCAGTTGCCGACCGCCGCACGACGATGTACGTCGACAGAATGGCACGGGCAGGCATATGGGCGTACCTGTACGTCCCTGCCTTCCCGCGGGTGGGGGGCCCGATCGGGGCCCCCCCCCCCGGTGCCAGCGGCGGTCGTATACCGCGCAGGAGCGACCCGGGATGAGGGGGCGGCCATTCATTCATGGCCACCCCCTCGCGTTCGCTCCTGACGAATGGAAGTGCAGCATGACATCACTGTAATGTAAACACAGGCAGAGGAAGTGATGTAATCTCTCCTCCGTGTCGGTATTTTTCGTTCCGGCACCGAGGAGAGAGGATCGGTGAGTTGCACCAACACTACACTACACTGCACTACACAGTAGAACATGCCAGGCACACTCTCACCCCCCGATCACCCCCCCAATCACCCCTGCACCCCCAGTCACAGTGACACCAATTGCATTTTTTTTTTTATTATTGCATTGGTGTCATTTGTGACTGTAATAACTGTTAGGGCAGTTAGGGTTAGCCCCCTTTAGTTCTAGGGTACCCCCCTAACCCCCCCAATAAAGGTTTAACCCCGTGATCACCCCCCGTCGCCAGTGTCACTAAGGCTGGGTTCACATTGCAGCGGTTTATGAGAACGGATGTGATTCGCACCGCACTGCAGTGCAAATCACATCCGATCTCTGTGCGATGCGAGTTCAGCCATACAGATAGTATGGCTGAATTCGCATCGCACCCGCCGCAAACTCGCACGGGACCCTTTTTTTGGTCCGCAGCAGAATCGGATCGCATGGGTGTTCACACCATGCGATCCGATTCCTGTCCGAGTTTGCAGATCGCACTGCGATATGCGAACTGATCTGGGGGTGTCATTAACATTTCACTGACACTCCCAGCAGTTCGCATAGGGCAGTGTGAACTGCCGCCGGGAGGCATGCGATGCGGGAACCCGCCGCGGATTTGTGGCGTTCCCGCATCGCTCCAGTGTGAACCCAGCCTAATAAGCGATCGTTTTTCTGATCGCTGTATTAGTGTCACAGGTGACGCTAGTTAGGCAGGTAGGTATTTAGGTTCGCCGCAGCTTTTTATAGCGCCAGGGACCCCCATATACTACCGCATAAAGCCCTCTGATTGCCCCCTAGTTAACCCTTTCACCAGTGATCACCATATAACTGTTACAGGTGACGCTGGTTGGTTAGTTATTTTTTTATAGTTTCAGGGCACCCGCCATTTATTACCTAATAAAGGTTTAACCCCCTGATCACCCGGCGGGTGATATAAGTTTGAGGGTCAGATAAGGTCTGCGTCGCCCCAGGCAGCGTCAGGTTAGTGCCAGTACCGCTAACACCCACGCGCAAAGCATACACCTCCCTTAGTAATATAGTATCTGATCAGATCTATATTAGCGTCGCCAGCAGTTTAGGTTTCCCAAAACGCATTGTTAGCGGGATCAGCCCAGATACCTGCTAGCACCTGCGTTTAGCCCCTCCGCCAAGCCCAGCCCAGCCCACCCAAGTGCAGTATCGATCGATCACTGTCACTTACAAAACACAACACACATAACTGCAGCGTTCGCAGAGTCAGGCCTGATCCCTGCGATCGCTAACAGTTTTTTTTGTAGCGTTTTGATACAGTCGCTGACAGCCTAGGTGCTTTTTTACCTGTGAGTCTCACTAGTGTACCCCTAAATTTAGGGATGTCTACTTTCCAAAATGGGGTCATTTGTGGGGGTTTTGTGCCATCTTGGCATTTTATGGCCTTCAAAACTGCGATAGGTAGTGAGGAGTGAAATCAAAAATTTACACCCTTAGAAATCCTGAAGGCAGTGCTTGGTTTTCGGGGCCCCGTACGCAGCTAGGCTCCCAAAAAATCCCACACATGTGGTATCCCCGTACTCAGGAGAAGCAGCAGAATTTATTTTGGGGTGTCATTTCACATATGCCAATGGCATGTGTGAGCAATATATCATTTAGTGACAACTTTGTGAAAAAAAATAAAAAATAAAATAAAAGTTTGTAATTTTCCCGCAACTTGTGGCAAAATATAAAATATTCCATGGACTCAACATGCCTCT
Organism: Lithobates pipiens; assembly: GCF_037356315.1. Taxonomy (NCBI): domain Eukaryota; kingdom Metazoa; phylum Chordata; class Amphibia; order Anura; family Ranidae; genus Lithobates; species Lithobates pipiens. The sequence goes on from NW_027507758.1 coordinate 392,865,557, forward strand.
CAGTAAATAGCTTGGGGTGTCTACTTTCTAAAATGGGGTCATTTGGGGGGGGGGGGTTGTGCCATCTTGGCATTTTATGGCCTTCAAAACTGTAATAGGAAGTGAGGAGTGAAATCAAAAATTTACACCCTTAGAAATCCTAAAAGGCGGTGCTTGGTTTTCGGGGCCCCGTACGCGGCTAGGCTCCCAAAAAGTCCCACACGTGGTATCCCCGTACTCAGGAGAAGCAGCAGAATTTATTTTGGGGTGTCATTTCACATATGCCCATGGCATGTGTGAGCAATATATCATTTAGTGACAACTTTGTGAAAAAAAAAAAAAAAAGTTTGTAATATTCCCGCAACTTGTGGCAAAATATAAAATATTTCATGGACTCAACATGCCTCTCAGCAAACAGCTTGGGGTGTCTACTTTCTAAAATGGGGTCATTTGGGGGGGGTTTTGTGCCATCTTAGCATTTTATGGCCTTCAAAACTGTAAGGCCGCGTACACACGCGCGGACTGTTCGCCCAACTTTGTCCGTCCAACAGTTTCGGCAAACAGTCCGCTCAAACTTAGCATGGACGGACATGGCCACACACGACGGACGAACAGTTTGCTGAAACCGTGCGCGATGACGTGAACGGCACGCACGATGGGACGAAAAATACGACGTCCTATACACTGCATTATAGCTTTCGGCGTGAAAATCCTTTCTGAGCATGCGCGCAACTTTGTTTGACGAACAAGCCTACACACGAGCGGACTGTTCGCTGAAACAAGGTTTCAGCGGACAGTTTTACGGAATTTCCGAAAAACCTTGTCCATCCAACTGTCCGCTGAAACTGTCCGCTGAAAGCCCACACACGAGCGGACTGTCCGCCCAAACACTGTTCAGCGGACAAAGTTGGGCGAACAGTCCGCGCGTGTGTACGCGGCCTTATAGGTGGTGAGGAGTGAAATCAAAAATTTACGCCCTTAGAAAGCCTGAAGGCGGTTCTTGGCTTTCGGGGCCCCCGTACACTGCTAGGCTCCTAAAAAATCCCACACATGTGGTATCCCCGTACTCAGGAGAAGCAGCAAAATTTATTTTGGGGTGTCATTTCACATATCCCCTTAGCATGTGTGAGCAATATATCATTTAGTGACAACTTTGTGAAAAAAATTAATAAAAGTTTGTAATTTTCCCGCAACTTGTGGCAAAATATAAAATATTCTATGGACTCAACATGCCTCTCAGCAAATAGCTTGGGGTGTCTACTTTCTAAAATGGGGTCATTTGTGGGGGTTTTGTGCCATCTTGGCATTTTATGGCCTTCAAAACTGTAATAGGTAGTGAGGAGTGAAATCAAAAATTTACGCCCTTAGAAAGCCTGAAGGCGGTGCTTGGTTTTCGGGGCCCCGTACGCGGCTAGGCTCCCAAAAAGTCCCACATATGTGGTATCCCCGTACTCAGGAGAAGCAGCAGAATTTATTTTGGGGTGTCATTTCACATATGCCCATAGCATGTGTGAGCAATATATCATTTAGTGACAACTTTGTGAAAAAAAATAAAATAAATAAATAAAAGTTTGTAATTTTCCCGCAACTTGTGGCAAAATATAAAATATTCCATGGACTCAACATGCCTCTCAGCAAATAGCTTGGGGTGTCTACTTTCTAAAATGGGGTCATTTGTGGGTGTTTTGTGCCATCTTGGCATTTTATGGCCTTCAAAACTGTGATAGGTAGTGAGGAGTGAAATTACAAATGTATGCCCTTAGAAATCCTGAAGGCGGTGCTTGGTTTTCGGGGCCCCGTACGCGGCTAGGCTTCCAAAAAGTCGACCACATATGGTATCCCCGTACTCAGGAGAAGCAGCAGAATGTATTTTGGGGTACAATTCCACATATAACCATGGCATGTGTGAGCAATATATCATTTAGTGACAACTTTGTGTAAAAAAAATAATAAAATTTTTTTTTGTCATTATTCAATCGCTTGAGGCAAAAAAATAAAATATTCAATGGGCTCAACATGCCTCTTATCAATTTCCTTAGGGTGTCTACTTTCCAAAATGGGGTCATTTGGGGGGGGGTTTGTACTGTCGTGCCATTTTAGCACCTCAAGAAATGAGATAGGCAGTCATAAACTAAAAGCTGCGTAAATTCCAGAAAACGTACCTTAGTTTGTAGATGTGACAACTTTTGCGCAAACCAATAAATATACAGTTATTGACTTTTTTTTTACCAAAGACATGTGGCTGAATACATTTTGGCCTAAATGTATGACTAAAATTGAGTTTATTGGATTTTTCTAATAACAAAAAGTAGAAAATATCATTTTTTTTCAAATTTTGCGGTCTTTTATGTTTATATCGCAAAAAATAAAAATCGCAGAGTCAGTCAAATACCTTTAAAAGAAAGCTCTATTTGTGGGAAAAAAAGGACGCAAATTTTGTTTGGGTACAATATTGCATGACTGCGCAATTACCAGTTAAAGCAGCGCAGTGCCAAATTGTAAAAAGACCTCTGGTCATTGACCAGCAAAATGGTCCGGTCTGAAAGTGGTTAAAGGGTATCCGCTGCTGTAAACTTTTAAAACCAAGATGATGCCTGCAGGGGCAGACATCATCTTGGTAAAACCGCTAAAATTCCTCAGTGTCATTTAACATCTACGTGGGAGAAGATTATATGACTATGTCCAATGAGTTTATAAAAAAAAAAGAAAATAGATCAAGATTGTATGATGAGGAAAGGGAAAAAATCCAAAAGGGATGTGATGGATAATAAAGAAAACCAGGTCTTCAACTTGCAAAGTTAAACGGTAAACAGAAATGAATCCTCCCACAACACCACTCCTGAGAAGGATAATATTTTAATGGATGAGAGGAATGATGAACAAAAAAAAAAAAAAAAAACAATATAGAAAAAAAAAAACAGCACACAATGATTTTAAGGGAAATGTGGCAATTATATGTGCTATTAAATGTGACAGTAAAAGAAAATCCCACATTTTCTCTCACTTCCTGTTTTGGCTATGGGACAGGAAGTAAAGGTAAATCTCCCATATGGAACACAGATGGCAAAAAAACTGACAGGGGTTGGAGCATGGTTTGGACATGGCTGAGTAAGGACGCACTCTTTTGAGCTCCCACATCCTCTCAGGCTTTTTAACGCTGATACACAACTCTGCTTACCGGCATGCTCTCAGCGAAGAAGAGGAAGGCAAAGGAAACCCCATAGACCTCGCTGGCATCCAGATCGAAGACAGAGATACATTGTTTCTTCCTGGGGCCTCAACTGCCTAGTCCGAATGCCAGTATGGCAGAGCTGCATAATCTACGTTCTGCATCCCCATCACTTAACGTTTAACCTTACCTAACAAAACTGTGGAACTTGCCACTCTTTTCGGGTGGACTGATCCCCTGCTGTTATATGGATGACTTTTATATGAACTACTTCGGTGGAGGGCATAACCTTTATTAGAGACTTTGCCCAAATGCTCTGCTAGGCTTGCTACCACATGTCGGTATATTCCCCCTCAAATGCTGAAAGAATGAATAGTAGTATCTATGTCAGGTGACGGGGCACCCCATTTGAGTCTCTCTCTCTCTTCTGTTAGAATCCTTGAGATTTACATTCTAATGTAAATATTGAAGCTGTCTCTGCTTTTGCTACCCACCGCTCATGTGGGGGTTATTTACTAAAGGCAAATCCACTTTGCACTACAAGTGTACTTGCTGTAGATATGAGGGGCACATGCAAGCAAAATAAAAACCATGATTTGATGATAGAAATCAGCAGTTTTCCCTCATTTCGATCTTTCCCTCAGATCTACAGTGACTGCACTTCCTAACTGCAAAGTATATTCCCATGGGCAATAAATTTAAAAGGATAAAAATAAAACCTATGTGGCTCATGGCTAAAGTTAATTTGTAAAAAGGAAATCAAGGATGCAAAAATTCAAAACGAATGGCAGATTGCAAAAGATAGTAGGACAAACCCCCAAAAATTCTTCAAATATATTAATAGTAAAAAGGTCAGGTCTGAGCATGTAGGCCCTTTACAAAATAATCTAGAGTGGGTGACTGGGGACAAAGAGAAGGCTAATTTATCAAATACTTTCTTCAGCTCTGTGTATACAAAGGAGCATGGGGGAGCTCATGTCCATAATAGGGATGGTATTGACACAGCCCCAAATTATCCACAATGGCTCAAAAATTATGTGGTCCAGAATTATTTAGACAGAATAAAGGTGGATAAAGCACCTGGCATCCACCCATGGATCCTACAACCCCTTTCACACTGGGACGGTTTTGCGGTGCTTTTGGGCTAAAAATAACGCCTGTAATGTCAATGAAAAATGCTTCCCCTGCAGCCCTAGTGTGAGAGCCCGAGTGCTTTCACACTGGGGTGGTACGCTTGCCGTAAATTAGAAAAAGACCTGCAAGCAGCATCTTTCGGGCGGTGCGGGATCGGTGTATACACCAGTACTCCGCTACTACACAGCCCCTGCTATTGAAATTAATGGGCACTGCTGCCAAAGCTCCTGCAAAGCGCTTAGGCAGTGGTGATTTGAACCCTTTATTTGGCCACTAGCATGGGTTAAAAGCACCCCGCTGATCGAAAAGCGCCACTAAAATTAGTGGCGTTTTACAGCTAATGCCCCCTGAAAGTAGCATTAACCAGTTCCCGACCAGCGCACGCCGATGTACTTCGGCAGAATGGCACGGGCAGGCATATTGGCGTACAGGTACATCCAATCTTCAATGCCGCCCTGCCATCTGGGGGCGCGCTCGCGTGCTGGTCGGGACCCCGTGAGTCCGCTTGTGGGTCCCGCGGACTCGATCGCCGCAGGCATACCCGCGATCGTCTCACGGAGCGGCTGAATGGAGAAATGCCGTTGTAAACAGCATTTCTCCATTCTGCCTAGCAACTAGTGACACTGATCTCTGCTCCATGTGATTGGAGCAGAGATCAGTGTTCACTAAATTAAAGCCCAGCCCCCAACAGTTAGTAACACACCCCTAGGAACACTTAACCCCTACACTGCCACCCACTGGTTAACCCCTTCACTGTCAGTGCCATTTACACAGGAATCACTGCATTTATATAGCAGTGATTGCTGTGTAAATGACAATGGTCCCAAAAATGTGTCAAAAATGTCCAATGTGTTCGCCATAATGTCGCAGTCACAATAAAAAAATCGCTGATCGCCACCATTACTAGTAAGAAAAAAAATTATTAATAAAAATGCCATAAAACTATCCCCGATTTTGTAAACGCTATAACTTTTGCGCAAACCAATCAATAATCGCGTATTGCGATTTTTTTTACCAAAAATATGTAGAAGAATATGTATCGGCCTAAACTGAGGGGAAAAAATATTTTTTTATATTTTTGGGGGATATTTATTATAACAAAAAGTAAAAAATAATGCATTTTTTTCAAAATTGTCGCTCTATTTTTGTTTATAGCGCAAAAAATAAAAACCGCAGGGGTGATCAAATACCACCAAAAGAAAACTCTATTTGTGGGAAAAAAAGGACGTCAATTTTGTTTGGGAGCCACGTCGCACGACCGCATAATTGTCAGTTAAAGCAACGCAGTGTCGAATCACAAAAAGTGGTCTGGTCTTTAACCAGCAAAATGGTCCGGTCTGCAAGTGGTTAAAAAATTTAGCTATGTAATTTCAAAGCCATGGTTTCTAATTTTTAGGGACTCAATAATGACTGGAATGGTACCCACTGGATTGGCATAGGTCCAATGAGGTGCCAATATTTAAAAATGGATCAAAGCCTATATCAAGTAACTATAGACCTGTTAGTTTAACTTTTATAGTCTGGAAGATACTAGAGAGTTTATTAAAACACCACATAGACAAGTTCTTACTGGAAAAAAAAAACAGACAGCATGGATTCATGAAAGACAGATGTTGTCAAACAAACTTAATTTATTTTTATGAAGAGTTAAGTAAAACCTTGTTCAGAGGGGTGGCTGTGGACGTGGTATACTTGAATTTTGCAAAAGCGCATGACAGAGTTCCCCACACACGATTAATAAGGTAAAGCTTATAGGCTTGGAAAGATTCGTTTGTAAATGGATAGAAATCTAATTGGGCAACTAATGTGGTTTAATGTTGATCAATGTAAAGTTATGCACTTGGGGGCTAAGAATATCATACATACGAGGGGAAGTACAACTGGGGGAATCTATAGTGGAGAAGGATCTGGGAGTTTTGCTAGATCAGAAGCTCAAGAAAAGCATGCAATACCAAACTGTGGTTTTCAAAGTGAGCAAAGTCCTTTCTTGTATTGAGAGGTATGGACTCCAGGGAGCTAGATATCATCTTGCCCCTGTACAAATCATTAGTAAGACTTCATCTGGAATATGCAGTTCAGTTTTGGGCACCAGTTCTCAAAAAGGATATCGGGGAACAGGAGAAAGTGCAGAGAAGGTCAACCAAACTGATAAGAGGCATGGAGGAACTCAGCTATGAGGAAAGGTTAGAGGAGCTGAATGTATTATCTTTTGAGAAGAGGAGATTAGGGGGATATGATCAACATGTACAAATACATAAGTGGTCCACATAGTAAACTTGGTGTTAAGTTATGCACTTTAAGGTCACCACAAAGGACAAGGGGGCACTCTTTACGTCTAGAGGAAAAAAAAGATTTAATCTCCAAATTCCGGAAAGGTTTCTTCACAGTAAGTGCTGTGAATATGTGGAATAGACTCCCTTCAGAGGTGGTTCTGGCCAGCTCAGTAGATTGCTTTAAAAAAGGCCTAGATTTTTTCCTGTACATAATATAATATAATATAACTGGGTACTGACATTTATAGGTAAAGTTGATCCCGGGAAAATCCAATTGCCTCTTAGGGGACCAGGAAGGAATCATTTCCCCTGTGTAGCAAATTGGAGCATGCTTTGCTAGGGTTTTTCCCCTTCCTTTGGATTAACTGTGGGTATGGGATTGTGTATATAGGATTGCATTTTTCATTTATTAATTACTGGATGGACTTGTGTCTTTTTTCAACCTGACCAACTATGTAACATAGCGTTCATTCAAGAGACTCACTTTCGAGATGTCAAGCTTCCCCTTCTGAAGAATAGGTTCTATCCCTTTGTTTATCACATGACCAATAAGGTGGCCAAGTCCAAGTGGGTGTCTATTCTGATCTCTAAAAATGTTCTATGGACATGCCAAGGTGTCCTTGCGGTTACTGTTGGGTACTCATTAACAGAGGCTCTGTATTCTAATTACTCCTCCTGGAAACTGAATGAAAGCCTCCTAAGGGACGCTATGGTTCTGGTGGATGTGGTGAGATTGGATCTTACTTTCAAATGAATGAGACCCCAAATTGTGGCCTGGGAGTGGTATGGGAAGCTCACAAGATGGTCATTAGGGGGGTTTTGATTAAACATGGTGCTCGGATTAAGAAAGAATGGGAGGAGTGTCTGTCGGATCTGCTGGCAGATATACATATTATGGAGTCTCGCCACAAATATGATCCATTCTCTACTTTGGAGAGAGATTTGTTACATCTCCATAAACAGATTATGGACCTCTTACGATTCAGGGCTAAGACCGCACTTCAATCCTGTCTCTGGGTTTTTTATTAATCGGATCAAAAATTTGAAAGATTTTTAGCTAGATTACTGCATGACCAATGGCCGGCGAACTGTCCCCCATATTACCTGTTCGGGTAGACTGATAGCTACCCTTCCTAAGCATATCATCCAGGAATTCAGGGAATTTTATTCCACCCTATATGGCTTTCATAATTGAAGGAGTATCTGATAACCTCCAGGATGCTTAGACTTCCCTTACCGATCAGACAGGAATTGGAAGCCCCTATTTCTCTTGAAGAATTACAGCTTGCAGTAAGCTCCATCAAATCAGTCAAACCATTTTATCCTGCAATACTATAATCTTTTGCTTCTTTATCTGGGCCCTCATATGGTCATGTTTAATTCCCTGGGCTACATGACCTCCTTTTGCTAGAAAACTTTAAAAGCCCATATATCACAAGGAAGGTAAAGCCCCTTCAGCGTGTGGCAGTTATAGGCCATTCTCACTCTTAAATATTGATTTGAAGCCGTACACTAAGTTTGTGTTTCTGCAGCTTCAACACCTGTCATATTTAATCCACCTGGATCAGGTGGGGTTTATTTCAACCCGTGAAGCTTGGGACAACACTATTAAGATACTTAACCTGATTCTGGTTGCTTAATCAGACCAATACCCCTTGTGTGTTTCTGAGGACAGATGCAGAGAAGGCCTTAACTGGGTTAAATGGAGGTTTATGTCAGAAGTCCTTTGGCACATTGGTTTGGGGGACAGTATGCTTCACTATATTTCCAGTGTTTACACAGTGCCTACAGCTTTGGTCAAGGTCAGTAGCATTCGGACCTTTTGGCGCTATTTTGAAGCCAAAGGGTAGCCACACCAAATATTGATTTGGTTTAGATTTTTTTCTGTTCTCTCACTTTGCATTTTGTAAATTGATAAACAATTAAAATATATTTTTGAAAGCATTCTTACTTTACAGCATTACTTCATATCTACATAAAACTTTTGCACTGTAATAAATATATCATTTGTACATTTTACAGTATGGTGTATTAATAAACGTATTATTATTAGAAGTATTATTTTGATTTTTGATATATTAGGGATATGATGATTTATATATTATAAATCAGATTCTTAGCCCTTGCAAAGTTGCGCCGAAGAGCTTTGTGAGGTCACAACACCTCTGTTTCTGAGCACTGAGCAGAGCAGTGACAGGTTTCAGGGTGTGTTTTATCTCTGTTGATTTTATTTTTCTTGCAAGTCTTCTGTTTAGCCATATTTTAATAAATGTGTGCTATAGTGTGCAATTTTATGTTACTTTTGACTGATTGATCAGCAGCTATCCAGGATAAAGATGTTTAACTCCTTAAGGGTAAAAAAAAAAAAAAAAAGTGCCATTTGGACTTCAACAATATTGGGTCCTTTGAACAAGGTGAGAGCACAACTGATAGCCTTCTAATGGGGAACCTTTTCATAGTGGAGCACACTAATGAAAATGAGATCAGCTTTTAGTGGGGTGGCACACAAGATTTGTTTGGATGGAAGACATTACATACAGTATCTCACAAAAGTGAGTACATCCCTCACATTTTTGTGAACATTTTATACCTTTTCATGTGACAACACTGAAAAAACAACACTTTGCTACAATGTAAATTAGTGAATGTACAGCTCGTATAACAGCGTAAATTTGCTGTCCCCTCAAAATAACTCAACACAGCCATTAACCACTTGAGATCCGCGCTATAGTCAAATGACGGCTACAGCGCGGATCTCAATTTCCGGGACTACGTCTATTGACGTCGTCCCCTTTAAGAGCTCCCCGCGCGCTCCCGGGAGCGCGCATCGGGAAAATCTGTTTTGGCCATGTCCCCTGGACACAGCCAATCACAGATCGCTGTAAACGGCCAATCACAGCGGCTGTTTACAGCGCGATCGCCGCCTCCAATGGGTGATGATCTCAAATGTAAACAAATGAGATCATCACCCATTGCCGAATCTGTCTCCTCACACAGCGATAGCGTGTGAGGAGAGAGATACTGTGAGTGAACAAAAAAAATGTTTTTTCTGCCATCTGTGCCCATATTTACCCTGCCAGTGCCCAGATCTACCCTGCCAGTGCCCAGATCTACCCCACCTGTGCACCGCCAGTGCCCATCTGTGCACCGCCAGTGCCCGCCAGTGCCAATCGGTGCCCATCTGTACCAATCGGTGCCCATCTGTGCAGTCTCAGCAGTGCCCATCTGTGCCGCCTCAGCAGTGCCCATCTGCTGCCTCATCAGTGCACATCTGCAATAAATCTGCACATCTGTGCAATAAATCAGTGCACATCTGTGCCGACCCATCAGTGCCCATCTGTGCCGACTCAGCAGTGCCCATCTGTGCTGACTCAGCAGTGCCCATCTGCCGCCTCAGCAGTGCCCATCTGCCGCCTCAGCAGTGCACATCCGTGCAATAAATCTGCACATCTGTGCAATAAATCAGTGCACATCTGTGCCGACCCATCAGTGCCCATTTGTGCCACCTCAAAAGCACCCATCTGTGCCACCTCAAAAGCGCCCATCTGTATAATCAGTGCACATCTGTGCCGACTCATCAGTGCACATCTGTGCCGACTCATCAGTGCCCATCTGTGCCACCTCTGTGCTGCTTCAACAGTACACATCTGTGCCACCTCATCAGTGCCCATCAGTGCTACCATGGCTAAACGAGTCTTTTCCGCTGAGGAGGCGTACCAAATTATTTACACGGCCGACGAGAGCAACGGGGAGCTCTCCTCTTCAGATTCTTTTTCAGATTCGGATTCTGAAGCCGACATAAATTATGAGCCAGTCCTCAGTAGCGAAACACTGACTGAATCCGAGGAGGAAGATATCCGGCCCATCAAACGAAGGCGTTCTAGTGAGGCAGTGCCATCCACCAGCACCGAAGTGCCGTCCACCAGCACCACAGTGCCCCGGCAAGAAAGGCCAAGTACCAGTGGGGTGTCATCTCAGCCCTAAAGGGATAGGAGTCATGCCGGCCTTCCCTATGCCCTTCAGAACCCCTTGTGGCTTCCTCCTAATTCAGGAGAGGCCAATGTTCCCCCTTTCACTACCCAGCCAGGAGTCCAGGTGGACACGGAGAATTTTACCCCAATAGATATGTTGTCGTCAATTGTGGCCCAGTGCAACCTGTATGCACAACAATTTATTTTGCAAAATCCGACCTCTTATTATGCCCGTCCCTATGAATGGAGAGACCTAACAGTGGAGGAGTTCAAGGTTTTTTTAGGCCTCACATTTAATATGGGACTCAACAAAAAAAATCAATTGCGTACCTACTGGTCAACCCACCCCCTCCACCACTCACCGCTCTTCTCCGCGGTAATGCTCAGAACCAGGTATCAGATCATCCTGAGGTTCTTACATTTCAGCGACAATTCCCAGTGCCTTCCACTAAATGATCCAAATTATGACCGGCTTTACAAAATTCGACCAATACTTAATTATTTTTCAGAAACATTCCCCAAATTGTTTACCCCGGACCAACACATATGTGTGGATGAGTCCCTTATTAAATTTAGCGGCAGGCTTAGAATGAAGCAATTTATGGCCAGCAAAAGGGCCTGCTATGGGGTGAAGGTCTACAAATTATGCGACCGAGCCACAGGGTACACATATTCATTCATGGTGTACGAAGGGAAGGACACCCAGCTGCAGCCCCCTAATTGTCCGGACTACTTGGGATCCAGCGGAAAAATAGTTTGGGACCTCATATCCCCCCTATTGGATAAAGGCTACCACCTGTATGTAGATAACTTCTACACATCTCTGCCCCTGTTCCACAACCTTCACCGGAAGAAGACGCCAGCATGTGGCACCGTAAAAAGGAATCGGAAGGGCTTTCCTCAAAGTCTTGTGAATAAGAAGCTGCGTAAAGGAGAAACCGCAAGTCTGAGAAACAAGGAGGTTCTGGCAGTGAAGTGGAGGGACAGAAGGGATGTGTATATGTTGTCTTCTATCCACAATGATACCTTCGTGGAAATCCCCAGAAGGAATGGCCCCGTAAAGAAACCCAAATGCATTTCCGAATACAATTTGTTCATGGGGGGAGTCGACTTCAACGACCAAATGATGGAACCATATCTTGTCACAAGACGGACATACCATTGGTACAAAAAAGTAGCAATTAATTTTTTCAATTGGCCATTTACAATTCCTGTCATTTACCGCAACTCCACCCAAAACCCCAAACGTTTCTTTGGCTACCAGGAGGAAGTTTTCACTGCCCTTATTTTCCCAAACGGCCCACCAGAAAATATCCGATCAGACGTTGTTAGTCGACTCTCCGAGCGCCACTTTCCCGATAAAACCCCCCCCAAACCAACAGGCCAAAGACGTCAAAAAAGATGTAAGGTGTGTACCAGAGCAGGAGTCAGAAGAGACACATCTTATTATTGTGCACAATGTCCTTCCCAACCAGGCCTCTGCATAGGCGACTGTTTTCGGCGTTACCATACTTCAATAAATTTTTAGTGAAGTATGGTAAACCTAATCCTCAGTTCCTGCCTTCATACACCTTCACACCCCTTATGCCACTGCCTGCTCTGTAACTGACCCTGGCTTGTTATTTGACCACTCTTATGCCTGCCAATTCTGTACATACCGCTGCCTGATCTGGAACTGACCCTGGACTGTTATTTGACCATGCTTCCGCCTAACGATTCTGTACATACCTCTGCCCGATCTGGAACTGACCCTGGACTGTTATTCGACCATGCTTCTGTCTAACGATTCTGTACATATCTCTGCCTGATCTGGAACTGACCTTGGACTGTTTGACCACGATATTTGCCTGCCTCTTGGACTGATCTTGTATTCTGCAACTGGACTAGTGGGATTCAACACGGGGTCTCACATATGTGAGGGGCTCCAGTATAGTTTTTCTGGAAGAAGAAAACAATTTTCTTTGTTTTCTTATTCCTAGATTAAGGTCTGGAGACTCGGAGGATTCAAAGATATTTGGGAGGGAGAAGCCTCTACCCCTATCCCCATTCTGTCCTGAACGAGGCTCTACTTCTGTCTGCTGCCTGTAGGACTTACTGCCATCATGCCGCACTGACCACACCACAAGGACCTGCCTACTACCAGGACCAATATTTTTGGCACTGCTGACATCTCTGCACTGACCCTGGACTGTAATATGGACAGTATCCCTGCCTGCTGCCTGAAAAACGGTGTTCGCTGTTGCTGACCAAGTCCCTGCCTGCTGCCTGGACCAGTGATATCCTCCTGTGGACAACTGCGCTTCTAAAACCACAGGTAATCTTTTCTTTACCCTTTGCTCAGCATAATGTATTTGGGGGTGTAATTCTTGGTATGTGCAGGCTATATGTCCCTGGAACGCCGACTGTGTTTCTTGCATGTTGCGCCTCTGTATGTGGCCAGGCTGTGTAAACGTCTCACACATGTGGTATTGCCATACTCAGGAGTAGTAAAATGTATTTTGGGGTGTTATTTTTGCTATGTAAATGCTATGCGTTGGAAATATCTTATAAACGGACAACTTTGTGTAAAAAAAAAAAAAAATGTGTTTTCATTTTTTTCCACATTTTCCTAAAACTTCTGGAAAAAAATGAACCATTGAAAAGACTCATTATGCCTCATAGATTATACGTTGGGGTGTTAGCTTTCCAAAATGGGGTCATTTTCTGGACGTTTCCATTGCCCTGGTGTTCCAGGGCCTTCAAAACTGTAATAGGTGGTTGAGAAATGAAATGTGTAATTTATGCTCCTAGAATGCCTGAAGGTGCTACTTCAAAATTAGGCCTCTGTATGTGGTCAGGCTGTGTAAAAGTCTCACACATGTGGTATCGTTATACTCAGGAGGAGTAGGAGTATGTATTTTGGGGTGTTATTTGTGGTATGCACATTCCGTGTGGGAGAAATAAGCTATTACAATGAAAATTTTGTGAAAAAAAACAAAAAAAAAATCGTAATTTTGCTAAGAATTGTGGGAAAAAATGACAACTTAAAATAACTCACCATGCCTCTTACTAAATACATTGGAATGTCTACTTTCCAAAAAGGGGTCATTTGGGGGGCATTTGTACTTTCCTGGCTTGTTAGGGTCTCAAGAATGGAGATAGGCCTTAGTACATCAGATGTGATCTTTTTTTGCAAATATTTATGATTTGCACCATAGCTTGTAGACTCTATAAATTTCACACAGATCATATAATATGCAAAAATTTGGGTTATTTTTACCAAAGATGTGTAGTAGTATAAATTGTGGACAAAATTTATGAAGAAAAATTGCTAATTTGCTAAATTTTGTCACAGAAACGAAGAAAAATTCATTTTTTTTTCAAAATTTTCGGTCTTTTTTCATTTATAGCGCAGAAAATAAAAAACCGAGAAGTGATCAAATACCACCAAAAGAAAGCTCTATTGGTATGAAGAAAAGGACAAAAAAAATCATTTGGTTACAGTGTTGTATGACAGCTGAAAGCTGAAAATTGGTCTGGGACTGAGGGGGGTTTAAGTGCCCAGTAAGCAAGTGGTTAATGTCTAAACTGCTGACAACAAAAGTGAAAATGTGCAAATTGGGCCCGAAGTGTCAATATTTTGTGGGGCCTCCATTATTTTCCAGCATTGCCTTAACCCTCTTCGGTAGGGATGAGCTTCCAGTTCGAGTCGAACTCGTGTTTGACTCGAACATTGCCTGTTCGGCGGACATTGAACAATTTGGGGTGTTCGTGGCAAATTCGAAAAGCCGCAGAACACCCTGTACAAGTCTATGGGAGAAATCTAAAGTGCTAATTTTAAAGGCTAATATGCAAGTTACTGTCCTAAAAAGTATTTGGGGACCTGTATCCTGCCCCAGGGGACATGGATCAATGCAAAATTTTTTTTTTACAAACGGCAGTTTTTTCGGGAGCAGTGATTTTAATAATGATTAAAGTGAAACAATAAAAGTGTAATCTTCCTTTAAATTTCGTACCTGAGGTGTGTGTATAGTATGCTTGTGAAGGGGCGCATGTTTCCTATGCTTAGAACGGTCCCTGCACAAAGTGTAATTTCTGCAGGAAAAAAAGTCATTTAAAAATCACTCGCGGCTATAATGAATTGTCGGCTCCCGTAATACAGAGAACACTCATTGAAAGTCATTGATAAATAAAAATAATAAAAAAAAGCGTGGGGTTCCCCCAAATTCAATTACCAGGCCCTTCAGGTCTGGTATGGATATTAAGGGGAACCCCGCGTCAAATTAAAAAAAAAAATTATATAGGGTTCCCCCTAAATATCCATACCAGACCCTTCAGGTTTCCGTTACATCAGAGGGGGGCGGGATCACCCATACATCATTGGGGAAGTCAGGCTTCCTCACTAGCATCAGAGGGGGGCGGGGTCAGGTGACGTGTGGCCCCACCCTCCTCATATAAGAAATGTCAGGCTGCCGGGATCCCACAGTGTCTCTGCCAGTGGAGACAGAGGAAGGATGGATGGACTGCCCTTGTCAAAGGGGGCTTCCAGATTCTGATAAGCCCCCCACCCGTAGACCCCCACAACCACAGGCCAGGGTTGTGGGGATGAGGCCCTTGTCCTCATCAACATGGGGACATGGTGCTTTGGGGGTTACCCCAAAGCATCCTCCCAATGTTGAGGGCATGTGGCCTGGTACAGTTCAGGAGGGGGGGGCACTCTCTCGTCCCCCCCTCTTTTCCTGCGGCCTGCCAGGTTGCATGCTCGGATAAAGGGTCTGGTATGGATATTTAGGGGGAACCCCACGTCATTTTTTTTTAATTTGACGAGGGGTTCCCCTTAATATCCATACCAGATCTGGTAATTGAATTTGGGGGAACCCCACACTTTTTTTTATTTTTTTATCAATTACTTTCAATGAGCGTGTGTGAGCGGGGTGTTCGTCTCATCCTTACTCTTGGGCATGGAGTTCACCAGAGATTCACAGCTTTCCACTGGAGTCCTCTTCCACTCCTCCATGAGGACATCAGGGAGCTGGTGGATGTTGGAGACCTTGCACTTCTCCATCCTCCTTTTGAGGATGCCCCACATATGCTCAATATAGTATAGATCTGGAGACATGCTTGGCCAGTCCATCACCTTTACCCTCAGCTTCTTTAGCAAGGAAGGGGTCGTATTGGTGTGTTTGGGGTCGTTATCTTGGAATACTGCCTTGTGGCTCAGTCTATGAAGGGAGGGGATCATGCTCTGCTTCAGTATATCACAGTACATGTTGGCATTCATGGTTCCCTCAATGAACTGTAATTCCTTCAGTGCCGGCAGCACTCATACAGCCGCAGACCAGGACACTCCCACCACCATGCTTGACTGTAGGCAAGACACACTTGTCTTTATACTCCTCAACTGGTTGCCACTACACGCTTGACTCCATCTGAACCAAATAAGTTTATCTTGGTCTCATCAGACACAGGACATGGTTCCAGTAATCCATGTCCTTAGTCTGCTTATCTTCAAACTGTTTGCGGGCTTTCCTGTGGATCATCTTTAGAAGAGGCTTCCTTCTGGGATGACAGCCATGCAGACCAATTTGAGGCAGTGTACGGTGTTTGGTCTGAGCACTGACCCACCACCCCTGCAGTAATACTGGCAGCACTCATACATTTCACAAAGACAACCTTTGGATATGACACGAGTACGTGCACTCAACTTCTTTGGTTGACCATGGCAAGGCCTGTTCTGAGTGGAACCTGTCCCGTTAAACCGCTGCATGGTCTTGGCCACCGCGCTGCAGCTCAGTTTCATGGTCTTGGCAATCTTCTTATAGTCTAGGCCAGTGATGGCGAACCTTGGCACCCCAGATGTTTTGGAACTACATTTTCCATGATGCTCAGCTACACTGCAGAGTGCAGGAGCATCATGGGAAATGTAGTTTCAAAACATCTGGGGTGCCAAGGTTCACCATCACTGGTCTAGGCCATCTCTATGTAATTCTTTTTTTTCAGATCCTCAGAGAGTTATTTGCCATGAGGTGCCATGTTGAACTTCCAGTGATCAGTATGAGAGAGGGAGCGATAACACCAAATTTAACACACCATCTCCCCATTCACACCTGAGACCTTGTAACACTAACGAGCAACATGACCCCGGGGAGAGCAATTGGCTAATTGGGCACAATTTGGACATTTTTCACATAGAGGTGTACTCACTTTTGTTGCCAGAGGTTTAGACATTAATGGTTGCGTATTGAGTTATTTTGAGGGGAAAGCACATTTACGCTGTTATACAAGCTGTACACTCATTACCTTACATTGTAGCAAAGCGTAATTTCTTCTGTGTTGTCACATGAAAAGAAATAAAATATTTACAAAAATGTGAGGGGTGTACTCACTTTTGTGAGATACTGTATGAATGATGATGCACAACTAAAGAGAGTTGACTTATATGGAATTTGGACACTTATCACCATAGGAGTGCACAGCCTACTGCATTAGGGTATACACCCCAAAGCTCAAACACACATGCGTGCATGTACATATTACACACACAAACATGGACTGTCAGTAGAGCAGTGGACAATGTCAGTAGTGTTTTTTCTTATGGATTATTTTTTACATTTTTTTTTATTTTTAATTATTTTGTAAAAAAATTTTTAGGAGCCCCGCTCGGGAGCTTTAGTGAAATATCCACAGGGGAATCTGCGCTGTAAGATGATTAAGGTGTGCCCAGGCACACCCCCTTGTACACCTATACTGAGCATGGATTACGGTTTTGAAATGATGTATGCTATATGCATGTTATTGATAAATATAATGTGAGTAGTATGCTATAGAGCAGTGGTCTCCAACCTTTTTTGGCACTGGGGACCGGCTGCGTGGAAGAAAATAGTAAACGATTTTTCCCAAGCATGGCTGGTGTTAGCACTTCAATCATCACGGCACCATGCTTGATATGGTGTCAGGGCGATTTAAGCGCATTATATCTATTATTACATTGCAGTGATAAATTAAATAGTTCAACTCACCATAATGCAGAATCAGTGGGAGCTCTGAACACGTCACTTGCCACGCCACAAGATATGGATTGTCACTTGCCCCGGCACCTGTCTGTCACTAGATGTGGATTGCCACTTGCCATGCCACCTGCCTGTTCCCATATGCCAGTGATGGCAAACCTTGGCACCCCAGATGTTTTGGAACTACATTTCCCATGATGCTCAGCTACACTGCAGAGTGCATGAGCATCATGGGAAATGTAGTTCCAAAACATCTGGGGTGCCAAGGTTCACCATCACTGCCATATGCAGAATGTCACTTGCCACGCTGCCTGCCACCAGTGCATTGGTGGCAGCACTGGTCCATTTAGCACAGGCCTCTGTGCAGTGGTGGGTTCCGAATAAGGCAGGAGAGCGGTGATGTGGGGCAGGCAGTGAGAGAGGTCATCTCTCTGCCCCCTGCCTCACCTCTGACACTGAGGCTAACAAGACACCGGCTGCGAGGGCGGAAGAGTGGTGATGCCGGGGGGGGGGAGGGGGAGGAAAGAGATGAGGTCATCTCTACTTGGCAGCTTGCTTCATCCATCCACCCATCCATTGCTCTCTTATGCTGGCGACCAGCACCTGCAGCCTGGCTGAAGAAAGGCCACAGCCTAGGTGTTGATGACCCCTGCTAAAGAGCACCTCACTAATTTATAATTTTTATTCACATGGGCGTTTTGCTACGCAGAACAGTATGGCAGAGGGCAAAAGCTGTAGTTTGATCCTGGAAGGCAGTATCCTTCCGAATGTTCATTGCCTTAGTCAAGTTAGCTACAGTCTGGCAAACAGCAGTGTCAGCA
This sequence comes from Lithobates pipiens, assembly GCF_037356315.1. NCBI lineage: Eukaryota > Metazoa > Chordata > Amphibia > Anura > Ranidae > Lithobates > Lithobates pipiens. Next base: position 392,883,893 of record NW_027507758.1, read on the forward strand.
ATAGCCAGCTGCAGAGCTGGGCCTGAGCAGTTATAGAAAGCCTTTAAAAGCAATTACAATTTCTGGCAGCAGAGTCTTTATATGAAGGAACATTTTCTATAGGCCCAGTAGGATGTTTAAGAGGGCAGGATCTACCATCAGAACAGACTACTTTTCAGTGAATAGCGATCAAGCTTGTCATTGATTCTCAGAGTGGAGAAAATCTGTTCAGAGCTAACTCATCATAAACCGATCATTCTATTTGTTCATGAATAGGAGAGGTCTTTTTTTTTTTTTTTTTTAGATTTATCAGGTCCCTTAGTACCCAAGGTGGCATAACAACATCAAGAGTAGAGTGCAAAAAATGTCAAGGGTTTTGCACACAGGAGAAGCAAGCATAACTACATTAGCAAGCATACTGTGTGAAGCCATAACATAAGGTATACAAGAGGCTGGAGTGTGCGAGAAGCCTTCAATTACCTCCTTTAACAGTGCCTCTGGATCCTCTTAAAGGATCACTAAAGAGACTATATATTACATACATATATATATATATATATATATATATATATATATATATATATATATATATATATATATATATATATATATATATATATGTATTTTAAATAAACAAACATGTTATACTTACCTCCACTGTGCAGCTCGTTTTGCACAGTGGCCCCGAACCTGGTCTTCTGGGGTCCCTTGGCAGCTATCTCGGCTCCCCCCCCGCAATGACTCAACACCTTCATGTGAGCTCCCTCGCATGGTGAGAAGTGCTTGCGGGCACGCTCCCATGATACAGCTGGCGACCATAGCCGCTCACTGTATAACTCGGCCCCGCCCCCAACTGAAAGGCACCAACCTCCTCTCCGCCCTCCGACAGCAGCGCGAGCCAATGACTGTGCTGCTTTCAATCCATCCACTGTAACCAATCAACGGCCAGGCTGATCGGCGAAGAGGATGTCAGGGGCGAGCGTGGGACTTGCGAGGGGTCAGGTAAGTAAAACGCGGAGGCTGGTATTGGCGGATGCTTTTTCATCTTAATGCATAGAATGCATCAAGGTGAAAAACCACGTACCTTTACAACTCCTTTAATATCCTTCAGTTTCTGCATCCTATAGAGCAGTGATGGCGAATCTTGGCACCCCAGATGTTATGGAAATACATTTCACAGTGTAGTTGAGCATCATGGAAAATGTTGTTACAAAACATCTGGGGTGCCAAGGTTCACCAACAGAGGAAGCATTTTACTTTCCGACCTCAGCAGAGACAGTGGTGGTGGAGAAGAAGCTTGTTGCTAGTTGTCCAATAATGTCTAACATGGTTACAGAAAAATCTGCCCCAGGCAGAGCGAGCTAGAATCGGATGCAGAGACCATTATTAACACCTTCACACCCGGTCAACAGCAAAATTGACAGCCGAGTGGTGGTTCAGTTATCCTGACTGGGCGTCATATGAGGTCCTGTCAGGATGCACCAAGCTTGGGGACATGCAGCAGCACGATCAGTCACCAGCAGCGTCCACGGGACATGGCCACTGTGCAATCCGAGTACTGACTCGGTGCCAGTACCATGTGAACATCGTGATGCATCACTGCAGGTGAAATGACAGTTGTAAACAATAGATGGCTTTCTTTCATCGCATCCATTGAATACAGCTGTGTTGCTAGCTTTGATTGCTCAGTGTGATCACATGGTACAGACAGGGCCAATCACAGTCCATCTGTACCAAATGATTAACTCTGGCCAATCACAGCTAATCAAAAACAAAAAAGACTGAATTAATCAATCAGTTTCATTCAGTAAAATGCTTGGTTATAGCAATGTAATACATTTCTATATGCAAACACAATGTGTAAAAAAAAAAAATGTAAAATCCTGAACACGTCACCAGAGTAGTAAAATGTTACTATAGTAACATTATGTTTCTCTGGTCACAGTGTTTTAAAACAAAAATGTACTATCACCAGTCAGTGTCCCCACTTACCGCCACACCCATTATATATTGCTGCACTGCACTGGTAAGAATATATATATATATATATATATATATACACATACACAGTCAGGTCCATAAATATTGGGACATTGACACAATTCTAATTTGCTCTATACACCACCACGATGGATTTGAACTGAAACAAACAAGGTGTGCCTTAACTGCAGATGTTCGGCTTTAATTTGAGGGTAGTTACATCCAAATCAGATGAACAGTGTAGGAATTACAACAGTTTGTACATGTGCCTCCCACTTTTTAGGGACCAAAAGTAATGGAAAGATTAACAATCATCCATCAAACTTTCACTTTTTAATACTTGGTTGCAAATCCTTTGCAGTCAATTACAGCCTGAAGTCTGGAGCGCATAGACATCACCAGACGCTGGGTTTCATCCCTGGCGATGCTCTGCCAGGCCTCTACTGCAACTGTCTTCAGTTCCTGCTTGTTCTTGGGGCATTTTCCCTTCAGTTTTGTCTTCAGCAAGTGAAATGCATGCTCAAATTGGATTCAGGTCAGGAGATTGACTTGGCCATTGCATAACATTCCACTTTACCATCAAAAACTCTTTGGTTGCTTTCGCAGTATGCTTTGGGTCATTGTCCATCTGCACTGTGAAGCGTCGTCAAATGAGTTCTGAAGCATTTTGCTGAATACAAGCAGATAATATTGCCCAAAACACTTCAGAATTCATCCTGCTGCTTTTGTCAGTCACATCATCAATAAACACAAGAGAACCAGTTCCATTGGCAGCCATACATACCCACGCCATGACATTACCACCACCATGCTTCACTGATGAGGTGGTATGCTTTGGATCATGAGCAGTTGCTTTGCTTCTCCATACTCTTTCCATCACTCTGGTACAAGTTGATCTTGGTCTCATCTGCCCATAGGATGTTGTTCCAGAAACGTGAAGGCTTTTTTTTTTTAGATGTTTGGCAAACTCTGGCCTTCCTGTTTTTGAGGCTCACTAATGGTTTACATCTTGTGGTGAACCTTCTGTATTCACTCTGGTCACGTCTTCTCTTGATAGTTGACTTTGACACACATACACCTACCTCCTGGAGAGTGTTCTTGATCTGGCCAACTGTTGTGAAGGGTGTTTTCTTCACCAGGGAAAGAATTCTTCGGTCATCCACCACAGTTGTTTTCCGTGGTCTTCTGGGTCTTTTGGTGTTGCTGAGCTCACCAGTGTGTTCTTTCTTTTTAAGGATGTTCCAAATAGTTGAACCACATCTTATGTTTTTGCTATCTTGCTGATGGGTTTGTTTTGTTTTTTCAGCCCAATGATGGCTTGCTGCACTGATAGTGACAGCTCTTTGGATCTCATATTGAGAGTTGACAGCAATAGATTCCAAATGTAAATAGCACACTTGAAATTAACTCTGGACATTTTATCTGCTCCTTGTAGATGGGATGAGGGAATAACACACACCTGGCCATGGAACAGCTGAGCAGCCAATTGTCCCATTACTTTTGGTTCCTTAAAAAGCGAGAGGCACATATACAAACTGTAGTAATTCCTACACCGGTCACCTGATTTGGATGTAAATACCCTCAAATTTAAGCTGAAAGTCTGCAGTTAAAGCACATCGTGCTTGTTTCATTTCAAATCAATTGTGGTGGTGTATATAGCCAAAAAGATTAGAATTGTGTCAATATCACAATATTTATGGACCTGACTATACATACATATAAATATCTATAAAACCTTGAACGGTCTAATTTCCACAAAGGGTCATATGGGGGGGGGGGGGGGGGGGTATTTGTACTGTCCTGGGGTTTGAGGCCTCAGGAAATTAGATAGGCCATCAGTACATCGGGACTGATCAATTTTCAGATATCTCCTATAGGTCATGGACGCAAACCTTCCTTCACACTAAATAACCTAAACTGCTTTGGGTTAGAAAAGAAATAGCAGCCGACTACACTTTGACCTACAATTATCAAGAAAGATTGTTTCTATTATAAAATTTTGAAAATGAAGTAAAGAAAAACAAGTTTTTTAAAAAAAACAAATAAACTCAGTCTTATCGTTTATTTAGCAAAAGGCTAAAAACCCAGTGGTGATTAAATACTGACAAAATAAAGCTCTATTTATGTGAACAAGATGAATCAAAATTTTGTTTTGGGTATAGTGCTGCATGATCACACAATTGTCATTCAAAGTGGGACAGTGCTGAAAGCTGATAATTGGCCTGGGTAGGAAGGGGGTAAAAGTGCCCTGTATTGAAGCTGTTAAAGTAGGGACCTTCTCTGGTGCAAGCGAAAGGTTGTCACAGAGATTAAGCATTTTGCAGGCCCTCAGTAGAGAGAATATTTGCACTTTTGCTATGGTTGCCACGTGTATTTCCGTGTGGGGTACTCGGAGTAGGGTGACGAAATGGGCCAAGCAACCCAGGCATCGACAATCATAGCAAAAGGAGTACCTTATAAAAGGACTAGGCGAAAGTGGTGGTAAGTGTGTAACTTGCAATGTGATGCAACACCTAGTCAAGCACCTGGGACTGAATGGTGGAATTGTTTTACCAGCAAGTTTGATAAGTTTAACACTGCATAAGTAAATTTTCATACACAATTCTTTGTTTCCTAAAGGTTTTAAACGTAGGGCAAATGCTATTCAGGGATCCCATTATAAATAAGGCTACAGCATTGGTCCAGTAGTCAGGGTCCAGACTTTGCCCATCATGTTGGGGATACCCCTGGAGGGGACTTTAGGGTCTGGGTTTCATAGATATGGAACATGGCTCTGGACCTGTATAGCACTTGAAAGCGAACACCACATGTTGGACTAAATGCCAAGGTTAGTACACAAGCAGGATCTAGCATGAAGCAACGTTACTAGTTGACCCCACAGCCCAGGGTGTGGGTACAGCTCCCAAGGTTTTTCAGAGGTGGCATCAATCCAGATGCACTGTTAGGACATTGAGTGCAAAGCAACAGAAGGGGGAGTCTTCCTGAGTCTTGACCTTTCTGCCACCCTCTACAGGGCAGCATCTTGCAGCGAGAGTGCAGGTAAAGAACTGCAGTTTTCAAAGGCTGTGTAGGTGTACACTAGTTTTAATCCTGACGCCTAATCCTGTACAATCAAAAAAACTGCTTTTTTGAAGCTTGTTCATAAAAGTGGCAAGGACTGATGCTCCTCTGAAAAGCAATCCATTCCGTTTAACCTCCAAATGCAGCATCACTATGCACCGCACGCAGTTTCAGGCTGGTTGCAGCGCAGCCCCTATTCACCTTGGGCTATACTTCCTTTCCTAGCCACAGCATGCGTGCGACCCTGGCTGTTGCCTCTGCAGCTACAGGGGGGGGAAGTAAAAATTCAGTTTAACTACAGGTTTTAACTACCCCCCAAACACTTCTGTGAACAAGCCCTTGGTTCACATCTGTGCAGCTGTGTGCTGCATGTAGGGCATACCATTCATTGCAATGGGCCTGGTGTACCCGTAGAAACAGAGAAAAAAGTTCCTGGATCCCTTTTTTTAACATTGCGCCACACCTACACTACATTTGCCAATGCTGGCATTTGGGATTGTTGCTTCGCTAAATGCAGGTCTATTTCCCAGGGTGACAACATGGCTGTGCTGATTTCTGCAGTACATTGCAATAGGAAGACTTGGATTTTGAATACCAGGACCGCTTGGCTGGTGAAAATCAAACAGGGTTTGACCCAAAGCGCAGTGGGACCTGCAGGTCAAAACATTGTGGTGGAAGCAAGTCCATGTGGAGACACTTGGAAAACACTGATTAAAGTTTGGCATGCGTCTAACTGTCCATAGGATCACAAGCACTGTTTCCATTGTTGTTTGATCACAAACAGCACGGTCACTGTGGGACTCTGTGGACTCTGATGTATTTCATTAATATATTCGTCTTGGTCAGGCAATTTTTTTTGGGAGATTCGCATTTAATATTATGGATTATGATTTACGATTTATACACAGTTTGAGTAATATGCAAGCATGGTATTGATCAAGGACACATTTTATCAATATTTGGTTTTACGGTATGGTTTATTTATATAAATACTTGCAAAATATTAAGCTAGTTAAGCATAAAAGATTTTTACGCAAGGGACAAGAGGTCCATTACCAAAGGACACTAGCAAAATACTGAAATCTCAGGAAGTTTGGTAGGGTTAGAGGGGTACATTCAGGGGATGTTTGTAGCAAATCTTTCCAGTGTCTGCTCACCCCAAGGTACCAACCTATACTCAGGGTTTGTGTCCTGTACTGTACGATTAAGACAATGGGATTCCTCTTGTCACACAATGCTGCATGACAAATCGCATAGGTGTGAATGCAGACTAACAGAAAAGGAAGAACAAGTGTCAATTTAAGGATCAGCAAGTGACAAATTTCTAGTGACAGCCACCAGTTTGACACATACAAATGTTATAGAATATTTATTAAGAAACCCAAATACAAGCAAGCATATTACGGTACCTACTTTGTCGCTCAACAGACAAAATTTACATACAGAAATAAACATACAAATATACAATAATGAAAAATGACAAGTCTTAAAAAAAAAAAAGTGAAAGCATTTCAGATGCATGGCAATTGACACCGGGGTTTGGTTTACTAAAACTTGGGCATGCAAAATTTGGTGAAGTTCTGCATAGAAACCAATCAGCTGAAGTTGATTGGCTACCATGCACAGCTGCATCAAATTTTGAGCTCTATAGTGTTAGTAAATCAACCCCAACGTTTTTTAATAATTGTCACCTACTTGCTTGCAGCTTGTCTTAAAAGAAACTTATTGAGAGAAGAATTTTGTCAGTCCTTGATAATTTCCTTCTAAAATGCTGGTTGCTGTGCTACTTCTGTAATTTAAACACAGTCTAAGCCAGAAAAGTAAGAGTTCCAGACAGGAACTTGTTCCAGGTCAGTAACAAAGGGCATCAAAGCATTACGAAAAGAGGAGAGAACAAGAAGTTGGGCCTTTAAATGAGGCAATGAATGGGTGAATTCATCTGCCTCCATCCCTTATGTGTATAAACTGGAAAGAGGGAGGGAGGAGGGACTTTATATGAAGCATTATATTACCATTCAACCCCAGCCGTATGCTACACCATTGCAATCATGTGATTCTAAAATTCAATAACGTAACTTGATCATCAATTTTTACCTCCATTAATATATAATATTATTATCCCTATTATAAATTGGAACTTTTAAATTATTATAAATAAATCTATAACTATCGTGAATTATGTACAATAAACTATTAAGGTGATGATATCGTCTACCACGTTATCTTTAACCACTTTCAGACCGGACCATTTTGCTGGTAAATGACCAGAGGTCTTTTTACACTTTGGCACTGCGCTGCTTTAACTGGTAATTGCGCGGTCATGCAATGTTGTACCCAAACAAAATTTGCGTCCTTTTCTTCCCACAAATAGAGCTTTCTTTTGATGGTATTTGATTGCCTCTGCGATTTTTATTTTTTGCGATATAAACGTAAAAAGACCGCAAATTTTGAAAAAAAATGATATTTTCTACTTTTTGTTATTAGAAAAATCCAATAAACTCAATTTTAGTCATACATTTAGGCCAAAATGTATTCAGCCACATGTCTTTGGTAAAAAAAAAGTCAATAATTGTATATTTATTGGTTTGCGCAAAAGTTGTCACATCTACAAACTAAGGTACGTTTTCTGGAATTTACGCAGCTTTTAGTTTACGACTGCCTATCTCATTTCTTGAGGTGCTAAAATGGCAGGGCAGTACAAAACCCCCCAAATGACCCCATTTTGGAAAGTAGACCCCCTAAGGAAATTGATAAGAGGCATGTTGAGCCCATTGAATATTTTATTTTTTTGCCTCAAGCGATTGAATAATGACAAAAAAAGAAATTTTTTTTTTTTTTTTACACAAAGTTGTCACTAAATGATATATTGCTCACACATGCTATGGGCGTATGTGAAATGACACCCCAAAATAAATTCTGCTGCTTCTCCTGAGTATGGGGATACCACATATGTGGGACTTTTTGGGAGCCTAGCCGCGTACGGGGCCCCGAAAACCAAGCACCGCCTTCAGGCTTTCTAAGGGCGTTACAGTTTTGAAGGCCATAAAATGCCAAGATGGCACAAACCCCCCCCAAATGACCCCATTTTGGAAAGTAGACACCCCTAAATTTAGGGGTACACTAGTGAGACTAGGTAATAAATGGCGGGTGCCCTGAAACTATAAAAAAAATAACTAACCAACCAGCGTCACCTGTAACAGTTATATGGTGATCACTGGTGAAAGGGTTAACTAGGGGGCAATTAGGGGGCTTTATGCGGTAGTATATGGGGGTCCCTGGCGCTATAAAAAGCTGCAGCGAACCTAAATACCTACCTGCCTAACTAGCGTCACCTGTGACACTAATACAGCGATCAGAAAAATGATCGCTTATTAGGCTGGGTTCACACTGGAGCGATGCGGGAACGCCACGAATGCGCGGCGGGTTCCCGCATCGCATGCCTCCCGGCGGCAGTTCACACTGCCCTATGCGAACTGCTGGGAGTGTCAGTGAAATGTTACTGACACCCCCAGATCAGTTCGCATATCGCAGTGCGATCTGCAAACTCGGATCGCATGGTGTGAACACCCATGCGATCCGATTCTGCTGCGGGCCAAAAAAAGGGTCCCGTGCGAATTTGCGGCGGGTGCGGCGAATGGCTGAACTCGAATCGCACAGAGATCGGATGTGATTTGCACTGCAGTGCGGTGCGAATCACATCCGTTCTCATAAACCGCTGCAATGTGAACCCAGCCTTAGTGACACTGGCGACGGGGGGTGATCACGGGGTTAAACCTTTATTGGGGGGGTTAGGGGGGTACCTTAGAACTAAAGGGGGCTAACCCTAACTGCCCTAACAGTTATTAGTCACAAATGACACCCGCCGGGTGATCAGGGGGTTAAACCTTTATTAGGTAATAAATGGCGGGTGCCCTGAAACTATAAAAAAATAACTAACCAACCAGCGTCACCTGTAACAGTTATATGGTGATCACTGGTGAAAGGGTTAACTAGGGGGCAATCAGGGGGCTTTATGCGGTAGTATATGGGGGTCCCTGGCGCTATAAAAAGCTGCGGCGAACCTAAATACCTACCTGCCTAACTAGCGTCACCTGTGACACTAATACGGCGATCAGAAAAATGATCGCTTATTAGGCTGGGTTCACACTGGAGCGATGCGGAAACGCCGCGAATCCGCGGCGGGTTCCCGCATCGCATGCCTCCCGGCGGCAGTTCACACTGCCCTATGCGAACTGCTGGGAGTGTCAGTGAAATGTTACTGACACCCCCGGATCAGTTCGCATATCGCAGTGCGATCTGCAAACTCGGATCGCATGGTGTGAACACCCATGCGATCCGATTCTGCTGCGGGCCAAAAAAAGGGTCCCGTGCGAATTTGCGGCGGGTGCGGCGGATGGCTGAACTCGAATCGCACAGAGATCGGATGTGATTTGCACTGCAGTGCGAATCACATTCGTTCTCATAAACCGCTGCAATGTGAACCCAGCCTTAGTGACACTGGCGACGGGGGGTGATCACGGGGTTAAACCTTTATTGGGGGGGTTAGGGGGGTACATTAGAACTAAAGGGGGCTAACTCTAACTGCCCTAACAGTTATTACAGTCACAAATGACACCAATGCAAAAAAAAAAAAAAAAAAAAAAAAAAAATGACATTGGTGTCACTGTGACTGGGGGGCAGGGGTAATTGGGGGGGTGATCGGGGGGTAAAGGGGGGGTGTGAGTGTGCCTGGCATGTTCTACTGTGTGTGTAGAGTGTTGGTGCAACTTACTGATCCGCTCTCCTCCGTGTCGGAACGAAAAATACCGACACGGAGGAGAGAATACATCACTTCCTCTCCTGTGTTTACATTACAGGAGAGGAAGTGATGTCACCGGGGATTTCTATTCGTCGGGAGCGATCGCGAGGGGGTGGCCATGAATGAATGGCCGTCCCCTCGTCCGGGATCGCTCCCGTACGAATACCGACCGCCGCAGGCACCGGGCGGGGGCCCGATCGGGCCCCCGACCCGCGGGAGGCAAGGGACGTACATGTATGTCCTTATGCCTGCCCGTGCCATTGTACCGACGTACATCGGCGTGCGGCGGTCGGCAACTGGTTAATCATATAATGCATATTCCTGTGGAATTACCACCATGTGATTGCATACCTCAATACCTAGCCACGCTCCATATAAAGTCCCACCCAGCCCCCCCCCCCCCCCTCTTTTCTAGTTTGTACACTGCATCAGCATGACAGCCAAGTACCTTGCATTTTCAGAAACAGATGCCAACAGTAGCACACTACATTTTAAGAGCATGATCCATTTTTAAAAAAAAAAGCCTGCACCAAGAACAAAGCAAAAATACTAAAATTCCGGACTCTCCCAAAAAAAGGTCTATACAAGCACAGCTTTTCTAAAAGTACGTATTTGTACAAGGATAGGGCTTTGCCGATCGGGGCGGAGCGCCATGACGTAGGAGCGGCCGCACGCCGGATCTCCTGAGAGCCTCGCTCCGTCTCCCTCTCCTCGTGCTCTCGATGCTGGGCTGCGTTCAACGCCATTGGCCCACGGAGAGCTCCAGCAGTGCCGCGCTGTTTTAAACTAGGCTCCGGCGGCCCCCGAGATCCTCCCTAGTCAGCTTGCAGGCGCAGTTGAGTCGAACGCTGGGACGAACGCTGATAGCCAGCCGGTTGTTTGGGGCAGTGAATCGGTGGAAGGTCTGACAGATGCCTACCCTGCAGCGAGGGAGACCCCCTAATCAGAAGACAGAGGAGTCTGGAACCTGGTGCTAGAAAAGGTGCTGTGGATCCGTGGTGCTGCGTATGTGCCTGGTGGCGTTCTGCGGCTGATCTATGATGGTGGAATTGCGGTAAGACAAGCGCTCAGACGGGGGTAGGGGCAACCCAAAGCTGGAAGTGGCTAAGGATAGTATACAGGACTGTATACCAGATAAGAAGGTGCATATCTCTCGGTCATAGTTTGGGCTTACCAGTGTCTACCCCCCCCCCCCCCCCCCATTGGGAATAAGAAGGTGGTTCCTGGATAGTTTTGGATGTGCCTGAAATTGCACCCTGAAGGACAGTATCTCTCCCGTATACCCCAACCCGGCTGTAGCCAGGCTATAGGTGGAAGCAGAGAGGAGAAGGGAAAGAGATAAGAAGAGGAAAAGTAACAATTTGGCTGCCGCTGGAACCTGTTCTATCTGCTAATCCCTCCCAGCTTCTTTTTTTTTTCCTGTGGTTTTCAAATATAAAATCCAAGTTGATAGTGTATTTTTATGGTCAAAGGAGGAAGGCTTTGCGGCTGTGAACAATAGGTATCGGAAGCTCCTTGATTTTTGGATTTCTGACGCAAGCGATACCTTGGCAGGAAAAACTTTCTAAAAAAAACTTCTCCCTGGTTGCTTGAATGTTTCGTATGCTACCATTTAATAGTCAAAGGACTGGACATACCTGATTTAAAAAAATTTTTTTTTATTTTTATTTTTTTTTGGTGCCTTTTTTTTTTTTGGTGTCGGAGTGGGATAATTCATCTTCAACATAAAATGAACTCAGTGTCATAGCTGTAATAATATCAATAATTAATAGTCCTGCGCTGTTTATGCTTTTGCACTATAGGTGAACTGTTTGTGATATACGTTATTGTTTGGTTAGTTGATTTACCTGTGGTGCGGAGAGCAGCTGAATTGGGCACCACTCTGCTTTTTTTTTTTTTTTTTTTTTTTCTTCTCCTTAACTGGGCCTTACTGTGAGTGGTTTTAGACCCCTTGAGATCTCTAAGGGTTCGGGTGGGAGGTATATTAGATTGGGGGGGAAGGAGCAAAGAGAAACCCCTAGTGATTGATAGATAAGGAGAGGGGGGTTTTGGTCTCACCAAAATGAGGGGTAAGGCAGGTAAAGTAAATAAGACGATTACCCCGGCTACAAGTCCGGTTGGAATCCAAAAATATCTGGCTGCAAATTCCAGTATTAGAGAGGATGAAGGGTCGGGTAGCCCCAGAACAGAAAAACTAACTCGTGTGGGCCCTAGTAGGCAGAAGGGGGAAGAAGGCAGGGGGGTAAAAAATCCCGCCACAAAGTCAAGTGAGCCTAAAAAAAAAAGCGTAGTAAGCCCGCAGAAAGAAGGAGTAGCTCAGAATAATCCTCGGGGGGAGGTAGAGATGGGTAATAGAGAGGCAGAAGAAGTGGTTTTAGACAGCCATAAAGAGACCCCCCAGTCCCCACAAATCGGGGAGATGCTTTCTGAGATGTTCTCAAGAATGGAGATCTCCTTAAGGGCGGATATAGCAACAATAAGAAGTGATATAGGTTTGGTCTTGGGAAGAGTGGAGGAGATAGAAAATAGAGTGGAAACTCAAGAGTGTAAGATGGAAGGAATATTAGAGCAGATAACAACCCTCCGGAGTTCAAACAGAATAATTAGATATAAGTTGGAGGACCTAGAAAATAGAAGTAGAAGGAAGAATATACGGATAAAAGGTCTCCCTGAGACACATAGTGGGTCCGCCCTTGAGGAGATAGCCCAACAGATTTTTAATCCTCTACTAGATAAAGAAAACTCAGCCCCATTGAAAATTGATAGAATACATAGAATAACCCGACCCCGGGGGATTAGAACAGAAGCACCTCGAGACGTCATAGTGAGATTTCATAATTTTGCAGATAAAATGCAAGTCATGAATAGAGGGAGAACACAGTCTGGGGTGGTCTATGAGGGGACGGAACTGCAGATTTACCCTGATTTAGCGGGTGAGACACTGGGTAGAAGGAGATGCCTAAAACCACTCACTGAATTATTGAGAGCGGCGGACATCCCATATCAATGGGGATTTCCTGCATGCCTCATAGGGAAAAAAGAGGGACGATCTGCGGTTCTACGCTTCCCTGAAGACCTCCCAGAATTTTGCGAGCAGCTAAACATACACCCCGTCCCGAAGATAGAATGGGGAGTTGAGGATGTATTGGGGGGTGAGGGGAATAGTACCCAGGGGAGGAAATGGCAGAGTCAACCAAATAGACGGAGCCGAAAATAGATTATGGGATTTAAGGTGAATTAATCGGCCATGCGGAGAGCGGGGGAGTGTGGGGGAGGGGAGGAGGGAAGGTGTGTGGGGGCTTCGGGCGGATAAGGGTCTGAGCCCCAGGGATACTATGGGGGTGAGGCGAACACAAAGATCGGCCCACCATTGCCATAGGCTTAACGGGAAGGGGGATGTCCTACCCAGTCTTACGAGACGTTCCGTTATAGGACAGGGGGGGAGGGGGAGGGAGGGAGGGAGAGGGCGGGGAAGGGTTTTTGGTTGTTTTCTGGGACTCTCACTCGGTCCCCCCAAGGGGTTAGCGGGGATGGGCACCACTGGATCCACTGGACGCTCAAAAAGGAAAGGTAAACGTGGGGGAAAGGAAGGGAAAAAAAAAAAGGAAAAAAAAAAAAGAAAAGAGAGGGGGGAACTACCCCGGGGTAGAGAGGTATGGTAGCTCTTAATGTTATCACCTATAATGTTAGGGGGTTAAATTCCAAAAGGAAAAGATATAGGATAAATGATGAACTGCAATATATGGATGCAAATGTAGTATGCCTGCAAGAGACGCATATAACATGTACTTCTGGGGTTAGACTGAATTCGATTAGTTTTCCGTTGTGGTTTTATGGGGATTCCCCATCCCCCTTTTCGAGAGGGGTTGCGATAGGCTTTAGTAGAACGATGAAATTTGTTCTAGATGAGCGCCTAGTGGATCCGGAGGGTCGATACCTGTGTTTAAAGGGCACACTGTTTAATCTTAAATGTACATTGCTTGTATCTATGCCCCAAATAAGAATACGGGAAGATTTCTGAAGAAAGTACTGAATAAAATAGAAGATTTTAAAGAAGGGAAACTAATCCTGGCAGGGGATTTCAATTGGAGTATGAACCCTAAAATGGACACTACAGGGGTGGGCCCCAGGATTTCTGAACATAAACAGAGAACGCTTTTAAGGGCGCTGACTGCATATCAGTTATATGATACCTGGAGAACACTGCATTCAAGGGACAGGGATTACACATATTTCTCCTCGGTCCACGGTTCCTTTTCCCGAATAGACTATATTTTTTTGGAACACTCATTTCTAAGGGCGCTCAGGAAGGCGGAAATAAAGATAAGAACAGTGTCAGATCATGCACCTGTGCTGATCCAGCTTGAGATCGGGGGGGACCGTGGACCGATGGGGAATTGGAGACTGAATGAATCTCTAATACAGGATAAAGAGACAGTAGAAAGGATTGAGTATGAGATTGTACAATTTTTTAGTTTGAATGATATCCCGGGAACCTCTAGCCCTGTATTATGGGAAGCGCATAAGGCAGTTGTTAGAGGGGCATTAATAGGGATTGGCGCAGGGAAAAAGAGAGAGAGGGAGAGGAAGAAAACCCTACTGTACGAAGAAATTCAGAGACTGGAACAGATGGGGCGACCAGGGGGGATTCGGGATTCCCAAGATTTAATAACAAAAAGACGAGAGTTAGATGATTGCTTGGAGCAGGATAGGAGAATGGCCTACCATACTTTGGGAAGAGAAAGGTACCAATGGGGGAATAAATCAGGTAAATGGTTGGCTAGGAGGGTGAAGGAAAATAAAAATAAAACTTTCATTCCAAAAGTAAGGAATGCCGAGGGGGACCTACAAAATATGCCAGATGACATTGTGAATACATTTTTTACATATTATCGGGGTCTGTACAATATCGAGCAACAGGATAAGGCAAAGGATCGAGCTAGGGTGGAGATAAAGGATTATTTAAATCAGATAAATATCCCCAGAGCCAAGCAGTTAGAAATGGAAGCACTAGAAGCCCCAATAACAAGGGCGGAGGTTGAGTGGGCGATTAAAAATACAGCTAAGGGAGGCTGCCCGGGGCCCGATGGTTTCCCGATCTCCTACTATAAGCAATTCCAAAAACAGCTAGTCCCAAAATTATGCGACTATTTTAATGCAGTAGGGAGGGGCGAAAAATTTCGCGAAGAAACACTCTTGACACATGTGGTCCTGATCTTGAAAGAGGGAAAGGATCCAACGGCAGTAGAAAGCTATAGGCCAATTTCCTTACTAAATTCAGATATTAAATTGTTTGCAAAAATCATCGCTGAAAGATTAAGACCGCATGTGCCAGAGTGGATACGGCAGGATCAGGTTGGATTTATTGAAGGGAGAGAAGGTCGGGATAACACACTAAAGACCATTATGCTATCCCAAGAAGCTGTTAGAAGGGGGACCCCCACGGTACTCATGTCAATTGATGCTGAAAAGGCATTTGACAGGGTGGGGTGGGGGTTCCTGTTTGAAGTCCTAGAAAGGTATGGACTGAAGGAGCGGATGAGAGGCTGGATAGAAGCCCTATATACCCACCCCAGAGCTAAAATAAGAGTAAATGGGACCCTGTCCTGTCCCCTTGAGTTGTTCAACGGGACAAGACAGGGCTGCCCGTTGTCCCCAATATTATTTATATTATCGCTTGAACCCCTGCTGTTGAACATTAGGTTGAACCGAAACATTCAAGGGATATGGGCTGCTGAGAGGGAGTTCAAGGTGGCAGCATTTGCGGACGACCTCTTGCTTTATATCACCAACCCCGGGTCTTCCATACCAGCAATAATGGAAGAATTATCAAATTATGGGAAGGTCTCTAATTTTAAGGTTAACATATCTAAATCTGAAATCTTGAATTTAAATTTGCCCATAACTGAGCAGAGTATCCTTCAATCCAAACTCCCCTTTAGATGGTGCGGGAGGGAATTGGCATATTTGGGAATAAGATTGACTTCGGAGATGAGTAATCTCTTTGAGGCCAACTATATTCCCATACTAAATAAAATTAAACAACATCTGGAAAGGTGTCAACATAAAGCCCTATCATGGACAGGGAGAATAAACGTAGTCAAAATGTTCATTTTGCCAATTTTCACCTATACATGCCAAATGATCCCAATAGTTTTACCACAGGTTTATCTAAATAAATTAAAAATCTTGATTAATAGATTTATATGGAAAAAAAAAACGGCGAGGGTGGCACGGAATTCCCTGATAAGAAGTAAAGAGAGGGGTGGCCTGGCAATGCCGGATCTCCAAAAATATTATGAGGCTATAGCAATTTCACGAATACCAGATTGGATACATAATAAAAAGGGAAAGGATTGGGTTGAATTAGAAATTAAGTTAAGTAGCAGGGAATTAGGGGAAATAGTATGGATCCCTGCAAAGCACAGAGAATTAGGTCTTAGCACAAACACACTCACAAAAAATTTATTTCAGATATGGGACATACCGTATATACTCGAGTATAGGCCGACCCGAATATAAGCCGAGGCCCCCAATTTACCCCCAAAAAAACTGGCAAACTTATTGACTCGTGTATAAGCCGAGGGTAAGACATGCCTGTCCATCCCTGTGTGTGTGTCCGTCCATCCCTGTGTGTCCGTCCATCCCTGTGTGTCCGTCCATCCCTGTGTGTCCGTCCATCCATCCCTGTGTGTGTGTGTGTCCATCCATCCATCCATCCCTGTGTGTGTGTGTATCCATCCATCCCTGTGTGTGTGTGTCTCCATCCATCCATCCATCCATCCCTGTGTGTGTGTGTCTCCATCCATCCATCCCTGTGTGTGTGTGTCTCCATCCATCCATCCCTGTGTGTGTGTGTATCCATCCGTGTGTGTGTGTGTGTGTGTGTGTGTGTGTGTGTGTGTGTGTGTGTGTGTGTGTGTGTGTGTGTGTGTGTGTGTGTGTGTGTGTGTGTGTGTCCAGCCTACCTGTGTCCTGAGCCTTTGTCCCGAGCCTCCGTCCCGTGCCGAGCCTCCTTGCCTCCGTGCCTCGCCGCCGTGCCTTGCCTTGCCTCCGTCCCGTGCCGTGCCGTGCCTTGCCTTGCCTCCGTCCCGTGCCCTCTTCGTTCGTCGGCGCCTCGGCGGCCATTGTAAAATTCAAAAGCTGCGCCGCCGCCTTCGCCTGTGATAGGCGGAACACTGAATTTCCCAGCAGCCTGTGTTCCGCCTATCACGTACATCGTATCATCCTCGTCCGTAGTACGAGGATGATACGAAGTCCGTGATAGGCGGAACACAGGCTGCTGGGAAATTCAGTGTTCCGCCTATCACAGGCGAAGGCGGAGCCGGAGGCGCGGCTTTTGAACTATAGAATGGCCGCTGTCTGTCTGCTCGACACGCTGATCGAGCGGGCAGACAGCGATGACTCGAGTATAAGCCGAGGGGGGCACTTTCAGCCTCAAAAAAGAGGCTGAAAATCTCGGCTTATACTCGAGTATATACGGTAATAAATAAGCGACATAACTGGGATTACAACTCACCATTAATGCCACTATTAGACACGTAATTTTTTATCCCAGGTCAAGATGAATATTTATATTATAGTAGGTGGGGTAAGAAAGACAATATTAAACTACAGGAGGTGATGGAAGGTAATAGGATGTGCACATATGAGGAAATTATAGGGAAATGGGGTCACAAACCATTAGATAAATGGAGATATTACCAATTATATTATTTTATTCACTCTTTATCACAGCCATTACGGGGTAAGGAACAACTCAGACCATTGGAGAAGCTACTAGTGAACCGTCACTGCCTAGAAAAAAGGATTTCAAAACTTTATAAAATCCTCATAGAAAGAGTAGAGCAAAACTATCCCCCCTATCTAGAAAAATGGGAAAGTGAAATCGGGTCTTTAAGGGATGACTATCATAGAAATAGGATAATAAGACAAACCTATTCAGTGGCCGTAGATGCACAGACTCGAGAGATGTCATATAAACTTTTAACAAGATGGTACATAACCCCACAACAAGGAAATAAAATATGCAGCGCGACCCCTCGGTCATGCTGGAGAGGTTGCTTGGGGGTGGGGTCATTTGCTCATATATGGTGGTTGTGTCCTAAGATACAGACATTTTGGGATAAAGTAATTGAATTTATTTTTGAAATAACAGGGGAAAGGATTAGAAGAGATCCGTGGGCTTGCTTATTTCATGATATAGATAAAGGAGAGAGAGAGTATGGGTACTCCTTGATTCCCTGCTTATTGAATGCTGCCAAATCATTGATACCGCTAAGATGGAAAAGATCTGACCCTCCCTCGATGAGGGAATGGGCAGAAAGACTTGAAAGGATCCGAATTATTGAAGAGTCAATGTATAAACTGGATAATATGGAGGAAAGGTATCAGAATAAATGGCGTCTCTGGGTGTTATTTGTTAAAACTGAAAATTATTTGAAGATGGTGGAGTGCTAGTTGAAAGGATCCCCACGGAGGAGGATCGAGTGAGAGAGGGGTGGGTGGGGGGGGGGGGGGGGGGGGAGGGTGGCTAAAGGGAGATAATTTTTATAAGAAATGATGTTGTATGTAGGATCATGTGAAATGGTCTACATAGGAATTATAGCTGTTTGTAACCTTATGAAAATCTCAAAAATAAAGAAATAATAAAAAAAGGATAGGGCTTTGCCCTATCAACAGCACTGGGTCAAGTGGTAAACACTGCATTTTTTTGGCAGGGGAGAATATACATATGCCAAAGTGAATTTTCTTTTCACCAGGCTGCAGTAGCAGACTGTGGTAGCAAGTAGAACTTCCTAATGTCAGACAAACTTATTGTGCATGTTTATCATTACCTTGATTAAGTTATGCTCAGTGCAGGGTTGATTTCAGCTATACAGGAACTATCCCAGTGAGTTGCACACTTGGTTTGCATGGTCACCGACATGCAAGACAAGTCTGCCCAAAGGATCTTACTAAACAAGTATGTATACATAGATATACTATAGAGAATGGAAGTGCAGAAGCATCCAGCAGTACCACCACCTATTTAACCACTTTCAGACCGGACCATTTTGCTGGTAAATGACCAGAGGTCTTTTTACACTTTGGCACTGCGCTGCTTTAACTGGTAATTGCGCGGTCATGCAATGTTGTACCCAAACAAAATTTGCGTCCTTTTCTTCCCACAAATAGAGCTTTCTTTTGATGGTATTTGATTGCCTCTGCGATTTTTATTTTTTGCGATATAAACGTAAAAAGACCGCAAATTTTGAAAAAAAATGATATTTTCTACTTTTTGTTATTAGAAAAATCCAATAAACTCAATTTTAGTCATACATTTAGGCCAAAATGTATTCAGCCACATGTCTTTGGTAAAAAAAAAGTCAATAATTGTATATTTATTGGTTTGCGCAAAAGTTGTCACATCTACAAACTAAGGTACGTTTTCTGGAATTTACACAGCTTTTAGTTTACGACTGCCTATCTCATTTCTTGAGGTGCTAAAATGGCAGGGCAGTACAAAACCCCCCCAAATGACCCCATTTTGGAAAGTAGACCCCCTAAGGAAATTGATAAGAGGCATGTTGAGCCCATTGAATATTTTATTTTTTTGCCTCAAGCGATTGAATAATGACAAAAAAAAATATTTTTTTTTTTTTTTTTTACACAAAGTTGTCACTAAATGATATATTGCTCACACATGCTATGGGCATATGTGAAATGACACCCCAAAATAAATTCTGCTGCTTCTCCTGAGTACGGGGATACCACATATGTGGGACTTTTTGGGAGCCTAGCCGCGTACGGGGCCCCGAAAACCAAGCACCGCCTTCAGGCTTTCTAAGGGCGTAAATTTTTGAGTTCACTTCTCACTACCTATTACAGTTTTGAAGGCCATAAAATGCCAAGATGGCACAAAACCCCCACAAATGACCCCATTTTAGAAAGTAGACACCCCAAGCTATTTGCTGAGAGGCATGTTGAGTCCATGGAATATTTTATATTTTGCCACAAGTTGCGGGAAAATTACAAACTTTTTTTTTCTTTTCACAAAAGTTGTCACTAAATGATATATTGCTCATGCATGCCATGGGCATATGTGAAATGACACCCCAAAATAAATTCTGCTGCTTCTCCTGAGTACGGGGATACCACATGTGTGGGACTTTTTGGGAGCCTAGCCGCGTACGGGGCCCCGAAAACCAAGCACCGCCTTCAGGCTTTCTAAGGGCGTTACAGTTTTGAAGGCCATAAAATGCCAAGATGGCACAAACCCCCCCCCAAATGACCCCATTTTGGAAAGTAGACACCCCTAAATTTAGGGGTACACTAGTGAGACTAGGTAATAAATGGCGGGTGCCCTGAAACTATAAAAAAATAACTAACCAACCAGCGTCACCTGTAACAGTTATATGGTGATCACTGGTGAAAGGGTTAACTAGGGGGCAATCAGGGGGCTTTATGCGGTAGTATATGGGGGTCCCTGGCGCTATAAAAAGCTGCGGCGAACCTAAATACCTACCTGCCTAACTAGCGTCACCTGTGACACTAATACAGCGATCAGAAAAACGATCGCTTATTAGGCTGGGTTCACACTGGAGCGATGCGGGAACGTCACGAATGCGCGGCGGGTTCCCGCATCGCATGCCTCCCGGCGGCAGTTCACACTGCCCTATGCGAACTGCTGGGAGTGTCAGTGAAATGTTAATGACACCCCCAGATCAGTTCGCATATCGCAGTGCGATCTGAAAACTTGGATCGCATGGTGTGAACACCCATGCGATCCGATTCTGCTGCAGACCAAAAAAAGGGTCCCGTGCGAGTTTGCGGCGGGTGCGGCGGGTGCGACACGAATTCAGCCATACTATCTGTATAGCTGAACTCGAATCGCACAGAGATCGGATGTGATTTGCACTGCAGTGCGGTGCGAATCACATCCGTTCTCATAAACCGCTGCAATGTGAACCCAGCCTTAGTGACACTGGCGACGGGGGGTGATCACGGGGTTAAACCTTTATTGGTGGGGTTAGGGGGGTACCTTAGAACTAAAGGGGGCTAACCCTAACTGCCCTAACAGTTATTAGTCACAAATGACACCCGCCGGGTGATCAGGGGGTTAAACCTTTATTAGGTAATAAATGGCGGGTGCCCTGAAACTATAAAAAAATAACTAACCAACCAGCGTCACCTGTAACAGTTATATGGTGATCACTGGTGAAAGGGTTAACTAGGGGGCAATCAGGGGGCTTTATGCGGTAGTATATGGGGGTCCCTGGCGCTATAAAAAGCTGCGGCGAACCTAAATACCTACCTGCCTAACTAGCGTCACCTGTGACACTAATACGGCGATCAGAAAAATGATCGCTTATTAGGCTGGGTTCACACTGGAGCGATGCGGAAACGCCGCGAATCCGCGGCGGGTTCCCGCATCGCATGCCTCCCGGCGGCAGTTCACACTGCCCTATGCGGACTGCTGGGAGTGTCAGTGAAATGTTACTGACACCCCCAGATCAGTTCGCATATCGCAGTGCGATCTGCAAACTCGGATCGCATGGTGTGAACACCCATGCGATCCGATTCTGCTGCGGGCCAAAAAAAGGGTCCCGTGCGAATTTGCGGCGGGTGCGGCGAATGGCTGAACTCGAATCGCACAGAGATCGGATGTGATTTGCACTGCAGTGCGGTGCGAATCACAT
This sequence comes from Lithobates pipiens, assembly GCF_037356315.1. Classification (NCBI taxonomy): domain Eukaryota; kingdom Metazoa; phylum Chordata; class Amphibia; order Anura; family Ranidae; genus Lithobates; species Lithobates pipiens. Next base: position 392,905,391 of record NW_027507758.1, read on the forward strand.
TCGTTCTCATAAACCGCTGCAATGTGAACCCAGCCTTAGTGACACTGGCGACGGGGGGTGATCACGGGGTTAAACCTTTATTGGGGGGGTTAGGGGGGTACATTAGAACTAAAGGGGGCTAACCCTAACTGCCCTAACAGTTATTACAGTCACAAATGACACCAATGCAAAAAAAAAAAAAAAAAAAAATTACATTGGTGTCACTGTGACTGGGGGGCAGGGGTAATTGGGGGGGTGTGAGTGTGCCTGGCATGTTCTACTGTGTGTGTAGAGTGTTGGTGCAACTCACCGATCCGCTCTCCGTGTCGGAACGAAAAATACCGACACGGAGGAGAGAATACATCACTTCCTCTCCTGTGTTTACATTACAGGAGAGGAAGTGATGTCACGGGGGATTCCTATTCGTCGGGAGCGATCGCGAGGGGGTGGCCATGAATGAATGGCCGCCCCCTCGTCCCGGATCGCTCCCGGACGAAAACCGACTGCCGTAGGCACCGGGCGGGGGCCCGATCGGGCCCCCGACCCGCGGGAGGCAAGGGACGTACATGTACGCCAATATGCCTGCCCGTGCCATGCTGTCGACGTACATCGTCGTGCAGCAGTCGGCAACTGGTTAATATATCAGCAATACCAATGGGGCAAGGTTTGCTCAGATGATTGTTTTCCCCATCAGTCAGCTGATTTGGCTAGATTAGGAAATGGTTATGTCCAAGCTTAAAGTGGAATTCTGCAATATCACTAATGTTAAAACTGCTCCCACTTCTTTCTTTTACTAACCTGTATATAAGAAATGTATACACTTCATTTTCTGGCTGCTGCTCTCCAGTCATGTGAGTGGCTTCCCTCAGCTATCAGTGAGGCGGGCAGTGCTAACAACAGATGGGCAATAGTAAGCCTATGGCTATGTAGTTCTGGCTCACTCAGTAATTCCAGCCATTGCTGGAGCGCTCTTCACTCTCCCCTGTAGCCGGTGAGGCTGACACAGGAGAGATCATGTGACCGGACCAGAGTATATGCATTCTTCTACAGGTTAATTAGTATAGGTGGGAGCAGTTTTAAGATTAGAGATATTCTGTAATTCTACTTTAAATTAATTCAGTGAAGACAGCTGAAAACACTTTTTTGAAAGTCCTGGCACCAAGTCGCAACATAGAACTTTTCCTGCATAGCTGTTAAGATAAAGCAATTTAAAGCCTTGCACATGGTTTTTCCTTCTCCAAATCTGACAGCTGTATAGCCAACAATTATCAGTTACCAAGTGATCCGAGTGATACCATTTTTTTTTATCTTTCTTAACTATTACTCTTGGTTCTGAAAAGAACCTACTCAGATACTGGCTAATAAGTTGTTACTGTTAGGAGAGATCTCAGAGAATCTGATACACGGTATATTACAGAATGACCAATGTATACCTGAAATTGGATATCAAATTGCCATTCACAAATCCCCCTTCATGGCAATATCCTAAGTTTGCAATCCCACGTTTAATGCAAGATACAGAGTTGGAAATGCCAAGAACGACACCCATTTAAGTCAGGACATGAACATCACTTAAGTATTAAATGGGCTTAGGTTAACAAAAAAGCATGAGTCTAATTTAAGGCATTGAGCTCTTAGCAGCACTGAAAACAAACATTCCTTTTATTTTTATAAGAAACCAGGACCAGTGTTAAAGATCCATTCCAAAAAGAATTACATATCCAGTAGGCTTCTTCTCATTGCTTCCTTAATAGCAGCATCTGTAGGAAAGGAATTATACATATTAAAATCAGCCTGTTCAATTACAGACTTTATGCTCAAGAAAACAATTCTTCATAGTAGATTTTAATCACAAAAAAGTGTCATGATAAAAACCCATTTACACATGTGTTTTTCCATAGGCTTTCTAGGAAGAGGTGTCTTTCTGACTATCTTGACAAGGCATACAAGCAGCCTTTATACAGTGTTTAACATATGGTACACCCTTGTTCTTAAAGCGGTAGTAAACCTGCACTTTTTTTTTTTAAAGCTTGCAAGGCAAAGGCATACTGAACTAGTATGCAGTGCATACTAGCTCATTATGAAATACTCACCTTAGAATGAGGCGCTGGTATCTCACCTGATCCACACCGAGGGAGCTGACATGTTGCCTCGGCGTGTCTTCCGGGTATCGTGGTTCCGTCGCTGTGAGTGGCCGAACCGACGATACGTCACTCCAGCTCATGTGCGAGGGAATCTTTTTCCCGGCAAGGTCTGGCAGTCCTCAACAGTGCATACTACTGTACTGTTGTTCAAAAAGACTATACTACCGCTTTAATTAAAAAAAAAAAGAAAAAAAAAGTTTTTTCATAAAATGCAAGCATACAGTGAGGTAAAAAAGTATTTGATCCCCTGCTGATTTTGTAGGTTTGCCCACTGACAAATGATCAGCCTATAATTTTAATGGTAGGTTTATTTTAGCAGTGAGAGACAGAAAAAAAAAAACAACAAAAATGCCCCCAGAGAAAAACGCATTTCTAAAGTTATAAATTGATCGGCAATGAGTGAAATAAGTAACCCCTTCGCAAAAACACGACTTGGTACTACTTTGTGGCAAAACCCTTGTTGGCAATCACAGAGGTCAGACGTTTCTTGTAGCTGGCCACCAGGTTTGCACACATCTCAGGAGGGATTTTTTTCCCACTGCTCTTTTCAGATCCTCTCCAAGTCATTAAGGTTTCGAGGCTGACATTTGGTAACCAACTTTCAGCTCCCTCCACATATTTTCTATGGGATTAATGTCTGGATATCAGTAGGCCACTCCAGGACCTTAATGCGTTTTTTCTTGAGCCACTCCTTTGTTGCCTTGACTGTGTGTTTTGGGTCATTGTCTGCTGGAAGACCCATCCATGACCCATTTTCAACGTCCGGTCTGTGGGAAAGAGGTTCTCACCCAAGATTTTACAGTACATGGGCCCCGTACATCGTCTCTTTGATGTAGAGAAGTTGTCCTGTCCCCTTAGAAGAAAAACACCCCCAAAAGCAAGTTTTATAGCAACCTCTATTATGGATGGTGTTCTTGGGGTCATAGGCAGCATTTCTCCTCCTCCAAACACGGCAAGTTGATTTGATACCAAAGAGCTCAATTTTGGTCTCATCTGACCAGAACACTTTTCCCCCAGTTCTCCTCTGGATCATTCAGATGTTCATTAGCAAACTTCAGACGGTGTTATAAATGGGCTCTCTTGAGCAGGGGGATCTTGCAGCCACTGCACAATCTCAGTCCTTCAGAGCATAGTGTGTTACCAATTGTTTTCTTGGTGACTATAGTACCAGCTGCCTTGAGATAATTGACAAGATTCTCCTGTGTAGTTCTGGGCCGATTCCTCACCATTCTCATGATCATTGAAACTCTATGAGGAGAGATCTTGCATGGAGGGAGATTGACAGTTATATTGGTGTTCTTCCATTTGCGAATAATTGCACCAACTGTTGTCACCCTCTCACCAAGGTGCTTGGTGATGGTCTTGTAGCCCATTCCAGTCTTGTGTAGGTCTACAATCTTATCTTCGACATCCTTGGACAGCTTTTGGTCTTGGCCATGGTAAAGAGATTGGAATCTGATTGATTGCTTCTGTGGACAGGTGTCTTTTATACAGGTAACATGCTGCGATTAGAAGCCCTCTCTTTAAGAGAGAGATATTAATCTCAGCTCATTACCTGTATAGAAGACACCCGGGAGCCAGAAATCTTGCTGATTGATAGGGGATCAAATACTTATTTCACTTATTAAAATGCAAATCAATTTATAACTTTTTTGAAATGCGTTTGTTATTCTGTCTCACACTGTTAAAATAAAACTACCATTAAAATTATAGACTGATCGTTTTTCAGTGGGTAAACATACAAAATCAGCAGGGGATCAATACTTTTTTCCCCTCGCTGTATGAGCCATGCAATTAATGCAAAAATATTTTTCTTGCTCTTTTGTTACAGAGGTTTGGTACAGTGCACTAAAATACCAAATATTAATGGGCTCCAAGTATGTAAACATGACATGCAAAAAAAAAAAAGAAATAGAAAAAAAAAACACCATTAAAGGGAACCCTTTCTTTGAATACTAAAAAATAGGTTGTTGAGGTGTGAGGATTGGAGTTGCCTCAAAGGTTTAATAAGTACATATTACATGTAGGTAATAAGCCCAGACAAGTACTATAAAGCGATTGTCAGGGGTCGACTGAAAAATGGAGAGAAAAGGTTCTCTTCTGCAGAAAACAAAATCATTTTGTTTTATATGCAAAACTAAGCTACCCCAATTATGAACTCTTGGCTTGAAATAGCTTTTTTTTTTTTTTTTTTTTTTAGAACATGCAATTCTGGAACAACTGGGTTATACTGCCACCTATTGGAATAATTGACACTGAAAAGCAAAAAACTGGAGGCTATCCCAGGGTATAACTCCTACCATGAAAAGCAGGCTTCAGTTTCTTTACAAAGGAGTACCAAGTGCAGAGGCCATAAACACAGATGGCTGGGACCTAGATTGTACAACAGATTGTGAGGGGAAAAAGGATTTCATGGGGAGTACAAAAATCATATTTTCTGGGAAGGAATTGATCGCGTAGGCTTACAAGATTGTCCTTTCCACTGGTACTCTTATCACCAGTGATGTCCATGACTAGCTTGTACAATATGCTGGCCATCTGGTCTAAGCGATCTATCAGCTGTTGGTCCAGTCTTACTTAAAGGGACATAGACCAGTCAAGGAAGGGTTCTTTAGGCTGGGTTCACATACGAGCATGCAGTGGCATTGTTTCAGGTCCGATTTCAGCCCGAATTTCTGCCTAATTTCGGACCCCAAAATGGACCAAAAGACGCACAGGGCTCCTTGTGCAAATCACGCCTGAGCTGCTGCAGGGATATGTGAACCAGTCAGCCTAAGCCTAAAAGAGTGTACCTTCCAATGGAATGGTAGTCACTCTATTCAAACAAGAAAAGGCAGGGTTGAAACACATCTTACCATATTCCTCATTAAGAAGATATAATAATGCAGCGGGGTGGAGGAATACATTTGCTGACCTACAGGGTCTATAGAACGAAGACCAGAGGCAGAGCTGGCGGTAGCAGCAGCCTAGTTATTTAACTTCAGAGTAGTGCTCACTACATCAGAGAGTAGCCAAGCTCTCTTTGTTTGGGGGCATGGCTCAGATGGAAAAGACTAAACAGAGGATCACCAACAGTCTTACAGCAGCTACAGTAGTTGACAAACCAGCCTTCTATACCACTAGAGAAGATATGGTAGTATGTTTTAGGCCCCTGCAATTAGAGTCAGTTATCTGTTGAGTAGTCTTGAAGCTGAAACCCAACATCGTAAGAGAAAAAAAACATTTAAAGAAGATGGTAAATCCACCTTAGAGACTTAAATCAGAGAGGATTCCTGATCTGGTGCTCAGCCCACATGCACACAGCCTACTCACGTTAAAGTGATGGAGACTGGGTCAAGCTACATTAAATCCACACCTATGAACTTGGAAACCACACCAAAGTGACAAAAACAGTTTAGGCTGGGAAGCACACTAAGCAGGTGCCAACACTCAGAAGGTACTTCCAGGCTCATCCTGCAGGAACTAAGCTTGGTAGGGCATGTTGCAATGGATCCAACAAGCATGCTCACATCCAGCAAGGCTGTTCTAAATCCATCAGCAGCTGTAAACTGAAGAATTCACAAATTTTGCAAAGACTAATGCTGGCCATACACTATATGAAAAATTGGCCGAACCCATTTTTGAAAAACGAACATTCCGCCATAAGTGCAAATGATAGTGCCATCATGTAATGACCGATAAATCGTTCAGTGGACATAAATGAAACCATTTTTTTTTTTTTTTTTTTACATATACCTAGTGCAGACAGTTCGGACAGGAAACACATTAACCTTTCAATTTATCGTTCAGCAGAAAATTTTCAAACTTGTCCTTCGTTTTTTTCAGCTCAAAAATGTCCCCAATGATTGTGTGCCTATTAACTGCCCAAAAACTAACAAACTGTCTAAGTGACCGAATTGTGGCCAATTTTTTGTATAGTGTATGGCCAGCATAAGCCAACCCATAGACGAGTCAATTTAATTCAACGAGCAGGTTGAAAAAAAAAAAAAAAAAAAAAAACAAGTAACTTAATAAGCCAATCCACACACAATGTATATAGGGTAATCTTTCTAGCTGAGCTATTTTTATTCTAACAGAGAGACTTCCCTTCAGTCAGAATACACTGATCAATGTTGCAGGCTACGGCCTGCAGTGTTAATCGGGCGGGGAAAATACGTCAGGGCATTTGTGCAGAAGTTGATCGGTAGTCCAAAGTGCTCATACAAGGATAAAGATTCAGCTGGTCCCTGTTAAACTTGGCAAGCTTTGATCCATGTATGGGTGGCTTTAGTGATGAAATCAGGAGAGCTGGATAGAGGTCTATTCTCCTAGGACTGGAAGGGGTTATACCCTGGAGGAGCCTACAGGTTTCATTTGGCAGTATCCGATCTTCCCCTAGGGAGCAATTTAACCCAGTTGTTTCCAGGATCCTGCGATCCTAATTGGAGGAGACAGAAACATTATGAGTCTTGGTAAATAGCAACAACTATGTATTAAAGCCTACAAAAAGTGGATTACAGAACAATAGGAATAGCTTAATAATTGCTCATGAAACTCACCAGAACAAAAAAGACCCAGATTAAAAACAGGATTTTTAAAAACAGTTTACATGTAAAATCCTTTTTTCTTTAAAGTACAAGTAGTAATTACTATGTGGGTTATAGGCCACCTTCAGGTGATGGACACTGGAACACCCTAAGACAAGAAGTGCGCTCCCTATACAACCCCTCCCACTACTGGGAGTACCTCAGTTTTGTAGCCAAGCAATATACGTGTATACCAAAGAAAGGAGGGACCTCTGTGTCCCCTGATGTACTTCAAAGAAAAGGATTTTACAGGTAAGCCGTTTTTAAAAATCCTGTTTTCATACATCAGGGGACACAGAGCCATAGTAGTTACTATGTGAGAAGTCCCATAGCAATGGCAACTGAAGGGAGGGAGACAACAAAAGTTAGGGCATTAAGAGGCTAGAGGACTTTTACTGCAGGCTGCAGTACACTACACCCAAAGGCAATATCCTCATGACCTTTTTACATCAATTTGATAGAATCTGGTAAATGTACGAACTGAATACCAAGTTGCGGCATTGTAGATCTGAGCCATGGAGGCCACGTGATGCACCGCCCAACCAACAGCCCTGGTGGAGTGCGCTTTAACATGAAAAGGAAGAATTTTCTTCTTTAGACCATAAGCTTGAACAATCACTTGAAGAATCCATTTGGAAATAGTAGATTTTGATACTGCCTGTCCTATTTTAGGACCTTCTGGCAGTACAAACAAAACATGTTTTGTGAATCTCAGCGGTCTTCTTTAACCACTTGGGTACCGCGCTATTGCCGAATGACGGCATTAGCGCGGACCTAGATTTCCAGGACTACGTCTATTGACGTCGTCCTGGTTACGAGCGGCCTGCGCGCCCCGCGCTCTGTGATCGGCGAGAACGTGAGACTCGCCTGATCACCGATCCGTGTAAGGGGTCGATCCCGACCCCTTATCACGTGATCAGCTGTCAGCCAATGACAGCTGATCATGTGATAGAACGGAGCCGGTAATCGGCTATTATTCCTCCTCGCGCTGACAGCGCGAGGAGAAAAAAAAAAAGCCGATCACCGGCGGCCGTGATCGGGACATCAGTCCCGATCACGGCCAGCAATGAAAGGCACCACATGCCACCTGCCAGTGCCCACCTGCCTCCCGCAGTGCCATCCTGAAAAATAACAAAGTAAAAGTAAGTGCCCCCCGTCTGTGCCCATAATGCCCACAGTGCCACCCCACAGTGCCACCCCACAGTGCCACCCAATCTGCCTCAAAGGTGCTGCACCCCAGTGCCGCCCATCAGTGCCCAGCAGTGCCGCCCATCAGTGCCCAGCAGTGCCGCCCATCAGTGCCCAGCAGTGCCACCTATCAGAGCCACCTATCAGTGCCACCTATCAGTGCCCATCAGTCCCATCTATCTGTGGTACCTATCAGTGCCCATCCGTGCCACCCATCCGTGCCACCCATCCGTGCCATCTTATCTGTGCCCATCAGTGCCGCCTTATCTGTGCCCATCGGTGCCGCCTTATCTGTGCCTATTAGTGCCGCCTTAACTATGCCTATCAGTGCCCACAAGTGCAGCCTATCAGTGCCCACCAATGCAGCCTATCAGTGCCCACCAATGCAGCCCATCAGTGCCCACCAATGCAGCCCATCAGTGCCCACCAATGCAGCCCATCAGTGCCCACCAATGCAGCCCATCAGTGCCCACCAATGCAGCCTATCAGTGCCCACCAATGCAGCCTATCAGTGCCGCCTTATCAGCGCACTTCAATGAAGGAGAAAAATGACCCGTTTGCAAAATTTTATAACAAACTATTAAAACATGATTTTTTATTTTTTTTTGCATCTTTTTTTGTTTGTTTAGCAAAAAATAAAACTCCGAGCTGTAACTAAATACCACCAAAAGAAAGCTCTATTTGTGGGAAAAAAATGATAGAAATTTCATTTGGGTACAGTGTTGTATGCCCGCGCAATTGTCATTCAAAGTGCATCAGCGCTGAAAGCTGAAAATTGGTCTGGGACTGAGGGGGGTTTAAGTGCCCAGTAAGCAAGTGGTTAAATAGACCTTGACCGCTCTCACTACATCAAGGGAATGTAGTGGCTTCTCTTCCTTAGATCGTGGCTCTGAGAAGAAAGAAGGCAGAACAATATCCTGGTTTAAATGAAAACCCGTCACTACCTTTGGTAGGAATTGAGGATGAGGCCGTAATACCACCTTATCCTTATGCATAATCAAATATGGCTCTTTACAAGACAGAGCTGCCAATTCCGATATCCTTCTGGCAGAGGATATGGCAACCAAAAAGATAATTTTTCTCGTAAAAAGAACCAAGGAAATTCCCCGTATTGGCTCAAAAGGCTGTTTCTGTAAAGCCGACAAGACTAAATTCAAATCCCAAGGATTCAGGGTTGCCCTGACGGGAGGTTTAATCCGTGTTACCCCCTGAATAAAGCTACGTATCAGAGAGTGAGAAGCCGTTGAAAGAATACCGATAAGGCCGAGACCTGGCCCTTGATAGTACTCAAGGCTAGCTTAATTTCCAACCCCATTTGCAGGAATTCAAGGATCCTACCCATGACATACTTCCTGGGGTGCCAACCCTGGATCCACACAAGGAGACATATACCTTCCAGACTCTATAGTATGTGACTCTGGAGGCCGGCTTACTAGCATTAACCAAAGTAGACACTACTGAAGGAGATAACCCACCATCCTTTAGAATGTGGGTTTCGATAGCCAAACCGTTAAATTTAGAGTTTGTAAGGTAGGATGGAATACCGGACCTTGTGCGAGAAGGTCTGGCCACAGCGGCAAGGGTCCAAAGGTCCCCTACTGCCATCTTTATGATCTCGGCAAGCCAAGATCTTCTGGGCCACCAGAATCGCCTCTTTCCGTTCCTGCTTGATCCTGCAGAGAAGGCGCGGAAGCAGCAGAACCGGAGGAAACGTACAGATCAGTGAAAACTGATCCCATGGAAAGACCAAGGTGTCTGTTCTGCACGCTAGCGGATCCCACATCCTTGACACAAAGATGTCGACCATGTTGTTGAATCTGGACACGAACAGATCCACGTCCGGAACACCCCATCTTTGACATATCGACAGAAAGATGTTGGGGTGAAGGGACCGTTCTCCCGGGAAAACAACTGTTGGCGACTCAAGTAGTTCGCCTGCCAATTTTCTATGCCTGGAATGAAAATCGCTGATCGACAAGGAATGTTTCTTTCTGCCCAAGCTAGAACATTATTCACCTCTTTTTGGGCTGCACGAATTCTCGTAGCCCCTTGGTGATTGATGTAGGCCACAGCCTGTGGTGGATATATATATATAATTAGAGCTGAAACGATTAATCGACATCATCGATAATAATCGATAATGAAAATCGTTGTCAACGATTTTCATTATCGATTAGTCGGTCCGCACCGTGCGATCTGCGGAGCGGTCCGTGGCTGCGGCCTTAGGAATGGCCGCGGCTTCGGCATAGCTCCGGAGCTGGAGGCCATCTTGGCACACCCGGCGGTGGTGTTGTATTGTAACCCCGTCACTTCCGGAGCGGCTCCGTTGTAGTGTCATATTTTGCTGCCTATCGCAGAATGCTACGGAAGTGACGTTGCCGCCAGAAATTGCGTACTGCGCATAGCGTTCCAAACACTCGCGCCGTGCGTTCCAACATAGTTTCGGCAATACTGTTCAGCGAAACCATCACATACTGTTACGGAAGTGACGTTACAGACAACACAAACACTGGGCCGTGCGTTACAACACTAATACTTCCCTTGTTACATAGTATCATTATTTCCCAACCATGCTGAGCTACGTGCCGTGTTAGGTTCTGCATTGCTGGGACTTGTAGTGCCTATCCTGAGCTACATGCTTCAATGTTCAGTGTCCTCATCCTTATCCCTGTGCTTCAATGTTCAGTGTCATCCTTATCCCTGTGCTTCAATGTTCAATGTCCTCATCCTTATCCCCGGGCTTCAATGTTCAGTGTCCTCATCCTTATCCCCGGGCTTCAATGTTCAGTGTCCTCATCCTTATCCCCGGGCTTCAATGTTCAGTGTCCTCATCCCTATCCCCAGGCTTCAATGTTCAGTGTCCTCATCCTTATCCCCCTGCTTCAATGTTTAGTGTCCTCATCCCTATCCCCGAGCTTCAATGTTCAGTGTCCTCCTTATCCCTGTGCTTCAATGTTCAGTGTCCTCATCCCTATCCCCGGGCTTCAATGTTCAGTGTCCTCATCCCTATCCCCAGGCTCCAATGTTCAGTGTCCTCATCCCTATCCCCAGGCTTCAATGTTCAGTGTCCTCATCGAAGCAGGGGGATAAGGATGAGGACACTGAACATTGAAGCCCGGGGATAGGGATGAGGACACTGAACATTGAAGCAGGGGGATAAGGATGAGGACACTGCACATTGAAGCCCGGGGATAGGGATGAGGACACTGAACATTGAAGCACAGGGATAAGGATACTGAACATTGAAGCACAGGGATAAGGATGAGGACACTGAACATTGAAGCAGGTAGCTCAGGATAGGCACTACAAGTCCCAGCAATGCAGAACCTAACACGGCACGTAGCTCAGCATGGTTGGGAAATAATGATACTAGGTAACAAGGGAAGTATTAGTGTTGTAACGCACGGCCCAGTGTTTGTGTTGTCTGTAACGTCACTTCCGTAACATTATGTGATGGTTTCGCTGAACCGTATTGCCGAAACTATGTTGGAACGCACGGCGCGAGTGTTTGGAACGCTATGCGCATGCGCAGTACGCAATTTCTGGCGGCAACGTCACTTCCGTAGCATTCTGCGATAGGCAGCAAAATATGACACTATACCGTCACTGAAACAGCTGACGGCGGCCCTTTACCGCGCATGCGCCACTTCAATGCTATTAACAGCGCATGCGCAGGATATTTCTTTAGCGGCAGAGAAAAAGTATGGACTGAAGCGGGCGGAGTTGGACAGATAATAACAGAAAACAGGGGGTTTGCGCTATGGATAAGCTGCAAAAGAACAGTGGATATAAGAGGGCTGCCACTACCCCAGGCTCGCAACAAAAAGTTGGAACAGTATACCAATGTTATAAATACAGGTAGTAAAAGCGCTCTACTCTGATGTTTTATAACCCCAGGAAATGTAAAATGTACAAAAATTAAAATGAAATTAGTGGGTGTGTTTTTGTAAAATCTGTGCAAAGTGCAATGTACAAATCTTGTTAGAGGACTAATATTTGCATGATTGTATCTGCACAATTTAACCACTACAATACAGGGCACTTTCACCCCCTTCCTTCCCAGCCCAATTTTCAGCTTTCATCGCTCTAGCGCTTTCAATGACAATTGCGCGGTCGTGCTACACTGTACCCAAATGAAATGGTTATCATTTTGTTCGCATAAATAGAGCTTTATTTTGGTGTTATTTATTCACGACTCCGTTTTTTAATTTTTGCGATATAAGCGCAAAAAAAGCGGAAATTTGGAAAAAAAACAATATTTTCTTTTTTCTATTTGAAAAGAAATCCAATAAAATCAAATTTTGTCATAAACTTAAGCCAAAATGTATTCTGCTACATGTTTTTGGTAAAAAAAATTCCGTTAAGTGTATAATAATTGGTTTGTGTGATCAGGGACATATGTACGCAAATGATCATGTACATATGTGTGCAGATAATCATTGGGACATGTGATTTTAGTGGGACATATGTGGGGGACATGTTTTTATTATTGGAGACATGTATGTTTTGGGGACATGTGTGGGGACTGTGTTTGTACTGTGTGGTGTGTTGTGTGTTGACACTAGACTGATGATCAGTGAGTAAAAAGCTGTAAAAAACAGCTCATACTCACTGATCATCAGCCGGCTGCAGCATTCTGCTCTCCTCTCCTCAGCGATGACTTCCGTGTGAGGAGAGAAGAGCCGATTGCCTAGCAACCGGCTGTTTGTTTACATCACATGACGTCATGTGATCAGGAGGGCCAATCAGAGCCCTCCTGCCGATCTGAGATGTGCCGTGTCCGGGTGACACGAGCACATCGGGATCGCGCCGCTGCGCGCGCGCGATCCCGCTACTTCTGAAGGACGTTCCTGAACGGCCTATCAGGAGTAGACGGCTCCCACCCGGCCGTATATATGCATTGGCCGGGTGGGAAGTGGTTAAATTCAATTGTGACAAGTGTTCTTTCATATATATATTTTTAATAGTATTGGCTTTTTTATTTAGTCATTGTGCACTCAGATATATATTCATCACGTGGTATAATTTATAGATCAACATTTGATAATTGATTCATTTTTACATTGTGCGTTTATTTTTCATATAGTGCGTTTTTTTAAAAAATATGATTTTAACCAATTAATCGAAAAAATAATCGGCCGATTAATCGATTATGGAAATAATCGTTAGTTGCAGCCCTAATATATATATATATATATATATATATATATATATATATATATATATATATATATATATATATATATTTATTTATATTTATATATTTTACACAGTCAGGTCCATAAATATTGGGACATCAACACAATTCTAATCTTTTTTTGGCTCTATACACCACCACAATTTGAGGGTATTTACATCCAAATCAGGTGAACGGTGTAGGAATTTACAACAGTTTGTATATGTGCCTCCCACTTTTTAAGGGACCAAAAGTAATGGGACAGATTAACAATCATCCATCAAACTTTCACTTTTTAATACTTGGTTGCAAATCCTTTGCAATCCACTACAGCCTGAAGTCTGGAATGCATAGACATCACCAGACGCTGGGTTTCATTCCTGGTGATGCTCTGCCAGGCCTCTTCTGCAACTGTCTTCAGTTCCTGCTTGTTCTTGGGACATTTTCCCTTGAGTTTTGTGTTCAGCAAGTGAAATGCATGCTCAATCGGATTCAGGTCAGGTGATTGACTTGGCCATTGCATAACATTCCACTTCTTTCCCTTAAAAAACTCTTTGGTTGTGCGTATACTTGTATTGACGTATGAATATGTTATTACAGGACTTTATATATTTTGTGATATCATGAGCCCAGCTTACATTTTAAAAATACTTTTTTCCTGGTTCTCAAAAGCTGTTGAATGTTTTAGGCAGGTGATAATTAAGTTACTTTTTTGCTGTCATATCAGACTTGTCACCACTTGGTTAGGGTTAAGGGTCTTCTGACATGCTAATGTCAGAACTGGTAGGGTTGGGGATCAAAGGAGGTTGCTTAACAAATATAGACAGAAAGGCCCCGGAAGTTTTTAGACCTGGGCATGGTAGGCAAAGAGGCTTTAGGTGCAACCAATCAGAATTTGAGGCAACTATGAACCAATGAACATTTAGGAGGCCTCAGGAGATAGCCAATGCTTATGTGAGCAACTCTGGACCAATGAGAAGGTCCCAGGGGGTGGAAACCTGGAGTGGGGGGGGGGGGTATAAAGCAGTCGAGAGGAGCTGCCCTGTGCTCTCTCTCTACCTCATGGTCTCGACCCAATATGGCCACACATAAGAATGTCTGTGTAATGTGTTCTCATATTCGAGTTTACCTTTTCTGTAAATTTTTCTATCATAGGATTTTGCCTTAATATATTATTACTCTTTTGCTAGCATGTGTATGACCATTATAGCAATATTTTGTATCATTGGCAACATCTGTGTTTTTAAGATTGTATAATTTACCTTGTAGTTGCTAATCTTGGATTAAGACAAGTTTCTTTTCTGTACAATAGTAAATTTAAATAAATTAGACTGTTACCCTTTTCACACAGGTATCATTCGTTCTTCCTTTCACAGGGTGAGTCATATAGATAAAAGGTTTTTATGACACTTATGTTATGTATCATTAAGCATATAATTGAGGTAGGTAAAATTAGCCTTGTCAAGCCGTGGCATTGTCGGACTGAATCTTTACAGGACAATTCCGTAGTCTGAGTGCCCAGGCCTCTAGGACCAGACGTACTGCCAGTATTTCTAGAATATTGATGGGCAAGGTCCTTCCTGACTTGGACCACTTTCCCTGGACAGATGCTTCTTCCAGGACTGCTCCCCAGCCTAGAAGGCTGGCAACCGTTGTTACCACTTTCCAGGGTACTGGTAGAAAGGATTTCCTCTGTTGGAGGTTGCTGGATATCAACCACCAATTGATGTTATGACGCACATCGGGGGATAAGCACATTGGAAAGTCCAAAGCCTGGACTTGCTTATTCCAGGCCGAAAGAATGGGGTTTTGTTGCAGTTTTGAATGAAACTGCGCATAAGGAATGGCCTTGGCACAGCCGAATGTAAGGATTTCTTTGTTTTGACAAGTCGAATCAGTTCCTTTATGAAGCCGACTCTTGCCTGGGGTAATACATTCTTTTGAACGGTATCTATGATCAGCCCCAAGTACTGTAATCTCTTTGACTGTTTTAAAGGAGGATTTCTGTAGGTTGAAAATCCAGCCTAGGAATTCCAGGCAGTTTACGGCTGAGATTAAACTGTGGTTTAGACCGGTGACTGATTGATCTACTAAAAGCAGATCGTCTAGATAGGCTAGGATAGTTATACCCTGAGCCCTTAACTTAACCAACTTTTTATCTGCTGGATCCTTCAACATTTGCGCATTGTCTACAGGACAAGTGAGGTTTTAATTTACAGAGGAGATTGCAGCAGAATCGATTGCTGGAACCCCCCCATTTCTTATAGAATTCTTCCTCCATGGGATAAAGTATAGAAAACTTTTTTGGAGGAAAAAAATGCTTATATGGGTGTTCTCATTTAGAATACATCAGCTTTGTTAACCATGAATGGATAGGGAAGGCATCCCCAGATTGGGGAGGCTTTAGTGATCCCAAACCAGAGGTGGGCTCATCAATAGACTGCGCCTACAGGCAGCAAAGAAGTTGAGTGAACCAACTTAGTAAGGGAGCGTACCAACAGTCTTTCTTGTGAGACTGCACCCTCCATATTAGATTCCTCGGAAGAGGAGATATCAGCGTCTTCCTGATCTTTTGGAAGAACTTCCTGATCCCATGCCCCTTGCTCCTCAGTATGAGGGTCCTGAGCACTAGATGGGGATCTGCTATGCTTGGATCCACTATGGAAAGCGACCATAGCATCAATATTCTGTTCCAAACTTAAAATGGTAGAAGAAAAAAAACCTCCTGAGTGATATATATAAAGGGCTTAAGTGTCCAGCGCTGCTGCAACACCAGTCCCCCCTACGGCTCACTCTGACCAGCTGCATAACTCTCAGAGGAGGATGACATTTTCTTGGATATGGATTTAGGTTGTCGCAAAACAATCGATACTTTAGAACCCTTTGAGGTAATCCTTGTCCCCCTTCCACTCATAGCCTGATGCACAAAGCAGAGGCACTATCAGAAGGAATGCATACACTGCTAGGGCTATAGTCCTGCAAAATTACTGCTATTAATGCCCAACCTGAAGCAGTAACAATGTGTCAAAAAGGAAATTAATGCCTGTGTCACCAAACCCGATAATGCCACCTCTTTGCTCTTGTGTCCCTCCACAGCCTGCAGCAGCACACAGTCTGCTTTTAAAAACTCGCCCCCACGTGCACCTGACATCGGAGTCCGCTGACGCAGTTAGCCCTGCCCCCCTGCGTTTCCACCCCCTATTTAAAAAAGGAAGGGAAAACTACAGGTCCTCTCCGACCCAGAGAGAGCATGTCACCCGGGGGGGGGGGTTTGGTCTATTTTACCCCGGGGTGGGGGAGAATTCCAGTATAGGGGGGCAACAGGCGGAGAGACAAACCCCACCTTAGACTTACCAGAGGCTTTGCTGCTCGGCCGGAGGAAGCGTTCGGCTCCTGACACAGCGCTGTTTCCAACATGAGGCGGTGAGTGCTCAATACAGCCCCCAGTGGTGACACATAGGCATGACAACATTATTATTTTTAAAGGAGACATTCATGAGAAAATTCAAACGATTTCTTAGAAAACTCCACTTATCTTTCCCGCCGCAGGGTTTTCTGTGGTAAACCAACAGACCCTTCACGGTGGGTTCCGTTAAAACTTCAGGAGCAGGGGATTCTAGAGGAAACCCACAATCCTTGACCTGCAACAGCACCCTGCCAGTAAAAACTTTATGGCCTCACTGCCAAAAAGTACTGGATCCCAGGGGTCTACCATTCACAAGCAAAACCAAATTTTTTAGGATACGAGACCCGGGGACCATTCAATTTGGCCCAAAATAAGACAATTTGAATAAATCCGGTCAGCATGGCTAGCCCCATCAATGATTGCTCCAGTGGAGCTCAGCATAGCACATCTTTACTCGTGACCAACACCTTAGACACTGGCGGAAAAAGAATATGTTCCTGAATGATGAGGCCTTGTCAATATATACAGACCACCTTTTAGTGTGGTTTAGATATATTGACAACGTCTTCACCATCTGGGACGGTTCTTTGGAGTTACTCAATGTTTGGTATGAATGAATCGCAACAAATTCAATCTTGCCTTTACAATGTCTTCTGATGTGAATACCGTCTCATTCCTCGATGTGTCAGTTTCGAGAGAGGAGGATGGTACACTAGCAGCAGTCTGTACCACAATGCCACTGCAGGCAATAATATCTTAAATGCCTCCAGCTTCCACCCAGAGAGCCTTATCAGGTCTATACCATACAGTACAGGATTTAAGGATAAGCTGCAACTGTACAAATGATGATATCTTCAAAATAGAGGCAGATAAGTTGCGTGACAGGCTCCTGCTGAGGGGATATTCAAAAACATAATTGAAAAAGGCTTTGCAATGGGCTACTACTCAAAATAGACATGATCTTATTTATTCCCAGAGACATCCTAATTTAGATAACCCTTTAAGAATTATAACAAAATACTGAAATCAACATGCAGAAATTCGGAAAATTGTTACCAAGTACTGGCATAATCTTACCATGGATCCCAGCCTTAGTCGCTTGGTCATGGAAGTTCCCCTCTTCACCTTCAGGAAGGCAACATCCATTGCCTCCAGATTGGTGAATGAGTGAATATAGGGATCAGAATGGGTTGGACCATTGCAAATATAAGGGTACCTTCATGTGTGGCTCTTGCACGTTTATGGACACTAGTAGGAACTCTATTGCTTGGCAATTTTGAAATTGCAAAACCATTGGGGTCATTTATCTTCTCAGATGTGACTGCGGCTGCTTTTACATAGGGAAGACCAAGCTCCCATTATGGAAAAGAGCGTATCGACATATCCATAGTATGCAGGTCTGCAATCCCGATTTAACTCTGGGGAGACATACCACCTTAGTTCATCGTGGAGTCTTTCCCTAGATAAAATTCTTGATCTTGGACCGTATCCATCCCAGTCCAAGGTGAGGGGACTGGAACAAATGTCTCCTCCAGCTTGAACTGCGATAGATATACACCCTGAAAGCTACTCGCCCCCCTGGTCTAAACAATGCAGTCTGTTTTAGGCCCTTTTTAGAGGGCTTTAACTCAGGAGGGATGGAGAAATGATTATTATATATTTTTTCCCCTATTTCCAGAGTTTCACATTTTTTGTATGGTATCTGATTTTGTTTTTTACTAGTTATATTTGTTTATACACTGGTAGTTAGTATGTATTGTTTTGTTCCCCAGGCTCTAACATATGTGTTGCCATCTCTAGCTCAATTTTGTGGGGCTCTTGGCTGGGGTCATTTACACATCCCCTCCTTTATATTTATGCATCACTTTTTACATTTAAATTGGCCGTTAGGTTGGGCTTTTTTCTTTTCCAACTTCGGTCCGCTTTGAATTTTCGGATTGGCATCAATCTTAATTTGGGTAACACTTTTTTCAGGTTCATTTCAACACCAGTTTTATGAGCACCTGGCGCAGCCAGAGGACCCCCTCGGGGGCCCCCAATCTGGTATGTGGGTTACGCCTTACCTTTGCGGACTATCCCTTTACCTGGTATCCATGATGACCCTGTAATCATGAGATCACTGGCCGCGCCTTAGGAACACCAGTGCGTCGTGCACTTCTGTGGCGCCTTTGCATGACGTCGGCGCACGTGTGCCCATGGACGTATCGTAATTGCCATGTGTTCCACGCGTCGCGTGTGCGAGCGCCACTCACTGATGTCCCGGGGGCCCGTTCACGGAGATCTGTGGGGAATTCAATATTACCCAGCTGATCAGCCTAATTGCTTATCAGTGGGGTCTGGATTTTATATTTAAGTCATTGATCCACTCCAAGCTAGGTAGGGCCACGGGAAGGATGTTCCTTTAGGTGTTGGTGGAGCAGACAACTGAAACCTGTAGCTACTTGGGTAAATTTACTTTTGGTCTACATTATTGATATGACTACTTAGGTTTTCTTTGATTTCCGGACATACAGGTTTGGCTTTTTGGTTAAATATCCTGTTGGGGTGTTTTTTTCTTGTCTTTTGACAGCACCCTTTCCAGACAGCAGTCTCTCAGTGTCTGGACCCACTAAGCTCGTGGCTGTTTTTCCCCATTGCACCATCAGCCTGTGAGTGTGATCATTTTGGGATGTAGGTAGGTTTTACTAATAGTATGAAGTTTGGAAAAACATCTTTTGGAGGATTAATTTATACCCTTCCCCCAAATCTTTTATTTATATATTTTTTTATATATACAAAGAAAATTTACAAAATGTTTGTTTATGGATAACTACCCTACCCCTACCTTTGTCTTATTTCCTTCTAGATTCTCCAATCTTTTGGGCCCCAGTGCACATAGTAGCCCACTGGCTGGCTGGAATTGCAAGGCTCCAGTTGGACTGGTGGATGCGTATTGAGGGATTTTCATTCCCCCCCCCCCCCCCATTTTTTGCCCTCTTTTGAGGTTACTTTCTTCACATTAGACAACTCATCAGTACTTGGTGGATGGGATCTGTGGATGACTATGCCTTGATGCTCCCTTTCTTATTTTAAACATTTTCTGATGCTTAGATGTACCTCTAAGTAAGTGTGATGCAAGTACAGCCTTGTATGCTCTATGTAAATGATCATGCAATATTACATGCTAGAATTGTTGGCTGACTACTATGTATTTAAATTTTATAGACAGTCCACTCCCTGTGAATAACCCTAGATGAAGGAGAATACAATTCATCTCCGAAACGTCGTTGGGTCCAGGAAACCATTTTACTTCTGTCTGCATATTTCTATGCATCATTTTATGTGTTATATGTATTTATGTATTTTTCTATTTGTATAATATTTTTTCTTCTATATATATTACTTCTTTTATACATTTGATGTGGTAGTGCCTTTAAAGTCCCACTTTTAGGGGGTTTTGTAGTTCTACTGGAGAAAAAACTGAGGTACTCCCAGTAGTGGGAGGTGTTTTATAGGGAGTGCGCTTCTTGTCTTAGGGCATGTCAGTGTCCATCACCTGAAGGTGGCCTATAACCCACATAGTAACTACTATGGCTCTGTGCCCTCTGATGTATGAAAATACATTAGGGTTGTCCCGATACTACTTTTTTTAAAGACCGAGTACAAGTACCGATACTTTTAAGTATTCGCCAACACTGATCATTTTTTTTTTAATGTCATGCAGACTAACGATGGGTTGCACTGACTGATGGTCAGCTTACATAGGGGAGGGCAGAAACTGGCAGGATTAGTCAGGTATTTTAGGTGTTACAGGGGGCCAAATGACACAGGACAAGCACTGTGTCAAATAACATGCTTTAAAAGGAGCAGGATACATTTTTTGGGGGGGGGGGGGGGGGGGGTTAAACGCTTTAAAAAAAAAAAAAAAACAGGTGGTGAGGATATTAAACGCATTTAAAATAATTAATCCAAATAGTAGACCTTTTGAGATGCCTCTTGATTAGGACCAAGTTGGTCGGTGGTTAGAGATTATCACCACCCACATTTATTAGGTAACCTAAATCAATACTCTTTATCAGCAAGGCCTCATACACACTGGACAAATTTACAGCTGCTGTTTTTGGCTTCAGCTGTTTTTTTTCGTCAGCTAGTAAACTCCCCAAACATTTTATCCTATGTGTCCATGCACACATAGGCTTTTATCAGCATTTTTTGGTAGGGGCAATTTCTGCCTGAAAAAAAACAAAAAAACAAAAAAACAAAAAAAAAAAACAGCCAGTGGGTTTGAAGGAGGAGTTTTGCAGCTTTAAAAATGCTCTAACTCTGAAAAAGTGTCTATTCTGCGTTTATGAGCGTTCTTGAGCCATAAGCTTTTGTGAGAGTATAGTTTTGATAAAAAAAACTGCTACTGCAAAAACGTTGCAAAACTCATTCTACAACTACAGCTTTCTACAGCGAACTATACTGGCAATTTTATAATGTCCAGTGTGCATGAGGCCTTAGACATAAGTAGTTGTGCTCTATAGCGGATTTAAAATGCTTACTGTACTCAAGGATGGAAAACAAGGAGTTTGCTAAAAAATTATTTAAAGTCCAAACCGCTAACATCATGAGGGCTATTTTGGAAAGAGGAAGCAGAAAGATCATTCTAAAATAAAAAACGCAGGCTAATTGACAAAAAGAACAAAACGGTTACAAAGAGCACATCAGGCAGACAAACTACCAAACAGGCAGGGTTTAGAAAAAAAAAAATAAAAAAAAAAAAATATTGCTTGCAAAATTAGGACAAACCTTCATCCTCCTGTCCCATGGAGTTTATGTCCATGTCTTCATCATGTGCATCTGTAGAAAATATTCAGCTCAGTTAGCAAAAAAATGGCAATATTACAGTATTAACCCCTTAGTGACTCAGGGTAAAAAAAATGCTAATGCTTGAACACAATTTTGCAACTCTGACACGAGTTAGTAAAATTGTACATACCACCACAACTACTGGGTGTAACCAGGTGGATTATACCTTGCATTTTTAAGGACAAATTGGGCTTTCTTTTGGTGGTAAATGGTAATGCATTTAAAAAAAAAAATTTAATTGAGCTGCATATTTCTTGCTATTACTATAACTTACCATCAAAAAGCAACAACCCAAAATTAATTCTCCTGCTCCTGTCAATTCAACTATAACACGTGTGAATGTTACTTGTTGTCTGTACCTGTAATATGGACCAGAAATGATAGTGTGCATTTTGCTTTTTTTTTTATCCTACCCAAAATAAATTGACACCAAAACTACTTTAAATAAATGCTGCCCCGACCTTTGACCCCAACACTAACCCTGACACTGACACTGACCTTGATCTAGCCATTTTCTTTTTAAAAACACAGTTGTTTGTTTACACCTTTCTCCCATTCAAAGGAGAAAGAAAACACGTGGATGTGCTGCACATTGACTGATTGACTGATTACTGTAACAGTCAGAGAAAATCACAGTGATCAGGTGACTGGGAACTGGGAGTCCCAGGTCCCGATCTGTCCGAGATCCTGAGCTCTCTTTGAGAATCCGGTCTCTGTGCTGGAAGCGCACTGTGCGGCAAACTCCCAGCATAACAAAGACAAGTATGCATATATGCGGCATCACAAATAAAAGACCTACTTCCTTGAGGCCGCATTTATACGGTGTACCATCGGCGGAGGTTTAAATAAAAATAAAGAAAAGTTTAAGAGCGTATATGCAATGTTGGCGACGCTTTGCTTTTCTATGGTCAAGGACACTCAAGTCCCTTTCACACAGTGCGGAATCTGATTTTCTCAGCAGGGGATCTGTCGGCTGAACCCCCGCAAAGCAGAGCATCGAAATACATGTCTGTATCCGCTCAGTTTCTGCAGAGTGGACACGGACAAAGTTCTACGGGCAGCTGGGTATAAAGTTGTCCGTTTATACCCGGCTGCCCTCCGATCCGAATAGGAGGATTGAAATTTATCCCCTTACATTTTTCTTTTTTTTGGAGGACCAGATCAGAGGCTGCCAGTCCATAGAATTACATGAACCATCCGATCAAAAAATAAAAAATAAAATATGACAGGCAGACCCAAATCAGATGGCGTGTGCGAAAGGGGCCTTAGTTGCCCTGAATTAAATGTGTGCTTTTCCTATGCAGACAATATGTGTATCAAATTTTGACAATAGGTGTAAAAACACATAAAATTTCAGTTTAGACTGTGAGCTATATGATGTGATAGAAATATACCTTGTGTGGTTTCTGATATGCTGTTAAGTAAAGCACACATCACATCTCCTCCTACATGGTGAGGGTTTAGGATATGAGCTGAACGTTGAGTTTTCTTGAACTGGTTCTCCAATTCTATGAAACCTTTATCACCAGACAGGACAGAAAAAGGAATTTGCTTGGGAAGCCGCTCATCTAAACGACCAGCCTAAAAAAAAAAAAAAATCATTAATAAAACTTTTTAAAAAGCATGTCCTTTTAGGATGCCTCTACAGGGATACTTTATCAATTTAAAATTGCTGTATTTGTCCCAGTTGATAAAATTCCCCTTTACGTCCAGATGATGCCCAGAACGCTGCTGTCAGCTAAGCTTTTCTTCCCCCCTCTTTTGCAGAACATTTTCCATTTTTCTTTTTGGGGAATCCCACAGGGGTTGGTTACAAGGTGAAACAGGACATTCAGATAAAAGCAATGCCTTGGGTTTCATTGGGATAGGAACTCTCCCCTATGTTGACACAAACAGCAATTAAAACATTACAGAGAATCTAAATTCAGCTTTGACTTTAAGAAGAATCGGAAAAAGGCAAGGCAATGCTGAAAGGTTGATGTAACGTAAAAGGAAGAAAAGACCTGTATGTAATATATACAGTGCATTCATAAAGTATTAAGAACCCCTTCACTTGTTTTCAGTTTTGTTATGTTGCAGCCTAATACTACAGTTGTTTAAGTTCCTTTTTTCTCATTAATCTTCACCAAGTACCCCATAACAAAGTAAAAACAGAATTTTAGAGAAGTCTGTGAATTTATTAAAACAAAACTAAAATATCACATTGCCATAAGTATTCTGACCCTTTACAGCAACACTTGAAATTTAGCTCAAGTGCCTCCCCTTCCTCTATCGTTGCCGAGATGTTTCTATGCCTTGATTGGAGTCCAACTGTGGTAAATTAAATTGATTGGACAGAATTTGTAAAGGCACACTCCTCTCTATAAAAGGCCTCACAGCTGACAATGCATTTTGTACCAGAGCAAACACCATGAGGTAAAAAGGAACTGCCTGCAGGGCTCTGGGGAAGGCTACAAAACATTTCTGCTGCATTGAAGGTTCCCAAGTGCACAGTGACCGCTATAGTTCTCAAATGGAAGAAGTTTGGCACAACCAGGACTTTTCCAAGAGCTAGTCACCCAACCAAACTGAGCAATCAAGGGAGAAGGGCCTTAGAATGAGGTGACCAAGAATCCGATGGTCACTCTAACCGAGCTCCAGAGATCCTGTGTGGAGATGGGACAAAGTACCAGAACAGCCTTTACCACAGCCCTCTACCGATCTGGAAAGCCAGATCGGAGTTGCAAAAAGGCACCTGAAGACTCAGACTGTGAGGAACAAAATTTTCTGGTCTGATAAAACCAAGATTGAACTGTCTGGCCTCAATTCTAAATGTTGTCTGAAGGAAACCAAGCACCGCTCAACCCCTGTCCAAAATCATCCCAACGGTGAAGCATGGTGATAGCAGAATCATGCAGTGGGGGGTATTTTTCAGCAGAAGGGACTGGGAGACTGGTCAGGTTTGAAGAAAATCTAAAACGGTTACACAGTTCTCAGGACCTCAGATTGTGCCGAAGGTTGACCTTTCAACATGACAACGATCGTATGCACACAACCAAGACAATACAGGAGTAGCTTAGGGACAACTCTGTGAATGTCCTAGAGGGGCCCAGCCAGAGCCCTGACTTGAACGCTCTTGAACATCTTTGGAGAGACCTGAAAATGGCTGTCCACCAATGGTTCCCATTCAATCTGACTGAGCTTGAGAGGATTTCCAAAGAAGAATGTCAGAAAATCCACCAATCCAGATGTGCAAAGCTTGTTGCGTCATACCCAAAAAGACTTGAGGTTGTAATTGCTGTCAAAGGTGCTTCAACAAAAGGACTGAGTAAAGTGTCTGAATACTTAAGTACATGTGATAGTTCAGTTTTTTTCTTTTTAATTTACAGTAATTTTTAAAATTTTGTTTTAACTTTGTCATAATGATAAAAAAATAATTTAAACAGTTTTAGTATCAGGCTGCAACAAAACATTTATATATATTTTTTAAATTGAAGGGGGTCTGAATACTTTATGAATGGTACTGAGGCAGATTTTGCTTAGAGAAAAATTAAACTGCAGTGTCAGCCAGCATATAAAACAGGTAAATAATGATATGAAACATACATGAATACATATGGCAAAGTCGGCAGCATCTTTACGATCAGAGCAGCGAGGGTGAAGGAAAAAACAGCCAGTATTGGAGAGATGCTTGAAAAATTTGCAGTCCTTTGGAGGTTTCCATGCGCCCTTCCCTCCTACAAATGCAAGTAGAATATTGATATACACTGATATGGTCTAGAATACACAGCTATTAAATGAAAATAAATAAATCCTAGAAGCCATTATAAAGGCAACTTTTGGTATGCAGACTCTTCTTACCAGATTGTCACCACAATACTTGGTTAATCTGCCTAATAAAATGAAACGAACCACACCACAGAATCATTGTTCTATAAATTATGATCTTCACGGTAACAAAATTCTCTTCCATGTCTTTTGGATACAGATTCTGAAAGTAAGCGATTTTTCATTAATGATCAGCTGATGCACTAAAAGGGCTCCAATGAGGAAAGTGGTATGGTCTGCATCCATTTAGAAGCATATCCAAAAAAATGAAACTTTTGTTGCAGAGGATGCCTAAAATCTGAATTGCATCTTAGTGCAGACTTCAAGGAAAATCAGTAAGCCAATCAGAAAATTATATTTCTAGGGGCGTTCCATACAGCGACTATGTACAAAAACAACTCTAGGTTAACATATTGCATTTAAATTCACAGAAAATTACAGCGCTGCAGATTGAAAAGGAAAGGTACATTTTTAGTAAAATTCCAACATGGTTTGTGTCGCAATTGTATATACTATATATTTTTTATCTACTATATTGTACCCACAAAAGCGGAGTAACTGTTTTAGTGCACTAAAATGCAAATGTCATCATAAAGCTATTTTAGTAAAAGAAGAACTAACATATTCTTAAAGAAAATTATGCATAAGCAAAAGCTTAGACAATTATTCACATGATCTGATACAAAGATCAGTGTGAAGATTCTGTTCAGCAGAGATCTTGTAACCATAGGTTTGAGCTTTTGGTCACGTCAGCACAGGAGACAGCCTGGAGCAACATTTACTGTACTTAATTGTGTTCTCACAAATAGAGCTTTTTTTGGTGGTATTTTATCACCTCTGGGGTTTTTATTTTTTGCTAAACAAATAAAAAAATAAAAAATAAAAAAAAAGACCGAAAATGTTGGGAACATTTTTTTTTTTGGAAATAGGATTTTTTGTACTCACCGTAAAATACTTTTCTCTGTAATTCACTGACCGACACAGCCCCTCTCATAACCATTGGGTTGTTCTGCCCTATTACTAGGAGATACTAGGCATTAGTTGTAATACAACACTCAGAACTCTTAGTTCCACCCAGGGGGCGGTCCCTTGGGCAACAACACTCCACCCTGCCATGCAGTCATCAGTACGTCAACAAGCAGTATAACAAAGAGAAAAATGAGGGGCCGATGCTGTGTCGGTCAGTGAATTACAGAAAAAAGGATTTTTACAGCGAGTACAAAAAATCCTATTTTCTCTGACATTCACCGACCGTCACAGCTCCTCTCATGACCTTTGGAACGTCCCCAAGCAGTGCCAAACGAGGGGTGGGAAAACAGCATAAAAACTTCATCCACCAAGGCAAGTGCGAACTAGTGAAACTTTACCCACAAAAAACGACAGTGCGTGGAGGAATACACCATAAAACCAGGGTACCCTCAACAGGAGTGACTACCAACAACCGCATTCAAAATCTGCAGAATGTAATGCAACAGCGCATTGTTGCCTTATGAGTTTATGTGAAATCTTCATTAATATCTGTAAAATATTGTAATTAGAAATAGATCTCATTTGGCTTGCATCTATGAAAGCCAGGTAAAATGCCTTCCCCCAGGTGCTTGTTAAGAGCAGACAATGCGGGGCCGAGACTTGTATATACCAACCATGGAGAACAAATTCCATTGTTCTACACCTACTCACTTCAAAGGACCCCATGCTGGGGTATGCAATGAAGAGAGCCCAACCATAATCAATGCTTAAGTTCCTGGGGAAATCCAATTAAATCTTCTGTTTAAGAATAGTCACAAGGATTTGCATGAAAGGGGGCTGACTTTTGTAGTAAGCCCTCCAATCATGATCAAGTTAAGGCAGCCTATGGGGCATCAGCATGAAGGCAAATACTCAGAGCAAAGGGGAGGAAACAGGTCTCTTTTTGGGAAGCCAGCCATCAGAGTGGAACGTTGGTAATGATGCGGGTAATTATGGGAAAGATGCGCCCTCTTACTTGTAACTAAATATGCTTGTAGATCACTGTCTTAGAGAATATACTTTGTATTCCTGCATGTAAATATTGTATTTCAACCTAGTATTTTCTTCCTTGATCTAAGACCATAGATGGAGATTTGTGTGTTAGCTAGACTTTCAACTACTTTTAATAAATGTTATTATATTTAAAGCTTTTCCTCCTCGTCTTTAGAATTCTCATTTAACCCATATCATATCTTGTGATTAATAAATCAGAAGTATAGATTTTAAAGGTTAACAGCATTAACTTAACTGTACTGCGTTTTTTTTTTTTTTACAAAAACACAGGAAAAAAAACGGAAATATATTGCATATTCAATTGCAACTATATGGCTGCCTGCAAAACTTTGCGGCCAAAACAGGCATCAGCCGATGCACTGACGTCTACCTTGTAGAACTTGGTAAACGTGTGGACAGACGACCAGGTCACCGCTTTACACACCTGAGCAGCAGAGGCTTGGTGTCGGAAGGCCCAAGACGTTCCAATTGCCCTAGTGGAGTGGGCCGTGACCGGAAAGAGGGGCACCTGCCCCTTCAAGACGTAGGCTTGTACTACAATCTGTCTGATCCACCCGGAAATGGTGGCCGACGAGACCGCCATGCCTTTCTTGGGACCAGCCACCGAAACGAACAGCGAGTCTGACTTCCGACAGGGAGAAGTGGCAGACAAACACACCTTCAGAGCCCGAACCACGTCCAGAGCGTGAAGGGCCACCTCCTTAGGACACAGAGATGGTAATACAACGTCCTCATTAATATGAAAAGCTGAGACCACTTTCGGTAGAAAAGATGGTTGCGCACACAACACCACCTTATCCTTGTGGATAACCAGATAGGGAGACTTGCAGGACAAGGCCGCCAGTTCCGAAACCCTCCTGGCCGATGTGATGGGCACTAGAAAGACCACTTTCTGGGAAAGAGTTAGCGGGGCAATCTCCCTGATATTTTCAAACTGCGTTTTTTGCAGCGCCAATAACACCAGGTTCAAATCCCATGGGGGTAATGGTGGACGCACCTGAGGGACTACATGTCGTACCCCCTGAACAAAGGTACTCACTAATGAGCGAGAAGCCAGAGGTCGCTTAAAAAAAAAAAAGACAGCCAAGGCTGAAGTTTGCCCCTTAATGGTGCTTAACGCCAATTTCTGGTCTACTCCTTGCTGAAGAAACAGCAGGATCCTGGATATGCAAAAGGAGCGCTGATGCCATCCTTTCTCCTCACACATGGAGATGTACGTCTTCAAGGTACGATGGTATATCTTCCGAGAAGATTTTCGTGCTCTCAACATAGTTGGGATCACCGAGTCCGACAGACCGCGGTTCCTCAACACCTGGCTCTCAATAGCCATGCCGTTAAAGCCAGCGATGGTAAAGCAGGATGGAGAATCGGACCTTGAGACAGGTTGTCCTCTCGCAATGGCAGTTGTCAGGGAGCGTCTGCCACCAGACGTACTAGGTCTGCGTACCAACGACGCTGAAGCCAATCTGGGGCAACCAGTATTACTGGGATCCCCTCGGCTTCCACTCTGCGAAGCAGACGTGGTAAGTTTCAGTGGAGGAAAGGCATAGATTAGCTGGTACTGATCCCACGGAGCCACCAGTGTGTCTGACACGTCTACGGGTCTCTTGTCCTGGACACGAATCTTGGCACCTTTCGATTGAGACGGAAGGCAAGAAGATCCACGTCAGGTGTGCCCCACCTCAGGCAGAGTAACCTGAATATCTCCGGATGCAACGTCCATTCTCCTGGGTCCAGCATCTGGCGACCGCCTGCCAGTTCTTCACTCCCAGGATGTAAATGGCCGACAGGGCCGGTACGTGTCACTCTGCCCACCAAAGTATGTGAGCGAACTCCCGTGCAGCGGCTGAACTTCTTGTTCCCCCTTGGTGATTGATGTATGCCACAGCTGTGGCGTAGTCCGATTGGATACTGATCGGACTACCCTGAATCCTCATCGACCATGTGGAGAACCACAGCCTGATCGCTCTCAATTTGAGCAGATCGGCAACTAGGATTCTTCCGCTGACCAGAGGCCCTGAGCCGACTGAACCTCCATTACTTCACCCCAGCCGGATAGGCTGGCGTCTGTTGTGATGTGTGTGTGTATATATATATATATATATATATATATATATATATATATATATATATATATATATATATATATATATATATATATATATATATCTCTTTAGGGGATTGCACCTCCCACTCACTATTTATACTACCCCCTTCTCAATAGAGTATGCTTAATAATACTTATATTCACTAAATAATCACTTTCCCCCCATATTATCCAAAATATATACACAAGACATTAATTTATAATTGCAAAAAATATAGCGTCCTTATCGTGCGATATTTTAATTCGATTGCTCCAACTGTGCCGTCTTAATCACCGATCATCTTATAATCAAAAGTCCACTTGTGTCAACTAAAATAACCAAAACTGTGCCACTGTCACCAAGCAGAATGGCCACTCACCAGATGTCCCCAATCAGTAAGCCTTCGGTTCATTCAACAGATAACCAATCCACAACGCATTCCTCCTGTTAGCAATTCCTCAACGTCCATATATTCATACAAAATTAAATGGGACCAATATAGTGTAAAACCGTTTTAACTTTAATGGAAAAAAAAATCAATAAAAAACGTATTGCACTCAAATTTCAATGTGTCTATTGGCCGACACCAAGCCTTTCCAGCAATGAGAAAACCATTCTAAAATCGGGCAAGCTACTGATGTTCCACAGGTGGTGTTAGTCTCCCTCCACTGGGCCGACCTGTTCCTGGCTTGTATTCAAGGACCGTATGTCTCCTACGCGTTTCGCATTTGAGCGTCGTCAGGAAGCTTCCTCTATTGAGAAGGGGGTAGTATAAAATAGTGAGTGGGAGGCGCAATCCCCTAAAGAGAGATATATATATATATATATATATATATATATATATATATATATATATATATATATATATATATATATATATATATATAGATATAGATATAGATATAGATATAGATATATACATACATACACATCATTCACTTACCCTGGTTTTTCTGGGGGGGGGGGGGGGGGGACTAGGATTGCAGCGGACCCTCAAGCACAGCAAGGGGGAGGTTGAGCACCGGTACAACTTGGTATTTTTGGCGTCCGTTGTGATCACTGTCCAATTCAGAGGTAGGAACGATTTCCCGGACTGAATCACAGGGGACCTCAGCCACCAGATCAGTGAGTCTCTGACTGACTGACTCACCTGGATCTGTCGATCCAGGGACAACAGATTTGTCCTATTTCGTCAAAATCTCCTTCTGCGGGACTCTGGTGTGGAACTGGGCATATGGTACTGCCTCGAAGGAGGCTACCATGAGTCCCAGGACTCGCATGCAAAAGCGGAGCGACGACCACTTGCGGTTCAAAAGCAGTTTTACCGCGGATCTAAGAGTCTGCCTTTTGTCTGAAGGGAGAAAAACTCTTGCTTCCATGGAGTCCAGCAGCAAGCCTAGCTAGGTACTCTAGACGCTGGGTCAGTACAATCACCGACTTCTTTAGGTTCAACAGCCACCCAAATTCTTGCAGGGTCTGCATGGCGATCGCCACGTCCTCCTCTAATTCTGAGACAGAAGATGCCCTCAGGAGGAGATCGTCTAGGTATCCCATGATCGCGATCCCACGTTGCCCGCCAAAACTGGAGCCAATACCTTGGTAAAAGACTCGGGGGGCTGATGCCAGACCAAAAGGAAGAGCCACAAACTGGTAGTGGGCTTCCCCAACTGCAAATCGCAGAAACTTTTGATGCCGAAGGTGCAAGTACGCATCCTGGATGTCTAAGGATGCCGGGGATTCCCCTTGAGGGAGTGCAGCGACTTCTGAGCAAACTGATTTTATTCTGAACCTCTGCACTTTCACAAAATGATAGAGGGCTTTTAGGTCCAAGATTGGACGTACCCCTTCCTTCTTGTGAACTAAAAACAGATTTGAGCAGAATCCCTGGAAACATTATGATTCCAGAACCGGTACAACCACCCTGCGACTCAGCGGGGTCCCTTACTGCCCCCAAGAGGGTCTCCTGGCAGGCAGGAGATATGGGTATGCTAGAGGGGAAGAATCTGTTTGGCGGCCAAAAGAGAAAATATCTTGTAGCCTATGGAAATCAGATCGCAGACCCATTGGTCGAATAGCCGAGAGGACCACCGGCCTGCAAACTCCCTAAGGCGACCCCCCCACCCGAGACATGGGTGGGGGCAAACCTTCATGCGGTAGCACTTTTATTCGTAGGCTTGCAGTTCCAGGGATGTTTTTGTCCGTCCGTGGTCATCCTGTAGGGCTGGGGACATTTTGTCGAAGCTCCGGGCGGACGAAAAAGACGTTCGTGAGCGGAAAGAGAGGGCCCTTGCCTGCGGTGTGGCTCCTTAGCCTTCCTGGCCAGTGGGAGTAGGGTACTCTTACCACCAGTGGCATTTTTAATAATGTCATCTAACGAGGCTCCAAAGAGCCGGTCGCCAAGGAAAGGAAGACCCGTCAGGGCTTTCTTGGATGTCTGATCAGCAGACCAGCATTTTAGCCAAATCAGGCACCACAGCAGACACTGAAGCCCTGGATAACAGAGGGAGAATATCCAGGGCCGAATCACAGATGTACTTAAGGCCTTGCACTAGTTGGTCTGCTAGTTCCACACAGACAGGAGAAGCCTGTTGCTCTCCCAATTCGTGGTGCAAAATTTTTAGCCTCTCAGTGTCTGGGACACAAGTGCGGATGCCAGTACTGGTCCCACGGCTGACCCCACAACCGTAAACAAGGAATGAGCCACTGCCTCGGTCTTCCTGTCCGTGGGATCCTTGAATGCAGGAGTCCCCTCTACCTGGATCGTGGTTACTTTATTTAACCTGGATACTGGGGGATCCACAACCCGACCATTTTTTTGAGAAGGCTCTCCTCAAAAGGGTAACGCACCGCCATGTATTTGGGGACCAAAAAGGTCGGTTGCGAGTGACCCCATTCCTTGTAAATGAACTTGTCAAAATAAGTCAGATACGGGAACACCTTAGGTAAACGTGCTGGCTTTCGGGACCCAAAAGGGACCGCTACATCAGCAGAGGGATCTGCTGGCTCCTGAATCTTCAGGGCATCATGCACAGCTGTGATAAGTGCTCCAACAATCGCTTTGTCGAGCACGGACCCGGACGGGGACTCATCCTCACTGTCCGAACGGTCCTGGTCAGCGTCACCTGACAAGACAGAGCAGGGGTCACCAGCCTCAGCAGGACCCAAGTCCACGTAAGAGCTCTCCCCAAAGGAGGGGGGCAAGGAACAAATTGAGGACCGCCATCAGGGTGTCCAAGGGCACTGCGCAGTCTGCAGGTGACCCGGTTGCAATTGCCTGGATTTCAGGGGAAGAAACACCAGTTTCTGAAGCCATGCTGACCCTACCCTGTCTGCCACCCGAAAGGGAATTAGGACAGTGACAGTCCCACCCTCCTAACTGTCACTGGCTGAGGGGCTCTTTCGCGCCGGACTCACCACCCTGAGGAGTTTTGCGCTATCCAACAAGTAGTGCCTGTAGTCCCTGTTGGCTCCCAGGTGCAGAGGAACAATGCTGTGTCACTGGCAGCAGCTGAATATGGTGCCAAAACCGCTCTGAAGTGTGCTCAGGCTTCAATAAAATGGCCGCCCAGCGTCCAGCACAAGGATATAAAACACAGGGAAAATAAAGCACATGCTACCGCTAGAGAACACTAAAAAACATGTTCAGGCTTCAAGAAAATGGCCGCCGGTGCCCTGAATAGGAGATCGCCAGGAAAATGGCTGCTGAAGCCCAGGAGAGCATGATGCCTTGCCTACACCTAAATTGGCCGCCGAAGCAGCTCCCATGAGGTACAGGGAGAAAACGATGGCAGAGAACACATCGCTGTACAGGACATCAGCAAAACCTCAGAGGCACCTTCCGGGGCATGAAGAACAGAACCCAGCTAGCCAGTGCAGCCCCCCCCCCCCCCCCCCAAGGTGAGAGCCCCCTTTCTTGGGACCAGCCCTGCATAGACACACACTGCTCAGCAGCCACATGCAGCATCCCCCTAGAGTGGGGGGAGGGAAGGATAGGGACGGGGAGAGAAGAGGGAGGTGAGGGACCCACAAATTGACCTCCCAGGGAATGCCCAGCCCCCACTGAGGCAGGGAGAGCTGTACTTACTAGTCCTGAAGAGCTGGGAGACATGCCATCACAGACCCACTCACTGATCAGTACAGGGTGGCTGCTGGCTCGGCATACTGTGACGCAGACATCAGTAGCCCGGTCATATGTATGCCCCGGAGCATAAAAGCTCACCAACCACCTCTGGAGCTGAGGTTTCGCCGTAGCCGGCGTGCCTGTACACGCTTGATGGCCGGACTGGGGAGACTACAAGGATAAGAGTATCCAGCCTGTCACCCAGCCGGCTGTTGATAGTAGATCACAGGATCAATCATCTTGCGCAAAAAGTCACGCTTCTGCATAAAAAAAAAAAAAAGAAGCACAGACCGTGGCTAGTGAAAAGTAGAAAATGTCCTGTTGTCAGTGGGAGGAATAGTGCCCTATTCATGGTTGTCAGTTGGAGGAACAGCGTCCCATCGTTGTTGTCAGTAGGAGGAATAGAGTAGGAGGAACTAAGGGTGCACTGAATGGAAATTTTGGAAAATGAAACAGAAAATGAAGAGAACTAAGGGTGCACCGAATGGAAATTTTGGAAAATGAAACAGAAAATGAAGTATGCACTAGGCCGAAAACCAGAAAGGACAGTTTTAAAAAAATATATTTATATTGGTGCAGACATATAAGAGATCAATGCAGCCTCGCCAGTGCCCTGTCACATGCAGCGATCTCTGTGAATCATGGAGCTGGATTTGAATTGCCCAGGCTGCAGTAACAATTCCCCGCCTCCTGTAATCACGTCATGCTGATTCAATGTCCCACCATTGCATCAGTATGCCATCTATCACAAGAGGCAGGACACTCTTACTATGGCCGGCCAATTCAGCTCCATGACACACGGAGATCGCGGCAAGGGGAGGAGTGAGTGGAGGATTGGGCGTGCCAGAATGACACTCCTGCAATGAGCGGCACTCGGGGGTGGACCACGCCTCTTTCGGTATCGGCTGTTTTTTTTTTCCATTTGGCTGAATGAAAAACAAGACAGTTTTCAAGCCAATAATTTCTGGCAGCCAGAATTTTGGTGCACCTCTAGCAGGAACTATGCCCCACTGTTGTTGACAGTGAGGGGGGTAATGTCCCAAGGGCTGGATAAAAACAAGAAACATCCGAATCTGGCCCATGGGCCGTAGTTTGGAGACCATTGACCTAGGTGAAGCAATTTCGCTTGAGTGGATCATGTTTTGTAGGGACCTTCTGATATGTAATGCAGACATAAGTGTACTCAATCCGTTCCAAATACAAAAGATGAGGATGTGTGATGCTGTGTCTATATTCTTAAATAAAAAAAAATAAAAAAAAATGAAAAAGTAAAGCTCACCTTGAAATCCCCACACAAATGTTCCCTGGTTTAGGTATCCTGGCAGATGAGAAAAAAACTGGGCCCAGTTGTCCAAGTCAATAAAAACAATGTGGGTCATTGTTCTCAGGAAATCCAAATCTGGTAATTCACAATCCTGCAGTTCTAGAGCGAAAGAAAGAAAGAAATATTTTTTATATTTGTCATTGCGTTGATTTCTCACTGAAAAAAAAAGAAGGTATGTGACAAAAATAAGTAAAAAGTAAAATTATTCTCTGCACAAACCTATTAACAAGTAAGCAAGACCTATGTTCACTTGTAGCTTCACACAAAATTATTAATAAGATGATAAAATTTGTTCATTATCATGCATACATTGTAAAAATGTGAACCATAGTCCAAATCCTTAATATTGCATAAAC
Source organism: Lithobates pipiens (assembly GCF_037356315.1). Taxonomy (NCBI): domain Eukaryota; kingdom Metazoa; phylum Chordata; class Amphibia; order Anura; family Ranidae; genus Lithobates; species Lithobates pipiens. The sequence continues at coordinate 392,940,395 of NW_027507758.1, forward strand.
ATATGAATAACACATGTCCACAAAAATTAATCTCTTCACATGTGTTTTTCTCCAAAAACGTATGCAATCAGTGCATCTTCTATATGCCTTCACCAGCATTAATACCACAGGTGAGTCCCAGCACCATTGCCTCTCTAAAGGCAACTGTCACCTTAACATGCGGGTCTATTATCAAGCAATAGGTCACTCACCATGGGCTCTTCCACACAAAAGAAGGAAACCAACAGTGTTTAGCACATATGAAACGAACAAACATGGCTGAAGCCCATGTGAAACAGGCCTCTACAGATAATATATATGGTCTAGCAGGATCCTAAATTCTACATTCAATACATGTGTCCAGGCATACAGATGCAGCCCTCGTTCACATGGAGCACAGCTTTGAAATTGTGTGCGTTCAAACGATCTCAAAGCCGCATTTCAGTCAGAATTTGGGGGAGACTTGAAAGACATCTGTGCGGGTTCATGCACAGATGTCTATTGAAATCGCCCCCGAAGTTGTCAAAAAGTAGTGCAGGAACAACTTTTGGAAATCTGTGCGGCATCTGACCGACTGAGACACTCCTATTGGCAGCAATAGGATCAGATTTGACCTGTCAAATTTCACCAATGTGAACGGAAGCTGTGACACAGTTTATGTACATACATCAATATTTTTTTACCTACTAAAGGATTTGTATTTTTGTAAGCCAACCAGCTGATTTACATAATCCTGCTGCATTGTTCAGCCATGCAGGTGGAACACCAGAACGCGGTGCTAGAAATCAATGCTCTGTGCGCGTTTCCGGCACATTGTTCAAAATGCACTGCAGTTGCGATCTGAAGTGTAAGTCAATGTTAACGACACCCCAAATGCAGCACGTTTGCCTGCACTGGGTACAGAGGTGCCATGCAATCCGGTTGCATTGCATGCGCTACTTTCAGTGCCGTCTTGTGCGATGCAGCGGGTCACTTGCCACCGTCGCCGCTCGTCACTATCCAGCCACTAGATGCAGCTCCTCTCTGTAGCACGGGTTATTGGCTACAGAGAGAAGCTGCATCTAGTGGCTGGATAATGGTGAGCGGCAACGGTGGCAAGTGACCCGCTGTATCTGGTGGCAGGCGACGGTGACAAGTTACCTGCTGCATTTGGTGGCAGCCGACCGTGGCAACTGACACACTCAGGGCTCCTACTAATTCTGCATTGTGTTTGGAGACTTTCCCATTAGGACAAGAGACCTTGGGGACCAGCACAGTGACCCTCTGGAAGTTTGAGAAGGCTCCTGAGCCACTGACTGAACGGCCTTTGATGCACTACTAGACCCATCTGGGGTCTTTTTGTGAGGTAAGGGGCTGGCACCACTGGGGGAGGATTGTATCAAGCTATGTGTGTTTTTTTATACATTCCAAAGTGAACTGCTGAATTTGCCTTTTGCTGGACTCCTATACCTGTTCTTTTCCCCCTTACCCTCATCTATCTTTATAGGAAGAGAGTGATATTGTTGCAGGACTATTTGGAGACAGAACCCTGCTTTCTATCAATTTTATCTATATGATCCTCGTATTTGGATGATATGCCAATTTTTGCACAAGGCACTGCACTTTATTTATAGTGCATTTTTAGAGTATTAGTTCACTATTTCACTGCTGCTTTATTGGACTATTCATAATATACATATTTTTGGATTGCTCATATTCTTTGGATTATACTTTACCAATATTGCACTTTATTCCAATTGGATTTTTTTTTTTTTATATATTTATTGAATCTTAATTTATATCACAGGTTGTGGGAATATCATTAATACTTCTTTGAACATCACTGTTTATGGATACGTATATACTCTGTTGATATTTGGTCAGATATTTATCGTTTACTATATTGGTTTAACTAGCGCTACTTCACTTTATATATACACAGTTTTTATGGGTGTTGGTAACACTTTTAGAAGTTTAGCTTCTTCTTATTTCCACTTTACCCATTTATATTTATTTGTAATTACATCATAGTCAGCACAGATTGCTTTGTTAGTGCATTAGTACACACATTTTGAAAATTAGCACATTCAAAATGTGCATAAATCGCACTGCACCGCATGCAAATCGCACAGGAGTGCTCAGCAAATTCTCATCGGATTCCTAGTGTGAACCACTCAGTGAGCCAAGAAGGGCAGGGTAGCAGAGTGCAGGTGTTTATTGCACCCGGGATTGAAGTGCTTGAGCTTCACACACCAGCATCCAGCAGGCTCATCCTGTCTTTGTAAACAACATGAATTTGTCTCCATTTGCACTAATGCACTTGTGCGGATTCCCTCTTAATATGCACACACACAGTAGAGCTGCACGATTCTGGCTAAAATGAGAATCACAATTTTTTTGCTTTGAATAAAGATCATGATTCGTGAGGCGTAACATCTTTCACATTATACAAAAAAATTGGGCCAACTTTACTGTTTATTCTCTAGGGTCTCTGCTTAAAAAAAAAAAAAAAAAAAAAAATTATAAATCTATATACATACATATACACACACATATACACATATATATACACACACACACACACACACACACACACACACACACAGTGCCTTGCGAAAGTATTCGGCCCCTTGAACTTTTCAACCTTTTGCCACATTTCAGGCTTCAAACCTAAAGATATAAAATTTTAAATTTTTTGTGAAGAATCACCAACAAGTGGGACACAATTGTGAAGTGGAACGAAATCTATTGGATATTTTAACCCTTTCCCGCCGAGCGTACGCAGATATGCGTACTCGGCTTCCGGGGGTTATACCGGGATGATGCCCGCACCTGCAGGCATCATCCCGGTACCGTTTTTTGCAGCAGGCGATTGGCTATCCAGGCATAACCGATGCGGCTAAAAGCCGCTCGGCTGTTATGCCGGAGGAGCGGGAGGGGACGTCCCCCCCTCCCGCCGCCTCTCGCCGCTGTTACCGGTGCTCCCGCTCGATCGGGAGCACCGATCAGAGATTCGACGCCTCCGGCTGTTGCGGAGGAACTGGAACGAAGCCGTAATCGGCTTCGTTCCAGTCTCATCGTAAACACGGAAGCGACGTCATGACGTCACTTCCCGTTTACTCGGCTGCCAATGGCGCCGGTTTTAAAAAAATATCCGGTATTCAGAATCGCAGTTTTCCCAAAAAGTTGCGTTTAAAACACCACTGCGCAAATACCGTGTGACATAAAATATTGCAACAATCGCCGTTTTATTCTCTAGAGTCTCTGCTAAAAAAATATATATAATGTTTGGGGGTTCCAAGTAATTTTCTAGCAAAAAATATGGATTTTAACTTTTAAACACCAAATTACAAAAATAGGCTTAGTCATGAAAGGGTTAAACTTTTTTAGCAAATAAAAAACTGAAAAGTGGTGCGTATAAAATTATTCTGCCCCTTTACTTTCAGTGCAGCAAACTCACTCCAGAACTTCAGCGAGGATCTCTGAATGAGCCAATGTTGTCCTAAATGACTGATGATGATAAATAGAATCCACCTGTGTGTAATCAAGTCTCTGTATAAATGCACCTGCTCTGTGATAGTCTCAGGGTTCTGTTGAAAGCGCAGAGAGCATCATGAAGACCAAGGAACACACCAGGCAGGTCCGTAATACTGTTGTGGAGAAGTTTAAAGCCGGATTTGGATACTAAAATATTTCCCAAGCTTTAAACATCCCAAGGAGCACTATGCAAGCGATCATTTTGAAAGGGGAGTATAAGACCACTGCAAATCTACCAAGACCTGGCCGTCCCTCTAAACTTTCAGCTCAGACAAGGAGAAGACTGATCAGAGATGCAGCCAAGAGGACCATGATCACTCTGGATGAACTGCAGAGAACTACAGCTGAGGTGGGAGAGTCTGTCCATAGGACAACAATCAGTCGTACACTGCACAAATCTGGCCTTTATGGAAGAGTGGCAAGAAGAAAGCCATTTCTCAAAGATATCCATAAAAAGTCTTGTCTAAAGTTTGCCACAAGCCACCTGAGAGACACACCAAACATGTGGAAGAAGGTGCTCTGGTCAGATGAAACCAAAATCCAACTTTTTGCCCACAATGCAAAACGATATGTTTGGCGTAAAAGCAACACAGCTCATCACCCTCAACACACCATCCCCACTGTCAAACATGGTGGTGGCAGCATCATGGTTTGGGCCTGCATTTCTTCAGCAGGGACAGGGAAGATGGTTAAAATTGAGGGGGAAGATGGATGCAGCCAAATACAGGACCATTCTGGATGAAAACCTGTTGGAGTCTGCAAAAGACCTGAAACTGGGACGGAGATTTATCTTCCAACAAGACAATGATCCCAAACATACAGCAAAATCTACAAAGGAATGATTCACAAATAAACGTATTCAGGTGTTAGAATGGCCAAGTCAAAGTCCAGACCTGAATCCAATCGAGAATCTGTGGAAAGAGCTGAAAACTGCTGTTCACAAATGCTCTCCATCCAACCTCACTGAGCTCGAGCTGTTTTGCAAGGAAGAATGGGCAAGAATTTCAGTCTCTCGATGTGCAAAACTGATAGAGACATACCCCAAGCAACTTGCAGCTGTAATCGCAGCAAAAGGTGGCTCTACAAAGTATTAACGCAAGGGGGCCAAATAATTTTGCACGCCCCAGTTTTCATTTTTTTATTAGTTAAAAAAGTTTCAAAAATCCAATAGATTTCGTTCCACTTCACAATTGTGTCCCACTTATTGGCGATTCTTCACAAAGAATATAAATTTTATATCATTATGTATGAAGCCTGAAATGTGGCAAAAGGTTGAAAAGTTCAAGGGGGCCGAATACTTTCGCAAGGCACTGTGTGTGTGTGTGTGTGTGTGTATACACACACACACACACACACACACACACGTTTGGGGGTTCCAAGTAACTTTCTAGCAAAAAATACTGATTTTAACTTTGTAAGAAACAAGTGTCAGAAAAAGGTTTAGTCTTTAAAAGGGTTGTATGGTTTTTTTTTAAACAAAACATGTTATACTTACCTTCACTGTGCAGTTCGTTTTGCACAGAGTGGCCCTGATGCACCTGTTTTGGGGTCCCTCAGCGGCTGTCTCGGCTCCTCCCCGGAATGGCAACCTCCCTCTGGGAAGCTCTATCTCAAGGGGGTTAGCTTGCGGGCGTGCTCCCTGTCATACACGCTGCGTCCATAGACACAGCGTGTATTTCCCGGCTGACCATCCAACCCAAGGTCTCCAGAGTCCCTAGCACGATGTCTCTGTCTCGCCATTTTGTGGAAGTCCGTCGCCCGGAAAGGACGTCTGGCGCTCACGGCGGACTTCCGGTCGTGCGCAGTGATGCTGGAACGCACGCCCTGCATCCAGCCATCACTACGAGAGAGAGAGAGAGAGAGAGAGAGAGAGAGAGAGAGAGAGAGACACCATGCTAGGGACTCTGGAGACCTTGGGTTGGATGGTCAGCCGGGAAAAGTCTTCACTGACGCCATCTCAGTAGGCCTGCTGTCCTGGAAGATGACTGGAGAAAAATAAAAAACATATGTTTTAAAAAGGTGACCTTTCTTCTGGGTGGAATCAGGAATATTGTGGACTATTTTATTTCTCAAGCTCCGGGCTCCTCTGTAAAATAAAATAAGGATTCTTAGGCAATATTTTGCCCAAAGTCTGGTCTCGACATAAAATGGGCCAGTGTCAATTTTCTTTAGATGCTTAGAATGAAGTTTGAATCCTGTAATGAATGCTGTATCAAATGGTTTATTTACCTTCTTTTTATTTTATAACAATGATTGTCTGTTCTTATTTCCTACAACTGACCTGGCACTCTCTAGCCTTTTTTTTGGGTACCTTTTTCTATAAACCTATTAATCAAGACGTTAGACTGTGTTATTTAGTCCTCAAAGTCACAATTGTGGCGTATCCTCAAACTGGCTTTTGGGTATAGTATTTTTCTATTCATGGTGGTGGCAGCTAGGTATAGGTATATTGAGCCCCTATACCCATGATGGTGAACCTTGGCACCCCAGATGTTTTGGAACTACATTTCCCATGATGCTCAACTACACTGCAGAGTGCATGAGCATCATGAGAAATGTAGTTCCAAAACATCTGGGGTGCCAAGGTTCACCATCACTGCCCTATACCAACACCCTTAATCTGTTTGTAAAACTAATATTTATGCCAGACAGAAAAAAAAAAAAAAAAAAAAAAAAACACAACACACTACTACTACTCATGGCCATTAATGGCTCTAGAATGAACTTTCTCTGGGGCAATTTCAAATCGGACACCAGGAAAACTACAAAAGCCTTCTGCGTGACACTGTCAGATTCTAGACTCTTCCAATTAAATGAACTTTTTCTACTTACATCTGTCAAGAAGTAGCCCTATTTTTGTTAAACCCCCCCCCAAGTCACTGAAAGTAAGGAACAGCAAGCAAATGAGCAAACATGTCTTTTAAATACATGTTTGATAAATATTCGTCTTTACAATTGAATCACATTTTTTAAAGTATAAACCAAAGCGTAATACCTGTGTCACGGTTTTGTATCTCCATAACTTTAGTTTCTGGTTGGATTTTTTCAGGGCGATTTTTGTCCTTTGTCTCAGCCTTGTAATGCAATTCTTTTGTCTGCTTCAGTCTTGCTGGCGGTTTACTAACAGAAGTACCACTAGCTGTAAATTTAAACACCTCACCTATGGATTCATCAGCTTTGAAATTATAATTCTTACTGGGCTCTTTCAAGAAACAGTGTTTCATATGGTAGTGAGTTTGAGCACCTTCTGTGTCTGAAAAAGATTTCGAACAAATGCTGCACTTAATAACAACATTTCTGTCACTGGACTGCCCCTCGTTCTTACAAACATGTGTATTGATGCCTTCAAAGGTTTGGTCAGTTGCTGGACATAAACAGCAGCTATACCAGAGGTTTCCTTTCCCAAACAGTCTATCCAAGCAGAGTTTGCCATCTGCCTTCTTTGTTGCTTTGAGAGAATATTTTTCCAGACAGCCGCAAGTCAGACGCTTTTCAGACTCAATACATGTGGTCAGTGTATCATCTGGAACTTTAACATTTGATTGCCCCCGATTTGGTATATAACTATAGTCCAAAGCGTGAAAACTCTCATAGTGGCCAAGGAAGGCAGCTTCTTCATCAAAGTAAAGATCTTTACAAAGCCCACAAAAATATTTCACTTTTATGTCCCCATCATGCTGAAGCTGACAATGCCTAAGTAAAGTCTCCATTTTAAGAAACTTCTTCTTGCAGGTGTCACAGCAATATTTATGAAAGTGGTGAATGCTTAAGGATTGGCAGTGTTGTAGAACAGTTTCTTCATTATCAAAAGTCTCCTCACAAATATGGCACTGCCACAAACCCTCAGACTGCTGTGGTGATGGGGATGCGTTACTTGCTGGACTCTCAGATCTCATATCAATCTCTAAGGAAGTTGGTTGCTCTTCTGGGACCTCCTGTTCATAGTAAAAGGAATGACCACCATGGCAATCTATAATATGCATCAACACATTTTCAGTTCTTGCCAGCTCAACCTTACACATCTGGCACCAAAAAAGAAAACTGTCCAAGCGCCCACCACCGTGAAATCGGCACATGTGAAGGCGAATAATGGCAGTGTCATCAGCGAGCTTGCCACAAACCATGCACTTGTGAGAGATCCTATTGGCTGTCATAATGTGTTTTTTAGCATCTTTCTCAGCTGAAAACTGTTGAGAACATTCACAGAACCAAGCAGTCACCATAATATTGGCCTCTTTTTTTAAACCACCATCAGTTTCATTTTGCTGTACATGCTTTGACAAAACGTTGCTGTCATCAGTATTGTTTACGTTTCTTTTAAGCATGATGTGTTCCAATCTAGCATTGGAAGCCAACAGGCAGAAGTCAGAAGGTGTTCTTATTCCTTCATTTAGGTAGCAAAATGCTAGAATGGACTCCTCTATAGAAATAATCCCCTTGACATCGTGACTTGTTCTTGCGATGTGTTTTTCAATGCGTGCTTTATCACTTAGACCTTGTTTACAAGTCAGGCAGAAAGCTTTTAGCTGGAAAACAGATGCAACATCAGCTATGCTTTTTTCTGAAACTGAAGCAGGACCAGCTTTTCGACATTGCGTTCTAAATAAAGAAACAAAGGCAATTTAGCAAAAAAAACAAAAACACACAACTAATGAGCTATGGACAAAAGTAAAATGAAAACCAAACACCAGTAAAAACTTCCTAGGGATAGAAGAGAATTACAACATATTTCAGGTTTTCATTGCTATCCCCCCTATTGCCCCCTAGGGAGCCTCCCCTATGACTCCTACCCCACTCAGTAGAGTCTGGAAACAGAGGCGTGGTGCTTAAAGGCCCAGGATACTTCCATAGATTTGGTCGAGTGGACATGCACCAGTGAAGCCAAGTGCTTCTTGCAACATCGCGATGAAAGGACAAATGGGGAATCCATTTGTCTAATGGAGTTCAAAGCTTTCATGTGCATTCTAATGGCTCTGACTACATTCAGGCAATGTAGACAACAAAACCACCTTTTGAAAGAAAAGATGAAATGGGTACAATACAAACTTGTCCTTGTGAAGTTCTTTATAGGAAAGGCCTGCCAATTCAAAGACATGTCTAACAGACAGGATAGCTACCAAAATGGCTATCTGCTCGTAGGAATCTCCAAAGGAATATCCCCAATTGGTTCAAAAGGTGGTCTCTGCAGGGCATTGAGAACAAAATTAAGGTCCCTGGGAAGCAGCAGGTGTGCTGCAGGGGGGCCTAACGTCAGAAACACCTTGGATAAAGATTTTCAACAAGGAAGCACGAGGCCAAAAGGCAATTATGTGCACTTTTTTTATACATTCCTCACTGGAGGATGGCTGCCAGCGCTTTTGCTGCAATTCATTTGGCCAGCACAGTCAAATTCAGATCCAATTGCACAACTTTAATAAGCAGTAACACTGAAAATGGAGGGGTATCTGGCTCCATATACACTTCTGTGACTTCAGTTGGGCTTTGAGGTCAGCGTTTGTTAGAACCCAAGATTTAATGCTAGAACTACGCTCAAGTAATTTAAGAAAATCTTTGGGGCAATAAACACTTCCAAACAGAATTAATGCTCATTATCGATTGTTGGAAAACTTTGACAATATGTAAAGAGCAAAGCAAGTGCTGAAATGGGCATGCAGCATGCAAGTCACACTCAGAACGACAGCAGGTCCTAAAGCTTCAGCGAACACGAGACAATGAATATCCTTGCGGACCGTTGAGATCCGCCTGTCAGTTTTGAGGTGGATTTGAACAGGAGCTCCATGTACCTCTATGGAGTGTCGGATGTCAGCGGAGACATGTCCGCTGACATCCGATCAGCCCTGATCCGATCATCTCTGCTAAAACCAGACGGATGTCAATAATGTTTTGGTATATACTGCGCTGTGATAATAAACTTTAGCAAACCGCCAACACCGCTTCTAGACAAGAAAACATAAATGGAAAATAGGAAAAATATATGTGTAGCGCTGTGACAAAGACAGAATTTTTTTTTAGAAATTATATGCGTCACCATATAAATCTTAAGGCGAGAAAAAACGCATTCCCTAATAGTGAAAAACCTTAAACCGCATTTGAGCAGTTTAACAAACCTTTGAAATGCAAATACAGGTTAAAAATTAATAAAAACTATAAATAGTAATCATACGTGGACAATTATCCAAAAGAAATGTAGGTGCCAAGTAAGTCCCAAATTATAAAGTCCAATAATATTTTTAGAAGAATCAACTTTCCAAGAAACAGCTTCCAAAGGAAATGGTGTACTCTTCACGCATGCATGCATCACCACCACCACCGTGAAACTGGGGGAGGCGTACATAAAACCATAAAAGCAAAGGGCCAACATAGTGTAATATTGTCATAAAAGATTTTTTTAATGAATAGGCATAAAAAACAAAACAAAAAAAAAATACTCAAATTTAGAAGAAATCAAAAACGGCATGTACACGAATGGAAACCAGCGATGTCTGCAGAGGAGCCCACCCAACTTGTTTTGACTAAAGTCATCATCTGGGGTCCCTATGGTTTTATGTACGAGACCATTACCTCATCTCACATTGGATATTAACGAACATCTCGCCTGTATGACGTGGTGGTGCAAGCTGAGTCCGTGGAGTATCTACACCTATCGGGCAAATTCCATATATAAAGCCTATATGACTTGGGGGGCATACGCCTGACTAAGTCAAAGTCTTCTGGTAAGCCTCCCCCAGTTTCACGTTGTGGTGGTGATGCATGCATGCATGAAGAGTACACAATTTCCTTTGGAAGCTGTTTCTTGGAAAGTTGAGTCTTCTAAAAACATTATTGGACACCTACACTTCTTTTGGATAATTGTCCACGTTTGATTATTAGTTATTGTTTTTACTCATTTTTCACCTGTATTTGCATTTCAAAGGTTTGTTTAACTGCTCAAATGCAGTTTAAGGTTTTTCACTATTAGGGAATGCGTTTTTTCTCGCCTTAAGATTTATATGGCGACGCATATAATTTCTAAAAAAAAATTCTGTCTTTGTCATAGCGCTACACATATATTTTTCCTAAAACCAGACGGATGCAAATCCTATTTTTCATCCGTCTGGTGGATTGGATGAAAAACGTACCACTGGTCCGTTTTCATCCGATCACCCATAGGGAAGAGAGGGGCTCGGACAGGTCCGTCCCTGCACAGAGTGCAGAGGCGGACTTGTCATCCGCCGGCTCAGCGGGGATCAATGAAGCGATCCCCGCTGAGCTATTTACAGGCTGAATGAGGACAGCCCCGTGTGAAAGGGGCCTTACAGGGACTATTACTGCAAAAATATTTGTTCAGTCAGACAGTGATGTTTCTGGAACCAGAAAACCAAGCCTTTCGAGTGGAGTGATATCCATCCATGTTACCGATTTACTCACAGCTACACCCACCTGAAGTGTGCAGTTACTTCCATATGAGAACGTAGCTCGCAGCGACAATATGTGCAAACAACTTGAAATGGAATGTCCTTACAAAGTGCAATCAAGACTCTCTTTGCATAAGATGGAATAGGTAGTGGACGTGGAACTCCATTTTCACCTACAATAAGAGAAATTGTTTATTGAAACAGAATCGGATGCACCGATATGAAATTAGCCAAAAAATGAAGATTTTACAGAATGGTTATCACATGGTTTAATAAAATTAAAGGATAAGCTCCCTTTGAGAACATGTTACATGTTTAACCACTTCAGCCCCGGAAGATTTGGCTGCTGAATGACCAAGCCATTTTTTGCAATTCGGTACTGCGTTGCTTTAACTGACAATTGCGCGGCCGTGCGACGCTGCACTAAAACAAAATTTATCCCTTCTGCCTGAGACACAGAGGCGGTGCGGTGTATGTTACTGGTCTGAATAGTGATTGGACACATGATGATACACTGCGTGAGGCAGATGATACCAGAAGAGAGGATTACTGTGGAAAGCCAGAGCGGGGCGAGGGGGAGGGCGGATGGCGCCGCTGCTAGACATGGCACTGACATTCATAGTAGTTGCAGCAAGGCAGCCAGGAATAAAATAACCAGCGGCCGGGCACCCTAGGCGGTTGCCTAGTCCGCCTAGTGGTAGCGCCGGCCCTGATTTGTTATGTGCAGCATGAGTTTGATACAATTATCAGAGGTGTGCGTTATCCTACACATATGCTTGCTGCAGCTTAATCGTCACACTTTTTATATAGTCATTTGTGAAGGATTTTCTACTTATTAACAGAAAAGTACCTGCTGATATCCTTCGTTCTTTGACATTTTCTGTGCAATTAAATTAAATTGCAAAATAATCTTACCAGTTTTCCCAGCTATCTTCTTTGAATTACAAATCCTCCCTCCCTATGTAATGCAGATATGGAGGTTGTGTTTTAGTTCAAATCAGGAGAGCAGCCTAAGGTGCTGCACTATGGATACAGTATATTAAGTGAGTGTTCTAGGACAAGAAGTGCGCTGATAGCAGGATCATAAGGTGAAACTAAAAGGATCTGAAATAAAAATATGAATGCAGCAACCACATCCAAGGACACTGGTAAGCTGCAATATAACACTTTTTGTACTCGCCACAATATTGTTTTCTCCAAGTTTGAGACCAAGCCTTTGATCAATAGATCAAAACAAAACCAGCGGAAATAAAAGGGCAGTGTCCATTGGTGTCTTAACTACCAGCTAGTAGCAAGCAGTACAAGAATAAACCATAACATAGCAACGGGCCCAGCACAATAGAGGCGCAGGAGAAATGTCTTTCAATGAACTTTGAGAAAATAATTTTACGCCAAGTAGAAATATTTTACTTTATCATTCACTGTTGAAACACTGGAGTTGATTTACTAAAGCTGGGAGGGTGCAAAATCTGGATATCATGCACAGCTGCACCAGACTTTAACTTAAGCTTGTTCAATTAAGCTTTGACAAAAAAAAACAAAAAAAAAAAAAATTATATATATATATAACTTGGAAGCGGGTTGGTTTCTATGCAGAGCTGCACAAGATTTTGCACTCCATATTTTTAGTAAATGACTCCCAGTCTTTGATCAATGGAATAACTAAAACCAGTTAATCACACTGCTTTCTGAAAAAGCTTGGCAGCCAAAGCTGGCATCCACTCATTTAGCCATATCTACCTTTAAAAGCGGAGTTTCAACCAAAAGTGGGTACCTGTTTTTTCCGGCCCCTCCCTCCCTGCAATCTTCTGGGAATGTCACAGGCCCCAGAAGAACCCCTGGCTATTCAGGACATGCAGCGCAACTCAGGCATGCGCAGTGCGCACTTGGCTGTGAAGCCGCAAGCTGTCACAGCTGGGTGCCCACAGTAATGATGCCGGCGCCACCGCGAGGTAGGGTAGAGAACCGAGGCTTTGGGCGGCTACATTGCTGGACCATGGAGCAGGTGAGTATTTATTAAAGTCAGCAGCTACACTTTTTGTAGCTGCTGACTTTTTAAACACAGAAAATGCTATAACTCTACTTTAAAGTGTTGAAAACCCCTGGAGAAGTGGTCAGGCTTGTCGCCCACCAATCATTACATGTTGGCTAATGTTTGCCATAAAGCAAAGCAATGTGACCGCGCTATGTAAATTACTCTATCCGTTGCCTTTGGTGATGCGACGTGTCACTGTGCGCCCCCGGGGGCACACATGAGTGGGCTATTCTGACGGTCATATGACATCCAGTCAGAGCAATAAAGCCCCTGCTCGGCCGTCATTCTGCTATAGGCAGGAAGGTGTTAAACATTTACATACTTACCTGCGTGCAGTGGTGCCAGCACCATCTTGTGGTCAATCATCCCAAGCACTCTAAAAAATTAGTTTTGCACAGAGTAGCCCTGAGCCTCCTTCTTGGGTCCAACACCTGCGGTCCTGGCCCCTATCCCCTGCCGAGTGCCCCAGGAGGATAGACTGCACAAAGGTAAAAACCTTCAGCCTTTAGTACCACTTTAAGGTGTAGGAAGATTGCTGAGTCTTTGCCTTAAAATTTGCCCTCCTATGTTGGGCCATTTGTTTGTGGCGAGGTCTTTATGTCTTCCCAATGTACAAGATTTTTTGCAATCCTTGCTACTTCACAAGCTATGGTAATTGGATTAAGGTGTACCTGGCTGGCCAGAGAGACTTGCATCATGGGTGGAGGGAGGGGGCGGTGCAGCGTCATGACGTAGGGGGCGTGGCCTCGGAACTCGATCCTCCGTACCCTTCGTACTCTCCCCGCTCTCCCTCGCAATCCGGATGTCTCCCGCTGTATGGAGCTCGGCGCCGTGAGAGGAAGCCATGACCTACGAATCTGCCGGCTAAACTGAAACACCGCTGAGGCACAGCTGAAGCACAGCATTAGCGGAAGAGGCGAGCGGACGAGACAGACGATACAAGCGTCGGAAATGTGAGAAACAACAGCCCCGCCGCTCTTCGCCTGCAACACAGACGGTCCCTGGCAGTTGGAGGAAACTGCATCCCTGAGTTCCCTCGCTTCCCGTATCAGTGCCCTGGCAGAGGCAATGGAAGAGTAAAGGTTGGTGGCAGACCGCTGAGACAGTGCAGAGACACTGACAGACCTTGAGGACTGAGCCAGGGAGGTGGTAAGCTGACAGCCTGTGAGGGCTCAACACAGTCGCACCCTGAAACCGCTGATGCTATCTGTGAAGGGAGTGTGGTAACTGGGAAAGGGGGATGGTCATTTGGCTCTGGTGAGCGATGCAGGGATTGAGGGTTTGAGGGCCCAACAGCAACCCCCCCAATAGGTATTCTGGAAAAGAGCTACCTGTCCTTGGCACGGGTATTTACTGAAGGACTATTGAAATGCCGAGGGACTACCGCATTGTTGAAATCCCAGTATCCCTGAAGATTCACTATTCCCCTGCTATTGCATATGCCCGCCGGTAGATTAAGGTGGGAGAATTTCTTAAAGCACTCACAGTGAATATTGCGCTACGAAAGCTCTTTGATGAAACAATAGAGGCTTGAAGGGGAACAACTGTGTGAAACACCGCATGATATTGCTATTGTGAACTTGTGCAACGGATGGTCTGGTAACATCAGAGTCTATGATATAGACCCCTGAAAACAAACTCTCTTAGGGGTCGTTGTAAAAATTTTTTTTTTTTTTTTTTTTCCTTCCTTGAGAAGTGGACTTTATTTTTTTTTTCCTCAAACAGGTGGTCCGAAGAAGCCTATCCATGTAATATACTTGGACTTATGCTGATAATATTGTGGCTAAATGGTGTTTTTTTTCCTGTTTCTAGTTGCGCTTTCCCTGAGCTTCTCTCTCCCTTAAGTGAAGAAAGGTGGAGACAGACGGGAGATAGTTGAGTAAATTAGTGAGGTGTGGTGACTACTAGAACCCCCCTACATCTCAGTGCCTTTTGTTTTTTCTTTTTTTTTTTTTTTTTTTTTTTGCTTTTTGTTCCTCCCCCTCTGTATTATGAAGGGGAAATCGAGTAAAGCAAAACCGCCCACCCCAGTCTCAAGCCCCGTAGGGATCCAAAGGTATATGGCGGCTAACTCCACCATAAGAGAAGAGGAGAGTGGGAGCCCCAGGGTGGAGAAAGCTACGCGGGCGGGATCCAGCAGACAGAGAGGGGGGGAAAGTAGACCAGAGAGGAATATCCCCGTAAAATTATCCGAGAACCAGAAAAATGATAGGCCTACACAGGGGGAAGGGGAAAGACAGGAGGAAACGCAGGTGGGCCAGAGGCAAGTTATGGAGGAAGAAGGGGTACTCCCGGGGGGTAATGGGCGATCACCACCCTTAGAGCATACCTTACATCTAAAAGAGATGCTTGGGGAGATGTTTGAAAAAATGGAAACTTCCCTTAAGATAGAAATTGCCACAATAAGGGTGGATATTGGGCAGGTTTTGGGTAGAGTAGAGGAAATAGAGAATAGAGTAGAGATCCAGGAGCAGAGAATGGAAGTAATGAGAGAGCAGGTCACAACACTACGGAAAGGGAATAGGGCCTTACTGCATAAATTAGAAGACCAGGAAAATCGCAGCAGGAGAAAGAATCTACGGATAAAAGGTCTCCCTGAGTCCCATAATAGCCTTACACTTAAAGAAGTGGCCCATCAAATATTCAACCCACTTCTGGATAGAGAAATCTCAGAACCTTTAAGGATAGATAGAATACACAGAATAACACGATCTTCAGGGAGGAGGTCTGAACATCCACGAGATGTAATAGTGAGGTTCCATTATGATGAGGAAAAAACTCAGGTGATGGAAAAGATTAGAACTATCCCAGGGCTGTCATTTGGGGGCGCAGAGTTGCAGATCTATTCAGACTTGGCGGTTGAGACCCTAAGAAGAAGAAGGCGACTTAAACCGCTCACAGAGATGTTGGTAGCAGCAAATATCCCTTATCAATGGGGATTCCCATCATGTTTAATTGGGAAGAAAGAGGGGCGTTCCGCGGTACTCCGTTTCCCGGAAGATTTACAAGATTTCTGTGAGCGGTTGGGTATAAATTCTCCCCCGCAATTAGAATGGGAAAACGAGGAGGACGTAGGACTGACAGGGAAACCCCTTAAAAATAGGAGAACTCAGGAGTCTTGGACTAGGTAGAGATGAAGAGGGACTAGGGGCGGAGAGGGGGACGGGGGGGGGGGGGGAGGGGGGAGGCGAGCGAGGTGAGGCCTCCTATGATCGAGGGCCTACATGAACCCCAGGGGAACTATGGAGGAGGGCCAACCAGATGGGGGGACGGCCCATAACCATAGAAATAACGGGAAAAGGGGAGTCTTACCCAATCTCTCGAGATGTTCCGTTAAAAGACAGGGGGGGGAGGGAGGGCTTGGTAAGGGGGGGAGAGGGTGGGAATGGCTTTTGGTAGGGTCTTTCTGTTTTTTGGTTTTTCTTTTTTGTCTTTTCCTTTTATGTATTGGGGATCTCACTCGACCCTTCCTTAAAATCAGTGAAAGCATACTTAACTGGGTTCACTGGACGCGTCAGAAAATGAGGTTATCAACACTTGTAAATAAAACATGGAAGATTTGAATGTGGTTACATACAACGTAAGGGGACTAAACACAAAAAGGAAAAGATATAGGATTAATGATGAACTAAGGCAGATGGGAGCAAATGTGGTGTGCCTTCAGGAGACACACATAACACATACTTCAGGCATTAAGATTAACACAGTGGACTTCCCGGTGTGGATATATGGGGATTCTCCCTCTTCGTATTCTAGAGGAGTGGCGATAGGCTTCAGTAAAGGAACGAGATTTGAGCTAGAAAAGCGTCTAGTGGACCCAGAGGGGAGATATTTGTGCGTAAAAGGGACGTTATCAAACATGAAATGTACAATCTTGAATGTTTATGCTCCAAATAAGAATGCTGATAAATTTATGTGTAAAGTGTTAAAAAAGATAGAAGATTTCAAGGAAGGGAATTTGATCTTAGCAGGTGATTTTAATTGGAATATGGACGCAAAGGGGGAGAAGACCAGGGAGGGAGGGCATGGGCCATCGAATGATAAACAAAGGAAGTTGGTAAAAGCTTTAGCGGCCTTTCAATTGCAGGATGCTTGGAGGGCATTACACCCAAAAGAGGTGGACTATACCTGTTTCTCCTCGGTACACGGCTCTTTCTCTAGAATTGATTACATTTTTCTAGAATTCCAGCTACTATCAGCTTTGAGGAAGGCTGAAATAAAATCAATAACGGCTTCTGATCATGCGCCAGTAATGATCCGACTAGAGATGAGGGGGGTGCGTGTACCGGGGACAAGTTGGAGGCTCAATGAATTATTACTACAAGATAAGGACACAATAGATAAGATCGAACAGGAAATGGAACAATTTTTTAGGTTAAATGACACCCCAGATATCCCCATCTCAACTTTGTGGGAGTCACATAAAGTGGTAATGAGAGGTATATTAATTGGGATTGGGGCTGGAAAGAAGAGAGTGAGGGTGAAAAGGAAGCAATTATTATATGAAGAAATTCAGAGACAGGAACAGAATAGAAGAATAGGGGGAAGTTCGGAGAGTCAGGAGTTGAAAAGTATGAAGAGTGAGCTAGAA
This sequence comes from Lithobates pipiens, assembly GCF_037356315.1. Lineage (NCBI taxonomy): Eukaryota > Metazoa > Chordata > Amphibia > Anura > Ranidae > Lithobates > Lithobates pipiens. The sequence continues at coordinate 392,957,910 of NW_027507758.1, forward strand.
GAATGCCTGGAGCAAGAGAGGAGAGCTGCTTACCACATGCTAGACAAGGAGAGATATCTCTGGGGAAATAAATCAGGAAAATGGTTGGCCAGGAAGGTGAAGGAAAAAGAAAAATAGAACATTTATCCCAAAGGTAAAAGATAAGAAGGGAGAGGTACAAACTAGTCCGGAAAAGATAGTAGACACCTTTCATGCGTATTATAGTGATCTCTACAATATTGAACAGAGGAGGGAGGGTGTGAATGGAGAGGAAATGGGTGATTATTTGAGGGAGCTGGACATACACAAAATATCGCAAGAGGAAATGACCTCGTTAGAATCCCCAATAGTGATCGAGGAAGTGGAAAGAGCAATTAAAAATACAGCAGCGGGAGGATGTCCGGGTCCGGACGGATTCCCGATTTTATATTACAAGAAATTTCAAAAACAACTTGCGCCAAAGTTATGCGAGTACTTTAATGCGGTGGGGGAGGGGGGGGACAAGTTTAGAGAAGAAACAATGCTGGCACATATAGCATTAATTCTGAAGGAGTCAAAAGACCCTATGGCAGTGGAAAGCTACAGACCAATATCTCTCCTGAACTCGGACATAAAGCTCTTTGCTAAAATCATCGCGGAACGATTAAGACCCTATGTACCGGATTGGATCCAGAAAGATCAAGTGGGCTTTGTACAGGGAAGAGAGGGGAGAGATAATGTCCTGAAAACCATTATGCTGATGCATGAGGCAATCAGACAGGGAGTCCCCACTGTGCTCGTGTCGATTGATGCTGAAAAAGCATTCGACAGGGTCAGTTGGGGCTTCCTGTTTGAGGCATTAAGATACTTTGGAATAGGTGAAAGGATGAGAAGATGGATAGAAGCTCTATATGACCATCCCAAAGCTAGAATAAGAATTAATGGTTCCTTGTCCCCTCCCCTTGAGTTATTCAATGGGACACGTCAGGGATGTCCCCTCTCACCGCTCCTTTTTATAATGGTTCTAGAACCTCTTCTGGCAGCCATTAGGAAAAATCAAGACATCCAAGGAATAAAAGTACTGGGCAAGGAGTACAAGACGGCAGGCTTCGCCGACGACCTCCTGCTTTATACGTCTAACCCAAGGATTTCTATCCCGGGAGCTATGAAAGAACTTATGAAATATGGGAAATTCTCAAATTTCAAAGTGAACATGTCAAAATCCGAGATACTAAATTTAAATTTATCAATAGCTGAACAGAGGGCGTTGCAGGAGAAGCTGCCGTTTAGATGGTGCTCGAAAGAGATAGGATACCTTGGAATTAAACTGACGGTAAAAATGGGGGCTTTGTTCGAGGCCAATTATATCCCTCTCCTTAATAAAATTAAGCAACAACTGAGTAGGATTCAATATAGAGCCCTTTCGTGGATAGGAAGAATAAACGTTATAAAGATGTTTATCTTACCGATATTTACATACACCTGCCAAATGATACCGGTTCTATTATCCCCTATGTACTTAAGTAAACTTAAAACTATGATCAGAAGATTTATATGGAGGGGGAAGGCAGCGAGGGTAGCAGCTCACATCCTGTCCAGACATAAAGAGAGAGGGGGGTTGGCCCTACCCGATTTCAGAAAGTACTATGAGGCTATTATGCTATCCCGTATTACGGACTGGATATATAATAGGGAAGGCAAGGACTGGGCAGAACTAGAAGTTAATTTAAGCACAAAGAAAATAGGAGAATTAATATGGATCCCAGCAAAAACTAGAGAGTTAGCAGTAAACACAAGTACACTGACGAAAAATGCACTACGGGTTTGGGACACAGTAAATAAGAGAAATGGTTGGACATATAATTCACCACTAATTCCACTGTTTGATAATTCTTTTTTTAGACCAGGGCAGGAGGAGTACATATATTTTAGTAGGTGGGCAATGAAAGATAGCATTAGATTGCACGAAGTTATGGTAGGCGATAGATTATGCACGTATGAAGAAATTATTGGGAAATGGGGACATAAGCCACTAGATAAATGGAGATTTTCACAACTATTCCATTTTGCCCAGTCCTTGCCAAGCCCACTGAGGGGAAAGGAAAAGTTGAGACCCCTAGAAAAATTATTAACAAACCGGCATAGTTTGGAAAAAAGGATAGCAAAAATATACAAAATTTTGATAGATGAGAAGGGAAATAAATATCCTGAGTACTTGGGGAAATGGGAAAGGGAATTAGGCCCTTTAAGTAATGATGAACAAAGAAATAAAATATTGAAACGTACATACTCGGTAGCAATAGACTCACAAACAAGGGAGATGTCCTACAAACTCCTGTCTAGGTGGTATATAACCCCACAACAAGGTAACAAGATAAGTAAGGATAACCCCTCTAGGTGCTGGAGAGGATGCTTGTCGGTAGGGTCTTTTGCTCACTTATGGTGGGAGTGCCCCAAAATACAAGGATATTGGGTGAAAGTATTAGAAGCAAGTTTAAACATAACAGGTGAAAGGATTAGGAGGGATCCATGGGTGTGTCTATTCCATGGATCAGAAGATAGAGAGGAGGCGTATGAATGGTCCCTGATCCCTTGCTTGTTGAACGCCGCTAAAGCTTTGATTCCACGGAAGTGGAAAAGTCTGGACCCCCCCACAATGAAGGAATGGGTTGAGAGACTGGAAAACATAAGAAATATTGAAGCTACGATTTCTAAGTCAGAAAGTACAGAGGAGAGGTACCTAAATAAGTGGAAGCATTGGATACAGTTTAAAAAATCTGACAATTACTTGAAGCTACTTGAATGTTAAGGAACCGTAATAATGGAAGGATCGAGTGAGAGGGGGAGGGTGGGGAGGGAGGGGAGGGAATAAAGGAGACTCAATATTGGAGACAATGTTGAGAAATATTGTTTAAATTGTCTGAGAAATTTGAAAAATAAAGATTTATAAAAAAAAAAAAAAAAGGTGTACCTGGCTGGATATAAATGCCTGGGGAATTTTCCTGACACTCATTGCAAATTAGGTAGCGACTATAGATGAACTATGAAATGTCTTCACCATAACAGAACAAGTCCAGTTTAATAGGACTAACAACTACTTGCTATATCATGACCTGGATAATTAGCCTTTACAGACAAAGGTATAGAAGTTTATGGTTCATGAAGTACTGACAATTTTAGATATGCATTTGCTCCCCCTCTTTTTTTAAATGACAGCCTGTCCTTAGATTTTATTTGTTAAGCACAATATGATCAGTGCCACTCAATCCCTACTATTCAGGTCTAAATAAATACAGCCGGTACAACAAAACTGTAAACCACATACTGAAAAAGTGGCAAATAAAACAAAAAACTAAAAGATACTGTTCCAAATAAACATGATAGTCAACATACATACCACTAAGTGCGATGCTTCGTGCAAAGTGACTGCTTGCTGACATGTGCTTCAGACATTCAGCTCTTTGGTTAAAAAGTAGAAAACAGCTAGGACAAGCAAAACACTGGATAACTAATGGAGGAAGAGCTTGTTGATGACCATCAGCCAACTTTACCTAAGAGAAAAAAAACAAAAATGTAAATACGGATAAGGGCTCATTTACAGCTGTGTGAAGTTGGGACCCCATGTTTGTAAAACCTGAATAAAAATATACCATTCGTTTGTGCTGCATTTGTGCTGATTTGTGCCGCAAAAATTAGCGTTTGTGCCGGTTCAGTTTCTGAGATATTAAACATTCAATTTAATGCAAGCCCCGCCCACTTTGCACCCCACGTTGCTGAATTTGAAAAACAAACGCGACATTCGTTTGTGCCGCGTTTGTGCTGGTTTGTGCTGCAAAATAAAACGTTTGTGCCGCTTTGGTTGCGGAGATATTGTGTGTTATATGTTGTGAAACCACACGGACTTTACACCTTGTTACTACATCTTACATACAGAACTTACAGAACCTATACTCAGCTTGGGTTTCCTTAATGTAAAGCTCCTCCCACTGTGCCGAGCACTGCACTTCATACTGTACCCTGGAAAAGGCAGCATTGGAGCTCGAACAACTTTTTGCTTGATGGTTTCATTCTAGCTCAGGGAATCCAGGGTAAATACATTTTTAACATCTTTAATTTTACTTATTATTAATAATTATGCAATGTATTCAATTGCAGTGAAAATAATACATTTGGAATAGGTGATCGTGTATTTGCTGTGTGTATACAAACTATTTTTTTTGCAATACTAGCACATCAACCTAATATAGTGGTCAGGTGGCAACACTAGTTGTGTTAATAACTGATGTCCCTATGTACATGTACTGTATACATCCTTTGTTCAGGGGTAGCCAGAATGTAAAATCATTGTAGTAACATACAGAAATGCTTTAAACTAGGGATGAGCCGAACACCCCCCAGTTCGGTTCGCATCAGAACTTTCGAAAGGACCGCAAATTTGTACGAACGTTAGAACCCCATTGAAGTCTATGGGACTCAAACGTTTGAAATAAAAAGTGCTAATTTTAATGGCTAATATGCAAGATAATGTCCTAAAAAGGGTTTGGGGACCTGGCTCCTGCCCCAGGGGACATGGGTCAATGCCTAAAATGTTTTTTAAAAAGGCCGTTTTGGCGGGAGCACCGATTTTAATGACGATTAAAGTGAAAAAAAAAGTGAAATATTCCTTTAAATATCGTGCCTGGGGGGGTGTCTGTAGTATGCCTGTGAAGTGCCACGTGTTTCCCGTGTTTAGAACAGTCCCTGCACAAAATGACATTAAACTGAAATAACATCATTTAAAACTGCTTGCGGTTTTAATGCAATATCTGGTTCCGGCAATATGGATGAAAATCATTGAGAAAAATGGCATGGGTAGCCCTCCCTGCCCATTACCAGCCCCTTTGGATCTTGTACGGATATTAAGGGGAACCACGTACCCATATTAAAAATAGGAAAGACGTGGGGACACCAGGCCCTATATACTCAGAACAGCAGTATACAGGTGATGCAAACAAGACAGGGACTGTGTAGGTTTGTTGTGTTAAGTAGAATCGGTTTGTAATTTTCAACTGGTACATTTTTAAAGTGTAGCTCCATTCAAAAAATCTATTTTTAAGCTTTTTGGAAAATATAGGGAAGGGTTATCACCCCTGTATAATTTGTTTTGCTGTCCGTCTTTTTTCATCTCACTTCCTGTTGTCTCCTTCCGTTTGTAAGTAGGAGATGTTTGTAAGTTGGATGTTTGAAAGTAGGGGCCTGCCCTATATGCTCTGCAGAAATGGCGGAAAAGGTGTTGGTGTTGTCACAACATTGTAAGCCCTCAAAGTGACTCTTGGTGGGCGCTGGAGCGCCCTGCTGTGAATGATTATATCAAGAATTGTAATTACATGCCATTGTTGAACAGTGGTAGAAAAATTGACCTTTGGTGGTTGTGGTGCTGGTGCCACAACACTAAGTCCTCACAGTTACTCTGGGTGGGCAAAGGAACAGGCCCTCCTGTGAACTATTATATCAAGAATTGTAATTACATGCCCCTGTTAAACATGGGCTGAAAAATTGGGCCTTAGGCACTGGTGCCACGACACTGCAACCTCTCCCATATACTCTAGTTGTGGTGCAGGAATGAGCCCTGCTGCAAAGCATTGCATCAAAAATTGTAATTAAACGCCCCTGTTAAACAGGGGCTGAAAAATTGGGCTGGTGGCATGACCCAGAACCAAAAATGTTCTTCCAACATATCAGTGGAGGAGGAAGTGGATAGACAATCAACATAACAGGACAGTCACTCAGCATTAGCATAGGTAGTCTTGAAGGGATGTGATATTTCAAAAAAAAATTATTCGGTTACATCAGCTTCAGGTGCTTGGTAGCTGTGGGTGATCCAAGTCTGATTCATCTTGATGAAGGTCAGTCGATCAACTGAGTCGGTGGACAGGCGCACCCTGTGATCGGTAACAAAGCCACCAGCAGCACTGAAGGTGCGTTCCGAAAGAACGCTGGATGCAGGACAGGCCAGTAGCTCAATTGCATACTGTGTAAGCTCTGGCCAGTGATCCATCCTCAAGACCCAGTAAGCTAGAGGATTTTCGGTGGGAAAGGTGTCCAAGTCTGACCTTGCCCCTAGGTATTCCTGCACCATGTAAATCAGACGCTGGCGATGGGTGCTGGAACCGATCATACCTTGGGGCTGCGGACTAAAAAATTGTCTGAACGCATCGGTCAGGCGGCCACCTTCTCCACCGCTCCTTCTGACCGATGCCTCAGCAACACGTTGTCCAGGACCAGGAGTTTGTAACCTCCCAGTCTCTGGGAACGCGTTGCACAGACCTTTCTGCAAGGCCTCCCGGAGATGTCTCATCCTCTGCTCCCTCTGCGACGGCAAGATAAGGTCGGCAACCTTACCCTTGTACCTTGGATCAAGGAAAGGGCCAGCCAGTAATGGTCCCTCTCCTTGATCCGAAGAATACGAGGATCCTTCCGCAGGCTTTTCAGGATCAGGGAGGCCATGCAGCGTCGGTTAGCTGAGGCATTCGGTCCGGAGTCCTCTGGGTCACTAAGGACAACATGATCCGCAGCTACCTCCTCCCAGCCACGTACAAGTCCACGGGTTTCTTGGGACTGTAAATCATCCCTACAAGACTGCTGCTGCTGCTGATGCTGAGTGCCAGCCTCCACCTCCATGCTGACATAATCATCCTCCTCCTCCTCCTCCTCTTCCTGTGTGATGGGTGGCACAGCAGGAACACTGTCTGGATAAAGGGGGCCTTGAGAGGCAAGGAAGTCCTCCTCTTCCTGCCTCTGTTCTGCCTCAAGTGCCCTGTCCATTATTCCACGCAGCGTATGCTCCAAGAGGTGGACAAGAGGTACAGTGTCACTGATGCATGCACTGTCACTGCTCACCATCCTTGTGGCCTCCTCAAATGGTGACAGGACAGTGCATGCATCCCTGATCATGCCCCACTGGCGTGGTGAGAAAAAACCGAGCTCCCCTGACCCTGTCCTGGTGCCATAGTCGCACAGGTACTCATTGATGGCCCTCTGCTGCGTGTGCAGCCGCTGCAGCATGGCCAACGTTGAGTTCCACCTGGTGGGCATGTCACATATAAGTCGGTTCTTGGGCAGGTTCAACTCCTTTTGGAGCTCAGCCAGCCGAGCACAGGCATTAAATGATCGGCGGAAATGCACACAGACTTTCCTGGCCTGCTTCAGGACATCCTGTAAGCCGGGGTACCTGCCCAAGAACCGCTGCACCACCAGGTTAAGGACGTGAGCCACACAGGGCACATGGGTCAGTTGTCCCTGTCGGAGGGCGGAGAGGAGGTTGGTGCCATTGTCGCAAACCACCATTCCTGGCTTAAGCTGGCGTGGCGTCAACCACCTCTCGGCCTGCCCCTGCAGAGCTGACAAAACATCTGCCCCAGTGTGGCTCCTGTCCCCCAAACAAACCAGCGCAAGCACGGCATGGCAACGTATTGCCTGTGTACTTGCGTAGCCCCTGGAATGCCTACGGAGCACCGCTAGTTCTGAGGACAGAGCACTGGAAGAGGCCACGGAGGAAGAAGAGGAGGGGGTGGAGGAGAGAGGTGTGTCACAACCAGTAGTAGCATTTTGGAGGCGTGGTGGCGGAACAACCACCAACACTACTGCACCTTGTCCTGCATCCTTCCTAGCTGCCAGAAGAGTGACCCAATGGGCCGTGAAAGACAGGTAACGTCCCTGTCCATGCCTGCTGGACCATGAGTCAGCGGTAATATGCACCTTACCGCTGACCGCCCTGTCCAGCGAGGCAAGGACATTGCCTTCCACATGCCGGTAGAGAGCCGGAATCGCCTTCCGTGATAAAAAGTGGCGTTTGGGGACCTGCCACTGAGGGACCGCACATTGTACAAACTCACGGAAGGGGGCAGAGTCTACCAACTGAAAAGGCAGCAGTTGAAGTGCTAGCAATTTAGCCAAGCTAGCATTCAACCGCTGGGCATGTGGATGGCTGGGAGTGAACTTCTTTCGACGGTCCAGCAGCTGAGGCAGGGACATTTGCCTGCTATAATCGGACGTGGGTGTACTGCTAGCAGAGTGCCCGGAAGCACTTGGCTGTGACACACCTAATTCTACACCTTTATTCCTCTCAGAGCAGGTTTCAGAGAGGACTGAAGGTCTAGTGGGGTTGGAGATCCCAGCTGATGAGGAGCAAGGAGAGGTCCGCTTTGTTCTTTGGTGTGGGTCTTTGAGGTACGCTTGCCAATGAGCTGCATGGCAGGTCAACATATGTCTGGTCAAGCATGTGGAGCCCAAGCGGCTGATGTTTTGGCCACGCGAGATACGCTTGAGACATATGTTGCAAATAGCAGCAGTGCGATCTGATGCACTCGTCTCAAAAAAGGCCCACGCTAAAGAACTTTTAGAATAACGCGCAGAGGCAGCGCCCTGCACAGGCGGAGCTCTGCGGTGTGATTCAGTCGGTGTGCTGCCCCTAAGCTGGCCCCCGGAGGGCATCCTGCCTCGTTGGACATTTGCCTCCTCCTCCTCCCAGGCACCCATGTGGAGTCAGTGCCCTCATCATCCCCTCCCTCTTCATCGCTGGAGAAAACCTGGCAGTATGCTGCAGCTTGTGGAACATGACTGCCAGATTGCTGTCCTTCTTGAGCATCCCCTCTCTCTGCGCTCACGCTACTGCCTTCCTCTAGCTGAGTATCATCATCAGAGCCTACAAAACACTGGGCATACTCCTGGAGCATGTACCCAACACTGTGCTCAAAGAGTTCAGGAGACTCCTCAGGAGGACGTGGTGGGTCTAGGGAAGGAGTCACTGATGATGACATTGAGAGGCGGGAAGACAATGGGTTGGCAGCTGCTTTGCTAGTACCCTGAGCCTGGGTGAGAGAGGATGAGGAGGCTGAAGAGGGCTTGGTCATCCACTCTACCAAGGCTTCGGCATGTTGCGGCTCAACATGTCCAGCTGCCGAAAAGAAGGACAAGCGTGTCCCATGGCCACGTGCTGATGAGGACGATGCACCGCGTCCACGACCAGCACTGTTGTCTCTAGACACAGAGCCTGCTTGCCCTCTTTTATCGGCTCGTGTCTGTCTGCCTCTCCTTGTTGGCCTTCCAGACATGGTAATGGCCTGAAGGGAGATGGGTAAACCAGCAATTGGGTAGTGTATATTGTGCTGGAGGCACACACAACTTTCACTAACTCCTGCAGATGGCTCAATTAGAGAAGAGCTATGTAGGTGGATATAACGGTGTATACTGCATTCAGAGCACGCAGACAGCACGCACATCTCCTACAACTGACTGCAAGCTTTATTTAAAAAGAGCAAGATAGCTAGCTATATAGGTGGATATAACCGTGTATACTGCGGTCAGGGCACGCAGACAGCACGCACATCTCCTACAACTGACTGCAAGCTCTATTAAAAAAAAGAGAAATATAGCTAGCTATATAGGTGGATATAATGGTGTATACTGCGGTCAGGGCACGCAGACAACAACCACTACAGAAGAGCAAGAACGCAAAATCGGCCGATAATAAACGGTGTATACTGTGTTGAAGGTACACAGAACACCCACTAACTCCTACAGACGCCAATACACTACACAAGGCCGCCGCGCTGGCAGCCTTATATAGTGTGGGGCGTGTACTACACAGCCTGAGCTATGATTGGCCATAGGCATCCTGCCTGTGGCCAATCATGGCTCTCCTTGCTGTCAGCGCTGTGATTGGCCAAGCATGCGGGATCACAGTGCATGCTTGGCCAATCATGAGCCAGCAATGCACTGCGGTGGCGCAGTGCATTGTGGGCCGTGAGCGCCACGCGAATTTGGCGCGAACAGCCCATAACATTCGGTATTCGCTGAACGGACGAACAGCCAATGTTCGACTCGAACACGAAGCTCATCCCTAGTGAACAGTGTAGTGAACAGTGTAGTGCAGTGGACAGTGTAGTGCAGTGGACAGTATAGTGCAGTGGACAGTATAGTGCAGTGGACAGTATAGTGCAGTGGACAGTATAGTGCAGTGGACAGTATAGTGCAGTGGACAGTATAGTGCAGTGGACAGTATAGTGCAGTGGACAGTATAGTGCAGTGGACAGTATAGTGCAGTGGACAGTATAGTGCAGTGGACAGTATAGTGCAGTGGACAGTATAGTGCAGTGGACAGTATAGTACAGTGGACAGTATAGTACAGTGGACAGTATAGTACAGTGGTCAGTATAGTACAGTGGACAGTATAGTACAGTGGACAGTATAGTACAGTGGACAGTATAGTACAGTGGACAGTATAGTACAGTGGACAGTATAGTACAGTGGTCAGTGTAGTGTGTAATGGTCAGTAAAGGAATTAATCAAGTAGGTTAGTGTAGTGGTCAGTATAGGAATCAGGTAGGTCACTGCTATTGTATTTGAAGGGACTTGGGGAGTGCTAAAAGTCCACAGGTTAGGGGGTGCAAATTACTTGCCTTGACCCGGGTGCTGACAACCCATGCTACTCCACTGCCGCCCAGTAGATGGCTCACTGCGGGTCGATCAACCAGGGACAGTGGGGAGACAGACGACCAGCTGAGATCCGGAAACTGGGTAGGTAGCAGGTGGATAGCAGCACGTAACAGACCGATAAGCAGCTACCATGGTGGGGGCACAAATCAGCTTGAACACGGAAATTCAGGCTCACTTAGCATATTCGCTCGGGGGGAATGCCTAGGAGCTCACAGCATCACGCTGCTGCTTGGCGCCATGTAGTAACTCCGCCCCTTCGTCATCTGCACTTCTTTCTGATGAATATGTGCAGCTGGAAATATCCCCTACTTTGAGACATATGAAGGGTGGTACAGAGCATTCACTTGGAGGAACAAATAAAATATCTGCACTGTATCTCCCACCTGCAAGCTTAGTTCTTCATTTTTTTTTGCTTGAAAGTTGTAGATGGCCACTCCGAACCTCTCTCTCCTGCTGGAGTGCTGTTTTTCTTGGTTAACGTCTGGTTTAAACTTATGTTAAAAGAGAACTATGGCCCAACCTTTTTTGGCCTTAGTTCTCTTTTTGTTCACAAGGTGACATATAGTATGTTCTCCTGTGACAAAAAATTAAAAAAAACTCATGTGCATGTGGCGGGCCATTGCCCACTATATCCTGCCAGTGCAGATCAATGCTGCAGCCGGTACAGATCCTTACAATACTGTCGAGATCCACCCTGCCGCCTGATTGACAACTGCTCTGGCTCACTAGAGCCAGAGCCATCTGTGCCCGCCCCCTCCCTGTCTGTTCTTCCATTCAGCACTAGAGAATCGGAAAGGGGGGGGATCCCTGTGGGAGTGGCAAAACTATGCATATGAAGTAAAACATGTATAATATCCACCAAATCTGCACAAACCATTAACAAATAAATCTAGTTGTATGTATGATTTAATAACGAGGTGCTAAGTTGTTGTGGTTTGGAAATATATACTGCTCAATATCTCTGCAACTATACCAGCAAAAACCCGGCAGTAGCAAATGGTGTGTTTGTTTTTAAGATTCAGCAACGTGGGGTGGAAAGTGGACGGGGTTTCAGCAACTATAAACGCACAATATCTCAGCAACCAAAGCAGCACAAACGTTTATTTTTGCAGCACAAACCAGGACAAACGTGGTACAAAAGAATGGCGCATTTGTTTTTCAAATTCGGTAATGTGGGGTGAAAAGTGGGCGGGGTTTCAGCAACTATAACGCACAATATCTCCGCAACCAAAGCGGCACAAACGTTTATTTTTGCAGCACAAACGAATGGCGCGTTTGTTTTTCAAATTCGGTAACGTGGGATGCAAAGTGGGCAGGGTTTCAGCAACTATAACGCACAATATCTCCGCAACCAAAGCGGCACAAACATTTTTGTGGCACAAACCAGCACAAACGCGGCACAAACGAATGGCACATTTGTTTTTCAAATTCGGTAATGTGGGGTGCAAAGTGGGCGGGGTTTCAGCAACTATAACGCACAATATCTCCGCAACCAAAGCGGCACAAACGTTTATTTTTGCGGCACAAACGAATGGCACGTCTGTTTTTCAAATTCAGCAACGTGGGGTGCAAAGTGGGCGGGGCTTGCATTAAATTGAATGTTTAATATCTCAGAAACCGAACCGGCACAAACGCTAATTTTTGCGGCACAAATCAGCACAAACGCGGCACAAACGAATGGTATATTTTTATTCAGGTTTTACAAACATGGGGTGCCAACTTCACACAGCTCTCATTTACACTTGCTTTGACTTTAACACACATCAAAGTGCCTACTACTTCAACATGCTTTTTTGATATTTTTTCATGCTTCTGTGGGGTTTTTTTTAGTTTTATTTTTTTAAGCTTGGCATATGCCCTGTGTGCGTGTTGAGTTTCTATGTGTTTTAAAGCAGCTCAGTAGAACCTGGGCTCAGTAGTACTCCCAACTCATTAGCCATGTTTAGCAGATCTCTGGCTCAGTAGTAATCCCCAGCTCTGCGGATTCCCTAGTCTACTGTATTCCAACAACTCTAAGAGGTACAAGATGGGGCCCACATGCAAACTGATTGAGAAATACATTAAGTACAAGGTTACTTGAATTGTATTCTAGGATTTGCTCGTCTTCAGTTACGAGGACTTGCAATAATTTAGGACTTTAAAAAAAAAAAAAAAAAAACAAACATTACAAAAATAAAATAAAAAAATCACAGTAAATATATAATCACACTCACTCTCATTTGGACAGGTGAAGTCTCTCATTGGGTATGCACAGTGCACATCCAGCCAAATTGCTAGCCAATCCCTGGCTGTACTGTACTGGATTAAAAAAAAATAAAAAATCCCAGTGGTGATCAAATACTACCAGAAGAAAGGTCCATTGGTGTGAAAAAAACTGTACAGTAAAATCTTGGATTGCGAGCATAGTTTGTTCTGAACACATGCTTGTAATCCAAAGCACTCATATAGCAAAGCAAATGTCACCATAAGAAATAATGGAAAATCAGATGATTAGTTTTACAAACATTTATTTATAAATCCTTCAGATTTATAGTCCATATAAAAAGATTATAGCCATGTAATAGGTCGTGTAACCATAAAATGTCCATCCACAAATTTCGGCCTCCAAAAGGGGATTAGAAGCAAAATCCAGCAGGAGCTACAGGATACAAAAGAGAAAAGAGGAACCTCTAATAGTAGCAATATGGTTACATTTAATGAAGGTACAACATTAAATGACGGCTTTACCCTGGGGATGCATACTTAGAAATGCCTGTTTTAATCATCAATCATGTGAGATGCCAAATATACCTTCATGAAATGTAACCATATTGCTACACTTAGAGAAGCCTCTCCTCTTTTATACTCAGTTGCGACATGACGCTAATTGACATCGCTTGTTTATAAAGTCAAATTTATTTATTTATTTTTTATAAAAGAAGAAGGTTAGTCTTGCAAAACACTCTAAAGCCCCGTACACACTATCAGATTGTCTGCTGAGTTTTTCCTTCAGATTTACCAAAACCATATAATATGAGGTCAAACCTTAAATGGAAGTAAACCCTTCCAAACAACTTTGACCTACAGGTAAGCCTAGATTAAGGCTTACCTGTAGGTCCAAGTAATATCTCCTAAACCTATATGGTTTAGGAGATATTTGCCCGAAAATGGGCACCGCTGTCTACGGCGCATGCGCCGTAGACAGCGGCGCGCATGCGCACTAAATGCGGCAAGTCCAAGAATGGATTTGCCAAATTTGTCGACTGCCGTGCGCATGCGCGGGAGTGACGTCATCGCGGCCTCGCCGTATGACAGCGGCGGAGCTGCGAGGCGCGACTCCCGTGCGCATGCGCGGGAGTGACGTCATCGCGGCTTCGCCGCTGTCATTGGTCGGAGCTGCGAGACGCCACCAGCAAGATGGACGCGGCGGACTACAGGGATCAGCGGCGACTTCGCTGGCTCCTGTGTCAGGTAAGTGACACATAATGAGCTACTATGCGATGCATAGTAGTCCATTATGCTTTACCTTTGCAGGGAAAAAAAGAGGAAGTAAACCCATCAGGGTTTACTTCCTCTTTAGGAGTTTCAATGTGTATGCAATCAGGCAGGCCCTTCTACTACATGGTTTTGGTAAATCTGAAGTAAAAACTCAGCAGACAATCTGATAGTGTGTACGGGGCTTTAAACCAAACTATTCTCAATCTAAGGTTTTACTGTATAAATGTAATTTATGTACAGTGTTGCATGATTGCACAATTGGTCTTTATTTTATATAGTTTGAGTTACATGTCGTAAGCCCGTTTTTTCCCCCATTTTTTTGTTTTTGTTTCAGGCCTTCCATATCTACATGTGACATTTGCTAGTTTCTCCTGCTTTGGTCCCACAGCTCTGCTGATCCTCCGCCACTCAATCCTAGCTCTACAGTCCCTGCTTGCCTCTTGCTATAGCGGTCCCACCTTTTGAAAAATTAGAAAACCAAAAAGCACACACCCAGGGAATTTGCCAAGCTTAAAGCATCACAGTAGCATCAAAAACACATCAAAAGAGCATGTTGAAGCAATAGGAGCTTTAATGTGTGTTAAATTTGAAGCAAGTGTAAATGAGCCCATACTGAGTTGGGATACTACTGAGCTGGGATTCTACTGAGCCTCTTTAAAACAAAAACAGAAAATCAAAAACACAAAAAAGCATTGTGGACGCATCATAAACACATAAAAAAAAAAAATGTTGAAGCTTTAGGTCTTGTTCACACTTGCTCAAAATACCAAAGCGTAGCAAACACGCCTATAGCCTTAATGCAAGTAGTTTGTTGATCTTGTGTTACGTTAAACTCACGTTAAAAGGAAAGGTAAAAAATTGCTCCCCAAACTCCCTATGCACATTTGACATGCATTAAGGACACCCCAGATGCCCTGGTTTTCTCTTGGCTGTTGCAAACAAGATCTAACATGCTGCAAATGCATTGCAAACCCGCTGAAAACACATGTCAGTGCGTTTATGGTACGTTACAATAGACTTGAATGGAAGGAGTCGAGATGCTTCAACTCCTTCCAAACGCCACATTAAGTTTCATTCATTAAGCGCAGCAATGTGGCGCAACGCAAACGATTTGTTTGCTGTCCATATTATAAATTGAAAACTGCTTTACTAGGCGTTTGAGGAGAGCACACCCCAAACTCCTGATTTAATGCCAGTGTAAACAGGGTCCAAATGAGCCCTAAATGAGAGGGAGTAACTGGCACTTACACAGGTCTGACTCAAGTGACAACAGTGCCAATAAATATACAGTAGATACACACAGTACGTGCCAACTAACCTTGTATTTAACAAAAAAAAAAAAAATGTGAAGATAACTATATACACCAATTTGAGCTTAGTGAAATATAGGCTCTGCTTGTTAGACAAGGGATAACGTTCTCTAAAGAGAAAAAACTGCAAGTAAAAATAAATAAATGTATATTAAATGGCAACTTGCAGCAATCTTTCTTCCATAAATGCTTAAATAACATGCCTAAAATACATTAAATTAACATATTCCTATAAGAGTGTTGTTGAAATAAATGGTTTGGTGACGGGGTCTCTCATTCATCTTAAAAATGTTGCTCAGCATAAGTATATACTTTGGGTCCCTAGACCCTACTGTGAGAGCAATGGTTTCAGGAAGAAAAAGACCCTAGGAACTGCAGCACCCTACCTCAGACTTGTTAAAGTGATACTTTTTTTTTTTTTTGTTAAAATAACAAACATGTTACACTTACCTGCCCTGTGTAATGGTTTTGCACAGAACAGCCCAGATCTTCTTGGGTCCCACTTCGGGACACTCATGGACCCTCCCTCCTGTTGAGTGGCCCCACAGCAAGCAGCTTGCTATGGGGGCACCCAAGTTGCAACTCCCTGTGTCCATTCAGACACTGAGCCACAACCCTGCCCTGCCCCCTCTTTCTCCTCATTGGCACACCGACTTTGATTGCCAGCAACAGGAGTAAATGGCGCTTCGCTGCTGTCTCAGCCAATGAGGAGGGAGAGTCCTAGACAGCCGAGTCTCTGGAGCGTCATCGCTGGATTGAGATGGGGCTCAGGTAAGTATTAGGGGGGGCTGCTGCATACAGAAGGCTTTTTATCCTAATGCATAGAATACATTAAGATAAAAAACCTTCAGCCTTTACAACCACTTTAATCAGATTTTTGCAAATCCCAATAGCTCAGGGGTATGGGACGCAAGATCCATCCAAAGTCACTTTAAAGCCCAACTAAAGCATACTAAAAGCATCCACAATTCACTTATACCCCCACCCCCCATTCTGCATTGCCAAAATACAGGATATATGCTGCAGGGTCACAGGCTCCCTGTAAAAGAAAATAAATACTTGGTGGAATTAACGTAAAAGGAGATAAAGTGCACCTTTACCACTGTGTAATCTCTCTTTTTTTCTTACCTTTGTAGCCAAATGAACGGTGTATTCTTTGGTGGTTAAAAATTGTTCCTGACAAACAAGGCAAACATATGAGCTATCACAAACTCCACGAAGAGAAATCGTTGGATCACAAGGGGAGTGATCAAACCTAAAAAAGGTACATAAAAACTATAAAACCAGTAACGGGCAACAGAAATGAGTATCAAAAAATACAAATTCATCTACTTAGGACAAAGACATTTGCCTCCTGAAGTTATTTTTTTTTTCCAAACCACATCATGACTGAGCAGGTGATATACAGGCGCCATGACCTATCCGCAGTTGGAAAACATCCCCTTTTGCAGTCTTTAAACAATCAATATAACTGCAAAGGAAGTGATAGCTCCAGATTTTTACTGGTTTAAAGAACAGAGGAGACCATTCATTTGCAGTGAGTTAACAGAATATTTAGACCTGTTACAACACTGCTGTGGGAGGTATATACACTATATACTTACAGACTCAAACATCTGCACTTATCTATGACAGTCAGAGAATACAGTATATCATTATATAAAATGTGAGCCAACAGTGATCGTGTAAAAATTCCAAACGTTCGTTACCATGTTACATAAGACGACTGCAGATACAAGAACTAAAAGCTAGTACTGCAAGAGATCGGGCTCACTGACCTATTGGATGTACTGGGCTTGAGTAATGACACAGACCAAATGATAAACAAAGCTGTCAAACTACGTTAGACATGAAGAAAAGTGAAGCCTGTCTATGGTATGCCCTGGATGTGATTTTGATTAAAATAACAATCATATACTAGGGTTGCACCGATACTAGTATTGGTATCGATACAGAGTATTTGCCCAAGTACTTGTACTCGGGCAAATGCTTCTGATGCTTCCCCCGATACCTTGCATTCCCGTAAGTCAGTGGATGGGGGGAGGGGCGGGAGAAGGCGGAGCGTGGGTCCTGGCAGTGCAGAGGAAGGTAAGCCTGTGGGCAGGGGTGTGGGCTATGACCACCTTGGTACACCCTGAACTCGGCCTCAGTAGCCTGCAATCACAAGGTGGCAGCGGACATCTTGTTACACCCAGTGCATACAGTTCACTAACTATATGGGCTGGGTGTAACAAGATGTCCGCTGCTGCATTCTGACTAGGCTTACTGAGGCCAAGTGCAGGGTGTATCAAGATGGGCTCTTGTATACTCACCGTCAGTCATCACATATTGTAAATTTTATCATGCCTACCAAACAGTTCCACCTATCATTGCCCATAAGTGCCACCTATCAGTGCTGCAAATCAGTGCCACCTACCAGCGCCCATAAGTGCCACCTATCGGTGCTCATCAGCGCTGCTGCATATTAGGGCCTCCTCATCAGTGCCACTGCCACCCCATCAATGCCCTTCATTGCTGCCTCATCCGTGCCACCTAATCCTATCAGTGCTGGATATTAGTGCCTCCTCATCAGTGACCCATTAGTGCAGCCTCATTAGCACACATCAGTGAAGGAGAAAAAAGTACTTATTTACAAAATTTTCTGACAGAAAAAAGTATCAGTAATCAGTGATAAAAAAAAATAAAAAAAAATAAAAAAAAATTAAAAAAAGCGTATCGGTACTTGTACTCGGTCTTTAAAAAGTGTTATCGGTGCAACCCTATCATATACAATAGATATTTTGGCCCAAAAAAATTATTGATTAAACCTACCTTTTTAGATGACCAAACAGCAGTTGCCGATTGTCAAATTTTCTGTTACAATGCATCACAGGACAAGTGATTGGTTCTGTGTTTAAGGGGCCGAATTCCTTTGGCTGGGAGAAAGTTCTGCGGCTAGAGCTCACGTTACCTGGCTTGAGACCTGGAAAAAGAACACTTATCACACAGATCAGTGAAGGAATAAGTGAAAATTGTGGACGCACATAATATTGCTCCTCCAACTCCCAATGATCCTGAAGAGGGAATCCAACCAAAGGAGATTTAAAAGGTTTTGTGGATGAGGGAGTAGTGGAAGGACTAAGACCTACATTAGGTTTAAATTCTTCTGTCCTGTTGGGGAAGATTCATTCTCCCATTTTGTCATTGGGAGAGAATGCGAAGGTAAATCCAACATTTGGAAGTGGCTACTAGAACATGAGGAGGAAGAAAATACCCGATCTCAAAAGATGGAATTATCCCTGGGAACAGCCATAATACTCATTTACTGCTCTGTTGCCAGGACACGAGGCAAGGGGAAATCTCCCCAAAAGGGAACAGTCTACATTTGGTGACAAACAACTGCACCGTTGTCAAATTGGGAGCAGCGGCTGCGTTCATGCAGCTGCTGTGTCCCAATAGACATCAATGAGCTGCCTGCACGAGGATGCATAGAGCACCTGTGCATCCCCAAGTGGGCAAAAACAGCCCTTGTACAGATGTAGAATTATGTATGCTCATGTGAATGAGGCCTTACCCTAAAGGAGGGCTGTCACAGACAAATCATTCTGGACTTTCGGTTTAGGAAATCATCTAATTTTGACATCAAAGGCTTAGTGCAGCAACATTGATTTAACAATCACTGCACATTTAATAATTTTTGCAACGAAACCTGCAGTGCATATTGCACGAGCAATCAGTGCATCTTGGATGCAATCATGTGCAGGTTCTAACAATGACCCCCCTGCCTCAGGTCCATTGGGAGGTACAGACATGCTACAAAGTGCAGCTTAAACCTCAGACATGAAATATGAACAAAGCATATCATTCTATAGTATGTGCTTATAGCCTATAGTGTGTCTCAATTAAGAGCACCAAGTATCATTTCTGTCTGCTGCTTTGTTACATTGCTATCAGCATGAATCACTTCTGGCAGGTTTTCCTGACACCAAGAGAAAAAAAAAAAAAGTGACAGAGGAGAGATCTCCAGCAGATTGACAGCTTCATCTCTGTTCCTGTGTGAAGGAGGGTCCTTTCCTTCCAATCAGCTCTGAGTATAACTCAAGCTTTCTGCCTGTTTTCTGAACTCAGACAAGCTTTATAATTCAACACTTTAAAAACAGATGTAGGTAAGAAAAGACTGAAGATAGACAGATACAACATATGTATCATCTCTGTGCATCACCTGAGGCCAGTCACTTCACTGGGTATATATAAGGGTTTACAAGCACTTTAACTACACAGTGTGGGGAGAAAGATGGCCCCAACAAAGTGAAGTCCCACAGCTAGATTATGCCAAGTTCAACAGATCCCCAAATTCTGCATAAAGATGCACCCTGCAATTTAGACAAGGAGGGTTTGGGTATGATGTATGGGACGATGTTTCATGTTACACCCTATAAGTTGGTGTAACATGAAACATGGTCTAACACAAACCTTTATTTTGGCGATCTCGTTGACGCATATTTTATCTTTTAGGTATTGCAGTCTATTCTGACCTATTCTAAAATTGCATTTCAGGACAGAAACAACTTTAATTTGGTAGCAAATCTGGATAAATATATTTCTTTGGTTTTATTTGAGAATAGTAACTTTTTTATTGCATTTTGTGTAATTTTTCTCAGTTTTTTTTCCCCCTTTTTTGTGCCTCCTCTTCATAGAGAGGCGATCCTCCGCTGTATGAAAAGGAGGCACAGAGCTGTAACAGAAGTGCTGTGCCATCACATCCCTTCCAATGTAAACACCTACACATCACCCCTATGGAAAGGCAAGTAGAATGATGGGAAGTCAGGGAGCCGATTGTTTCATCTTCTGGATTAGCACCAGACCTCAGTGGTTCCAGTGCTAGTGCCGAAGGGGACCACAGCAGACACTGACATTGGCGCAATAAACACCACTGGTAGATAAAAGGGCTAAGAGAAATCTAGGTTAAAGTGGAAGTAAACCCTAATGGGCAGGGGGGTGGTTGAGGACACTGTTGTGAATTAAGGAGGTGTGTTAAAGGGGATTCAGTAAACTACTGTGAAGGGGGTGGAGGTTATGGAAGTGGACCTGCAAACACTACTCTGAAGGAAAAAGGAGAGTGAGTGAAAAGACATTGCTGCAAGAATGAGATTGTTATATAAACACATCCATCAGACTTCTAGGTTTCTGACAATAGTGTTCATTCACAGATCGATATATATTTAATTGGATATAGCTTAACTAAATGTAATAATTACTCACCCGGCATTTTCAGCCACTGGTTTACACAAATTTTTGCAGCACTTGCACCAGGGCGATCCTTGTTAAGTGCCAACTCTTGCAACCCATGTGCACGCTGGGAGTTTAACTTGGCCTGCATAATCATGAAAAAAAATAAAAATATATAATAACACATACATACATATATATATATATATATATATATACACACATATATACAAATAAAAGTTGGAGTCATTGCAGTTTAAATCCACTAGGCCCTTGGTGAGTACTCTAAGCAGAGGATAGTCCAAAAGACAGCACCACTAACCTGTCTTGTGGGAGTAATGGCACAACTACTCCCTTCAACAAGAGATGGTTGAGGACATTCTGCAAATTTGACGGTCCTTGAGAAAATTGTTGAGGGGAATAGAGCTTCGACCTCCGGGTCACAGTCTGGGTTTTCTGTGACCCAGGGAGAAGCAAGCTGTAAAAGATGTCCCTCCGCTCTTAAGGCCCCTTTCACACATGCGGACCGTATGTCCAAATTTCATCCATTCGTTTGCGGATGAAATACGGACATACATGCATTCCTATGGGATAGCGGGTGTCCGTCTCCGAAATTGTCCGATTCTGCAGTCGGAGGAAAATCCGGAGGAGCAAGCAGATCATTACAGATCCGTCCCGTGTGAAAGGGGCCTAAGAGTGAGGCTGCTCCTGCCTTTTGGAAGGAGGCTTTTGGGAAGACTTGGTGGGTTGCCAGCCCAAGTCTTATGCCGAAAGGAATACTTAGGTGTGGAAGTTGAAGCCTGTGCAGAGTAATTAGGCATTCTGCGTTTTGAAGAAATAGAGGCTCCTAGGGGGGGGGGGTTTGGGATTTTCCACTGTGGAAGTAAAAACATATTCTCCTGTGACATCTTTATATATTTGTCAAGTGCCTCCCCATAAAGATGATCCCCTTCAAGCGTGTGTGTGTCACCACTCTTACTGTGGCCAATAAGGAGGGAGGGGGCTGGTGGGGCTGAGCAGCGATCTGTGTGTCTTATGAAGGAAGGCAAAGGTGCACTGTTCAGTAAGGGCGGCTGACAGCCTGTCAAACAATGAGAGGCCGACAGCTGCTGTGGCTGGATGGTGCACCTGGCGGTACTTTAGTAGTGGGGGGGTAAAGAGATTTATGAAGGCTAGGTTCACTCTTCTGCATGTGGCTGCAGGAATCACAGGGATTCCCATACTCGCAACAACCGGCAAGGAAAACACACTGATCTGTGGAAATGCACAGGGCTGCCATGCATTCTGTATGGCAACCCCCCCTTCTAAAATCGGTGTGTGTGCCTGAACCGCAGGGAAATTACATGGTCAAAAAGACCATGTGGTTTTCTTGCGGCTGCATTTTTTCTTAAAAAGGTGCATGCACTTTTATTTTATTTTTTGGGGAGAAACACAGGCACAACAGCCCATTCATTTGAATGGGCTGCAGTGCCTGCGCAAACATGGCATGCAAAAACGCATAGGCGTGAACATAGTGTAAAACTAGAGCGTGCAAAATATGGTATATAGAAAACCAATCAGCTTCTAAGCTTTATTGTCAAAGCTTAATGGAACAAGCAGAAGTTAGAAGCTAGTTGACTACCATGCACAACTGCACCAGATTCTGAGTGCTCCAGTTTTAGTAAAATCTCCCCCTATGTCCCCAGGGATGAACTTCTAAAATGCGGATTGCTTGCATTATGAGCATTTGTCCCTAAGCACATGTTGCCCCAAACATAAATACTACTAGGTTCACTGTCCAGCTGCACCCAGCTACAGCAGCTGTCAGCCTCTGAGTTTGACAGGCTGCCGGCAGAGGCTTGATAGTGCACACCTGCCCACAGCTAAACGCCTAGTGTGAATGATCGTGTGGGCTTTTATAGCAATTGAACTGTATTTAGAGGATCACTTTCCATCCTGGAAATACGCTTAACTTCATTTGCATTTTATCTGTTTCAATTTAGACATGCCTAATTACATTTTTTTGGCTTGCTTCTATTTCTCGAACTCACCTGAAATTCTTTGCTTTTTTCTGCTTGCTTCCGTTTTTGCACCTCAACATGGCGTGCTAGACGATCAAGGGTTGCAGTCACTCTTTCCATCGGATGGTCAACATGACGATCTTCTCTCTAAAAAAGTAAAAAAATTAAATAAAAATAAATCCCCCAAAGTAAGAAAACAAGAAAAAATCATTTCAAAATTTAAATGGTTTATTTTATTACAAAAGAGAAAAAATAAATAAAAAAACAGAGAAAATACAGCTCACTGTTAGAGCTGCACGATTCTGGCTAAAATGAGAATCACAATTTTTTTTTTTGCTCAGAATAAAGATCACAATTATCTCACGATTTTCGAAGCGCAACATCATCTTTCACATTACACAAAAAATTGGGCTAACTTTACTGTTTATTATTATTATTTCTTTAAATTCATTAAAGTGTCTTCTCCCCCCCCCCCCCCAAAAAAAATTGCGTTTGAATGACTGCTGCGCTAATACAGTACGACATAAAATATTGCAACAACCACTATGTTATTCTCTAGAGTCTCTGCTAAAAAATATATTTGGGGGTTTCAAGTAATTTTGTAGCAAAAAATGATTTTAACTTGCAAGCAACAAATGTCAGAAAAAAGATTTAACCTTTAAAGTGGTTAAAATTGCCCTCTGCTACAGATGAAGATCATTCCTTTGTTGTGTACGGAATGATACAATGTTTCTCCTTATCAATGTTGAGATAAAACATGGCAGGCTGCCTGGATTTTTATATATTTTTTTATTTATTTTTTGTCAGCTGTCAGAAGTGAGCAGAGTACTCTGAACATGTTACATAGAATTGGGGCAATTATTTTTTTTTTTGAGTTCGGGAAGGGAGTAGAATCGCTATTTTGATTCTTTGCGATTAATCGTGCAGCTGTACTCACTGTAACACTAAGTTACCAATTACCCACACAACATTTCAAAATATCAATTCAAGCGATTAAAATTAGATTAAAGCCAGTACTAGGGGATAAAAACATTGTATTAGCTGCTTTTTTCTCAAAAAAGACTTTTACACAGCACTTTACAAATGTGCACTGCACTGTGCTTGCATCAGGATTTTGAAGTAAGAAGAGCACTATTGATAACAAGGGAAAAAAGGTGGTCCGAGAAGCATTTTCTCTGGAGTAGTATCTGCCCCTGGGATCAATTTGCTTTATAACAAGTAGCCCAGTAAGCATATTGATATAGACTTTATTAAAACAAACTTACATGCAGGGACAAAGTCTGTGACTCATCATCACTAACCAGGTCAATACATTCCAGGACAGGTCTTGAAGGCCCTTCCTGCGTAGCAAAATAAGGATCACTGTTAGATAAGCTTAGACAAAGAAAGAATACTTAAAAAAAAAAAAAAAAAATAGAACATGGGTGATGTTTGCATATTATAGAGCTGCATAGTGTTTTTTTCTGCACTAGCACAAAAGTGTGCTAGTTGCTAAATGGGCATTAGAGTTCGTAGAGCATTGCTGATCATCAGGACAGAATGTATTGTGCATGTTGTTGGGATCAGAGGGGAGACTTGTGGAGCATGGCGAGCTAGCTGGACAGTGACATGCTTAGACTGGGGTGGGGGCCGAAAGTGCCCAGCTAAGGGGGAGGATTTACAGTAGTCCTTACAGTGCTGAGGGTAACCACGATCAGGGGAGATGCAGAGAAGCTGGCAGCATTGTGCTTTGTATTAGGAGCCATGTGAAAAATTTACAACCAAGTGGTGCTCTCAGTAGCTGAAGTAGAAGTTGGTGACACAGCAGTATCTGCCAGTAAATCAACTCCTCGTACCAATACTTCATTATAGCACAAGCACACAATACCACTGCCAAAATGCGATGGCATTTTAGCACTGAGGCGCTCCTTTAATACATGTGCAGTCAGGGATTAAAAGCAAAGTTCACCTTTTAGAGCACATTATACCCATAATTCAGGTGTAAAGCGTAACATGCTCCAGACCTGCCACCCCCCCCCAGCCCCATGAGAGAAGGCAGAGGATCTTCTCACCACGCCCGCTGTTGAATTTTGAAACGCACTCTGCCCACATGGCCTCATCTTTTATTCAAAGCAATCTGTGAGTGAGAGAACTTTGTGGCTGGTGGCTTGTAGTTAGTCCTCCATGAACTGCAAGGTTGCTGATGAGCACTCGCGTTGATTATTTACAGCTTATAAACAGTCAGCCCCTTTCGGGAGGTAAGGGCTGAAAGCTGCAGGGCATGTTTGCAAAAGCCTGAGATTGCATCCCTGAAATATAATAAATGCACAATAATTTCCCTACAAAAATATGTGCAGTTATTTTTTTCCCCAAACGGTGAACTTATGCTTTAAATAAACACTTACAATACAACAGAGAGGGGGGAGAAAAGCGACAAGTCTCTTTAAAGAATAATGGGATTTTAATTGAGACAAGGTCTATTGATAGGGTAGGCACATAAGACACCAATTTTTTTAAAAAAAGATATACATTTATTAATAGTATCAAAAACATATAAAAATTAAATATTAATAGCGTATTTGATGGACCATGAGACAATACATGACAATCGTAATCTGATGCGTTGATGAGCAGAACCAACATGTTTCGCATGATTGCTTCGTCAAGGTTTTGCATATACCACAGGTTTCATCTATATTACATAGAATAAACATATTAGTATAATAAAAATACATTGGTTGATATATCATCAAGAAAATGATTAAACTTCATTGTGGTCACATTATGTTAATACCTAATCAGTTGTTTAACAACATTTTTTTTTAGCTTTATAAATAAAACATTTCTTTTAAACATTTTTTAGTTTTTCCCACCCTTCGTTTGGCACTGCTTGGGGGCGTCCCATTTTGTTAGAGAGGAGCTGTGTCGGTCGGTGAATATAAGAGAGAAATAGGATTTTTTTGTACTCACTGTAAAATCCTTTTCTCTGTAAAACACCGAACGACACAGCTCCTCTCTGTAACAAAATGGGTTGTCAGCCATATCACTGGAGATTACTAGGCAAAGTTGTAACACAACACTTCAGAACTTTCAGTTTCACCCAGGGGGCGGTCCCTAGGCTACAACCCCCACAGCCTGCTCTAGCAGACTCAGTACGTCAACAAGCAGTATAGGGTAAAGAGAAAAAGGAGGGGTGGGTGCTGTGTCGGTCGGTGAATTACAGAGAAAAGTATTTTACAGTGAGTACAAAAAAAATCCTATTTTTATCTTATATTCACCAACCGACATCGCTCCTCTCTAACAAAACGGGACGTCCCCAAGCAGTGCCAAACGAGGGGTGGGAAAAATGGCGTAAAAACTTCATCCACCATGGCAAGTGGGAACTAGTGAAACTAAACCCACAAAAAAACAGCAGTGTGGGGAAAAACACAACGATATAACCGGGTATCCTCAACAGGAGCGATCCCCAAGACCGCAACATTGCGGAAGTAACGCAACAGTGCATAAACACAACAGTACTGCGTTTTTAAACCAGGAAAAACGAAGCTTGCATATTCAATTGCAACTACACGGCCGACTGCAAAACTTTGCGGCCAAAACAGGCATCAGCCGATGCACTGACATCTACCTTGTAGAACTTGGTAAAACGTATGGACAGACTACCAGGTCGCCGCCTGAGCGACCAACGATTGGTGTCGGAAGGCCCAAGACATTCCGATTGCCCTTGTACAGTGGGCCGTGACCGGAAAGGGGGGCACCTGCCCCTTCAAGGCGTAGGCTTGTACTACAATCTGTCTGATCCACCTGGAAATGGTGGCCGACGAGACCGCTAAAACCCTTCTTTGGACCAGCCACTGAAACAAACAGTGAGTCTGACTTCCGAAAGGGAGCCGTGGAAGACAAATACACCTTCAGAGCCCTAACCATGTCGAGAGCGTGAAGGGCCACCTCTTTGGGGTGCTTCGGCTTAGAACAATGGTAATACAATGTCCTCATTGATATAAAAATCTGAGACCACCTTCGGTAGAAAAGATGGTTGAGGACACAACACCACCTTATCCCTGTGGATGACCAGATAGGGCGACTTGCAAGATGAGGCCACCAATTCCGAAACCCTCCTGGCCGAGGTAATGGTTACTAGAAAGACCACTTTCTGGGAAAGAGTCAACAGGGGAATCTCCCTGATATTTTCAAACAGAGGTTTTTGAAGCGCCGACAACACCAGGTTCAAATCCCATGGGGGTAACGGTGGGACTACATGTCGTACCCCCTGAACGAAGGTACCCACTAAAGGAGTGTGATGCCAGGGGTCATTGAAAAGAAGACAGCCAGGGCTGAGATCTGCCCCTTGATGGTGCTCAATGACAATCTCTGGTCTACTCCTCACTGAAAAAAAACAGCAGGATCCTTGCTATGGAAAAGCATGCCAACCATTCTCCTCACACATGGAGATATAAGCCTTCCAGGTACGACTTCCAGCATCTGTCGACTCAGATAGTCCGCCTGCCAGTTTTCCACTCCTGGGATGTAAATGGCCAAAAGGGCCAGAACGTGTCGCTCTGCCCACCGAAGTATGCGAGCAACCTTCCGAGCAGCGGCTGAGCTTCTTGTTGCCCTCTGGGGATTTATGTATGCCACCGCCGTGGCGTTGTCCGACTGAATCTTGACTGGACGCCCTCGAAGACTCACCGACCACGGGTGGAGACACAGCCTGATCGCTCTCAATTTGAGCAGATTTAATCGGCAACTCGGATTCTACCGTCGACCAGAGGCCCTGAGTTAACTGAACCCCCATCACTCCACCCCAGCCGAATAAACTGGCGTCCGTAGTGACCACCGTCCACTTCAGAGGAAGGAACGGTTTTCCGGACTGAATCACCGGGGACCTCAACCACCAGAGAGTCCCTGACTGGTTGGCTCACCTGGATCTGTTGATACAGGGACAACTGAGACTTGTCCCATTTTAACAAGATCTCCTTCTGCAGTACTCTGGTGTGGAACTGGGCGTAAGGTACTGCCTCGAAGGAGGCTACCATGAGTCCCAATACTCGCATGCAAAACCGGAGGGACGACCACTTGCGGTTCATCAGCAGTTTCACCGCGGACCTGAGAGTCTGCAATTTGTCCGAAGGGAGAAAACCTCTCGCTTCCCTGGAGTCCAACAGTAAACCTAGGTACTCCAGACGCTGGGTCGGGACAATCACTGACTTCTTTAGGTTCAACAGCCACCCAAATTCTTGCAGGGTCTGCATGGTGATCGCCATATCCTCTTCTAATTCTGAGGCGGAAGATGCTCTCAGGAGGCGATCGTCCAGGTAGCCCACGATCACGATCCCACGTTGTCTCAGCAACGCCAATACTGGAGCCAATACCTTGGTAAAAACTCGGGGGGCTGATGCCAGACCAAAAGGAAGAGCCACAAATTGGTAATGGGCTTCCCCGACTGCAAAACGCAGAAACTTTTGATGCCAAAGGCATATGGGTATGTGCAGGTACGCATCCTGGATTTCCAAGGACGCCAGGGAGTACCCTTGATGGAGTGCAGCGACTACTGAGTGAACTGATTCCAACCTGAACCTCTGCACTTTTACAAAGCGATTGAGGGCTTTCAAGTCCAATATTGGACATACCCCTTCCTTCTTAGGAACCACAAACGGATTTGAGTAGAATACCTGGAAGCGTTCCGGCTCTGGAACAGGTACAATCACCCCTCGATTCAGAAAGTCCGTTACAGCCCCCAACAGGGCCTCCCGGCGAACCGGGGATACAGGTATGCTGGAGGGGAAGAATCCGTTTGGCGGCCAAGAGAGGAACTCTATCTTGTAGCCTGTGGAAATTCAATCACAGACTTATTGGTCGGATAACCGGGAGGACCACCGGGTTGCAAACTCCCGAAGGCGACACCCCACCCGAGACATGGGTGGGGACAAACCTTCATGCAGTAGCACTTTTGTTCGCAGGCTTGCGGTTCCAGGGACGTTTTTGACCGTCCGTGGGCGTCCTGTCGGGCTGGGGATGTTTTGTGGAAGCACCAGGCGGACGAAAAAGCCGCTTGTGAGCAGAAAAAGAGGGCCCTTGCCTGCGGCGTGGCTCCTAAGCTTTCCTGGCCTGTGAGAGTAGGGTACTCTTACCACCAGTGGCATTTTTAATAATGTCATCTAACGAGGCTCCAAAGAGCCGGTCACCAAGAAAAGGAAGATCCGTCAGGGCTTTCTTGGATGCCTGATCAGCAGACCAGCATTTTAGCCAAATCAGGTGCCTCAGCACCACAGCTGACACTGAAGCCCTGGATAACAGAGGGAGAGTATCCAGTGCTGCGTCACAGACGTACTCACGGGCGTGCACTAGTTGGTCTGCTAGTTCCACGCAGACAGGGGAGGCCCGCTGCTCTCCCAATTTGTAGTGCAAAAAAGTTTTGCCCACTCAGTTAGTGTCTGCGACACCAGTGCGGATGCCAGTACCGGTTGCACGGCTGACCCCACAAACGTAAACAAGGAACGAGCCGCCGCCTCGGCCTTCCTGTCTGTGGGATCCTTGAATGGATAGGACCCAGACGGGGACTCATCCTCACTGTCTGAACGGTCCTGGTCAACGTCATCTAAGAAGACAGAGCAGGGGTCACCGGCCTCAGCAGGAGCTAAGTCTGCATCAGAGCTCTCCCCAGAGGACGGGAGGAGCTGCTTTTTAGCACCTTTCTTCCCACGTACCGCCACTATCTTGGCAACAAATGAATTGAGGACTGCCGGAAGAGTGTCCATATGGACCACGCAGTCCTCAGGTGACCCGGTTGCAATTGCCTGGATTTCGGGGGAAGAAACACCAGTTTCTGAAGCCATGCTGACCCTACCCTGTCTGCCACCCGAAGGGGACTTAGGACAGTGACAGTCCCACCCTCCTTGCTGCCGCTGACTGAGGGGCTCTAACCCGCTGGACTCACCACCCCGAGCAGTTCCGCACTGAATTACAGCAGTGCCCGTCGATCCCCAGCGCTCCCAGATACAGAGATAGCAAAACTGTGTTGTGGCCGGCCGGTCGCACGATCGGTGAGCGATCTGACACACGTGTTCAGAATCACAGGATAAAACTCCCAGCGCTCTGTGATGACCAAACAAGCTGAGGGCACAGGGGCTGCTGCTAGAGCACAAAAAACGCAGTCCGGCTAAAAGAAAATGTCCGCCAGTGTACTAATACAGAATCACTAGGAAAATGGCTGCTTGAAGCCAGAAGCATGTCTGACCCTTGCCCACATTTAAAATGGCCGCCGATCAGCGCCATGAGAGGCATAGAGAAAGTAAGGAATGCCCAGCTGCTCCACCCTGCCGAGACAGGGAGAGCTGTACTTACCAGTCCTGAAGAGCTGGAGGACATTCCATGGTAGTCAACTCCTGATCAGTACAGGGAAGACTACTGGCCCGGCATACTGTGACGCAGACATCAGTAGCCCTGTCATACGTATGCCCCGGAGCATAAAGCTCACCGACCACATCTGGAGCTGAGGTATGTCGTGGCCTGCCGAGCCGTAGCTGCGACCTGCACGCGCTCGATGGCTGGACTGGGGAGACTACAAGGATAAGTGAACCGGCCTGTCACCCAGCTGGCTGTTGATAGAAGATCACAGGATCATTCATCTTGCGCAAAAAGCCAAGTTTCTGCATCAAAAAAAAACACGGACCTATGGGCCCACAGGGTTCCTAGGTGCATCTCCTTCACTAGGCAAAATAAAACTGAGTCTGCTAGGGCAGGCTGTGGGGGTTGTAGCCTAGGGACCAACCCCTGGGCGGAACTAAAAGTTCTGAAGTGTGTTACAACTTGGCCTAGTAATCTCCAGTGATAGGGCTGACAACCCATTTTGTTGTTACAGAGAGAAGCTGTGTCGGTCGGTGAATATAAGAGAAAATTAATATAATAAAATATATTATATAATATAATAAAATATATTATATAATATAATATAATAAAATATATTATATAATATAATATAATAAAATATATTATATAATATAATAAAATATATTATATAATATAATATAATAAAATATAATAAAATATATTATATAATATAATATAATAAAATATAATAAAATATATTATATAATATAATATAATAAAATATAATAAAATATATTATATAATATAATATAATAAAATATATTATATAATATAATATAATAAAATATATATATATATATATATATATATATATATATATATATATATATATATATTTTTTTTTTTTTTATTAATACAAAATATAAAGAAATAAAAATAAAAATATTGTAGATATACCTATAGCACTGGTGCTTAATACACCTCAAAGTCTAAGTTTAATATGATATTGAAGCTTAAAAAATAGGCAACTAATTTACCCTGCTATTGCTGTATCTGATAATGTAAAGCGATAATGTCTTTGTATTAAATAGGCAGAGTTAGTCTACTTAGATAGAATATGAGCCAATAGAAAATAAAACAAGACAAATAATAACATAGTACTATATACTATAAAGCAGACCAATAATCTAATGGTAGATAGCCATTTATATAGCCAATGCAAAAGCATAGGGCATAATAGCAATAACATGGCTGCTTATTAGTTACATTCCTAAATTAGACAACAACTAACCCATAGAGGCTCTCACCTGAGAACAGAACATGCAGATTAATCAGAATAGTAAGATGATGGAATAGCAGTTATTCCATCATTTTACTATTCTGATTAATCTGCATGTTCTGTTCTCAGGTAAGAGCCTCTATGGGTTAGTTGTTATCCAATTTAGGAATGTAACGAATAAGCAGCCATGTTATTGCTATTATGCCCTATGCTTTTGCATTGGCTATATAAATAGCCATCTACCATTAGATTATTGGTCTGCTTTATAAATAGTACTATGTTATTATTTGTGTTATTTTATTTTCTATTGGCCTATATTCTAAGTAGACTAACTCTGCCCATTTAATATAAAGACATTACAGATAAAGCAATAGCAGGGTAAATTAGTTGCCTATTTTTTAAGCTTAAAGCGGGATTCCACCCTAAAGTGGAACCTCCGCTGATCGGATCCCTCCCCCCCTCCGGTGTCACAATTGACACCTTTCCAGGGGGGAGGGGGGTGGAGATACCTGTCAAAGACAGGTATTTTCACCCACTTCCGGGCATAGACTCCCGTGGGAGTCTACGCCATTTCCTGCCCTGCTGCGCTGTCTGCTGGGACACACACGGGTCCCAGTGACAGCGCGGAGATTTCCTATTGCGCGGCCCGGCTCGCGCATGCGCAGTAGGGAACCGGGAAGTGAAGCCGATTCGCTTCACTTCCTGATTCCCTCACTTAGAATGGTGGCGACAGCAGCCGAGAGCCGAGCGATCGATCGGCCTCAGCATTGCTGGAACCCGGGACAGGTGAGTGTCCATTTATTAAAAGTCAGCAGCTGTAATATTTATAGCTGCTGGCTTTTAATATTTTTTTTGTTGGTGGAATCCCTCTTTAAATCACCATTGATATCAATATCATGTTAAACTTAGACTTTGAGGTGTATTAAGCACCAGTGCTAGAAGTATATCTACAATATATTTTTATTTATATTTCTTTATATTAAAAAAATAAATAATTATATATATATTTCATCTATCTCATTTATTATTTTTAGTCCACTCATTTGGACCACTAAAATAAAAACAAAATATATCCAGATATAAAAAATGTTTTTATACATATATACATATACACTAAAAAAAAAAAAAAATTAGTTATGAACACTACTATAGTATAATCTATTTTTTTTTTTAGATTACTGTTGCAGTTTCCATTTTGTCGGACAGGCATGATCCAAACTCCCCTCTTGCAGCCCAACTGGGATCTGACCCCCTAGTGGGAACTGGGTGTGGTTATCGGCGTCACCTGTGATGTGGTGGCGCAATCAGACGCATATGGTTATTATTTATTTTAAGGACCAGGTAGGCACAATATGTATAAAAGAACCGATTATGTTAATAACTAATGTGACCACAATGAAGTTTAATCATTTTCTTAATGATGCATCAACCAATGTATTTTATTATACTAATGATATGTTTATTCTATGTAATATAGATGAAATAGGTGGTATATGCAAAACCTTAACCAAGCAATCATGTGAAACATGTTGGTTTTGCTTGTCAACGCATCAGATTACGATTGTCAAGTATTGTCTCATGGTCCATCAAATACTCTTCATGTATTTTTATATGTTTTTGATATGATTAATAAATTTATATATTTTTAAAAAAATTGGTGTCTTAATGTGCCTACCCTATCAATAGACCTTGTCTCAATTAAAGTCCCATTATTCTTTAAAGAGACTTGTCACTTTTCTCCCCCCTCTTTTTTTTTTTAGCATTACCAGGGATCTGAGACAGTGTCTATTCTGGAAATGTTCAATCAATATTTATAGTACAATACAACAGAGTAGAAAAACCATACAAGTATCCATCAGTCAGCACATATCTAAATGATATACTTACACCTACAAATTCCACCTCCTCTTCACTGAAATGGTCTCTCTCTATCATCTTTTCTTTTTCATTAGAGTCCATCATAAAGTACGTACTAAGCTGTTAAAGTAGTCAAAGTAACACCCTAGGGATGGAAAGACAAATGAAAATCATTAGCATATCTTCACAAATGTACACAACCAATCATAGCTCAAAAACAGTCTTCCCACTATTTATTTTAACCACTCAAGGACCGCCGCATGGCAATGTACCGACGTCGGTGCAATGGCACCGACAGGCACAAGCACATGTACATGTACGTGCTCGCCTTTCAGCGGGTGGGGGTCACGATCGGACCCCCTCCCGCTGGATGCGGCGGTCCGTTTCGCTGCAGGAGCAATCCGGGATGAGGGGATGGCCGTTGGTTTCTGGCCATCCCCTCTCGATCGCTCCTGGCCAATGAGAAGCTTCCCCCGCTGTGTATAGTAAACACAGGCAGGGAGGAAGTGATGTCATTCTCCTCAGGCGGTCTTTTTGACCGGACTGCGAGGAGAACAGTGAAAGTAAGTGTGCACCAACACTACACTGACATGTAGGCACACAAAACGCCCCCCCCCCCCCTCCCAGTCACAGTGTCACTGATTGCAGTGATCATTTATTTTCTGATCACTGCATTTAGTGTCAGTTATGACAGTAAAAACTGTCAGGGCAGTTAGTGTTAGGTCCAGGGTAGCCCCCTACCCCCCAATAAAGGTTTAACCCCGATTGCCCCTAGAGTTAACCCTTTCACCCCCTTTTTCCAGTGTCACTAAGCGATCGTTTTTCTGATCGCTGCATTAGTGTCGCTAGGTAGCTAGTTATTTTTTCAGGTTCACCGCCAGGTTTTTATAGCGCTAGGTACCCCAATATATTACCCAATAATGGTTTTAACCCCCTGATTGCCCCTAGTTAACCCTTTTACCAGTGATCACCGTATAAGTGTCACTGGTGACGCTGGTTAGTCAGTTAGTTATTTAGGTTCCCCGTCAGGTTTTTATATAGCGTCGGGGACCCCCATATACTACCTAATAAAAATTTGAACCCAGATTGCCCCTAGTTAACCCTTTCACCAGTGATCACCGTATAAGTGTTACGGGTGACTCTGGTTAGTTAGTTTGCTTTTTATAGCATCAGGGCACCCACCATTTATTACCCAATAAAGGTTTAACCCCCTGATCACCCGGCGGGTGATATCAATTAGGTTTTAGGGTCAGGGTCTGCGTCGCCCCAGGCAGCGCTAGGTTAGTGCCAGTACCGCTAACACCCATGCGCAAAGCATACACCTCCCGTAGTGGTATAGGATCTGAACAGATCAATATCTGATCAGATCTATACTAGTGTCCCCAGCAGTTTATGGTTCCAAAAAAAACGCATTGTTAGCAGGATCAGCCCAGATACCTGCTAGCACCTGCGTTTTGCCCCTCCGCCCAGCCCACCCAAGTGCAGTATCGATCGATCACTGTCACTTACAAAACACTAAACACATAACTGCAGCGATCGCAGAGTCAGGCCTGATCCCTGCGATCGCTAACAGTTTTTTTGGTAGCGTTTAATATTTAAACCCGGAAGGCAGTGCTTGGTTTTCCGGGTCCTGTACGTGGCTAGGCTCCCAAAAAGTCCCCCATATGTGGTATCACCATACTCGGGAGAAGCAGCAGAATTTATTTTGGGGTGTAATTTCACTAATGCCCATAGCATGTGTGAGCAATATATCATTTAGTGACAACTTTGAGCAAAAAAAAAAATAAAATTGTAATATTCCTGCAACTTGTGGCAAAATATAAAATATTTCATGGACTCAACATGCCTCTCAGTAAATAGCTTGGGGTGTCTACTTTCCAAAATGGGGTCATTTGGGGGGGGTTTTGTGCTATTTTGGCATTTTATGGCCTTTGAAACTGTGATAGGTAGTGAGGAGTGAAATCAAAAATTTGCACCCTTAGAAATCCTGAAGGCAGTGATTATTTTTCGGGGTGCCGTACGCGGCTAAACTCCCAAAAAGTCCCACATATGTGGTATCCTCGTACTCAGGAGAAGCAGCAGAATATATTTTGGGGTGCAATTCCACATATAACTATGGCATGTGTGAGAAATATATAATTTAGTGACAACTTTTTGTAAACTTTTTTTTTTTTTGTGTCATTATTCAATCACTTGGGACAAAAAAAAAAAAATATTCAATGGGCTCAACATGCCCCTCAGCAATTTCCTTGGGGTGTCTACTTTCCAAAATGGGGTCATTTGGGGGGGGGGGGGGGGTTGTACTGCCCTGCCATTTTAGCACCTCAAGAAATGATAGGCAGTCATAAATTGAAAGCGGTTTAAATTCCAGAAAATGTACTCTAGTTTGTAGACGCTATAACTTTTGCGCAAACCAATAAATATACGCTTATTCATATTTTTTTTTTTTACTAAAGACATGTGGCTGAATAAATTTTGCCCTAAATGTATGACTAAAATTGAGTTTATTCAATTTTTCTTATAACAAAAAGTAGAAAATATATATTTTTTTCCAAACTTTTCGTCTTTTTCCATTTATATCGTAAAAAATAAAAATCGTAGAGGCAATCAAATACCATCAAAAGAAAGCTCTATTTGTGGGAAGAAAAGGACACAAATTTTGTTTGGGTACAACATTGCATGGCCACGCAATTACCAGTTAAAGCAGTGCAGTGCGAAATTGTAAAAATACTTCTGGTCCTTAGGCTGATAATTGGTCCGGGGCTGAAGTGGTTAAAAAGAAATCCAGGTACCATATGGCATTTTACAGCTGATGGTTCTCCCGCAAGTGAATACCTAGAGGGGCTAAAGATGTTAGAAAATGAAAAAAACTAAACCCAAGAACTAAAAAATTATATATTGTTGCTTACCAATCCTTAGATGTTAACAAGTACAAAGCGCAAAACACTGGCTCTAAGTTAACGCAAAAAGGTTCATATTAATCCATATTACATAAGGCGAAAGGATAGGGTCCATAAACTCAGGGCTGCCACCAGGTAGAGATAGAAGCCAATTCCAGCCAAAACTGAGAATACCAGTGTAAAAGTTTAAAACTACTTTAAAGCGGAGGTCCACCCTAAAGTGGACCTTCCGCTCATCGGAACCCTCCCCCCTCCGGTGCCACAATCAGCACCTTTCAGGGGGGAGGGGGGTGCAGTTACCTGGATAATCCAGGTGCAGTTACCTGGATAATCCAGGTAACTGCACCCACTTCCGGGATAGCTCTCTGTGGAAAGGGGCGTAACTTACGCCCCTTTCAGCAAGTGCCCGCCCCTTCCCGCAAGTGCCCCGCTGCCTGCTGGGAAACACACAGATCCCAGAGGCAGCGGGGAGCGTCCTTATTGCGCAGCGCGATTCGCGCATGCGCAGTAGGGAACCGGGAAATGAAGCCGAAAGGCTCCATTTCCTGATTCCCATACCCAAGATGGCGGCGGCAGGACCCGACAGACGACCTAGAGATCGGCTTCGGGTGCCGACATCGCGGGCACGCTGGACAGGTAATTGTCACTATTTTAAAAGTCAGCAGCTGCAGTATTTGTAGCTGCTGGCTTTTAAAAAAAAAAAAAAAAAAAAAAAAAAAAAAACGCGGAGTCCCGGTGGACTCCCGCTTTAACTACTTCAGCCCCGGACCATTTGGCTGACCAGAGCACTTTTTGCGATTTGGCACTGCATCGCTTTAACCGACAATGGTGTGGTCATGCGACGTGGCTCCCAAACAAAATTTACGTCCTCTTTTTCCCTACAAATAGAGCTTTCCTTTGGTGGTATTTGAATACCTCTGCGGTTTTTATTTTTTGCGCTATAAAACAATGAGCGACAATTTCAAAAAATAAAAAAAAGCATTTTTTTTTTACTTTTTGCTATAATAAATATCTCCCAAAAAATACCTACAACTAAATTTTTTTTCCCTCAGTTTTGGCCAATACTCATTCTTCTACATATTGGTAAAGAAGAAGAAAAAAAAAAACTGATTGGTTTGCACAAAAGTTATAGCGTCTACAAAATAGGGGATAGTTTATTGGCATTTTTATTAATAATTTTTTTTTTTAATTAGTAATGAAGTCTATCAGCGATTTTTTATCGTGACTGCAACATTATGGCGGACAGATCGGACACTTTTGGGACCACTCACATTTATACAGCTATTAGTTAGAGCTGCACAATTAATCGTTAAAAAAACGCAAGAAAATTACTTGGAACCCCCAAACACACACACACACAGGGGTTGACAAATTTGCTTGGAATCTAGGAGCCAGCTAAAAAAGTTAGGAGCCAGGTCCGTGACGGCGATCTGGACCTGTCCCTGGCCTGACATGGAGACGAGTGAGGGGAAGATAGCCCCCAGCCCCCCACATATGAGATCACCTCTCATTGGACACACCGCTCGAGTGCTAAATGGCCGCTGTGATTGGTAATTTAGCATGATCTGTGATTGGCTGTATCCAAGGGACACGGCCAACACAGAACTTCCCCGATGCTCGCCCATGGCGGCGTGCAGAGGGGAAGTAAACAGGAGGATGTCTAGGGACGCCCTCCCGGCAATTGGTGTCCGCGCTGTAGACATCTTTCGTCTATAGCGCGGGCACGAAGTGGTTAACAAAAGAATGTGACTATTATTTCCGACATATTCCCGCTCATTTACTGCCATTTCCCTGCTAAGGGTTCGATCAGGTCCGCCTGAAAAACTGACAGGTGAACCTGATCAGACAGCCCTTGTGAAAGGGGTCAAGCAGGGAGGATTACAAATAATATTTTTTTTTTCCTTAATTAAAATAATTTTTTTTTTTACTTTTTACAAAAAAAAAAAAAAAAAAAAAAATGTTTTATATATATATATAAATTTAATTAAATTAATTAATAATAATAATAATAATAATAATAATAATAATAATAATAATAATAATAATAATAATAATAATAATAATAATAATAATAATAATAATAATAATAATAATAATAATAATATATATATATATATATATATATATATATAATGAGAAGCCATTTACCAGCCACCACACAAAAAACAGGCAGGGGAGCTTCACTCCATTAGGAATTAGCATTATTGGAATAGGGTGTAATTTCTACATCCACCACAAGATGGCGCCAGACTACCGAAAGATTTTAGAAGGCCGCAAAGCCGCGGCCTCAATTACTGGCCGGCGCGGCCCGATGGAATTGCGCGGCGGAGTTCGGGGTCCAAATGGAGACAGGATACCCCAGCAGCGTTGCCCCAGTCGCCAGGACACGAAATCTAGGCGCAAATGCGACCTGGCGACCGGGGTTTGTCGAGCCCTGCACACACATATACACACACACACACACACATACAGGGCTCGACAAAACCCGGGCGCCAGGTCGCATTTGTGACTAGAATTAGCGACCTGGCGCCTGGGGCAGCACAGCTGGGGGTATCCAGTCTCCGCGGACCCCACCGGCGTGATCGCGTCGGGCCGTTCCGCCGACGGCCGGTAATTGAGGCCGTGGCTTTGAGGCCTTCTGCGGTCCTATGATTCCTTCAGGAATCTGGCGCCCTCTTGTGGTGGCCGTTGGTATGACAACCAGTAATGCTAATGGAGCTTCCCCTGCGTTTTTTTTATTACCTGCCTATCTCCTTCCCTTTATTTAGAACCCCCTAAACATTATATATATTTTTTATTCTAACACCCTAGAGAATAAAATGGCGGTTGTTGCAATACTGTCTGTCGCACCGTATTTGCGCAGCGGACTTACAAGCGCATTTTTTTGGGAAAAATAATTTATTTAATAAAAAAATAAGACAACAGTAAAGTTAGCCCAATTTTTTTTTATATTGTGAAAGATAATGTTACGCCGAGTAAATTGATACCCAATACGTCACGCTTCAAAATTGCACCCGCTCATGGAATGGCGACAAACTTTTACCCTTTAAAATCTCCATAGGCGACGTTTAAAAAAATTCTACAGGTTGCATGTTTTGAATTACAGAGGAGGTCTAGGGCTAGAATTATTGCTCTCGCTCTACCGATCAAGGCAATACCTCCTATATGTGGTTTGAACACCGCTTTCATATGCGGACGGGACAGGGCACGTTTAAAAATGTTTTTTCTTATTTTAACTTTTTATTTTTTTCACTGTTTTTTTATTTAAAAAAAAATTAGTGTCACTTTTATTCTTATTACAAGGAATGTAAAAATCCCTTCTAATAGAAAAAGCATGACAGGTCATCTTAAATATGAGATCCGGGTCAGAGAGACCTCACATCTCATATTTACACTAAAATGCAATTTAAAAAAAAAAATTGTCATTTGAAAAAAATAAATAAAATATCCCTCTAAGAGCTATGGGCAATGACTTGGAGATGGGGGGGGGGGGGGGCAGCAACGCTATCTTCCCCTCACTCGTCTCCTTGTCAGGCCAGGGACAGGTCCGGATCGCCGTTACCGACCTAGCTCCTAACTTTTTTAGCTGGCTCCTAGATTCCAAGCAAATTTGTCAAGCCCTAATATATATATATTTATTTTTATAATTTTAGCAGAGACCCTAGGGAATAAAATGGCAGTTGCTGCAATATTTAGTGTCACACTGTATTTGCCCAGCAGTCTTTCAAATGCAATTTTTGGGGAAAAAAATACACTTCAATAAATAAAAAAGAAACCGTATAGTTAGCACAATTTTTTTTGTTTTAATGTGAAAGATGATGTTACGCCGTGAGAATCGTGATCTATCTTCTAAGCAAAAAAATTGTGATTCTCATTTTAGCCAGAATCGTGCAGCTTTACTATTAGTGTGATTAAAAATGCACTGATTACTGTGTAAATGTGACTGGTAGTCAAGGGGTTAACCAGGAGGGGGCGCTGCAGGCGTTAAGTGTGTCCTAGGGAGTGATTCTAACTGTGGGGGGGGGCTATGTGTGACACAACACTGATCACAGCTCCCAATCACAGAGAGCTGTGATCAGTGTCACTAGGCAGAATAGGGAAATGTTTGTTTCCCCGTTCTTCCTCTCCGTGACACGATAGTGGGTATCCCCACGGGACCCACGCACCTGCTATCCGGACCTCAAAAGATCACGTACAATAATGTGAATTTGTACAGCGGAGCCAACCTGCCACAGCAATACTGCGACCGCTGGTCTGCAAGCGGTTAAATAGTGACAGACAATTGGCAACTCGCATGAGTAAAGAGAACAGGCACATCTGTCGCTCAGAAACGCGTCGCACCTTAGTAATGTCATTGCCCCACACCGCTCTGCCTCATGCAAACCAAGCTTCGTTTTTTATACCGCACGGGCGAAATCACCATCAAAGGTTTCCAGCCCGGACATCACGCTTAGCAGCGCCATGAGCGAGGGCACCCGACTGTTCACTGCTTTACCTTTCTGGGATAATACCACACATAGATGTGCCTGCCACACTCCATCCCTAGACCAGTGGAGAATTAGAGGTACCATGACTGTCACCTATCTTGCTACTGGATGCCTTACATACAGATGTGACTGTTATTGTCTTCACTCATGCGAGTTGCCAATTGTCTGTCACTATTAAAGTGATTTTAAACTTTTACACTTAGGAGGCACCTCTCTTCCCTTGTATTCTCAATCCTTAGATGTGGTTCTGCACTTGTTTTCTTTCTTCAGGTCAAGAACATTTTCAGAAAGTGCTAAAATGCAAATAACACAAAAAACCTGTTGATCTTGCCAGAAATGCAGTATCCACATCACTTTTCTTTGAGCTAAAATGGGTGCATATAAAACAGGGCTCGACAAACCCCAGGCGCCAGGTCACCAATGCAACCAGAAATCGCAAACTGGCGCCTAAGCTGCCACCAGCCCACTCACTATTGATGCCCCAGACATGCAGCAGCAGTAACACTGACTGCCGTCCTCCTCCCTCCTCCACACTCAGCGGCGCTCAGGATCTGTCAGATTTCAGCTGGATGTTGGGGTGGGCGGGACCCAGCAGCTATCAAACACCAGCCAATGGATCTGGGCGGGCCGCTACGTGTATGTGGCCTGCCCCTTTTCTTAAGCAGCCCAATCGTTGGCTGGTGTTTGATAGCTGCTGAGTCCCGCCCACCCCGACATGAAGCTCAAATCTGACATATCCGCCTCTCTGTTACTTGTCAGTTTCACACCCTGGCTGGGTCCCGCCCATTCTGACATTAAGCTCAATTCTGACAGCTCCTCTGTTACATTTCAGTAACAGAATGCTCCGTGTGAAACCTGCCAGTGCCATCTGCCAGTGCCACCTGTTAGTGCCAACCAGTGCCACCGCCAATCAATACCACCTGCAACCACCAACCAGTGCCACCTGCCACCGCCATCTGTCACCGCCAATCAGTGCCACCGCCAACCAGTGCCACCTGCCACCACCAGTGCCACCGCCAATCAATACCACCTGCAACCAACCAGTGTCACCTGCCACCACCAACCAGTGCCACCGCCAATGACAATCAGTGCCACCTACCAGTGCCCAGTGTCACCGCCAGTGCCACCTGCCACCGCCAATCAGTGCAACCTGCCACCACCTACCAGTGCTATCTGCCACCGCCAACCCGTGCCACCGCCAACCCGAGCCACCGCCAACCACTAACCAGTGCCACCTGCCACCACCCAGTGCCACCGCCAATCAGTGCCACCTGCCAGTGCCATCGTCAGTCAGTGCCACCTGCCACCACCAACCAGTGCCACCTGCCACCACCCAGTGCCACCACCACTGCCAATCAGTGCCACCTGCCAATCAGTGCCACCTAGTGCCACCGGCCAGTGCCAACTAGTGCCACCGCCAAGCAGTGCCATCTGCCAGTGACAACTAGTGCCACCGCCAACCAGGGCCACCTGCCATCACCAACCAGGGCCACCTGCCACTTCCAAACTAGTGCCACCTGCCAATCAGTGCCACGTGTCACCTGCCAGTTCCAAACCAGTGTCACCTGCCAGTGCCACGTGCCTGCCAGTGGAAACCAGTGCCAGCCAGTTCCATCTGTTGCCAGCCTTACTTTCTGGTCAGCCCATAACCCTGATGTAACAGCGTTTCAATGGAGTTATTAACTGGGTGCTCCATTGTGAGTTAGGGATAGGGGGTGAAAATGAGTGGCCTTACCCCGGGAGCTGACAATCCCTATCACTAAAAAAAAAAAAAAAAAAAAAAAAACCCTGGCTCCTAACTTTTTTAACTGGCTCCTAAATTCAAAGCAAATTTGTCAACCCCTGATATAAAATGTTATGCCATCTCTAAACTACTCATCACAGCATCCCCCATGTAATGGAGAACAAAATGCAGAACTATCTGAAGACCAGCCATGGAACGCTCGCTCGCTCCCTCCCTCCACAGTGGAGAAGTGAGCATAGCACCATCTAGGAACAAGATATGTGCTTTTGTAGGATTACCTGGTGAATATAAAAAGGAAAAGAGCCAGCAAAAAGGTTTAAAAAAAAAAAATGGACACATATACTTCTTTTGTTCATACTTCTCTTTAGGGTCAAGAGAGTACATTAAGGATCTTCTGCGACCAAGAGTCAGATGATAGTGGGCTACTGAGCAGCGCCAAGTTCAGGAAGGATCTAAACAATATTGCCAGGATACACCCACCTGTCTGACAGCTGACTCCATCTTTCACCACACAACTGAGAGATAGAGTCTGCTGCTCCAGTGAGCAAATGAGGAGCCAAGCAGTGTGTAGTTATTGACTTTCACTGCTCTCAGCTGTGGGCAGACCAAAAGCTGACTGATTAGCATGAGTGGCATCATTTATATATGGCCTATAGACAGCAAGTGTTTTTAAATTGAAGTAGGATTCCACTAAACATCCACTTTTTGGAGTCCCAGTATTAATCACTTGCTTACTGGGTCCTTGAACCCCCTTCCTGCCCAGTTCAATTTTCAGCTTTCATCGCTGTCACTCTTTGAATGGTCATACAACACTGTACCCAAACTACATTTTTATCATTTTTTTTCACACAACTAGAGCTATCTTTTTGTGGTATTTAATCACTGCCGGTTTTTGATTAAAAAAAAAAAAAAAAGGAAAAGAGATCGAAAATGTTTGGGAAAGCTTTACACTACGGTGAGGTGCTAGTCACATAATATAAAAAATACTTTCACTCGGCTGCCTGAAAAGGGCACCAGGAGTCGGAGGCAGAGAGACAGAACAGCTTCACCAGCACAAGTATGTCCCCTTAACACAAGGCAAAAGGCTTCTTCCACCTCTGCATGCACATTATGGACCAAGAAATACAGGGAGAAGGGGCCCCTCAATTCCTAGGCTCCATGCCTGGGAGAACCCAAACCCCAGAACCCTCCAGAACATTGCTCTGGTTTAGGGAGGCCCCTACCACATAGGCCTGACAGCAAAACAAAAAAAGGCTTGAAGTGATCCTGTCTGGTGGAAGTAAACACATACTGACAAATCCTGGGCTGGTGCCTTTTTGTATGATCCTGGATCTTGTGTTTCCTGTGCTAGGTAGGAGGAGCCTCTCTTGTAAGTAACAGTGTTTTCAAGATTCACACAAATTTATATTTCAAAGCAATTTTTTTTAGCAGGCTGTGTCATGCCCCTCCAGCCTGTGTCTATGTCAGGGTTTATAAAACTTTTTATCTTGGAGGAACCCTTGGCAAAAAGTATGAGATCTCAGGGAACCCCTGAAATGATTTTAATATCTACAGACCATGGAACATTGGCGTTATCAGCAAGCTGTTGATATAATTATTCTTAGAAATAGAAATAAATACTACAAGAAATCTTTAAAGCAGAGCTCCATCCTAAAGTGGAGCTTCCGCTCATTGGAACCCTCCCCCCCCCTCCGGTGCCACAATTGGCACCTTTCAGGGGGGAGGGGGGGTGCAGGTACCTATACAGTACAGGTATCTGCACCCACCTCCGGCATAGATATGTGCAGAATATACGCCCCTTTCCGCAGGACCCCCGCTGTGTGCTGGGAAACACACGGATCCCAGAGACAGCGGGGACCATCCTTATTGTGCAGCGCGACTCGCGCATGCGCAGTATGGAACCGGGAAATGAAGCCGCAAGGCTCCACTTCCTGATTCCCATACCCAAGATGGCGGCGGCAGCACCTGAGAGACGATCGAGAGATCGGCTTCGGGTGCAGACATCGCGGGCGTGCTGGGCGGGTGAGTGTCCTTATTTTAAAAGTCAGCAGCTGCAGTATTTGTAGCTGCTGGCTTTAAAAAAAAAAAAAACGGTGGAACTCCCGCTTTAAGCAGGACAGGGCACAGTGGGTCCAGGATCAGTATACCAGAATGTTGGGGTCAGGAGGGCACAGCATGGGGGGGGGGGGGGGAGTAATCAGTGCTCATCACACTGCAAGGTCTCTCCCTTCCCTGCTAGTTCCTGGGTGTGGTGCTGGAGACAGGCAAAGAGGTGAGTATTAGATAATAAGCACAATGCTAAAAACATAAAAAGTTTGATTTGCTTATAAAAGCCCAAGACGTTCCTAACGGCACCTCAGATTTAAATACTGTTTTGGT
Organism: Lithobates pipiens; assembly: GCF_037356315.1. Taxonomy (NCBI): domain Eukaryota; kingdom Metazoa; phylum Chordata; class Amphibia; order Anura; family Ranidae; genus Lithobates; species Lithobates pipiens. The sequence continues at coordinate 393,002,293 of NW_027507758.1, forward strand.
TAAAATTATATATTTTTTATTAGAACAAGTAGATTGTAATGAGGGAAAAGTAGATTGGGACCCCAATTTGGTCCCCTGGACGAGTAGTTTTTTAAAAATAATTCACACATCTGAAAAGAGGTACCGTAACTATTTCAAGCAAACATATTCAACTAAAAAACATGGTAATACAGCGGTGTCTAATTACCTCTTAAAAATAGATGCGTAGTGAAAAATAATTTAATTAAAAATTCAATTGATAAACACTTCCTGAGTTCCTGCTGTAACTTAATGCGAGAAGCACATAAACATTTATAAGGAAAAAAAACTACATAATAAATGAGAATGGTGAATACTTAATTCATATATTTGATTAATTTCAGTATACATCCAAATACACTAAATTAAAGTGATGATCCTAATGAGCAAATAAATATGAACTTAAATATTATATAATCAATGTCCAGCAGGATCTTAGAATGTATCAAACAAGTGCTAAAAATAGTAAACAGTCCACAGCATAGGTGAAAAGAGGATTCCTCAGCCCTCAGTAGTGATACCACACACACGACACCCACGAAGATGTGAGAGGGTACAACAGGAAAGGATCCTCCACCAATAAAAATACTACCGCTTACCACCTGGCTAGATCTCATTTAACCCACATCGCTCCCGACACGCACGGCAGTTCACACTGCCATATGCGAACTGCTGGGGAGTGTCATTATATGTTAACGACACCCCCATTTCAGCTTGCGTATCGCACTGCGAACTGACAGTTCGGACATGAATCGGATCACATGCGATCCGATACTGGTCCGAACAGAAAAAAGGGTCCTGTGCATGTTTGGACCGAATGCGGTGCGATATCAGCCATGCTATCTGTATGGCTGACATTGCACCCGCACAGACATCGCATGTAATGTGAACAGCAGTGCGCTGCGAATTACATGCAATGTCTGGCATCGCACTAGTGTGAACCGGCACTAAATGCAGGACGTTTAACCACTTAAAGTCTAAATCTTCATCTGACACTTCTTCCTTAAGTTAAAATCAATATTTTTTTGCTAGAAAATTACTTGGAATCCCATTTTTTTTTTTATACACATAGATTATATATATATATATATATATCTATCTATCTATCTATCTCAGAGACCCTAGGGAATAAAATGGCAATTGCCGCAATATTTTATGTCACACTGTATTTGCCCAAAGAAGTCTTTCAAATGCAATTTTTTGGGAAAAAATACATGTCAAGAAATAAAAAAAATAAACAGTAAAGTTAGCACAATAATTTTTTGTTTTAATGTGAAATATGATACGCCGCGAGAATCGTGATCTATCTTCTAATGCCGACCATACACGGTTCGAATTTCAAAAGAATTTTCTTTCGAAAATCATATCTAAGAATTTTCATATGCATTTCGAACCATTAGTGGGCTGCAGCAACAGCCGATTTTCGTGCGAAATTAAAATTTGAGGAATCGGACATGTTGGAAATTTTTAGAAAATGACCAGTTACACTTACCGGTAACGTCTTTTCTAGGAAATCTTCCAGGACGGCACACCTGAGAGATGACTGGTCCACCTGACAGGAAACACAATCAACAACGAATTTAAAAGTCCCCACCCCTCCCTCAGACCCTCAGTTATGGTAAAGAAAATCCCACACCAGTGTCAGAGGGAACATTCTGTGAAGAATTAATATATCACACCAATAAAACAAGGGTAGGGAGTAGGCCTGCCGTCCTGGAAGATTTCCTAGAAAAGACGTTACCGGTAAGTGTAACTGGTCATTTTCTCCAGTCATCTTCCAGGACGGCACACCTGAGAGGATAAGCAAGAAGTTCAGGCCTACCTTTAGGGCGGGACAACCGCTTGTAGGACCTTCCTGCCAAATGCCAAATCCTGAGGGGACAACAGCTCCACTCTGTAGTGCCTCAGAAATGTTCTATGGCTCGTCCATGTTGCTGCTCTGCAGATCTGGTCAATTGAGGCGCCTGCCCTCTCTGCCCAGGAGGTCGCTAGGGATCTAGCTGAATGCGCCTTAAGGCGGGTTGGTACTGGTTTACCTGCCTGTCTATAAGCGATGGATATGGTCTGTCTAACCCATCTAGCTATCGTAGACTTAGATGCTTGAAGACCCTTTTTCTTCCCTGAAAAAGTGACCAATAAATGACTGGATCTACTAAAGTCTTTCACCCTTTCTAAATAGACTAGGAGACAATGCCTGACATCTAAGAAATGAAATCTTTCCTCTTCCTTATTCTTAGGATTCTGGCAAAAGGACGGGAGAATAATCTCCTGTGTTCTGTGAAATAATGAAGCTACCTTTGGCAAATAAAGAGGATCCTGAGTGAGGATTACCCTATCCTCTAGGATGCGCAAAAACGGCTCTTTAATCGACAGAGCCTGTATATCACTCACCCTCCTGGCCGTAGTGATAGCCAGGAGGAAGGCCAACTTAAATGATAAAAGCTTAACCGAAATTTGAGCCACCGGCTCAAAAGGCCCCCTTGTTAGGGCATCCAATATACCAGGGACAGATCCCATGGAGGGCAACTGACCGACCTAACTGGAACTACCCTTTCCCTGGCCGACAAAAATCTTTTTATTAGCGGCTCCTGTCCTAGCTTCCTATCAAAAAACACGGACAGGGCTGCCACCTGGACCTTTAGGGTGCTAACTGCCAAACCCTGGTCCACCCCCTCCTGAAGAAAGTCTAGGATGGTGGGTATCATCTGGAGAGCCCCCTCCTTAGACTGTAGCCAGTGGGAGAAGACTTTCCAGACCTTTGCATAAATCTTTCTGGTGACGCCTTTCCTACTGAGGAGAAGAGCATCTATCACTTTTTCCGAACAGCCCCTGTCTCGGAGTATTTCCCTTTCAATAGCCATGCTGTCAGAGAGAGACGACCCGGGTCGGGGTGAAAGACTGGACCCTGACTGAGTAGGTCTCGTTGCACCGGTAGACGCAGCGGGGGAGCTATTGCGAGACTCTGAATGGTGGGAAACCAAACTCTCTTGGGCCACCAGGGTGCTATCAGTATCAGGACTGACCTTGAGTAGGTTAATTTTTGTAGGACTCTGGGAAGGAGCACCAATGGGGGAAAGGCATAAGCCAGTCTGAAATCCCACACTTGTACAAGAGCGTCTATCCCTTCTGCTTCTTGATCCTTGTAAAGGGAGAAAAACCTGAGAACCTTCGCATTCTCCCGGGAAGCGAACAAATCTATTTCTGGCTTGCCAAAATGTTTGCACACCAGGAAGAAGATTTCTTTGCTCAATCCCCATTCCCCTTGAAGGATGGGCTGTCTGCTTAGAAAATCTGCTTGCAGATTGAGTGAGCCCTTTATATGAATCGCTGACAGTGAAAGGACCCTCTTTTCTGCCTTCACAAGGATCTGTTGCGCTAACCGTCTTAGTTTGTCCGACCTTGTCCCTCCTTGGTGGTTTAGGTATGCCACCGTGACCAGGTTGTCCGAGAGGACCTGAACCTCCCTGTCCTGCAGTTCCTCTCGGAAATAGTCTAGGGCTCTGCCTACTGCCAGAAGCTCCCTGAAATTGGAAGACTCCCTGGCTTGGCTGTGGTTCCAGGACCCCTGGGTATATCGGTCTCCCAGATGAGCCCCCCAACCCCAGGCGCTGGCGTCCGTGGTTAAGACCAAAGGGTTTACCTGAGACCAGGGGCGACCATTCAACAAATTCTGTGGGTCGAGCCACCACCGCAGAGAACGAGATACCTCCTCTGTGATGGGTACTCTGTTCTCTAATGTTTCTCTTTTTCCTCCCCATGAGGCAAGTAGAAAAGACTGAAGCTCCCGAGAATGGAGTTGTGCCCAGGTTACTGCCGGAATGCAGGCCGTCATGAGGCCCAGCAATCTCATTATATATCTCAGAGAGGCTTCTCCTCTTTCGAGAAGGGTGACAACCGCATTCTGGACCTTCGTTACCTTTTCTGTTGGTAAGAATACCTTCTGTGCCTGCGAGTCTAACAGGTAGCCTAGGTATAGCTTGGACTGAGATGGAGTCAGTGAGGACTTCTCCTGACTGACCATCCAGCCCAAGGTCTCCAGAGTTTCCAACACGATGTCTCTGTCTATTACTGCTTGCCTCTGATCCACACTGTAGATCAGCAAGTCGTCCAGGTAGGGTATTAACCCTATCCCCTGCAGGTGTAGGTATGCCACTACTTCGGCTAACACCTTTGTGAATATCCTTGGACTTGCCGCCAGCCCAAAGGGAAGAGCCCTGAACTGCCAGTGTTGTATCCTCTGCTGTATGCAAACTGCGAAGCGTAGGTACTTCTGGTGTTCGGGAGCAATGGGTACGTGTAGATAAGCGTCTTTTAGGTCCAGGGTGACCATAAAGACTCCTCTCTGCAGATGCTTTCTTACTGAGTAAATACTCTCCATCCTGAACTTCTTGTGAAGCAGGTAACGGTTGAGTCTTCTCAAATTTATTATCAACCGAAATTTTCCTGAGGGTTTTGGAACCACAAATACGTGTGAGTAAAAACCCTGGGTAAGCTGATTGGTTGGTACTGGAGTAATAACCCTTTGCTCTGCTAGCTCCTTTAGATTTTTCAGTAACCCTTCTGCCTTGGTTGGGTCCCTGGGAGGAAAAGTAACCAGAAATTCCTGTGGGGGATGGGTCTGAAATTCCAGTCTGTACCCCACTTCTAAAAGGTTTAGAATGTATGGACTCTGCGTAATCCTTTCCCACTGTGGAAGGAAATCGCTGAGTCTTGCGCCTACCTTTACGGTGGCGTCATTTGCCTTCTTTCTGAGAGGCTCCGGAGCTGGAGAAAAGAATTGCACTTTTTTCTTTTCCTTTCCCCAAGTTCCATTTCCTCCTTGGTTCAGTTTTCCCCTTATGATGGGTCTTTGAATAGGTGCCTCGAAAAAATTTCTTACCCCTTTCTTTCTTGGGCCTTACAGGAAATTTCTTGCCCTTCTCCGTAGATCGGGACAAAACCTGATCTAGGCCTGAACCAAACAGCAAGGAACCCTCAAAGGGGATGCCGCATAGGCGAGACTTGGAAGTAAAATCCCCATCCCAGGTCTTGACCCATAGAGCTCTCCTGGAAGAGTTCAAAAGTGCTGCTGCTTTAGCTGTGGTCCTAACAGTTTCTACAGCTGCATCTGCCACATATGCTACTGCTCGACTGATTACTTCCAGCGAGTCTACAATCTCTTTAGCCTCCCTACTGCGGGAAACATGATCCATTAATTTGCCCAGCCAGGTGTCAGCATTTCTGGCTACACAGGCGGAAGCTAGGGCAGGCGCCATTGCTGCCGCATTCGCCTCCCAGGCTCTTTTGAGTAAAGTTTCCGACTTTCTATCCATCTGATCCTGGATATTTCCGGAATCTTCAAAGGATAAATCGGACCTCTTAGATACTTGCGCTAAGGCTGCATCCAAGCGAGGAGCTTTAAAAAATTTTTCCTCCTCCTCATCTTTAAAGGGACACCTCCTTTTCCAAGCTTTCAGTTTGAGAAGCTTGCGTTCAGGTTCCTTCCATTCTCTAAGGATTATCTCCTTCAGAGACTGGTGGATGGGAAAGGTTCTGGTCTGTAACCTTCCTAAACCTCTATATACTCTATCTTGAGCTGAGACTTGAGCAGAGGGAACCTGAATATCTTCTGAGGCGTAAATGGCTTTTAATAAACCCTCCATGTCCTCACTCGGGAACAAAAATCCCCCAAGCTTAGCCTCCCCCTGGCTATCTTGGTCTGAATCTTCCTCTCCAGAACTACAATCTGGTACTTGGCCTTCCTCCACTTCAGATAATAGGGAGACTTGGCCCTGGGAACTTTCCGCATAAGATGTGGAAAGGTTTTCCTGTAACTGAGGAGTCTCTCTCTCTGACGGTACTTCCTGCAAACCCTTCACAAGGGTGGACTGAAAAGTTTGAAGGGTAGCCAACATTTCTGCTTGTAAGGCCCTACATTCCTTCACGACCTGAGCGGTCTCCCTACCTGCGAGCTTGATGATACATCGATCGCAGAAAGGTTTGGAGTGGTCTTGTGCTAACTTAGCGTTACAGTAACCACAACGCCTGGACTTTGAAGTAACCTTCCCCTTAGACCTAGCAGCTGACCCCTGGGCAGAGCTTTCGGTCCCTGGGAATAGTCAAAAAATAGACAATTTAGCTACACAAGTCCTAAAAGGGAAACAGGAGCTCTACCCCGAGAACCCTGCCCCTAAATAAAGTTGGATCACTCACCCCCAGTGGCGACCTCAACGACTGTCTGCTCAGACGGACCTTCCTCTTCCATGGCGATTTGCTGCCCTGCAGGATCGCTGGATCAGGTCTCGAGCATCCCCTTGTTGTCTTTTCCAAGTGCCAGGAAAGCGTCTTGCAGGACGAGGAGACTGGGTGTATTACAGCACACCCGTTCTGTTTGAAAAAACGCGCCGATCGGCGCCATTTTTAAGGAGGTCCGTCGCCCGGAAATGACGCACGGCCTCTTCCGGTCCTGCGCACTGAGGCTGGAACGCACATCGGTGCGTCCAGCCATCTCAACTTCCGGAACTCGATACCCGGAAGTGACGCCCTTGGACTTCCGGACATGCGCTGTGACGTTGGAACGCACGCCATCTGCGTCCGCATAAGGAAAGGCATCACCTCACCACTCCACCAACGAATGTGCAGGTAGGCCAATACAACAGGGGAATAGCCTACTGGGACAACTCCCCTGTCCCACGAGGCTCATACAAGGCTCCCTAAGGAGACCTTGAGTGAGGAATACCCCCCCAAGATTTCTCCTGGGGGTATACAAGGGAGCACCACAGACCCTGTCTGTTTAAGTCCCTAAAAAGAAAAAAGAACCTCACGAGAAAAAACACGGGGTCCCAGACCCCAAGGAAAAAACTTTTAGAAAGAAACTTGGTTTCGCTGTCATCCTGTGGGAAACACAATCAAGAACTGAGGGTCTGAGGGAGGGGTGGGGACTTTTAAATTCGTTGTTGATTGTGTTTCCTGTCAGGTGGACCAGTCATCTCTCAGGTGTGCCGTCCTGGAAGATGACTGGAGAAAAACTAACGATTTTCTAATCAATGATGGGAGAATCGTGCGAGAAACGTAATAAGAAAAGAAAATGTACGGAGATAAAAGATTTTTGATTTTGAAAAGAAAATTCGTTCGAAATTCGACCGTGTATGGCCTGCATAAGTAAAAAAATTGTGATTCTCATTTTAGCCAGAATCGTGCAGCTCCAACGCACTTAGAATGACAATTGCGCGGTCATACAACACTGTACCCAAATGCAATTTTTTGCATTTTTCCCTACAAATAGAGCTTCTTTTGGTGGTATTTAATCACAGCTGAGTTTTTTTTTTTTGTTTAGCAAAAAATAAAAAGTGAAATTTTGAAAAAAAAAAAGAAATCATGTTTAATAGTTTGTTATAAAATTTTGCGAACGGGTAATTTTTCTACTTCATTGATATGTGCTGATAAGGCGGCACTGATAGGCTACACTGATGGGCACCAATAGGCACAGATGGGGACAGATAGGTACCACTGATAGACGGCACTGACAGGTGGCGCTGGTGGGCACCGACAGGCGGCACTTGTAGAGGGCACATAACAGTGATCGGGACTAATGTCCCTCTCACTGCAGCCGGTGATCTATTTTTTTGTTTTTTTTTAGTCCTTAGTCTGAACACATGAGGAGAAAAGTCCAGAGAAACTTTTCACCTTAATCCATATACAAATCCTTCTTCATTGAGACGGTAGGTACTCTAGTACTCCTCAGCTCCCACCACTTACACATCGTCAAGGTGGTGGAGACTCTGGTAAATACAAACCAGAAAGTGTCTCTCATGTGGTTTTTACAATAGAAGAAATTGAAACTGTAGAATATGAAGACCCTGTGACAAACTACTTAAGGTGTAATGAGTACATACCAGTTGCGCTATGGATGGCTGTGGTGAAAGGTTGGAAAGTTTGGCAACATCTTGTTACCTTGAACATTTGGAAACATCTTGCTGGCTTACTAAGTGGAGCATTGGGAAACATCTTGCTACCTTGACACAGAGACCCTGGCGGGGGGATAAGCCACAGGCATGTTGGATTTCCAACAAGAGATCTAGCCAGGTGGTAAGCGGTAGTATTTTTATTTTGGGGGATCCTTTCCTGTTGTACCCTGTCACATCTTCGTGGGTGTCGTGTGTGGTGTCACTACTGAGGAATCATCTTTTCACCTATGCTGTGAACTTTTTACTATTTTTAGCACTTGTTTGATACATTCTAAGATCCTGCTCGACATTGATTATATAATATATAATATTTACTTAAGTTCATATTTATTTGCTCATTAGGATCATCGCTTTAAGTATATTTTGGTTGATTTCAGTACACATCCAATTTATGAATGAAGTATTCACCATTCATACACATATTCAACTGTAGGCCATAACAGAATGGCACAAGTAAACGATAGGATTCTTGTTCCAAAGTCTGCATAGCCTTACTTAACCACTTGCCATCTTTTTAATAGTTGTTCAATTTTTGCAGGTGGTATAGATGTCCATTTATCTTGGCAAAATGCCTCCAGGTCATGCAAAGTTTTTGATCAATATTTAACGCCTTTAACGATGTATATTTACCATAAGGCGGTCAGCAAGTGGTTGCAAGTCCAAGTTTCATTTTAATGCATTTCGTACATTAAGGTGAAAAACCTTCTGAGCAGCAGTACCACCCCTCCCTTTTCTTACTCGAGCCAGATCCAATCCAAATGCTGTGCCACAGGGCAGAGTCCCGCTTTCTGTGTCAATAGATGCAGCAATGAGACTCTATGGTGAGCACATATGGGTGCCCCATGGAAAGTGGTTTTCCTGATCCCAGGGGCCCTGGGCTCAGCTGTCCTCATCCTAGGGGCCCCACTCAGATGTCCTCGTCCCTGAGGTTCCCTAAACAGCAACTGTGATAAGGGGCTCAGAACAGTAAGGGCTTGTTTACAGTTGCAGTTTGGGGGCAGTAAAACCTCATATTGAGCCGTTTTTACTCACCCCCAACAACACCCCCTTTAACTGCAGTGACCAGGGGTGTACACATGTTGCAGCCACAGCAGGAATTATAAACCGTCACGCTTGGTAGGTAAACATCCTCAGCTGCTTCAGCTGCAGCTAAAGTGCGTAGGGACCAACGTATGTGGGCACAGTGCAATAAGCAGGTGATGTTTTGTGTGGACAGGGACACAGGAAAGCCCCATGGATTGTCAGTCCGCCTATCTTCATTTCCCGGGTATCTCTCCCACATAGGGACTTTGCACTATAACCGCTTCATTAACACTTACAACCGTTCCTAGCAATATACGCTTATACTTGCCTCTCCGGACAGACAACGGTTCCCGCTCCTGCCATGTGACCAGGCAGGCTGACAGCTGGGAAAGGTAGTCCTCCTATCCTTAGTGCGCGCAATGATGACGTCAGATGCCTCCAGCCTATGTATGGGGGGCTTTGACTAATTCTCTACTAACCTCTCCTCTACTGTGTATATGGGACGCCGACTACCGGCATTGTTTGGCGCAAAGAATAAGCAAAGGCACGTCGCTGCTTTAGTTGCTTTTTGGCGTTTTGTAAAAGTAAAATTAAATTAAAGCGAGAGTATGTCGCCGCTTTTTTTTTTACCACCAAGGTAATGGCGATGTATTTTTGCCTAGGCGCCCTATCAGGTGGCTCTATTAGGAACGGCGGTCGCCTATTGGATGTGTCCTGGCGTATCATGTCATGTGAAGATCACGTGTCTATCGATGTGCTCTGTAATCAGCCATTTCATCTTGTGTTTGCCTTGACTCATAGGAACTAAATCCATTTGTTTGTTATTGCGATTGCTTTGGGCTGGCTGTCTTCTCCATTTTCCCGCGTTCAATCTGACGGCGCGAGAGTGCAGAAGAGAAGAGAATAAGGTGTGTGATGTTGTCCTGGTTACTGCGCTCAGTTAGGGAGCTTCTCTGATGATACATCGCCTCATGCCTCAGCACAAGGCTGCCTTGTTCATCTAAAGCTCACTATATGCATTATAATCTGACTGAACAATCTACCTATAGGCATATAACACAACATGCTCTCTGACTGGATAGAAAATGAATTGTACAATCAGGTTGTCATGTGTATGGTGGCCATGTGCACTTTCATATTGTTATCTCTTTGATGTTTGGTTGGTTTACACCAGAATGTGGTGCAGGAAAGGGTGTTCTGTGTGCTGATCTCAAAGCTCTCTGCCTTTGCGGAGAGTGTTAACTTATTCTTGCCAACGCGCCAGCTGTAGACTGTAAATGCATTGAGTTGAGGCCACACAATCACGTGGGTCTGTAGTACCATGCCATTTGCTGCAACTTGTTCTTTTAAAGTAGGGCATCTGTTACTGTTTGTGTGGTCTGGTGCAATTTGCAGCCCTTTCAAATGAATGGCGTGCAGAATCGCACTGTACAGGAACGTGGAGCGCTTTCCTGCGCTATTCAGATGGGAAGCGGTCCTCCATCAAAACAATGGAGTCTGCAAACGTTTCAATACCGTAACTTCCATTCTGCTGGAGATAGACTCAATTGAGATACGAGCGATCGGGAGGAAAGTTATCGATTGTTTTGCATGGAGATGCTTTGTTCACGAATACCATTTTATATTTCAATGATGAGGTTTCAGTGGTTATAAAAAAAGAATTGCCACCCCCCCTTTAAAATAATCACATTTTATTGCGTTGCTGTCTGAGATGAAGACGGGCATCGTTTTTTGTTTTACTCAACTTTATAACATCCAAGTGAAATGTATAACGCCAACACGTCAGAAAAAAAAATTCAATTCAAAAACAAAATCACTGATTTGGAAAAAGGATCACACCACATTTATCAGTATTTTGTTGAACCACCTTTTCCAATATTTGCCCACTCTTTTTTGCAGAACTGCTCACGTTCCGTTAAATGTGATGGTGACCATTTGTGAACTGCAGTGTTCAAGTCATTCCACAGATTTTCAATGGGGTTTAAGTCTGGGCTCTGACTAGGCCACCTAAGGACATCCACCTTTTTTCTTCTGCAACCACTGTGACTGGCATCACTGCTGGGTACAGTTGAGACTGCACTGATGATCAGTGCCCTGGTTATATTTACAGGTCTCCCCTGTGAGGAGATGCCGCTGATCAGCTCTCTTTTCCTCACACTCTGTCAGTGTGAGGCGAGGAGAGCTAGTTACTGGCACTTCCTTGTTTACCTGTGAGCAGCTGTGATTGGACACAGCTGATCACATGGGTAAAGAGCAGCATGATTGTCTCTTTACCAAGATCAGGGTCAAGCCATGTACCAGGGACACAGCTGGGCGCGGTAAGAGGGGGGCGAGGTCATCCCAGAATGAGAGAGAATCCTGCCCATCATATGTCTATACAGTGAGCAGAGGTAGGTAAAACAATGTTAATGTTCATGGTTATTTAAAGTGTTACTAAACCCACAACCGTAAAATATGTCTGTTTGCAGTAAATCATTCTTGTTATACTCACTGTGGAGCCTAATAGGTTAATCCTGTGCATTGCCTAAAAAGGCTGTTTGATCCTGTCTTCTCGGATCCTCCCCTTCTTCCACTGTCCCCAGTCCATCCACTGATTAGTACAGAGCCTTGGGGGCACATGCTCAGTTTGGTGTGTATTGCTAGAGATTTTATTTTTTTCCTTGGGAGGGTGCATGTGATCAGCACAGGGCCAATCAGCACCTCAGAGAGGATCAGGGGTTCTGTAACCTCATAGGAAAGTCAGAGGAGAATGAAAACTCCTACAAGCTTTAACCAGATACTGACAGAAGTTATAAGACTTCTTTATACTGCTGAAAAGAAAAGGTATTTAGCAGTTTTATTATGTTATTTCCATCCATGTTCTGTGTACCGTGGGTTTACTAACACGTTTTAACTACTTCCATACCAGGTCTATTCCGACACTCCTCCTCCCTTTTTTTTTTTCTAGAACCCCCAAACATGTGAAATATGATGTTACGCCGAGTAAATAGATACCCAATATGTTACGCTTTAAATTTTTGCACACTTGTGGAATGGCGCCAAATTTGGTACTTAAAAATCTCCACAGGCGACACTTTAATTTTTTTTTTTTTTTTTACAGGTTACCAGTTTAGAGTTAGAGGAGGTCTACTACTAGAATTGTTGCTCTTGCTCTAATGCACGTGGTGATACCTCACATGTGTGGTTTGAATGGTATTTACATATGCGGGTATGAATTACGTGTGCATTCGCTTCTGTGTGCGAGCACACAGGGAAGGATGGGGGTGCTTTTTATATTTTTATTTTTACTAATTTATTTAACTTTTTATTATTTTTACACTTTCTCTTTTAATTTAATTTTTTTTTATCACTTTTATTTCTATTACAAGGAATGTAAACACCCCTTCTAATAGGAATGATGCGTGACAAGTCCTCTTTATGGGGAGATGTGGGGTCTATAATACCCCACATCTCGTCTTCAGGCTGGAAAGCATCAGATCAAAAAAAAAAAAATGAACGATTTGATGCTTTTCAGCTGCATCTCAGCTTTGTTTACATCTGCGGTCTCCAATGGTCATAGAGATGACTGGTGACCATATGGTCACCGGAAGTCTCTATGATCTTCATCCGGTGGTGGCGGATTCTTTTTCTCGGTCTGCAGGCATCATTCAGATATCACCACCGAAAGTCAAAGGCGTCATATATGACGTCCTTTGGGCTGGAGGTGGTTAAGCGTGTTTAACCACTTCCCGACCGCCTTCCATACATATACTGCGGCAAGGTGGCCACAGGAGGAGCCAATCAGTGGGCCCGGCGAACGCGATGTCCACCAGCCACCCACAATCGTTTCCCGCAGAGACAGAATGGCGGTCTGCCGATGTAAACAAGCAGACCTCTGTGCTGTCTGGCATTGACAATCTTGCTAAAAATTGCTGATCACCGCCATTACAAGTAAAAAATAAAAATGCCATAAAAATATCCACTATTTTGTAGACGCAATGACTTTTGCGCAAACAATCAATATACGCTTATTGGGTTTTTTTTTTTTTTTTTTTTTACCAAAAATATGTAACTGAATACATATTGGCCTAAACTGATGAAGAATTTTTTTTTTTTTTTTGTTTAAAAAAAAAAAAAAAAAAAAATTGGCTATGTATTATAGTAGAAAGTAAAAAATATTATTATTTTTAAAATTGTCTGTCATTTTTTATTTTTTGTGCTATAAACAAAAAAAAAATTGTATTTGCGTACATGCGTCACATGACTGCGCAATTGTCAGTTAAAGTAATGCTGTGCCATATTGCATTGCCACTGGTCATTATGGGGGTAAAACCTTCTGGAGCTGAAGTGGTTTAGAAAATTTGCAGTAAATGCTGGTTGAATTATTTAACTGAATTTGCCTTTCTTTTTAATGGCAGGTTGTGTATTCCATCTTCCCTCTCTTTTTGGCAATGCAGTTCTCTAAGAATCGGACTTTGAAGATAAATCCCAGATTAACTGGAGAAAGGAAGAGTGAGCATTACCCATTCAGTCTACAGTTTTATCAGGTTCCACCTACTGAAAATATTTCCCTTTCAGAGTTTGAAACCTTTGCTGTTGAAAGACTTAAACGTGAGTAGTGTTTTTTTTTTTCCAGAATACGTTTTAATTAATATTTTAGTGTAGTACATTTAGCACCACAATAGAACTGCAGTATTTGATGTTAACACTATTGAGGTTCATGGTTGGCTTACATGTATCGCATAATTTATTATATAATCAGAGAGGGCTCACATTGATAAACTAACAGTTTTTTGATTCTGACATAATTATCAGGTTAATGTGCGTTAGCTGTTGAACTGGCTCTAAATTATGTTAGAAAGCCTCTGCTTATGGAGTTGTAGCACTAACCCCTGAAGGAGCTGCTGGTTTTATTGGGCTTACCGTTACCCTCTTGTCTGCTTCTCCGTCTAGGGATTTCCGTAGTAGATGGCCCAAAGAAATGTGGAAACTTACACTGAATATTCTTTTGGGTTATTTATTTAAAAACAGAGTCTCTCAATGGAGGGTAGAGGGTTAGGAGTAAGTTCAGGTACTTTAGAATGCAAAAATGGAAAGTCTCCTATAGGAAAATCCAGAGAATAGCAACCGTTTCACAACTGGATTTTACAACCCCTGAATAACCTCCTCTCACTAGGCCTAGCAGCCGGTAGGGTGCTCGGTAAAGTCTCTGCCACAGACTTGTGATGTACACCTAAACGCAGGATATTTGACAAAGTCTCTGCCACAGACTTGAGCGTTACTGAGGGACTTAGACAAATTTAAAGAGCTATCATACAGTACCAGTATCTCTCAGCCGATCCGGCGATACCATATGAGTGTAGATCCAGGTTGTGTCCTTCGAATAAGTCTCCAGGCTCCTTCAGAGAAGCCAGCCTTGCGCACGGCCTTCTCCTGAAGAGTCCTCCCCTGGGGTTCTTCAGTTGCTGGGCCTCTCCCTTCAGATGAGACGACACCGAACCACCTTTGGATCAATAGGCCCTGAAATCCATTCAGGCCTATCCCTGCAGTTGCGTTGCCTCGGGCTAGCAGCTCAGAGACTCAAAATGCATGGTTCTGCACCCCAGGCCAGCAGGGCCATGGGGCTGTGTCAGGAGGAACAGAACAGGCAGAAAATAATCTCCAGAACCCCGAAGCATTTTTTTTTCTGGCATACCCATTCTACAGAAGTCAGATATTTGGGCGGCTTCTGTCGGACAGGCTGCTGTACACATGGACCAAATGTAGACCTATATTTTGCCCATGTCTACCAGGCTTAAATTTGAGGCTTTTATTTTTGTTGCCATCGGGGGACATTGTATTGATTTTAAAAGGTTTCAGAGCTCAATGTTAGAGATTCTTAACCTTGTGTATAATTGTAGGAATACTTTCCCCAATCATGTTTCAGGACAGCAACATGAGATTATTGTAAATGCTTTACCTTCTACAGGAAACAAGCAGGAAGATTAAAAACCTCCCCCACCTCTCTTGTGACTAATGTGAGTTTAGTTTGTGTTTCTTTCTGTCCAATAGAGCACAAAAACTTTTTTTTTTTTGTTTTTTTCACCATCTGTGTCCCATTTAGAAGATTTTCCTTCACTTCCTGTCCCATAGCCGAACAGAAAGTTATATGAAATCCTTGTAAATTAAGGGAATTCATTGGAGACCTCAGGTAACCAGAACTAGTGTCCACATTGGAAGATTTCCCCTATATTACTTTTTTGGAGACTTCCCAAAATGTGGGATTTTCTTTACGTTCACTTTCACTGATAGTTGGTAAACAAGAGAAATATAGAGGGTGAATCTCCCTAATGGGGTCAATAGAAACCAAATGGGTATTCTAATCCCTCTCCACTCTATCCAAAACTAAAAAAAAAGTTTTGCTTTTAGTTATAAAAATTGTGACACTAATGGAACTTGACCTTGTTCCTTGGGCAAACTCCTGGGGAACCCAGCCTTGGCCTCTTGCTTTTGCTGACCTTACATCTGCCAAAATCACTTCCAGGAAAAAGCCGGCAGTCGGCTTGCAAAGAAACAACGCTGCCAGCGGCTATGTGTACAACCACTGCTGCCACCAATGTTTCAAAGAAGTCATTTTGTGAGCATTCAAAAGTAGGTAAATCAATTTCATTGCTTGGATGTATGTGTTTTTTTTTTTTTTTGGACTTGACGAAAAACATCAGATAGTCATCTTCTGGTGCTTTTTAGTGGCTCCTTTAACAGTCTTTGGGCACCAAAATGTTCAGTGGCTAGATGGATAAGCAATGCCATTAGCTTTGTTTATAAAGAAAAGTAAAGTCATCGCCCATTACAGCACCCTCCATCCATTCCTTTGCAACACCATGTGCAGAAAGCACAGGAGCATTAGTGGAACAAGTTAGGGCTGCTAACATGGTCTAATTAATGAATGAAAGTGTTGACTTGCCCTGATGTATGATTTTTAATTATCCTCACATGTTGCTGTCATGGGAGATGATTGCAGAAAATCTTTGTTAGTCTTACTGGCAAACTGTATTTCTAAAAATCTTGCAGGGCCGTGTTCTTACTGGTGGAGGTACTCTTTAAATTCAAATTGAGGGATGAGTGAGGTGGGAGTTCCTGCCTGTGGTTCCTGTAGAGCAGGGGTCTCAAACTGGTGGCCCTCCAGCTGTTGCTAAACTACAAGTCCCATGAGGCATTGCAAGGCTGACAGTTACAAGCACGACTCCCACAGGCAGAGGCATGATGGGACTTGTAGTTTTGCAACAGCTGGAGGGCCGCCAGTTTGAGACCCCTGCTGTAGAGGATGGGACCAATCATCTCTCATGTGGCTATCCTGGAAAATGATTGCATACATACAAAATATTCCTATAATATTGAAATCATGTCAATAACCGTGCAGAAAGCTTTATGCTGTATACTGTAGGCAACTTGGCTGTGGACAGAGCCACTTCATGGATTACACAGGTATGCGATTATACTTGGTGTTAATTCAGAGACGTTCTTCACGCTGTAATGAGAAAAGTGTTTAACTTGGTTTACCGGCAGGGGAAGAAAGTTCAATCACCCATAACAGAAAAGTATGTCGCCACCTCATAAAGGTTAAGGATTAAATTTTTCAATTTTTTTTATCCCAAATGTTTTCTAATATAAAATAGGGTCACTTTAAAAACAGAATTTATGAGCTTACAAATAAAAATTAAGTACTACTTGAATGGTATCAAATTATTAATAATAATAACAATAATAATAATTTTTTATTTTATTTCTAGTTCTGAAATCCATAGAAAATCTCGGTGTTAGTTATGTGAAAGTTTCGGCAGATTACACCACCAAGCTGGAAAATGAACTTAGAAAACTTAAGTTTCCATACCGAGTGAGTATAGATGTGTGAAACATCTCAATTAACGATGTTTATTATAAATTTTAATTTTACACTAATTCCAAAAGGTGTTGTTTTTTTTTTTTGGGTTTTTTTTTTCCATGCAGGTGCATATGTGATTTTAGGCTCAGTTCACACTGGTGCAATACTGGAAACCCTGCGATTCCTGTGCAGGTTTCCACATTGCACCTGAATTGCACCAGAATTGCACACCGTTTCACATTGACAGCTGCGAACCGCTGCGGGTATCTATATAAAGTTAAAATGGTACAGGAATCGGATTGCATGGGTGTGAACTATATGGCTGAATTTGCATCAAACAGACATAGCATGTGATCTGCACAGCAATGCGGTACGAATCGCATGTCTGTGCTCGCACCAGTGTGAACCCAGCCTTAAACTTCTTGCTTGTTTATACCTTTTCCGTGTGTATATCCTAAATTGTAAAAAGGATTTCCCAAGGCGTCTTTCAGGACAGCACCTGAGAGATAGTGACTCCTCCCTCCTCGTTAGGAAACACCTTCTTCCTCCAAACTTTAAAGGGAGACACCTCCCTACCACACCTCAGTTCTTGTGTTTCCTCCGGCCCGGGAGGGAGTCAAGGTCTCTTGGGTGTTCCTGAGGGACAAGGCTTCCTTCCCGTTTTTCCTCCTTTAGGGACCTGCTGTCCTCCCGACCTACCCAGGCCTCGGCAGCGGTAGCAAGCGGGCTCCTCTTCCCCTCTTAGTGCTCGGAGAAAGCCGAAGATTCAGTGGCCCGCACGTTCGTAGGAGCGGCGGCGCGTGTGCCATGTTCTTTCGGCGGTCATGCCGGAAACGACAAAGCGGGTCACTGGGTCGGCGAAAACGTTAGTTTCCGGCGTGGACGCAGGGGGGAGGACAGGAGCTGGTGCCTATTTCCGCTTCCGGTCCGGTGCAGATGCATTATGGGAGTCTGGAGGCGGCGTGTGAAGCCACAAGTGGAATTCTGCACACCTGCTATGGAAGAATCAGCGTCTGCAGCAGTGGGGATAGGCACAGGCACCAGCAAAGTCCAGGTAGGAGGCAGCGGTTAAAGTCTGCCTTTTTCTCCTATTTCCTGGCTTTTGGTCTCTCTCTCTTTTTTTTTTTTTCTTTCCCCCCTGGTGGCAAGGGGCCTGTCTGGGCACTAGAGGCTGACTGGTTTCTTCTTAGTGCACCTGTGTGGTGATCCTTATCAAAGCTGAGACTGGGTCTCACTAAGGGTCCCCTGGTTTTTTTCCCTTTTTTTTCTTTTTCTTCATAGGCTAAAAGCTCTGACCCAAAAAAGAGATGTCCTTCTTGCAGGGCCAAATTGGGAGAAAATTGGAAGAAAACCTTATGCAGTGCCTGCATTACTTCTTTAGTTACAGAGGAATCAGCCTCTGTATGTGAGGGTCTGGTTGCTTCTGTAAAGAAGGAGCTATACGCCACGATTCAGAATTTTTGTGACTCACTAGTAAACCCGGCTGTTAGTCAGCCTTCCACTTCAGAGTCTTCCCAGGGGTCGTTCTCTATCCCAGTGTTGGAATCTCTGCCTGAAGACCCTTCAGATAGGGAAAAGCAGTCCACTGCTCTTTCCGTTAAAGATTCGGAAGAGGAGTTGGAGGAGACTGAGGTGGTCCCCTCTAAATTCATTTATGAGCAATTTAAAGCCAGCAATGGCCACAACATGTGTAGCCAGGAATTTGGAATACTGGCTCAACCACCTAAAGTCACATATAGCTGCAGATTCCCCCAAACAGGAAATCTTAGATTCTTTTCCTACCCTGACTGTGGCAGTTGCTTATATTGCAGACGCCTCAGCTGAGGCAATTAAAATGTCAGCCAGGTCAGCAGCTTTAACTAATGCTGCAAGAAGAGCCTTATGGCTTAAAACCTGGCCCGGTGATTCGGCATCAAAGAACAAGCTGTGTGGGATACCCTTTTCGTGTGACCTTCTCTTCGGCCCTGACCTCGATAATATTCTCGACAGGACAGCTGATAAAAAAAAAAGATCCTTCCCGGTCAAAAAGAAAAAACAGGTGCCAAAACGTCTTTTTCGACCTCAAAAAAAACTCAGGATGAAGACGGCAAGTTGCAGGGGAGAAGGAAAAATTGGTCCGCCCCGAAGCTGAAAGTTAGAGGCGGAATTCTCTTTCGTCCTCCTACACAGGCCGAAAAATCTCAATGACTCGTCTCTGCGGGTGGGAGGAACACTACAAGAATTTCTTCCGCAGTGGTCAGGGATAACTTCAAGTCAGTTTATTCAGTTTATTCTGACCACTCTCTCGCAGGGTTACACACTCGAGTTTGCCAAGAACCCCCCAAGAAGGTTCTTGATTACAAACGCCCCACGGGACTCGTTAAGGGTCCTGGCCATGAAGTCCTCTCTCGAGGAACTGATGCAGCAGGGTGTAGTAGTCCAAGTACCACTACAAGAACAGCAGGAGGGGTTTTATTCGCATGTCTTCCTAGTAAAAAAGCCGACAGGAAAATTTCGGTTGATTCTCAACCTAAAGCCTTTAAACGAGTCCATCAGGTACAGAAGGTTCAAGATGGACTCGATTTTCTCAGTCAGGAATCTTCTGACGCCAGGTTGTTTTATAGCGTCAGTGGATTTAAAGGATGCATACCCGATCTCGCCCCAGTCTCAGAGGTTCCTCAGGCTGGCGGGGAGGTTGGGGGGTGTGGTTCATCATCTCCAGTTCAGAGCCTTACCCTTTGGTCTGTCATCATCTCCCCAAATTTTTACCAAAGTGATGGCAGAAGCTTTAGCTCCGCTGCGTCTTCAGGGAATCGCAGTTATTCCTTATTTAGATGATCTGCTGTTTTTCGCCCCATCCAGCGAAGAATTGCAGATCAATCTAGGCAAAGCTCGCAGCCATTTGGAGGCTCTGGGGTGGATTTTGAACCTCCAAAAGTCTTCCCTAAACCCATCCCAGGAGATTCGGTTTTTAGGGTATCTAATCAATTCGGTGGATCAAAAGATCTTCCTTCCCTTAGACAAAAAGGACAGGATTTACGGTGCAGTGTCTTTACTGCAGACCAGTCAAAATCTGACGGTGAGACAGGTTATGTCAGCTTTGGGGGTTCTTACCTCAACAATGCCGGCATTCCAGTGGGCAAGGCTGCATTTCAGATGTCTGCAGGCTTTTCTTCTAAGATCTTGGGATCACACAGTGGCATCCCTAGAGGCAGAGGTAAGAGTGCCAACCCAGGTGAAAAGGTCTCTATGGTGGTGGAAGAGACAGGATGTCCTATCAGAGGGGTTGGTCTGGGTTTTTCCAGTCGAGAAAAGACTAACAACTGACGCCAGTTCCTGGGGGTGGGGAGCCCACCTAGGAACGTGTTTCACTCAGGGATCCTGGGCCAAAGAGGAGGCTCTAAGGTCCTCAAACTGGAGGGAGCTCAAGGCGATTGCCTTAGCTCTGGAGTCATTTGTTCAGGATCTTCAGTCCCAGCATGTTCAGGTCCTAACAGACAATGCCACGGCGGTGGCTTATTTAAACAGGCAGGGGGGTACAAGAAGAAGCAGGTCGCTCCAAGTACTGGCCATGGAGATCCTTCGGTGGGCGGAAAGGCATTTGTTGTCACTATCAGCAGTCCACCTAAAAGGGGATCTAAACAGGTTTGCGGACTTCCTAAGCAGAAACCCTATTCGGGAATGGTCTCTAAACCCAGAGGTCTTCTCAATGATTGCCGGGAAATGGGGGCTACCAGAGGTGGACCTGTTCGCCTCAAAGGAGAACGCCCGGGTCCCCCAGTTCTTTCCCCTGGACAGTCGCGATGGGTCGCTGGGCACAGATGCGCTAGCATATCCATGGGAATTCCGTCTTTGCCACGCTTTCCCCCCATTTCAGTTAATTACGTTAATTTTAAGAAGAATTCAGAAGGAAAAGGTGCCAGTTATACTAATCACGCCCTTTTGGCCAAAGAGGGCCTGTTTTTCGACCATTCTAGGATTGACAATCAAGCCTTGTTGGCATCTGCCCCTCAGGCACGATCTGTTGTTTTCAGGGCCCAGTAAATCATCCAGGAGTGGCCAGCTTGGCTCTCACAGCCTGGTTTCTGAAAAGCAGCTCCTTAGGAGCAAGGGTTTTTCCAGCCGTTTGATCTCAACCCTTTTGGCAAGTAGGAAAAGGGTTACAAGGGTCATTTACGCTAAGGTTTGGAAGCTTTATAATACGTGGTGTTTTTCATCCGCCCAGGTTCCAGGGAGCCTTGTCTCCATCTTGGAGTTTTTACAAGATGGAGCAGACAAGGGACTAGCAGTTAGTACCCTGAAGGTGCAGGTAGCGGCACTAACAGTGTTCTTAGAAAGATCTGTAGCCTCAGATCCGCTGGTTATCAGATTCTTTAGAGCTCTCTAGAGGTCTAGACCAGAGCCTCTTAAGGTTTTTCCTAGATGGGATTTTTCGGTAGTCCTGCAGTCTCTAACAAGGGGTTCCTTTGAGCCCCTGGAGGAGGCGCCCCTTAGGTTTCTCACATTAAAGACCGTTTTTCTGATTGCCATTGTGTCTGCATGCAGAATCAGTGAGCTAAATGCTCTGTCAATTAAAGAACCGTATCTGTCCATTTTTCCTGACAGTTATTCTTAGAACAGATGCAAAATTCTTACCGAAGGTAGCTTCAGTACAGAACCGTATTCAAGACATAGTACTTCCAACCTTTTGCGTTAACCCAAAAGGAGAGAAGGAGACCCTTTTCCACATGTTGGACGTCAGGAGGACTCTGTGTTACTTGGAAAGGACAGAGCCTTTCAGACATTCAGATTCACTGTTTGTACTTTTTTCAGGAAATAAAAAGGGTTTCCAGGCTTCTAAAGTTACTTTAGCTAGATGGCTGAAATGATCTATCTCAGAGGCATATTCCCAAACAGGGTTATCACCTCCGGCAGGAATTTGTGCGCACTCAACCAGGGCTCTGGCGTCTACATGGGCAGAGAGAGCTGGTGCCACCCCTGAGCAGATCTGCAAGGTGGCGACATGGTCGAGTTTTTTCATTTTTCAATTGTGAAACATTATAGGCTGGACCTCACATCTGCCAGCGATCAAGCGTTTGGCAGAAAGGTCCTGCAAGCTGTTGTCCCGCCCTAAGGGGTAAGTCTCTGTTATCCTCTCAGGTGCTGTCCTGAAAGACACCTTGGGAAAGGCCAAGTTAGACCTACCGGTAACTTGTTTTCCAGAAGTCTTTCAGGACAGCAACATCCCGCCCTATTGTATTTTATTATGCTACGCTGTGACTAACGTATATGTTTGTGTTCCAGCCGGGCCGGAGGCTCTCTTCTACAACTGAGGTGTGGTAGGGAGGTGCCTCCCTTTAAAGTTTGGAGGAAGAAGGTGTTTCCTAACGAGGAGGGAGGAGTCACTATCTCTCAGGTGCTGTCCTGAAAGACTTCTGGAAAACAAGTTACCGGGAAGTCTAACTTGGTCTTTCAATCAGTGCAAAACAAACCCTAAATCACATAAGCAGCTGGACACTCAAGGTCAATATATAAATTCCTAGGTAAAATTCTTAAATGGTCTGTGCAGCGCTAAAAACGACTAAAATATAATAAAATTCATAGAAGTCCAATGGGAACCATACAAACGAGTCCAAGTTCATGAGTAACGAGGTGGAGCTGTTTGCTTGGAATGAGAGAGACCTCAGCACGCTGGAAGGAAAGCTCCATTGCTGGATTGTGGCCTGCTGGGCTGGTGATGTGGAGTGGCAGGATTTAATTTTATTGGATCCCCATAGAGGCAACGATCGTCTAATATACCTGTTTGAGAAGTCTTGTTTGACCGGTGTTAAATCAGAGGTCCACAGTTTGAGTTGAGCGGCCCTCATTGTCTAAGGTGGAGGCACTGATACAGATGCACACAGAATTTATTTCTGAGCACCCTAGTCACTACTGTGGAGAAATCATCTTTCTGTCTAGTGATGCGCTGTGTTTTTTCTTTTATCTCTAAAGCCCCATACACACTATCAGATTTTCTGCTTATTTTTTTTTCCTTCAGATTTACCAAAACCATGTAGTGCAAGGGCCTGCCTGATTGCATACAAATTGAAATTCCTAAGGTTTGACCTCATTATTATATGGTTTTGATAAATCCGAAGGAAAACATCAGCAGAAAATCTGATAGTGTGTTTATAAGGCTTTAGATTGACTACAGATTTTATATATGAACTTGGACTCCTTTGTATGGTTCCCATTAGACCTATATGAATTTATAATATATTTTAGTAGTTTTTAGCTCTGAACTGACCATTTAACATGTGTATATCATACTTGGTTTGAAAGTACTTTTATTTTCTATTAAAGTTTTTCAGCTCTATGGATATTGTGCTTTTCTCTTTCAACAAACTTTTGCTTGTGTAAATGCAGTATGCTTAGGATTTTCCTATGCCGCATACACACGATTGGATTTTCCGTTGGGAAATGTTGGATGTGAGCTTGTTGGCGGTAAGTCCGACCGTGTGTATGCTCCATTGAACATTTGTTGTCAGACTTTTCGCCAACAGATGTTGGCTAGCATATTCTTAAATTTTCCGCCAACAAATGTGTGTTGTCGGACTTTCCGATCGTGTGTACAAAAGTCCAAAGTACAAACACCCATGCTCGGAAGCGGTCGGTGTGGAGAATTAACATTCGTGATGTGGCAAATTATGAAATCTCCAAATTCAGCGCACATTCTCCTACTTTTAATGGTATAATAATGAAGCTGCTTTGTTGGTGATACTGATGGAGTTATTGAAAACACATTTTCAAAGGTTTTTTATTTTATTTATTTTTTTTTTTTTTTCTAGTGATATCAAGAATAATATTATGTTTTTTATTTGTGCAAGTTACCACAACATCGTTATCCCATAGCTTTTAAGATCAAAGATACAACTATGTTGGTGTTCCTTGTTAATTTTACATTGTATTTTTTAAAATGTAACTGCCTGCTCCCAAACTGTCATTTGACGTAAAACACATAGCCAAGTATCATTCTACATATTTTTTTTTTTTATTGGGCATTAAAAAAAAATAAAAAAATAATTAGACATGCTATCTGCCAATAGAACAAAAACCGAAAAGTGCATTCTATGCATCCAAAAATATAGAAAATTTATCAAATCATTATTCAACCAAAAAAATGTCAAAGCAATAACTCCAAGGACAATAATAAATAACACGTTCTCTCCTCGGATTCCGCAATGTGAAAAGCATGAAGTGAAATGCGAGAAATGAAAAACGCGAAAAGAAAAGGGTGAATCAAGATTCACCAAACTTCTGCTAACACGAAATTAGCAGAAGGAGCCCAAAGGGTGGTGCTAAGGAGCTGAAAAACTACATAGTACGTCACTATGTTTGTAATTGTTGGGCAACATTTGTGTGACTGTGTGTATGCAAGACAAGTTTGAGCCAACATCCTTTTGACAAAATTCCACGGTTTTGTTGTCCAAGTCCGATCTTGTGTACGAGGCATTAGAGTTCCCGTCAATAGCTTCAGAAATTACAGGTAAAAGCACAGACAAATCAAGTTTTTAATATTTTTTTATTTTTATTTTTTTAAATTCCGAAACCAAGAAATTTTGCGAGCTACCCAAAATCTGTAAATGTGTAACGCCTCCTATTACCTCCCAGGACAGCAAGATGGGGAAGCTAACAGAAGTCAGTAATTATAAATGGGCACCCTTATTCACCCAGTCTTTTGTGACCATTGACTTCAATGTGATGCTTGGAGTCTATGGATG
Source organism: Lithobates pipiens (assembly GCF_037356315.1). Lineage (NCBI taxonomy): Eukaryota > Metazoa > Chordata > Amphibia > Anura > Ranidae > Lithobates > Lithobates pipiens. The sequence continues at coordinate 393,026,838 of NW_027507758.1, forward strand.
ATAGTGTCCATGGTCTACAAGAAAATGACTGCCGTCAATGTGTTTATTAGCCGACACGCAAACCGTGACGTCCAATCACAATCCCCCTGAGAAAGATAGGATTTATCCCTGTATCAACACATGTTTGGGAGGGGACAGGAGGGAGAAGGAGACAGATGATTTGTCTCAGAACGGAGAGACGCACTATTTCCGCTTTTTGGTGTTTTGTTTGGCTTTCTATAGAGTGGTGCACTGAAGCACCCAGCAAATGTGAGTACCCTGTCAGAGGGGTTATGGTTTATTAATAAAATTATTTTATAAAACTGTATTGCACTATCAAGTACCTTTTTATGTTTTGCACGAGTGTGGAAGCAGCAGAACTGAGCAGCCAGGACTCCATCACAGACACTGAACCCAGGGATGGTTCAGCGGGATTTGACTGAACTTAATTGTGAGGTCACACGCTCTAAGGTGAGTGTACACACATAAGGGGAACACTTGAGTGAACGCAAGAACACGCTGTGAATTTTTTTGGAATGGACTTCAATATTTAACGATGTTACTGTTTATATGAAATTGTAACATTTTATTGTGTGTGCACTTGGCACTTTTGATTACTGGATCACTTTCAATATTTTTTTGCATGTACTGGGATCACTATATTTGATACAAGAAGTTTTTGATTTGATTTTGTATGAATTTTTTGGCATTTGCACGAAAACACTTTATGTATTTATTTTACCAGCATGGAGGCACTTTATACATTTCAATGCATATGTGGATTATAAGGGTTTTGATGCTGTGATCACATGCTCGATGGTAAAAAGACTTTGTTTGCACGTCAACACATTTTTTATTTAGTGTCATTGCATCAAGGCACTTAAGCCCCATACACACTATCAGATTTTCTGCTGATTTTTTTTTTGTCTTCAGATTTACCAAAACTATGTAGTGCAAGGGCCTGCCTGATTGCATACTCATATTATATGGTTTTGGTAAATATGAAGGAAAAAAAATCATCAGAAAATCTGATAGTGTGCATGGGGCTTTAGCTAACCTCAAGATAGTGCAGCATTTCCACTATAAATATTAGAGGTGTTTTTTTTTTTTTTTTTTAATGCTTAACCTCTAGCGATCCGCGCTATAGCCGATTGACGGCTACAGCATGGACCAGCATTGCCGGGACCACGTCCATTGACGTCGTCCTGTGCACGAGCGGCCTGCGCGACCCCTGAAGGGCGCTCTGTGGTCAGCGAGTCTATGAGACTCGCTGGATCACAGATCGGAGTAATGGGTTGATCCCGACCGCTTACCACGTGATCAGCTGTCAGTCAATGACAACTAATCATGTGATGTCAACACAGCCAGTAATCGGCTATTTTTTCTCCTCGCGCCTGACAGCGGAAGGAGAAAAAAAAATCCGATCATCAGCGGCAGTGAGAGGGACATCAGTCCCGATCACTGCGATGTGCCCCAGCTCCTCAGTGCCTACATTTGCCGCCTACCTGTGCCCACCACCACCATCTAACAGTGCCACCCATCAGTACCAACTTATCTGTGCCTATTAGTGCCCATCAGTGCAGCCTATCAGTGCCCCCTCACCAGCACATATCAATGAAGCAGATAAATTACCTGTTTGCTAAATGTTATAACAAACTATTAAACATGGTTGATTTTTTTTTTTTTTTTTTTCAGAATTTTCAATTTTTTTTGTTTAGCAAAAAATAAAAACCCTAGCTGTGATTAAATACCAACAAAAGAAAGCTCCATTTGTGGGAAAAAAATGATAAAAATGTCATTTTTGGTTACAGTGTTGTATGACCGCTCAATTGTCATTCAAAGTGCGTCAGTGCTGAAAGCTGAAAATTGGTCTGGGCAGGAGGGGGGGGGGGGGGGGGGGGGTTTAAGTGCCCAGTAAACAAGTGGTTAAAGAGGAGCTCCAGGCTCTGTCAGAAAAAATATTTAAATTCAGCAGCTACAAATACTGTAGCTGCTGACTTTTTTAATATTAGGAAACTTACCTGTCCACGAATCCAGCAGTCTTATCCCGAGCCGATTTTTCAGTTGACTCTTGGGTGCTGCCGCCGCCATTTTGGGATGGCTGCGCTTTGTGAATGGCCTGGCGACGTGGGAAGGAGAAGGGGGGCCAAACTTCCGGATGACTATACTGCAGCGACGTCACCCGGAAGTGGGAGAGGATACCTGTCAAAACCAGGTACCTGCTCCCCCCCCCCCCCCCGAAAGGTGGCAAATGTGGCAGTGGAAGGGGGCGTTAAGGGGGCAAATAAGTGGATCTTCCCCTTTTGGCTGGAGCTCCAATTTAATCGCAGTGACAAGCGACTTGTCATGCAACTTTTAACTCTCAAGTCTCAACTGTTGGAATTTGCAAACTTTGTCTCAAGCACATCAAGCATGGCAAAAACACCAGGCATTCAGGTACCACATGTTTAACAAGGCATTTAACCTCCCACCACTCAGCCCCTGGCAAAAGCACCTGAAAGCCACACAAAAGGGCTGCCAATCTATTCCCCCTCCTTACTCGCCTCCTTCTACCCCCACTATACCTCATGACCTCTCAGCAGCCTCCACTGACAGGGATGGTGGTATAGCACAGCGTGTCCCAGGTCCTTTACAGCCAGCTTCCAGCAGCACACCACCAGCTGTAGACTATAGCTGGCAAATTTCTCTGCCCCATCTGCTGCAGCGGGAAAAAAAAATCACTGCCACCCACATGCCCAACATCTAAATGCAAGCTTGTCAAAACTGCTGGCTCTACAACTTCTGCCTTTCCATCTGGTGGATTCTGTTCCCAATCCTCTGCTGGATTGTTCTATGAACCACATGTACCCCCTAAGCGTTCAAGAGGCTATTCAATGTGTTAGGCTAAAAGGTGCCATGCAGTGCTTCAGCTGGTGTGTCTAGGGGATAGGAACCACATCGGAGCAGAGAATCTTGCAGCTCTGCAGGGGCAGGCCCAGAGGTGGTTCACACCATGCCAGCTGGAGCCAGGAATGGTGATGTGTGATTATGGCACAAACCTCCTGTCTGCCCTTAGACAGGGAAAGTTGACACATGTGCCATGCCTCAATTCGGTGGTGCAGCGTTTCCTAAACGGGTACCCAGGGTTGTAAGAGCTGCAAAAGCAGGCCAGAAGAGTCTGTAGCCATTTCAAGCGGTCATACACAGCCAGTGCTTGGCTGAAATTCAGCAGGAATTCCACCTGCCCATATACTGCCTGATTTGTGACCTGCCCACCAGGTGGAACTAGACTTTGGCAATGCTGCAGCGACTGCACATGCAGCAGAGATCTGTCAACAAGTACCTGTGTGAGTATAGCCCAACGACAGGCTTAGGCCGGCTCTGATTTTATTTATTTTTTCCCCAAATTCTGTGTGGCATAATGGACAGGGCACTCGAGGCAGAGCAGCGGGAGGAAGAGGAGGACTTCCTTTCCTCTCAAGACCGACTTTATGCAGACACCATTGTTCCTGTGCCACAGAGCACACAAGAGAGGGAGGAGGTTTCTGTCAGTTTTGGAGGCATTGAAGCAGAGGAAGACATACGTCAAACATTAAGAGATGGTTTTCCATCCGCAGAACCCTTGGGAGTAGTACGTGGCTGGGAGGAGGCAGTTCTAGATACTAAAATCCTCAGTGACCCCCGAGGAGTCTGCTTCTCATGCCTTTGCAAATTTACAGTGCATGGGTTCCCTCATGATTCAAAGTCTGCGAAAGGACCCAATAATACGTGCCTTAAAGGGGAAGGATCACTATTGGTTGGCAACCCTTCTTGACCACCGTTACAAGGGGAAAGTCTCAGAACTCTTCAGGATACGGGTGGCACAGTGATGTAGTGGTTAGCACTTTCGCCTAGCAGTAATAAGGGTCGCTGGTTCGAATCCCAACCACAACACTACCTGCCTGGAGTTTGCATGTTCTCCCTGTGCCTGCGTGGGTTTCCTCCAACAAACCAAAGACATGCAGGTAGGTTAATTGGCTTCTGCCCAAAATTTGGCCCTAATATATGAATGTGGACCTTGGATTGTGGGCTCCTTGAGGGTAGGGACCAATGTGAGTGTGTAATGTACAGGGATAGGGACAATTGTAGACACTCAGGTTGAACTGGATGGACTGGTGTCTTTATTTAACCTTACTAACTATGAAACCTTAAAGAGGAGTATATCTAATTCCTTTCCCCAATTCTGGTAGGATACAGTGTGGTGGAAAACTTTGTTTTACGGCTTCTGTTGGTCAAGGGAGGAGCAGTAGAGAAGGCGGCCGCCTAAGTGATGCATTTCGCAATTTTTTTTTTTTAGTCCTCGATGCCCAGGGCGGTCAGTTTCCACATCACATTGGCAGCGCCTGCATCACACGGTGGACGATTATCTAGGGGTGAAAACAGAGATGGAAAGCTTTCCAGTCGATGATCCACTGGCTTACTGGGTCGTGAGAATAGACCACTGGCCAGAACTTCCAATTGAGCTGTTATGCTGTTAAGCTGCCCTGCATCCAGCATGCTTGCCGAATGGGCATTCAGTGCTACTGGAGGTTTTGATACTGGTAATAGAACGCGTCTGTCCACAGACTCGGTGGACTGTCTGACATTTATCAAAATTAATCAGTCCTGGATTACCAGCAGCCATGAAGCCCCAGATGCCAATGTTGCTGATTACGTTTTTTTTTTTTTTTTTTTTTGGGATGTGGAATCTTTGCAGGACTTCTAGGCTGCCTAGCGTTGTGAGTGTTGATTTTCATCTGTAAGAATTTTTTTGGTGTAGGTTTCATGGGCACAATTAACACCCAGAGAGACCAATTTTTCTGCAAGGTGTACCAAGATGGGCGTCGCAGCATATACTATATTATAAATGACACAAATTATGAGAGGAAAGGAAGGATTTTGCAATTCTATATGCCATATAGCATTACAAAATCCTTCCTTTCCTCCATGTCATTTATTATGCCAGGTCAGCAATTGCCAATCAGTGCTGCATTTTCAGTGCCCATAAGTGTCCCCTATCTGTGCCACCTATCAGTGCTGTTCATAATTTATAAAGAAGATATCATTCATCTGTATTGTGCTTTGAAAACTGTCACATGATGTTAAAAAAAATAAAATAAAAAAAAAGTATCGGTAATTGGTATCGGCAAGTACTTGAGACCCTTATCGGTACTTTAAAAAAGTGGTATCAGGACAACCCTACATTGTATGCCCAATAACTTGCATATAAGCCTTCAAATTTGGGCACCTTTTTATTTTTCACGTTTGGGGCCCATAGACGTCAATGGGGTTTGTTATTATATTCCGAACTTTCGCAATGTTCGACAGTTCTGCTGCGAACCGAACAGGGGGTCGGTCGGCCCATCCCTACTGCTGTTCATTGATACTTTGTTTTTTGTTTTTTTCAAGTGACTATTTAGGTACTTTGTGTCTTAAAAAAAATATATATATATATTATTTTTATTTTTTTCCCCACATGGAGCTGCTCTGCATTTCAGTAGGAGATGAGTGAGCAGATCCCCTGCTTAATCAGAGCCGAGTTGTTGTTATACATGATTTATATAGCGCCAACAGTTTGATGCATGTCTATTATTTTTTTTTTTACATCCATGATTGTTCAGTTTGTGCCCAGCAGACAGGTGCTGACCCATGATAGCTCTATGGGTGGTCGGCTATAAGATGGACTTGAATCTGTTTACATCAGGACACCTCTGATCCATCATGCTTAGGTTCTGAAAGATGGAAAAGTGCACAGTTTTTTCTAATTTTGTTTTGATATTTGTTGCACTATGTCCCTACATTAAAACCATAACCTCTTGCTCGGTTCATTTTGCAGATCAAAGCAATTTTGTAACATAATAGTAACTAAGTATTAATGTTGTAGCTCTGTGTACTACTCAAAGCAGCACAAGCTACAGCTGCAGAGAGCACACAGTATAAAAGCAGTGAGCATTGTGTGGTATGTCAAAAACACAGCAGCATTGTATTTTCAGTGCAGGCTATTTAATTTCTGAGAATTACAATCAGGTGGGAATGAAGGGGTGTGTGCAGTCTGTTGACAACATATTTTCCTGTACAGGTTTTTGGTAGAAATTTTTGGTCAGGTTTGATATTCTAAAGTGTGACAGCATCATTTGTCATGACTGTAGTTATATGGTGCTGACTTGACAATGTATTTTCTTTGAATAGGTCAGATGCATTTTTGTTTTTTTCAGGCTATAGATGGTGTGACAGTACAGTTCCCTGTCCTAGTAATTGTCGCACAGGGTTCTCAAATAGGCAGGTTGAGGGGGGCTCCAGGGGTATTTAATGTGGAGGAATCTGTTTTATCAGTTTCCTCCAAAGTTTGTAAAATCCACTTGGGGACCTGGAGCCCGGAGATTCCATAGCCTTATTGGTGGGATGGAATCTCCAATCCTGGGACTGGGTTTTTGGAACAGCCAGGAGTCTGGCTGGTTGACTGAGCAGGTGGGTCCTGGGTTTATAGCAGAGTCAGGTTTAGGGTTTTGGGCTCCACCCAGAGAGACAGGAGGTCTCCAGGAGTCCAAAGAGTGCAGGTGTGCACTAGAGAGCCAGAGACACAAGTCTGAGGATTTAGAGCAGTGAGGGGCTGCCTTCTAGATGGACACTGTGTCTGAGACAAATGAGAGCCTGAAGTGGAAGGCCTGAGCAGCAAGGAAGCTGAAAAGAGGTACAGTACTTGTGCGGGAACCCTGTTATAATGCCAAGAGGGCTGAATTGTAAAGCCTAGGTGGCAGTGCTGATGAAGAGAGCCAGGTGGCTTGACATTTTTCATGTATTGTTTTTTTGGCAGAAGAACCCCTGTGTGGGCAAGCAAGTGCATGTATGAACTTTATGTTGTTCCTTTTTAATAAAAGTGGGCTACCATGCCCTTAAACGAAAGTTCCTGTTCGCTGTGAACTTACTGAAAAGACATCTGCCACTGAGTTAAACATCCCCCAGTGTAACAATGGCTAAATGAAAACAAGAACATCTTCTGTTTTATTAATATGATGGACTTAGTTGAATGATTTCCAGGAGGCTGTTTATTTTATGAGCATAGTTTGGAGACGGCTCCTATGCCATTTCAATGAAACATTTACTGACTCCTGGCCTCCTGAAACTGTTAGTTGCCTGACTTATGCTGACCCCTTTTGACCCTCCTTTTTTCTATTTTTTTTTATCCCCTGGAATAAGTATTTATATCAGTAAGTTCCTAACTCCATTCGTGTGTGTGTGTGTGTGTGTGTTATTTTATTTTTTTTTCTTTCTTAATGACTTAACATTGAAGTAAGAGAATTGGCAGACAAAATTCCACCGCTGCACTTAGTGCTTGCTCGAGAACAAGTATAAAATAAATATCTAGGTGTCTTGTGTTGGCAGAGTCCTTCTGTAATGTCTAATGATGCATACACACACAATCAGAATTTCCGACAACAAAACCGTGCATTTTTGTTCGAAGGATGTTGGCTCAAACTTGTCTTGCATACACACAGTCACACAAATGTTGGGAATTTTTAATGACTGTGAGAACGCGGTGACTTGCAACACGTACGACGAGCCAAGAAAAAGGAAGTTCAATAGCCAGTGCGGCTCCTTCTGCTTGATTCAAAGCATGCGTGAACTTTTGTGCGGCAGACTTGTGTACGCACAATTTGACTTTCCGACAACAAGTTTTGTTGGTGGAAAATTTGAGATTTGCTATCAAACATTTGTTAGTGGAAATTCCGACAGCAAATGTTCGATGGAGCATACACGCGGTTGGACTTTCCGACAACACGCTCACAACAAACGTTTCCCGTTGGAAAATCTGACCGTGTGTACGTGGCATAAAGGTTGACACCTAGAGTTCAGCTATCTATGGTGTCAGAAGCAAACAAGTTTGAGTCTTAATTGATTTGTTACATTTATATATATATATTATTTTTTATTCAGTCTCCACAGAACGATATCAACGATGAAGCCTATGACCAACGGAGAAAAGATCATATATCACATTTTATTCTTCGCCTTGCATATTGCCAGTCGTAAGTAGTTGTACCTATATTTAAAAGTAAAAATCTAAGCCATACTCCAAAGCTTAGCCTTTTTTCTCTTTAATTTGACAAAAAAAGACTGCATACCTTGATGTCTCCATCCAAAACCATCATTTACTACCTATTGATCATTCACTGGTGGAACACGCGTGTACCCTTTTCTTGTTCTTATTGGCTAACCTACTTCCTTTACCCTTTGGCTCTCCTCTCTCCCATCAAAAATGTCAGCCGTGCTCTGTTTTAATCTTGCTTGGTAATAACACTGTCATCATCTTGCCTAACCCAACTACAGCATTTGAAGCTCAAGATACAATATTATACAAATCATCATTATCCATTATAGCTATACCCAATTGTGGCGACAAATGGGTGACCTTTTACCAACTTTGGAAACCTGATTTATCAGCTTTTCCATGGTGATTGCCCCATTAAAATAGGGTATACTTCCCTTTAAACTTAACTACTAAAGTGCCAGTCCAGCACAGCCTTTCATCCAAACTGTGCTAAATAGACAGTGTCCACCCATGTAGCCAAGATCCAAACTACATTAGTGTCAGTTCATGGCTTCCTTTTAACTAGAGCAGCTTCTTATGCCGCGTACACACGTAGCTGACTATCCGGCGGACTTAGTCTGGCGGACTTCCCGCCGGACTGTCTGTCCGACTTTCCGAATGGGCTACTTGCCCACACACGGCACTTTTCAGCAGACTAATACGGCGTACTATCCGCCGTACTTATGAAATGAACGGACTCGCCCACACACGCGGAGGAAAGTCCACTCATTATCGAGCGCGTCTCCAGGTAGGCGGGGCCCGCGAAGGAGACATCACTGGCCCCGCCACCTGGTATGGACTTAAAGGGGAACCCCAATGCCGAAAAAAATCAGTGTGGGGTTCCCCCCAGGTCCACATCAGACCCTTGTCCGAGCACGCTACCTGGCCGGCCAGGAAAGGGGGGGACGAGCGAGCGCCCCCCCCCCCTGAGCCCTACCAGGCCGCGTGCCCTCAACATGGGGGGCGCCTTGGGGAAGGGGAGGCCGCGCGCCCCCCCACCCCAAAGCACCTTGTCCCCATGTTGATGAGGACAAGAGCCTCTTCCCGACAACCCTGGCCGTGGGTTGTCGGGGTCTGCGAGCGGGGGGCTTATCGGAATCCGGGAGCCCCCTTTAATAAGGGGGCCCCGGATACCGGCCCCCCACCCTATGTGAATGAGTATGGGGTACAATGTACCCCTACCCATTCACCTGTGAAAAAAAGTACAAAAAAAAACACAACAAAGGGTAAAAAATAGTTTATTGCACAGCTCCGGGGGTCTTCCGTCTTCGGGGGTCTTCTCACCGGACTCCTCCACTATCTTCTGCTAGCTCTTTTACTAGCAGAGGAGCCCGGCTTTCTTCCTCGCCACCGGCCTCTTCTTCCGACTTCGGGGGTCTTGTCCCCCTCTTCGGTTCTTCTGCCGGGCCACCGCACCTTCTTACAGCTCTTTTACAGGCGGTGGCCCAGTCTCCAGAGCTCCTCCGCTAGTAAAAGAGCTAGAAGAAGATCGGTCACATAGGGTGGGGGGCCGGTATCCGGGGGCTCCCGGATTCCGATAAGCGGCGTCTCCTTCGCCGGCCCCGCCTACCTGGAGACCTGCTCAAAATGAGCGGACTTTTCTCTGGGCGGGAAAAGTTCATTTCAAAAGTACGGCAGACTGCCATACGCACGGCCGGATTGTCCGCCGAAATGCAAGTCCGGCGGGAATATTGGAGTGCAAAACTACTTTCTAAGTCCGCCGTACTTTCGGGTAAAAAAAGTCTGCCCGAGGCTACACACGGGGGGATTGTCCTGCGGACTTGAGTTTGCCGGACTTTTCCACCCGATTGTTTGATCGTGTGTACGCGGCATTAGTGTTTTTTTTTAAATGCGTCTTCAAGAACACTTGTGAGAGGACAGTGAAGGTGCCTTTGCTGTCCTATGCTTCTGAATATTCCAGTAGTGTGGATGTCATGCTGATCCTGGCTTCAGTTCACTGGGTCATTGAGGCTGATTTTACTAAAGGCAGTGAGAATGTTCACTTAATAATGTAAAGCTATGTTTATTTCTTTTATCCAGTCATGTGCAAAGCATATGATTGGGTATTCAACGTGAAAGCAGCTACTTTTTTATTGAGCGAAGATTCTAAGCAATTTTAGTAAATCAGCACCACTGAGTCAGAATAAGCATTCAGAAAAGGATTTCTGTTTTCCAATTAACTTTATCGAAATTTACACTTTTTTTGGGAAAGTTACTAAAAGGAGAAGGTACCCTGTATTTAGGATGAACATATCTCTCATGAAATATGGTCATTTTATTTGCCTTTGGTACAAATCTCTTTATTTGAAGTTAATGTAGGGAATACGTTAAGATGTTTAACCACTTCCCACCCGGCCGATGCATATATACGGCCGGGTGGGAGCCGTCTACTCCTGATAGGACGTTCAGGAACGTCATTCAGGAGTAGCGGGATCGCGCGCACCCGCGCAGCGGCGCGATCCCGATATGCTCGTGTCACCCGGACACGGCACATCTCAGATCGGCAGGAGGGCTCTGTGATTGGCCCTCCTGATCACATGACGGCCGTGTCCAATCACGGCCGTCATGTGATGTAAACAAACAGCCGGTTGCTAGGCAATCGGCTCTCCTCTCCTCACACGGAAGTCACCGCTGAGGAGAGGAGAGCAGAACGCTGCAGCCGGCTGATGATCAGTGAGTATGGGCTGCTTTTTACAGCTTTTTACTCACTGATCATCAGTGTAGTGTAAACACACAACACACCACACAGTACAAACACAGTCCCCACATATGTCCCCAAAACACACATGTCCCCAAAACATACATGTCCCCAAATAATAAAAACACATGTCCCTAATAATAAAAACATGTCCCCCACATATGTCCCACTAAAATCACATGTCCCAATGATTATCTGCACACATATGTACGTGATCACCTGCACACATATGTACATGATCATTTGCGTACATATGTCCGTGATCACACAAACCAATTATTATACACTTAACGGAATTTTTTTTACCAAAAACATGTAGCAGAATACATTTTGGCTTAAATTTATGACAAAATTTGATTTTATTGGATTTCTTTTCAAATAGAAAAAAGAAAATATTGTTTTTTTTCCAAATTTCCGCTATTTTTGCGCTTATATCGCAAAAAAAAAAAAAAAACGGAGTCGTGAATAAATAACACCAAAATAAAGCTCTATTTGTGCGAACAAAATGATAACAATTTCATTTGGGTACAGTGTAGCATGACCGCGCAATTGTCACTGAAAGCGCTAGAGCGCTGAAAGCTGAAAATTGGGCTGGGAAGGAAGGGGGTGAAAGTGCCCTATATTGATGTGGTTAATTATGCAAGTTTATGTATTAAGACTGTGTGATTACCCACAGCATTATTGTAGCATTGACACTTTTCCCAGTGCAGACAGCAGTCCCTAACCCAAGGTAGCTTACAGTTTTTCTATTTGAGTCCTAGATGGCCACACTGTAGGATCAGTTCAGCTAGTTATTTTACATCATGGGGGGAGGAAATCATCCAAATGAAGCGCATTCCACCACAGGGAGAACATAAGACTCCATACAGCTAATGTCATGGAATCCAGAACTGGATCACTATTGGAGATAATTACTAACCACTTATATGTTTTACTTTACACTGAGGCTATGAAGATTAGTTGCTGTGGATTACAACTCGACACACAACATCATTACAGTTTTAGTTGGTAAAAAAGGGAAACCTGAAATGTCTGGATACTTGGTGATAAATAGTATGTACGTGAAACTTTTTTTTTTCCCAAAACAAACATAAATCCCTGTATATTTTCTGTTAGAAACTTTCAGCAGTGAGATTAATGCACACTGAAAGTTAATATTATGTGTGGATAATGAACATTAAAGGAGAAGTACAGCCAAAGCTAGTTTGGCTGGATTTCTTCCTTGGTTTACAGTTTGTTTTGCACTCCTGTTGCCCGTTTTCAGCAGAGAGTGGGCTGAAGTGCAGGCTGGGCGTCATCACGACCAGAGTCGGGATCCACCAGATCCCTGGACCAACACCTGGCTAAGCCTTTCAGCGAGCCACTGAGAGCCTAAGCCAACTGCCCCTGTCCCCTCCACAGCTCAGTGCTCCATTGAGCAAGGAGGAGCAGAGAGCCATGACTGTCAGCAGCTCTCTGCTCGGGGAGCTGTGAGAACCAAGCGATTGGCGGTGTTCGATCGCTCGGGTCTCAGTGTTGGAGGCACCAGGGGACAGATGCAGCATCAGATCAATACTGCATCCACCTAGGTAAATATGATTCAAAAATAAAAAATACCCCATACTTCTCTTTTAACCACTTGAGATCCGCGCTATAGCCAAATGACGGCTACAGCGTGGATCTCCTTTTCCGGGACTACGTCTATTGACGTAGTCCCGTGTACGAGCGGCCTGCGCGCCCCCCGCTCTGTGATCGGCGAGTCCATGAGACTCGCCTGATCACCGATCCATGCAAGGGGTCGATCCCGACCCCTTATCACGTGATCAGCTGTCAGCCAATGACAGCTGATCAGGTGACATAACGGAGCCGGTAATCGGCTAGTATTCAGCTTTCAGCGCGAGGAGAAAAAAAAAAGCCGATCACCGGCGGCCGTGATCGGGACATTAGTCCCGATCACGGCCAGCAATGCAAGCGCCCACCTGCCCCCTGCCAGTGCCCACCTGCCCCCTGCAGTGCCACCCTAATAAAAAGTAAGTGCCCACAGTGCCACCCAGCAGTGCCACCCACAGTGCCCACAATCTGCCTCAAAGGTGCTGCACCCCAGTGCCGCCCATCAGTGCCCAGCAGTGCCGCCTATCAGTGCCACCTATCAGTGCCCATCAGTCCCATCTATCAGTGGTACCTATCAGTGCCCATCCATGCCACCCATCCGTGCCCATCTTTGCCCATCAGTGCCGCCTTAACTATGCCTATCAGTGCCCACCAGTGCAGCCTATCAGTGCCCACCAATGCAGCCCATCCGTGCCGCCTAATCAGTGCACTTCAATGAAGGAGAAAAATGACCCGTTTGCAAAATTTTATAACAAACTATTAAAACATGATTTTTTTTTTTTTTTTTTTTGCATCTTTTTTTGTTTGTTTAGCAAAAAATAAAACTCTGAGCTGTAACTAAATACCACCAAAAGAAAGCTCGATTTGTGGGAAAAAAATGATAAAAATTTCATTTGGGTACAGTGTTGTATGCCCGCGCAATTGTCATTCAAAGTGCATCAGCGCTGAAAATTGGTCTGGGACTGAGGGGGGTTTAAGTGCCCAGTAAGCAAGTGGTTAAAGCACCCTGAAATGTAACTGTTAACATTTTCTGCTATTTTCCTACATAGAATTTACAAAAAAAAATTTTTTATGAAGAGAGAAGAGAAAAAGATCGGTTTATTAAACAGTTGCTCTGCCAGTTTCAGTCACCAGATGGCACATGTGTGGCTTAAGATGGCACATGTGTGGCAGTCTGCAATATTCACAGTACATTGTATGTTTAGAAATATGTTTTTGTCATCTCTCCTTCATTGATGGGTAAAAAAAGCAAGTAGAAAGCTTAGTGTGTGTGTTCTTTATGTGCAGTACTTTAGCAGACTTATGGTGCTGCCATTCATTCTTAATGGCAGCCCATGCATTGGCGAAAGTGTTGTGCCAAACCGCAGGGTGCTCAGTGCAGAAACCTAACATTTTAACAGGTGTGTAGACTTTTTATATCCACTGTACTTTATATAGTACTTTGTTCTTGTAACATCATATGCAATTTACAGAAAATAAGAGCCTGTCTTTTTTTAAGCATGTTTTCTTTGCTTTGTACTTGTAAAATAATTTAATTTCTGTCATATACTAGTCAAATTACAGAATAAGATCGGTCCTAGTACTGGTGCAAGAGCTGAAGAACTTTAAACTATAAATTATGCAGTTAATAGAACTGACGTTGCTTTGGATCATTTTCTCTTTCAGTGAAGACCTAAGACGATGGTTTATTCAGCAGGAAATGGACCTGTTTAAGTTCCGCTTCAATCAGTTACCAAAGGATAAAGTCCAAGAATTTCTGAAGTATAGTGGTCTGGAATATCTTGCTGTAAGTACATTCTTTGTGTCAGAGCATTGTTGAGGAATTGTGCCTGTAGCTGATCACTATATCCAAACATACATGTAGGTCCACTTCTTCTCTGTTGCTGATATTTATAACAATAATTAAAGTCCACTTGAGCTCAAAAAGTGGAGATTTGCTATATTGTAGGTAACCTCTATGAATGTTAATTCTGCCTCGGCATTACTCTGGAAAATATAACCTTTTGCTCGCCATGTCTCCTGGAAAATAACAGTATAAATTCTGTGCCTAGGTACCCCTGTTCCGGTGTGTGTGTGTGTGTGTGTGTGTGTGTGTGTGTGTGTGTGTGTGTGTATATATAATTTTTTTTTTTTTTTTTTTTTTTTAAAGTATGAGATATCTAAGTCACTGTGCCTCTGACTGCTAGTCTCATGAGAGCTGGTCATGTCACTTTTGCCTTGGGTCTCTCTCATGGGTGTCATTTTTGCCCAGTCTTTCTTATTGAATAAGACCTTACCTGTGGCAAGTAAGGCCTGCAGTTCTTTAGATGTTCTGGGTTCTTTTAGGACATCCTGAATGAGTCGTCATCATGCTCTTAGAGTAATTTTGGTAGGCCGGCCACTCCTGGGAAGGATCACCACTGTTCCACTTTTTCTCCAGTTGTGGATAACTCTCACCGTGGTTTGCTGGAGTCCCAAAGTCTTAAAAATTACTTTGTAACCCTTTACAGACTGATACATGTCAGTTACTTTGTTTCTCATCTGTTATTACATTTATTTAGATTGCGGCATGATGTGTTGCTTTTTTAGATCTTTTAGCGCGCTTTACTTGGTCAGACAGCTTCTATTTAAGACCCCTTTCACACTGAGGCTGTTTTCTGGCGCTTTAGCGCTAGAAATAGCCTCCTATTCATTGCAGTGTGTCTTTTCACACTGGGGCGTGCTTGTGATTTTGGAGCACAGTAATTAGCGCTTTGAAAGCGCTGCAAAATGGGAGTTTCTACCTGGTTTTTAAAGTAAAAACTGCCCTGCTAGCGGCTGAAAAGCGGTGCAAAAACGAGCTGCGCTTTAGCGCTAACGGTTGGGCGCTGCAGTGTGAAAAGGGTCTTAGTGATTTCTTGATTTAACAAGTCTGGCAGTAATCAGACTTGGGTGTGGAAAGTGAAATTTAACTCTGCTTTCCAAAAAATGAATCACAGTTCATTCATGATTTAGCAAGGAGGGGGGGGGGGGGAGCAATTACTTTTTCACATAGTGCCAGGCAATTTAGGACAGCTTTTATTTTTTCCCTTAATGAATGAAATCATCATTTTAAAAACTGTATTTTGGATTTACTCAGGTTATCTTTATTATGCATTTTACTATTTGTTTGATGTGAATCATTTTAAGTGTGACAGATATGCAAGAAAAATCACGAAGCGGGCAAATACTTTTTTCCAGCACTGTATCTCGTATGAAGAAGCTCCTGATCCTCTGCCAACATGGTCATCTCTACAGTGGAGACAACAAGGCATGCCGAGTCAGTAATGGGGGGGGGAATCGGCTCTAGGAAGGTCACAGGCAACACTGGTGATTTTGCCCCTTTTGCCTTCCGCTTGCTTATTTTTTTTGGGTGCAGCTTCCACAGTCCAGGTGGTCTTTGACATAAGTGACAAAAATATGTTTCTTTCGAATTATTGTTCTTTACAAAATTACCAATAAGATTCTTCTTTGGCAAAGGTTGATTGCAAGCTTAATGACAATCGGGTGTTATGAAAGGAAAACTCTTTGAACACTGTAAAAATCAATACCCTGAACTGTGCAGCAAGCTTTGACATCGGCAGGAACCTCCAGACAGTTTTTTATTGAGCTTTAGCTAAAGCTCAGATTTAGATCTTACTCTATGAAATTCAAATCGATACTGTACTATTCTTGGTGCTGTGGATTATTCCTATGTAGTGTACTTTTCTTCACCTTTTAAAAGAAATCTGCGAGCTGCTCCCACCTAAATAAATAATTGAACTCTAATAGCTATATTGAATGCTTCAACCTTATAGAATAGGGAGTATTTTTAATCTTTTACTGAAATACATTTTAGGTGCTCATCTGTAAAGGACATTTTGATTGTGTTTTGTGCTGGAACTGTAGTGCAGCACATTTGATCTCTGTACTTTTTGAGATTTACTCATGACACTATGGGGTTGATTTACTAAACTTGAAAAGTGCAAAGTCTGGTGTAGCTGTACATGGTATTCAATCAGCTCCTAACTTTTGCTTGTTCAAATAAGCTTTGACAAAATTTTGGAAGCGGATTGGTTTCTATGCAGAGTTGCACCAGATTTTGCACTCAGTTTTAGTAAATCAACCCCTGTGGCTTTCATATGGTGACAGTGTACTTTAATTTTAGGAAAAGGTTTTTTCATATTACCTTAAAGCAATGTTGACAATAAAGCCTCATACACACGATAGGACTTTGTACAAACTTTCCCTTGGATTTTTGTACAAAGAGCGTCAGTCCTGAACTTGTATTGCATACACACAGCAGGACTTTTTCAGCCAACTTTCACCAAATCATGTGGTTTTTCTGCTCTTTACCGCCACCTTTGGTCAACTTCTGTATTGTTGTCTGATCTTTTGCATTGGTTCTGAGCATGCCTGTTTGTACTTTGTACAAAGTCCTATGGTTTTCTGTACACACGATCAGACTTTTCTCCATCGGACTTTTGTTGCCAGAAAGTTTGTCCGTTCACACAGCCGATGGAGCGTACACACGGTCGGATGTTGCTCCAAAACAGCTAATTTGCATGTTTGTTGTCAAAAAGTCTGATCATGTGTATGGGCCTTTTAGACATTTTTAGACTGCTGTTGAAGTAAACCTATTCAAGACTTTGGAAATTTAAAGCGGTTCTTCACCCTAAAGGGGAAGTTCCTCTAATCTGATCCCTCCCCCCCCCTCCGGTGCCACAATCGGCACCTTTCAGGGGGAAGGGGGGTGCAGTTACCTGGATAATCCAGGTATCTGCACCCACTTCTGGGCAGACGCCCCCCACCCCCCCCCCCGTTGTGTTCTATGAAACACACAGTTCCCAGGACACAGCGGGGGACCAGAAGAGATGCGCAGCGGGGAACCGGGCAGTGAAGCCGCGATGTTTCACTTCCTGATTCCCTGACAGAGGATGGCGGCGGGGGCAGCAGCGAGACGTGCGATCGCTCGTCATCTGCCGCCGACATCGGTGGACCCTGGGACAGGTAAGTGTGATTTTATTAAAAGTCAGCAGCTGCAATATTAGTAGCTGCTGGCTTTTAATATTTTTTTTTTAGGTGCAGAACCACTTTAAACCGAGCATATGATGGGGAAAAATTTATTTCTCAGAGGTTAACTTCTGTGATGCGTGAACATAATCATTAGCGTTAGAAATATAGGCAGCTGAATGTCTTTGCGTTTTTAAACTTTTTTTTTTCTTTTGGGGGAAAAAAAAAAGTTGCTTGGCTACACCTTTTTAACCTTTTAATTATGCAATTGAATGTTTTGAGATGCAGCTTTTCGTCCCAAGCTTATCTAAAGCCAGTCACACAAATTGCCAAATGACTGTAATTTCTACTTTTACCAACCAACTAGGTGGTGTGAGGCTTCCCTAAACCATCTATTCAGTTTATATTTGGTTATGTAGACCCTTGCACTAAATAGTTATTGGTAAATCCAAAGAATATGGAACAAAACAAATGTGCTACCAACTGAGCCTTCCTATCCTTTTTGGAGCCCAAGTTGGCATTTATATCTGGAGCCACAATAGTGCTGCACGTATAACACAAGCCATTTTAAGGCTTGAAAGATTGCCTAAGAGCCAACATAAGCACAATGACAACTATCAAGAGGAATGTCTTGAATGTAACTGTTTTGGGAAACCTTTAAATCATTGGGTTTAGTTCCCCTTTGATCTTGTATAGGAAATCTATTTCCTAGATGATGTAGAGATGCCTTCTGTCTAATGAAGCCTCTGGCTATAATAATTTACCTCTATTGGAGATAATTTACCTCTAATGAAACCTGGTGTCAAGTGGACACCAGAAAAAAAAACTAAATTTCATTCTGGTTTTCATATTAAAGATTCATTTAGACTTCAGAACAAGAACATTTTATTAGAGGCTGTAAAGTTCAGACTGTTAGTAAATGCAGTGTGATCTGCTCAAGTAATATTGACAGGCTTATGATGTTAAACATTTGGAGGGGGTTTATTTGGAAGAAGTCTGTCCTTTTTTAGAGAAATCATGATCTCCTAAATAATTATTCCTACAGAATTAGAAGCGATTATCTGGAGATGGCTATAGAGAACATTTTGGAAACTTCCAGTATGTGGGTGAGAGCTTGGGTGTTGACTCTGATCATCTTCTTCTTATTCTGTTTTGCTTTAGGGATTAGCATAGGGTGAAACTCTACCTCATATAATAGAGAGGAGCTTTGAGGGTGCAGCTTGTAGTTTACCTTGGTTTTAAAATAATGAAGGGTTTTTCATGCAGTAATTGTTGGCTGTGTTTTTCCATTCTTATTTACCCAAAGAAGATTCTCATTGGTTAGCGAGGTCACACGGGCAGCAAGCAATTTCTGCTATACTGCCTCCAGTACTGTTTTATTTATTTATTTTTTTCAGTCCAAGAGTCCACAGTTAGATCATATATGACAAGTATGTACATTTCCAAACAAAGTAAAAACCATGCCTTTTTCTCAGTTGTATAGTAACCATCACCAAATATCATGCATCTATGACCATGTTCCACATCACCCCCTGCCAATATTCTATGGCAGATCACCTCGCCCACCTCAGACCAATGATAGTTCAAATTGAGTAGTACCTTTTCCAGCATGGTTTAATGTTTGATTGTGGCTGCACTGTTATACC
Source organism: Lithobates pipiens (assembly GCF_037356315.1). NCBI lineage: Eukaryota > Metazoa > Chordata > Amphibia > Anura > Ranidae > Lithobates > Lithobates pipiens. Next base: position 393,045,826 of record NW_027507758.1, read on the forward strand.
TGCTGGAGACGGCTTCAGTAGATATGGATTACATAAAGCACATGCATCGAGGACTAGAGGGTGAACTAAGTCTTTAAAGATTCAGCTTTCAGAATGCCATAGTTCCTGTTTTTGGGTTTTATGCAATTAACCAGTTGCCGACCGCCGCACGACGATGTACGTCGACAGCATGGCACGGGCAGGCATATTGGCGTACATGTACGTCCCTTGCCTCCCGCGGGTCGGGGGCCCGATCGGGCCCCCGCCCGGTGCCTGCGGCGGTCGGTTTTCGTCCGGGAGCGATCCGGGACGAGGGGGCGGCCATTCATTCATGGCCACCCCCTCGCGATCGCTCCCGACGAATAGGAATCCCCCGTGACATCACTTCCTCTCCTGTAATGTAAACACAGGAGAGGAAGTGATGTATTCTCTCCTCCGTGTCGGTATTTTTCGTTCCGACACGGAGGAGAGCGGATCGGTGAGTTGCACCAACACTCTACACACACAGTAGAACATGCCAGGCACACTCACACCCCCCCTTTACCCCCCGATCACCCCCCCAATTACCCCTGCCCCCCAGTCACAGTGACACCAATGTCATTTTTTTTTTTTTTTTTTGCATTGGTGTCATTTGTGACTGTAATAACTGTTAGGGCAGTTAGAGTTAGCCCCCTTTAGTTCTAATGTACCCCCCTAACCCCCCCAATAAAGGTTTAACCCCGTGATCACCCTCCGTCGCCAGTGTCACTAAGGCTGGGTTCACATTGCAGCGGTTTATGAGAACGAATGTGATTCGCACCGCACTGCAGTGCAAATCACATCCGATCTCTGTGCGATTCGAGTTCAGCCATTCGCCGCACCCGCCACACCCGCCGCAAATTCGCACGGGACCCTTTTTTTGGCCCGCAGCAGAATCTGATCGCATGGGTGTTCACACCATGCGATCCGAGTTTGCAGATCGCACTGCGATATGCGAACTGATCTGGGGGTGTCAGTAACATTTCACTGACACTCCCAGCAGTTCGCATAGGGCAGTGTGAACTGCCGCCGGGAGGCATGCGATGCGGGAACCCGCCGCAGATTTGCGGCGTTTCCGCATCGCTCCAGTGTGAACCCAGCCTAATAAGCGATCATTTTTCTGATCGCCGTATTAGTGTCACAGGTGACGCTAGTTAGGCAGGTAGGTATTTAGGTTCGCCGCAGCTTTTTATAGCGCCAGGGACCCCCATATACTACCGCATAAAGCCCCCTGATTGCCCCCTAGTTAACCCTTTCACCAGTGATCACCATATAACTGTTACAGGTGACGCTGGTTGGTTAGTTATTTTTTATAGTTTCAGGGCACCCGCCATTTATTACCTAATAAAGGTTTAACCCCCTGATCACCCGGCGGGTGTCATTTGTGACTAATAACTGTTAGGGCAGTTAGGGTTAGCCCCCTTTAGTTCTAAGGTACCCCCCTAACCCCCCCAATAAAGGTTTAACCCCGTGATCACCCCCCGTCGCCAGTGTCACTAAGGCTGGGTTCACATTCCAGCGGTTTATGAGAACAGATGTGATTCGCACCGCACTGCAGTGCAAATCACATCCGATCTCTGTGCGATTCGAGTTCAGCCATTCGCCGCACCCGCCACACCCGCCGCAAATTCGCACGGGACCCTTTTTTTGGCCCGCAGCAGAATCGGATCGCATGGGTGTTCACACCATGCGATCCGAGTTTGCAGATCGCACTGCGATATGCGAACTGATCTGGGGGTGTCAGTAACATTTCACTGACACTCCCAGCAGTTCGCATAGGGCAGTGTGAACTGCCGCCTGGAGGCATGCGATGCGGGAACCCGCCGCGCATTCGTGGCGTTCCCGCATCGCTCCAGTGTGAACCCAGCCTAATAAGCGATCGTTTTTCTGATCGCTGTATTAGTGTCACAGGTGACGCTAGTTAGGCAGGTAGGTATTTAGGTTCGCTGCAGCTTTTTATAGCGCCAGGGACCCCCATATACTACCGCATAAAGCCCCCTGATTGCCCCCTAGTTAACCCTTTCACCAGTGATCACCATATAACTGTTACAGGTGACGCTGGTTGGTTAGTTATTTTTTTATAGTTTCAGGGCACCTGCCATTTATTACCTAGTCTCACTAGTGTACCCCTAAATTTAGGGGTGTCTACTTTCCAAAATGGGGTCATTTGGGGGGGGTTTGTGCCATCTTGGCATTTTATGGCCTTCAAAACTGTAACGCCCTTAGAAAGCCTGAAGGCGGTGCTTGGTTTTCGGGGCCCCGTACGCGGCTAGGCTCCCAAAAAGTCCCACATATGTGGTATCCCCGTACTCAGGAGAAGCAGCAGAATTTATTTTGGGGTGTCATTTCACATATGCCCATGGCATGCATGAGCAATATATCATTTAGTGACAACTTTGTGAAAAAAAAAAAAAAAAAAGTTTGTAATTTTCCCGCAACTTGTGGCAAAATATAAAATATTCCATGAACTCAACATGCCTCTCAGCAAATAGCTTGGGGTGTCTACTTTCTAAAATGGGGTCATTTGTGGGGGTTTTGTGCCATCTTGGCATTTTATGGCCTTCAAAACTGTAATAGGTAGTGAGAAGTGAACTCAAAAATTTACGCCCTTAGAAAGCCTGAAGGCGGTGCTTGGTTTTCGGGGCCCCGTACGCGGCTAGGCTCCCAAAAAGTCCCACATATGTGGTATCCCCGTACTCAGGAGAAGCAGCAGAATTTATTTTGGGGTGTCATTTCACATACGCCCATAGCATGTGTGAGCAATATATCATTTAGTGACAACTTTGTGTAAAAAAAAAAAAAAAAATTTTTTTTTTGTCATTTATTCAATCGCTTGAGGCAAAAAAATAAAATATTCAATGGGCTCAACATGCCTCTTATCAATTTCCTTAGGGGGTCTACTTTCCAAAATGGGGTCATTTGGGGGGGTTTTGTACTGCCCTGCCATTTTAGCACCTCAAGAAATGAGATAGGCAGTCGTAAACTAAAAGCTGCGTAAATTCCAGAAAACGTACCTTAGTTTGTAGATGTGACAACTTTTGCGCAAACCAATAAATATACAATTATTGACTTTTTTTTTACCAAAGACATGTGGCTGAATACATTTTGGCCTAAATGTATGACTAAAATTGAGTTTATTGGATTTTTCTAATAACAAAAAGTAGAAAATATCATTTTTTTTCAAAATTTGCGGTCTTTTTACGTTTATATCGCAAAAAATAAAAATCGCAGAGGCAATCAAATACCATCAAAAGAAAGCTCTATTTGTGGGAAGAAAAGGACGCAAATTTTGTTTGGGTACAACATTGCATGACCGCGCAATTACCAGTTAAAGCAGCGCAGTGCCAAAGTGTAAAAAGACCTCTGGTCATTTACCAGCAAAATGGTCCGGTCTGAAAGTGGTTAAAGTGTATATATATGTGTGTGTATGTATGTATATATGTGTGTGTATATCTATCTATCTATCTATCTTCTTATTCTTATTATTCCTCAGTAGCGACAAAGGATATCTGTTCATTTTGTATGCACGTCTTTGCAAACCCAGGTGCTGAACATAGTTTGGAAGGAATGCAGCCGCTCCTCCCACTACAGGCTGGCTGCTAAAAAATGCAGAAGTGTAATGGATATAAGACCAGTCGCCCAGCACAAGCAAAAAGATCAACAGTGACTGGTCTTTATTACAGGATACCCCTAGATTTTCACGCTGGATTACTGCACAGATCTAGAAAAAATACACAAAGCATAAAAAGTAACAAAGGAACCGCACACTTAAATCATAAATGACATAGCCTCATAGTGAATAAATGCATCTTTATTTAAATTATAAAAAAAATACATAATTGTTAAGTAAATGTTTTTTGGTTATTGATATACGCAGGTTTGGAACCTATTTGGTTCCTATATCTTTCTTTTAATGCACAAAACGTGCCATGAATGCTCATACCTCTTGTGTTTAGACAATGGGGCTTATTTACTAAAGGCAAATCTACTTTGCACTACAAGTGCACTTGGGAGTGCAGCCGCTGTAGATCTGGAGGGGGACATGCAAGGAAAATAAACAGCATTTTTGCTTGTGCATGACTGGATGATAAAATCAGCAGAGCTTCCCCTTTATTTCAGATCTTCCCCTCCGATCTACAGCGACTGCACTTTCAAGTGCACTTGTAGTGCAGAGTGTATTTGCCTTTAGTACATCAACCCCAATATTTGCTCATCCTGGAGTTCAGCTTTGTTAGCCAATAAATGGTATCGCTTAAAATTTTAACTTTCTGCAAGAATTGATGACTCACACGGCTGCTGACTAATGAGGGTAAAGTACTACAGAATGTAAATTGCCACCCTCCCTGACTAAACTAGGTCTTCTGTACCACAAAACTTTGCATTTAGAGCATTTCTGGAGAGAAAGTAAAGTTTTTATAACCAGTGTCCACACCTTTTACATTTTTGTGATTGATGTTGATCAACCGCGAAAATAAGTAGCGGCTGAAATAGAAAACCAAGAATTCCAAAATAACTTTTCCAATAAAAAAAAAAAATGGGCATGGCTTTTAAATGTACACTCGGTGAGATATAGTATTTATGGGTTTTTACGTTTAATGGACATCACAATGGAAATCCAGGATAATCCTGAGATCTGTATGAGCCACATTGTACCACTTCATTGGGTTGGCATCGCTATAAGGATAGTCAGATGCTCTTCTGTACCGGGCAATAGGACAGTTAAAATATCTTTGTTTTGTTGCAGACAGGAAGGTGCCTTGCTTGGTTCTGGTTTTGCTGGAATTAATACCATAATATATCAGGAGCAATGTCTGGAGCCCCAATAGAAGTGGCACAAAGGGGGGAAAAAAATTAGGCAGAAACAGAAACCACCATCTACAGTATAAAACCCCATTCACATCCTGGCGTACTATAATTCTGCCCACGATTTTGGAATATGGAAACATCTGGCACTAATGCACAATGTGTGTTTTGGCTCCCATAATTGTTAATGGCACAACAAACGTCCAAAAGAAATAGAAATGGACGCTTCACAGGATAACTCGTGCAAAACACTCAAAACTTGCTTTCCAAAAACAATCTAAATTTGACTTCAAAAATAGGTGCAGGAGTTACTTAAGTGAGTTTTTGGAGCAGAGAGTAGCCTGTTGAAGTGAAAGGTGCTGCTGCAAAATGTTCTGAAACCATGACGCTCTGCTAGATGTGAACGGGGCCTAAAATTTTCCGGTGTCTCAAAATCGGTGTAATTTCTCTCCTACTGCTGAATTTCTCTTATAATATGGGTGAAAGCTGGTTAAATCCTTGTTGAAAAAATTGGGTAGAGGCATTTAGAACATGAAGGCTGAATTCACACTGCAATGCAGAGCAGCTGGAGAGAGTCGCTGCTCTAGCTGCAGTAGGGGCGGAGTGGGGCACGATTCAGCGCATCACATCTCCCCCCCCCCCTTTTCTTTTTTTTTTTCTTTGAACGTACACTTCATTCACGGCAATGTAGGGCAGCGCCTTACATTACAGTACGATTCAGCATGGTGCACTGCGATAAAATGTCTGTCACCACAAATCGTGTAAATTAGCCCTTTCTGTTTATAGTATTATAATTGCTGTCTATTGCCGAACAAAAGTCCAAGACAAAGAAGCAGGCAGCAGCAAATGTATTTCTAGCATTTATGTAGATTTGGCAAGTTATACAGCGCTTTTACATATTGTAACTGCCCTCAAGGCGCTTACAATCGAAGGTCTCTGTGTTAGATGCATACACACACTGGCACCAGTTTAGACTGGAACAAATTGAATTACCAGCATGTCACCACCAAAGAGAAAGCCGTTCCAGGTGAGCACATTAACCATCCATCTACAGCATAGCCAGGGTTTACGTGAAGGTGCTAGCACAGATCACATACAGATAGACAATTAAAAGAAATCCAGAATTCGCTGCAACACTTGACCTTTATTGATCCTTCATGCAAATGACATCGCAGACCATGTGGGATACAATAAAAGTTGGCACGTTTTGCAATGATGAGTAGACGCTAGCCACCACCGCATCAACTTTTACTGTACCCCACATGGTCTGTGATGTCTTTTGTATAAAGGATCGATAAAGGTGAAGTGTTGAGGTGAATTCTGGATTTTCTTTGATTGTGTACTTGCCAGCATGTCTTTCGAGTACCTGGAGAACCAGGAGAAAATGCAAACTCCCTGTAGACAGTGTTCTGGCCAGGATTCTAACCCGTAAGCCACTATGCTGCTCAAAGACGGCCTTTCCCCTCCATTTTCTCAGGAAGCGTTACAGATTGCAGTGGTGTAGTGATAGCTAGCCTAACACTGCTAAACCCCTTCTTCCCTTTTTTTTATTTTTTAAACTTCAATTGGTATTTATGTATTACAGTGTTCACCCTCTTGGAATTTGATATAACATGAGGAGGACCATGTTAGGAGTTGAATCTGGGAGTATGTGGAGCAAGGCACAGGGGGAACTGTGTAATCTTCAGATGGTTTAGTTCATCTGAGAGTCTGGTGTTTGTTGCTGGAGTTCATGTCCTTCACCACTCCGAGATAAAATACTAGATTGATGCATTACTTACAATTTTAAAATGAAGACACAAGGAAACTAAGATGGCTTTTTTGTTAGTAGTCAGTAGGGGGGGATATTGCTCTACTCAGCCATATTATGGAAATGCACACAGTACCTAATAGCTAAACCTTTTCTTGTCGCTTTTTTCACCTAAAAATCCTAGAAGGGCATTTTTTATTTTTTATAATCATTGCATTTACCATGGGAAGTAATAAGTGTGTTGTGCTATGCAGTTATCTCCATAACTTCTGTTACTTGGTCACAAACAGGCAGTATTTGCAGGGCTGTGCTGTGTGCAGTTTAAAGTATGAAACAAATTTCTCAAATATTTGAAATGCGATCCTGCGTGTCTTTTCTCTGACTTGACTCATTTGGACTCGTGAATTAGTATTCCCCATTTCTACTCCCATTGCCTTTTGCTTTGGTTGTGTTGGCTAGGATACAACACAGCACATATGAGTGAAGTGCATTTTTCCCTATTTGACTGATTTTCGTACATTTTTAAAAAACTGTGTACCCACTTAAGCCCCTGTATAGTTAACCCCCTTAATGACAGACCATTTTTTGTGATATGGCTTTCTTTTAGCGGTATTTGATCACCTCTGCGTTTTATTTTTGCGCTATAAACAAAAAAAGCAACAATTTTGAAAAAAATACTTTTTGCTACAATAAATATCCCTCCAAAAAAACAACAAATTTCTTCCTCAGGCCGAAATGTGTTTTACATATTTTTGGTTAAAAAAAAAATCTTAGTGTATATTTATCGGTTTGCGCAAAAGCTATAGTGTCTACAAAATAGGGGATATATTTAAGGCATTTTTGGAATTAATTTATTTTTTTCCTAGTAATTGTGGCGATCTGCTTTTTTTTTTTTTTTTTTTTTTTTTTAATAAATCGGGGCAGCAACATTGCAGCAGACAAATCAGATACTGTTGACACTTTTTTTGGGACCCTTGACATCTATATAGTGATAAAAAAAACACTGAATACTGTATAAATGTCACCGGCAGGGAAGGAGTTAACGCTAGGGGTTGATCAAGGGGTTAAATGTGTTGCCTAGAGAGCGTTTCTAACTGGGGAGGCCATGGGACTGCCTGGGGGAGTAGATCGATCATTGTTCCTAAGCCTTAGACCAGTGATGGTGAACCTTGGCACCCTAGATGTTTTGGAACTACATTTGCCATGATGTTCAGCTACACTGCAGAGTGCATGAGCATCATGGGAAATGTAGTTACAAAACATCTGGGGTGTCAAGGTTCACCATCCCTGCATTAGAACATGGAAGAAACACCTGGTACCAAGGGTGCAGTGGTGGTCCCCTTTATCTTTTGGTTCCTAGATAGTAAATGGGCATGGTAACACTGTTTATTTTAAGCATGGAAATAAATTTAGCATGTTACAAAAAAAATATCCATATGTATGTTAGAAAAAGGAACGCTCACTATGTACAAAAAATAGCTTACTGTAAAACTTATGTCACATTGCCCCAATATGTTTCATTACCAGCAGTCTGAACGCTTTGCTTCTCATCAGTATTTTTGAAAATAATATGAAAAGAAGAACTTTCAGATGTTGTGGTTAGTCAGGCAATGATGCACCCACATTGAAGATGCTCTATTATTTGGTTATTTAGGTTATAAAAAGACAAACTGTATCTCCATCAGGTTCAACTTAAAATAAACGGCCTTATTTATTTTTTAACATGATCATGGCAGTCTGATACATACCTGGATTAGCACTGTATTTTGTTATTATAAGTGTGTGTGTTTGTTTTTTAGAATATACAGTGCCTTGCAAAAGTATTCACCCCCCCCTCCCCCCTCCCCCCCTTGCCATTTTTTGTGTTTTGTTGCCTCACAGAAATTAACATGGATTGTTTGAGGATTTGCATCATTTAATTTGCAGAACATGCCCACAACTTTGAAGATTTTTTTCATTTTTTTTTTTTTATTGTGAAGCAAATAACAAATAGGACAAAATAACAGAAAAAGTCAATGTGCATAACTATTCACCCCCTAAAGTGAATACTTTGTAGAGCCACCTTTTGCGTCTATCACAGCTCCAAGTCACGTTGGATAAGTCTCTATGAGCTTGCCACATCTTACCACTGGGATTTTTGCCCATTTCCCCTTACAAAAAAACTCCTTCAAGTTGAATGTATTGCATTTGTGAACAGCCATCTTTAAGTTTGACCACAGATTTTCTATTGGATTTAGGTCTGGGCTTTGACTAAGCCATTCCAGCACATTTACATGTTTCCCCTTAAACCACTCAAGTGTTGCTTTAGCATTTTGTTTAAGGTGAACCTCCGTACTAGCCTCACATCACACACAGGACCTGGTACAGGTTTTACTCAAGAATATCCCTGTATTTAGCACTATCTATCTTTCCCTCAACTCTGACCAGTTTCCCAGTCCCGACTGCTGAAAAACATCCCCACAGCATGATGCTGCCACCACCATGTTTCACCCAAAAAACACGATGATGTTTTTTGGGTGACGGGATGTGTTGGGTTTGCACCAGACATAGCGTTTTTTCAGATGGCCAAAAAGTTACATTTTTGTCTGACTAGAGCACCTTTCTCCATACGTTTTGGGAGTCTCCCACATGCCTTTACGCAAACTAAAAACATGCCATTTTGTTTTTTGCTGAAAGTAATGGCTTTCTTCTGGCTACTCTGCCAAAAAGCCCAACTCTATGGAGCGTGCGGCTTATTGTCATCCTATGTACAGATACTGCTGTGGAACTCTGCCTCTCTGATTAATGCCCTCCTTGCCCGGTCCGTGAGTTTTGGTGTGCGGCCGTCTCTTGGTAGGTTTTCTGTTGTGCCATGTTCTTTCCATTTAGTTATGATAGATTTGATGGTGCTCCTAAGGATCATCAAAGATTTGTTTTTGTTTTTTATAACCTAACCCTGTCTTGTACTTCTCAACGATATTGTCCCTTACTTGATTGGAGAGATCCTTGGTCGTCATGGCAGTGTTTGGTTAGTGGTGCCTCTTGCTTAGGTGTTGCAGCCTCTGGGGCCTTTAACAAAAGTTGTGTATATGCAATGACATATCATGTGACACTTAGCTTGCACGCAGGTGGACATAATTTCACGAACTATGCCACTTCTGGAGGTAATTGGTTGCACCAGAGCTTGAGCAGGGTGAATACATGCGCACATACCAATTATCAGTTTTTTATTTCTAAAAAAATAGTTTTATGTATATATTTTTCTAACTTCCCCAATTTAGACCATTGTGTTCTGATCCATCACATATAATTCAGATTAAAAAAACATTGAACTAAAGGCTGTAATGTAACAAAATGGGTAAAATGCCAAGGGGGATGCCTACTTTTGCAAGGCACTGTAGTTTTGCATGAAGTGGTTAAAAAAATGAGACTGAACCGATGAAACAATCCGTCCGCATGTGTGAAAGGAGCCTCGGGCCAAGTTCACACTTAATCATTTTGTAGCTCGAAGCTCAAAAACGCTCAAGCAAAATACCTTTCATTTCCAAGGACCCTGGTCACATCTGAGCATTCTGTTGCTTGTAGAAAAATGCCTGATGCTCCAAAAAGTACATGAGCTTTCAGGCAGAACTGAGCATTTTTGTCCCCATAGACTTCAATGGGAACTCCCGAAAATGCTTGATTTGAGTTTTATTCAGTTTTTTAGCCTATATTAACTGTTCTCCACCCTCTTGTGAATTCCATTGGCTAAAACAGCAGCTTTCTGAGACTTGTAAGCTTTCTATCCAAGTTCCTGGGCAGCAGAGAGAATGTTTTTGTGGGTGCTTTAACCACTTGCCTACTGGGCACTTAAACACCCCTCCTGACCAGACCAATTTTCAGATTTCGGTGTTCTCACACTTTGACAATTACCCAGTCATGCAACACTGTACACAAATTCATTTTTTGTCTTTTTTTTCCCCTTGGTGGTATTTGATCACCTCCTGGATTTTTTATTTTTTGTGCTATAAATGAAAAAATAACAAATTGTGAAAAAAAACAAATATTTTTCTTTGTTTCTGTGATAAAATTTTTCAAATTATTATTTTTTCTTCATAAATTTTGGCCACAATTTATACTGCTACATATCTTTGGTAAAAATAACCCAAGTTAGTGGATATTATTTGGTCTTTGTGAATGTTAGTCTACAAGCTGTGGTGCGAATCACACAAAATTGATCACATCCGATGTACTGGTGGCCGATCTCATTTCTTGTTACCCGAACAAGCCAGGAAAGTACAAATACCCCCCAAATTACCCCTTTTTTGAAAGTAGACATTCCAAGGTATTTAGTAAGAGGAATGGTGAGCTTTTTGATGTTGTCATTTTTTTCCCACAATTCTTTGCAAAATGAAGATATTTTTATTTTCATTTTTTTCCACAAAATTGTCATTGTAATAGGTTATTTATCTCACGTGGCATGTGTATACCACAAATTATGCCCCAAAATAAATTCTGCTGCTCTTCCTGAGTATTACGATACCGCATGTGTGCTACTTTTCCCAGCCTGGCCACATAGAGAGGCCCAACATGCAGGGAGCGCCATCATGTGTTCTAGGAACATAAATTACACATCTAACTTGACTACCTATTACACTTTTGAAGGCCCTGGAGCAGCAGGACAATGACTCGTGACACCGACATGTCACTGATGACAGATGCCACTAATACATGACACTGATGACACGTGACACTGACAGATGCCACCAATATGTGGCACTGATGACACGTGACACTGATGACAGATGGCACTGTTACCTGGCATTGATGACACGTGACACTGATAACAGATGGCACGTGGCACTGATACGTGTTACTGATACGTGGCACTGATGACAGATGGCACTAATATGTGGCACTGACACGTGACACTGATATGGCACTGATGACAGATGGCACTATCTGGCACTGATGACAGATGGCAGTGGGGGCAGATGGCAGTGGGGACAGGTGGCAGTGGGGACAGATAGGCACTTTATTTTCATTTTTAATTTTTTTTTTTTACATTAATCTCTGCAGCGGTTCATCTCTCCCTCCTCACACACTGTCTGTGTGAGAAGGGAAAGCCGGCGATGAGAGATGATCTCATATGTTTATATATGAGATCATCTCTCATTGGGCACGCCGATCGCGGTGTAAACGGCCGCTGTGATTGGCCACTTACAGCGATCTGTGACTGGCTGTGTCCGGGGGGGCACGGCCAGCACAGAACTTCCCCTATGCGTGCCCAAGGCGGTGCGCAGAGGGGGAAGTTAAAGGGAGGACCAGGGATGCCCTCCCGGCAGATAGCGTCCGCGCTGTATCCATCTTTTGGCTATAGCGTGGGTGCAAAGTGGTTAAAGGTTCTCATGAGTCTTTGAATAAAATTATTTTTCTTTATTTGCATAGAATATTGGACAATTAATTCACAATGAACATAATTTATTAGTTTATATTTCTTCAGGGAACTTTACATTAATCCAATGTGAATTGTTCTAGTTAATTTGTGTGGTGTAAGCAAATTATATTTTCTCTATTTCAGGTACAGTAGATCAATTCCCTATGTATTACAGTATACTATTTTTATTTATATTGTAGATTAGCGAGGAAGAGAAGAAGCAGCATCATGATGATCTGATAAATTCCACTTACGGTTTAAGCTCAACTAAACTAGAAGACCTTGAGTTTTACAAGGTAGGTAATTTTGTGCGATCATAGTTAATAAAATGCAGGAAAAGTAAATCTATACCAAATAACACATTTTAATTTCTTTACATCTGGCTATTGTAACTAAATGGCTGAATGGCACCCTTCCTATAACAAATAGACCCATACCTGTACGTCTTTTGACGACTTCCGTGTTCTTTGTCCCCACACAAAAAGCTGTTGGTTCCACAGTCATTAGACAAAAGGACAGCCAACTGGAGTGGTTCTCGGGCATGTGATTGCTCTTATGACCAATCACTGTGATCACCAATGTAAACTATGTAGGACTGTTTACATTGTTGAGCCCTCCCCTTCCTCTCAGAACAGCTGCAATAGACTATAAGGTACATTTTAAAGAGCTACTGACTACCAATATCATAGGATTGTTTGAGGGGATTTAAAGTGCTAGTTAATAACAGTGGGGTTAGGTGATTTAAAATACCACTTACCATCAATTATTGCAGGACTATTTGAGAGCTTAAAATGTCACTGTTCAACAATGTTATGGGAATGTTTTGGGTTCATCCATGACATAGAGGCATTGCACACAATGCAATTATTCTTACAGGATTTTGAAATGTATAGAAAACTCTCACCTGAAAGTCAGTTTTCTGAAAACCTTGGCTTTTTTTTTTTCCAATCCACTGAATTAAGAATTAATAAACAATTTCAAATTGAAATCGCCCATTAACAACCAGTAATATTTGTACCCTGATTCTGACATATCTAAAGGAGAATTGTGCCTTTTAAACTTACTTTTCTTTAAGAAATAAATAAAAATACTACCACATGTCTCCGTCTATTGGAGCGTTGCGTACTGAGGGGGGGAGGTTGGTAAACACCCAAACTCAGGTTATGGAGGGAAGAAGTAGTAAAAAGGCTGCTCTAAAGTTATGGAAGTATATTGAGGTGGTGGAAGCTGTTCACTGGGGGGGGGGTGGGGGGGCTGGGGAAGGGTCTCTCTCTTTAGGGCCCACCCCGGGATCCCAGGACCCGGGGAGGAGCACACGGGGCGCCGGGTTGGGGTCTCCACCTCAAGGGAAGAGGTGCAGACACCAGGATGGGGATATATCCAGGTTGGACGCAAGAGGCCCGGAGATGGGCCATGGGGGGGTGAGGGTGGGGGGTTGGGAGGGGAGGGTGGGGGGGTGGGAGAGGAGGGGGGGGAGGGAGAGGAGGGGGGGGAGGGAGAGGAGGGGGGGGAGGGAGAGAGGAGAATAACCTATAGCTCAAGATTTCGAGTAAAGGGCATTATTTGGGTGCCAACATGACAATGGTAAACTGTGTGTCGTATAATGTGAGAGGTCTAAATGTAGCTAACAAACGGTTTAAGATACTAAGAGAATTGGAGCAACTTAATGCAGAGATTGTGTTCTTAGGGCCGGTTCACACAGGGGGCGACACGAGGCGACACTACTTGGGAAGCCAAGTCGGATACGACTTGTATCCGACTTAACAGCGCGACTTGGGGCGACTTACAAGTCGCCTCCAGGACAGGGAACTGTACAAGTGAGCTTTCACCCCTTGTGACATCATTCCTGTTCCTGTCTTCTTCCTTGTTCCTGTTTTTGACAGTTGTTCTGTGTCCAAAATGCTCTCTGTGCGTTACCTTATGTCAGCTGTCCTAACAGCTGGTTTGGCAGTACTGATGGAAGAGGAAGAAGAAGAAATGAAGCGGAGGAGGAGGATGGGAAGAAGACGTCGCTACTGGATCCATCCAATCATTGCCAATCGACATAACAGAGGGCAGTTCTGGGCTATGTATGAGAACTTGCGTAGGTTTGATGACAAGTTTTTCAAGTATACACGGATGTCGATCACAAGGCAAGTACATATGCTGTATGTCATTGTCCACTTTCCACGTCACTTGCCACAAGTTGTGGATTGTCGACCTGCCACGTCCCTTGCCACATGTGCCATGTCACTTGGCACAAGACGTGCCACGAGACCTGCCACGGGAAGTGGCACGGCTGCCACGGGACGTGCCACGGGTGTCACATGACTTGGCACAGATGGGACATGACAAACCAGAAGTAGTGTGTTTGCTAGCAGTAATTGTTCACAAATATGTGGCCTTAAAGTCATGTTGTAAAAGCATTTTTCAGGAGTAAAATAGAGTCGTTTTCCCCTTCGACATTACCTGTCACAGGTGTCACACATTCCACACTTTGTGTATTGTCTACTTAACACATGACTTGCTACGTCACCTCACCCTAGCTAAATCCCTTCAATCGGATGATTTATATTTGGCATATTGTTGATGCGATAATGTGTGTGTGTGTGTGTGTGTGTGTGTGTGTGTGTAGATACCAGTGGCTTATATTTATTATTTTCTAACATAGATGATTAACAAAATTTTTTTGGTTTGTTGCAGTTTTGATGAATTGCTTGGTCTGGTTGACATCCATCTTGAGCGACAGAACACAACATACAGGAAGAGTATCTCATCCATTGAAAGACTAATTATTACATTAAGGTAAACTGTCTTTCTGGTGCGCAATACACTTTGCATCCTCACAGCTCAGCGCTACAATTAGCGTGGAGGAGCAGAGCAGGATAGCTGCTGAGTGTCAGCAGCTCTCACATCTTGGAGGGGATAGAAGAGACCCATTGATGATGTTTGATTATTATTTTTTGTGTGAAGGAGCAGCAGATGAAGCTTTGCTCCAATGCTGCAGCCACCTAGGTAATTATTTTTGACATAAAAAAACATAGCATGTAATTAAATGTAATATACTCAAACATACCACACATTAGCAAAACATAAACTTTTTTTAATATTAACATAATTTTTGAAAAAAGCATCAACAAACATTAAGTAACTTTTAAAGAAATAACATCAGCACATATTGTAAGAAAAATCAAGACATCAATTAGAAAAACTATAAATTCTGGTACGATGGGAAAAAATTGTCACCTTCAGTCGAAGGAATGGGGGAAGGTGTGGGTTGGACGCTTTCACGGGTGGCCATTGCAGGGGTAGGTAATGGATAGGGCATGGGGGCATTTGTGCTTTGGGTGTTGTTGCCATACTCGTCACAATATGGCCTATAACGAGGGGAATAGTAGGGGTGGGTTCTGGGTGGCGGGGGATTATAATAGTTAGGGAAGGGTACTGATGGGGGTGGTGGTGGGGCAAACACTGGAGAGGGGGCAGTGGTGGCAGATCTATAATGTTTTTCTTAACAAAAGCCTGGCGCTCCTGCGGGATTTTTTTGAGCATTGCTGCCACCATAATCCCAAATCCGCTTTCCGCACTCTCCATGTCACTTAACTTGGTATTCATCTTCTCCATTAGTGACGCAAAACGTTCCAAGTTGTTTTGCAATCGAATTGGTCTTCCCGATCTTCCATGGAGAGCGGGACGGTCTGGTTCCTGTCTGCCTTCGGGTTCCTCTACCTCAGCCATGCTGAGATTAGCCGGCTGGGAATCCTCATTTGTTTCCATAGAGTTTTGGCCAAGACTCTGTATTAATGATGGAGAAGGTGCCCCTTCCTCTCCGCTGGGAGCATTGCCCGCCGCAGCACATTGGGCCGATGTACCTGGCTGTTCCGGGTGCGGCATACTGGATTGTGTTCTGCATGAAAGATAGAATACAATTATTATAACCTTATCCAACTGTATAGTATCACTGTCCTAATATGAAAGATATTATCTTACGCTCTAAGATCCATGAACGGCCTCAGGAACTCCATCTCCTCGGCATGGATATAGGGTGCTACTCTTTTCCCCCCGGAACCACTTCGTTGGTTCAATATTTTTTTTAAATAGCGATTGTAGCAATCGCGGAGCCCCTTCCACCTCGTTTGTAAGATGGTCACTGCAAAACATAAACAGGAACATAATCAATTCTTTTGTTTTTCAGATACCTTGCAACAGGTCATTCAATTGTAAGTCTACATTATGAGTTCATGGCTGGCAAGTCGACTATCAGCTATATCATCCGAGACACCTGCAAAGTTTTATGGGACGTGCTTAACACCATGGTGATGAAGAGGCCGACACCTGAAACATGGCGTGATATAGCAAATACATTTTGGAGTAGGTGCAATTTTCCCAATTGCATTGGAGCTATCGATGGGAAGCATATACGTGTACAAAAGCCTGTGGGTAGCGGGAGTATGTACTTTAACTATAAAAAATATTGCTCCTTTGTACTGCTCGCCGTTACAGATTCCAACTACTGTTTCACATATGTAGACATTGGATCCTATGGAGGTAGCTGTGATGCAAGGATTTTTGGAAATTCATCCTTTGGTGAAAGACTACGGGAGAATCTACTTGGTATTCCTGAAAATTGCCCCCTTCCTGGCACAGCTGAACCTGCGCTACCCTATGTGTTTGTTGCGGATGAGGCCTTTGCATTGGGTGAACACATGATGAGGCCTTACTCTAGAAGGAACCTGTCCACTCCTAAAAGGATTTTCAACTACCGGTTAACAAGGGCAAGAAGGGTGGTTGAGTGTAGTTTTGGAATTCTAGCCAATAAATGGCGCTTTCTACATACTACAATAAGCTTAAACA
The DNA here is from genome assembly GCF_037356315.1 of Lithobates pipiens. Classification (NCBI taxonomy): domain Eukaryota; kingdom Metazoa; phylum Chordata; class Amphibia; order Anura; family Ranidae; genus Lithobates; species Lithobates pipiens. The sequence goes on from NW_027507758.1 coordinate 393,062,604, forward strand.
TTGAAAATGCTATAACTGCTGTAAAAGCAGCATGCGTGCTGCACAATTTTGTCAGAGTCAGGGACGGATATTGTTTTGAGGATTCTCTACTACACGAAATGGAAAGTGCACACATCAGTGCTACAAGGGGATCCACTGATGGTGCCACAGTGCGCGATCAATTTAGATCCTATTTCAATTCACCGGATGGTGAATTGCCGTGGCAGATGGACGCCATTTCCTAATCAAATTCATAAATATTTTTACACAACTGTTTTGATTTCATATCAAGTATCTTTTTGGGAATTTTTGAGTACGGTTGTTAACATGTGCTGATATGGATTATTGTTTTTTTAATTAAAGTTGTCTGCTATGTTTTTTGTTATTTGTTATTATATGTTCAATAAATTTAATATGTTAAAATTAGGTTGAAATTACTTTTGATGTGGTTATATTGTTCAATCATTATTGTAATAAAATTATCATAGTGCTACACATCAGTGACAGACTTCCCAATGTTGCTCCGTAATCTTGCCCTAGAGTTAATAGGCACCATTAGGAACCCCAAGTGCCATGTGACCTGTAATGAGCGCCATGTAAAATGTTACATGTGGCACGTCCCGTGTCACCCGTGGCACGTCCCGTGGCAGGTCCCGTGGCACCCGTGGCACGTCCCGTGGCAGGTCCAGTGTCACCCGTGGCACGTCCCGTGGCACCCGTGGAAGGTCCCGTGGCAGGTCATGTGGCACATCAAGTTGGTATTGAAACAATGCTTTTTTGAAGCAAAAACGTGGGGAATACAGTTCAGACACTATTAGAACAGTCAATTCATCTAATGTTCATGTAATTGGAGCTTTTGTTGCTCTGGTGTGATATTTTTGATGGCAGGGGGATCTAGGGGGAGGAACCAAGGACTGTTGTGAAAGGGGGCATTTATGCACCGATTCCCTGTGCAAAAGAAGACCTACAAGACCTAAATTGAACTACAACAATCATGCATAGTGAAGGAGAAAAGACATATAAACGTACTTTTTGCAGAGCGGTCGGCCTGTGACAAGACATCCCAGTCTTCGAAAGAGAGTCTGCAGATCTCCAGCCAGGCACTCTCTCTTTTTTGTATTAACTGGTATGCTTTGTCTGTCTTGGCATACAGACACCTTCTCTCCCTAACAAAGCGTATGAGGGACTCATTGTCCACTGGTTCTCTCCTGTTCATAGCAGACATTTTGCAGGACTGAGCTCTTGGTCTGTGTGAGTTGAAGATAAGGAGGAAAACGAAACTAATGTGTATGGAAAGGAGGGGCTGCCTGCAGTGGGGGCTGGGTGACTTCCTGTCAAGTAGCCTGCAAGTAGCCTACAGATGAACAGGAGAGGCGACTTACATTGACATGAATGGGTACAAGTCGCCTAGAAGTCGTTTCCAAGTAGTACAGGAACCTTTTTTAAAAGTCGGAGCTACTGCAGTAGCGTATATTAAGACAGCTCCATTGACTATCGTGGTTTTTAATGCAGCGCGACCTGGAGGCGACTTGAGGCGACCTAGACCGACCTGAAGTCGGATCGCAGTCGCCCGCAGTGTGAACCGGCCCTTACAGGAAACGCACTTAAGCCATGAAAGTAAAATTAGACTGTATTCCCCAAGATACCCGACCTGGTTCTATGGAGACTCAGTCTCAAGTAGAACAAGGGGGGTAGCAGTGGGGATAGGCCGGGATATCCAATTTATAGTAGAGGGCAGGATGGGAGACCCGGAAGGGAGGTTCCTGTTTCTAAAAGGAAAACTATGGGGAATAAAATATACCTTGGCAAATATATATAGCCCGAATAAGAATCCAATAACTTATCTGAGAAAGATACTGGGAAAACTTTGGGAATTTAAGGAGGGGAGGGTGATTGTGGCAGGAGACCTGAATTTTCCGATAAATCCGAGACTGGATAGTTCGTCCCATGCACGGGAGACGGCGAACATGCAGCGAAATGTAATTAAACAATGGATGACCGAATTGCAGCTGATAGATGTGTGGAGAATACAACATCCGAAGAAACGAGATTATTCGTTCTACTCCCCCGTGCATGGGACGTACACCAGGATAGATTATTGGCTGGTGGAACATCAGCTATTGGAGGAAGTGGTTGATACGGACATCGGAACTAGGACTCTGTCGGATCACGCACCTGTAACCATGAGAATTAAAATCCCAGAGGTAAAGAAACCCCCGTTTACCTGGAAACTAAATAAAGATCTATTAGACGTAGAAGGAGAGGAAACAATAAGAAAGGAGCTGCAATTTTTTTTTGCCTCAAATGGGAAGGACGAGATGGCGGAGAACATACTATGGGAGGCCCATAAGGCTTACATAAGAGGAATATATATCTCACTTGGGGCAAAAAGAAAGGAATAAAAAGGTAAAGGAATTAAGAGAAGAAATTAGGAGATTAGAATTAAAACACAAAATAGAGAAACAAAATGGAAAGGGACAGATACAGGGGCTACAACGGAATCTAGCTATAAAAAAACTAGAGCTGGAGGAAACAATAGAGCAAGAAGTAAGGAGAGAATATCATAAAATAACGAAAGAGCGATATTTCTTGGGAAACAAGAATGGCAAGAGTTTAGCTAGGATATTGAGGAAAAAGAAAGCAAAAAATTATATTGAGAAAATAATAGATAAAAATAACGAGATCAAATATAAGACTGAAGATATAGCGGAGGTATTTAGAGAATACTATGAGCAATTATATTGGGTGAGAAAAAAGGAGACAGAGCAGCAAGAGAACATTAGAAAGAGGAAAATCAAAGAATATATAATAAACGCTAAGGTCCCTACACTACCACAGGAAATAGTACAGGAATTGGATTCTCCTATAACAACATCCGAAGTAAACCAAGCAATAAAAGAAACAACAGGAGGGAAAAGCCCGGGCCCGGACGGTTATATAATAGAATATTATAAAAAATTTGGGGAAATTTTGTCACCAAGGTTATGTGCATATTTTAACGGCCTAGATATAAAATATGGACTGGGTAAGGAAGCCTCTCTAGCAATTATCTCCATTGAATATTGAAAGAAGGGAGGGAAGGTATGATATGTTCAAACTATAGACCAATCTCATTGTTAAATACCGACATAAAATTATTCGCAAAAATACTAGCTACTAGAATGAAAAAAATAGTTCCGAACTTGGTCCACCCAGACCAAGTGGGGTTCGTGGGGGGCCGAGAGGGAAGGGATAATGGAGTGAGGACACTATTGCTTCTCCAGAAAGCCCAAGAGAGCAAAACCCCCAGTCTTCTCTTGTCAATAGATGCAGAAAAAGCATTTGACCGAGTAGACTGGGGATTTATGCTGGGCACGTTGAAAGAAATGGGATTTGGTATCCGAATCCTGAGTTGGATAAAGACACTCTATGAGTGCCCAATGGCAGTGGTAAGGGTAAACGGCAACTTGTCTGACCCCTTTAGAATGTACAATGGGACTAGACAGGGTTGCCCACTGTCACCGATACTGTCCGTGTTGACTTTGGAACCACTGCTGGAGACAGTGAGGAAAAATCCCGACATAGGAGGAATCGAGCTGGGGGAAGAGGTTCATAAAGTAGCCGCATTTGCGGACGATGTCCTATTTTATGTGACAAAACCTAGAATCTCCATGCCAAATTTGGTAAAGAGTATCGAGCAGTATGGAGATCTATCAAATTTTAAAATAAATTTAAAAAAAACAGAGGTTTTAAGTGTCAGCACGAGCAGTGGGGAAGAACAGGATATCAAGGGCAAATTTCCCTTCCTATGGAAAAAGGATTTGTATTTTTGTAAGCCAACCAGCTGATTTACATAATCCTGCTGCATTGTTCAGCCATGCAGGTGGAACACCAGAACGCGGTGCTAGAAATCAATGCTCTGTGCGCGTTTCCGGCACATTGTTCAAAATGCACTGCAGTTGCGATCTGAAGTGTAAGTCAATGTTAACGACACCCCAAATGCATGCACGTTTGCCTGCACTGGGTACAGAGGTGCCATGCAATCCGGTTGCATTGCATGCGCTACTTTCAGTGCTGTCTTGTGCGATGCAGCGGGTCACTTGCCACCGTCGCCGCTCGTCACTATCCAGCCACTAGATGCAGCTCCTCTCTGTAGCACGGGTTATTGGCTACAGAGAGAAGCTGCATCTAGTGGCTGGATAATGGTGAGCGGCAACGGTGGCAAGTGACCCGCTGTATCTGGTGGCAGGCGACGGTGACAAGTTACCTGCTGCATTTGGTGGCAGGCGACCGTGGCAACTGACACACTCAGGGCTCCTACTAATTCTGCATTGTGTTTGGAGACATTCCCATTAGGACAAGAGACCTTGGGGACCAGCACAGTGACCCTCTGGAAGTTTGAGAAGGCTCCTGAGCCACTGACTGAACGGCCTTTGATGCACTACTAGACCCATCTGGGGTCTTTTTGTGAGGTAAGGGGCTGGCACCACTGGGGGAGGATTGTATCAAGCTATGTGTGTTTTTTTTATACATTCCAAAGTGAACTGCTGAATTTGCCTTTTGCTGGACTCCTATACCTGTTCTTTTCCCCCTTACCCTCATCTATCTTTATAGGAAGAGAGTGATATTGTTGCAGGACTATTTGGAGACAGAACCCTGCTTTCTATCAATTTTATCTATATGATCCTCGTATTTGGATGATATGCCAATTTTTGCACAAGGCACTGCACTTTATTTATAGTGCATTTTTAGAGTATTAGTTCACTATTTCACTGCTGCTTTATTGGACTATTCATAATAGACATATTTTTGGATTGCTCATATTCTTTGGATTATACTTTACCAATATTGCACTTTATTCCAATTGGATTTTTTTTTTTTATATATTTATTGAATCTTAATTTATATCACAGGTTGTGGGAATATCATTAATACTTCTTTGAACATCACTGTTTATGGATACGTATATACTCTGTTGATATTTGGTCAGATATTTATCGTTTACTATATTGGTTTAACTAGCGCTACTTCACTTTATATATACACAGTTTTTATGGGTGTTGGTAACACTTTTAGAAGTTTAGCTTCTTCTTATTTCCACTTTACCCATTTATATTTATTTGTAATTACATCATAGTCAGCACAGATTGCTTTGTTAGTGCATTAGTACACACATTTTGAAAATTAGCACATTCAAAATGTGCATAAATCGCACTGCACCGCATGCGAATCGCACAGGAGTGCTCAGCAAATTCTCATCGGATTCCTAGTGTGAACCACTCAGTGAGCCAAGAAGGGCAGGGTAGCAGAGTGCAGGTGTTTATTGCACCCGGGATTGAAGTGCTTGAGCTTCACACACCAGCATCCAGCAGGCTCATCCTGTCTTTGTAAACGACATGAATTTGTCTCCATTTGCACTAATGCACTTGTGCGGATTCCCTCTTAATACGCACACACACAGTAGAGCTGCACGATTCTGGCTAAAATGAGAATCACAATTTTTTTGCTTTGAATAAAGATCATGATTCGTGAGGCGTAACATCTTTCACATTATACAAAAAAATTGGGCCAACTTTACTGTTTATTCTCTAGGGTCTCTGCTTAAAAAAAAAAAAAAAAAAAAATTATAAATCTATATACATACATATATAAGAAAAGAGACAAAGGGGGAGGTAACTAACCTCAACGGGACTTTTACCGGTATCATATATTAACCAAAGAAAGAAAAAATCAAGTAGCAATCACTCAAAAAGAATTCTTGGAAAAGAGAAAAAAAGTAGTTATTTCATAAAGAAACTATTTTTTATTTTACAAAAAATATCAAATTTTTGTTAAAACAACACAATAAATACATGATAATATCCATACAATACATTCGGATCAGAAGAGATCAATAATGAATTGGGTCACAGTAGTGAGGTGCTCGACATGTTTCACTCATAAGGCGAGTTTCTTCGGGAGCTTTAGGTATTTTTTGATAAGTGTAAAACTGCATGGATAAAAATACATACACAGAATGATGATTACATGGTTCATGTGTCATTATTTACAGTAGATTAGTAGAGAAAACAAACAAACTGTTCAATCTGATTGCTACAATAAATATAACTATATAGATTGTATATAACAATATAAAGGGAGGGGGGGCAAAAACAATAGGGTTGTTCAATAATCAAGGAGACTGAGGGATCATCCACTCACCTAGTGTGTATTCACACATCTCATAGAGATCACGTATTGTAGTAGAGTATGAAGATCCTCAATAAAAATAGAAAACTAGGGAAAGGGACACCCAGTCTGTAGAAGCCTGTAAGGAGGTGCTTCAAATAACGGTTTATATGTGTGCTATAGAGGGAAAGGAGAAAGATTTCCAATATGAATTAGGAAATCTAGCATATGCGCTGCATAAAGTCGCTCAGATTTTGCAACTTCAGGAGCTGCATAGGTTAAAGTTGGATTTCAGTATTCAACTCAAAATTAATTACCTGATCAGATCCGCACTAGAGAGCCTGAAACCGTATCAAGGAATCAGGAACTGCCACAGATAAACCAATAATATCCAGGATAACCAAAGGAAGATATCCTCCTATCCAATTGCATACCGGGTAGGAAAGTGCTTAAAATTCACATAGGGCTAACGAATCTGGTGTGCATGCAGAAGAAACAGACCAGCAGACAATGCCATGAATTAGTTAAAATGTATTACTGAATATAAGTTCAGTGTCAAAAATAATGATTAAACCATAAGTATCAGAAAGACTCCAACAGCATACCTGATAACACAAACGAACTTGCAATTGTCCAGACCTCCACTGAGTGAGATAAAGGCAGACAGCTGCTGCCTTATGAAGCCCTCCTCCCAAATTGGCGGCGTCTGGGAACGCCCCCAATGGGCGGGCGAAGATAGTTTCTACACTGAGTCTCGGAAGAAACCGAGGGGTGTGCCGCGCATGCGCGACATGACGTAAACCGTCGTCACTCGCGCACGGCGGCCATTTTGGAAAGTCCAAATCGCCACCCACAGTGCTGGCAAAATGGAACCTTCCCAAAATACACCTACCTGCATTCTGTGTAAGGACGAAAACACAGAATAAGCTAAATACACTGGGGGAATCTAGGAAAAACTGTGCTTAGATTAGAATGGAAGGGCAGTAAGGAGAAAGACCGGTAATAAGAGTGTTACATCACTAGGCTCTGATGCTGACATCAGTGGAGAGGAACAGTGCCAGCGTTCAGCCCATCTGCTCATTAATATATCACAGTGAAGGATAATGATCCACCTCCAATGAGGAGCAAGTGCAGCTGCTTCTGTATGGAGGGGAGATTGTCCTATACTATAAGGCGTTGTGGTGGCCAACAAAGTGCAGGAAAAAAGGGGACTTATATACATACAGCCACGTTCCAATGGATCAGATCGGTGCGAGTACTGTACTAAGGCCCAGGGCGCCCGTACAAGCTTCAGTCCTAAGGTGTCTCGTCCCAATGCTTCTAAAGTTATAATTTAGAGGTATTCTTCAAAGGTAGAATATATACCTAGACGAATTGAAACTAGACTGGAATAACAGAGAGTTTTTATCATTCTAAAATAACAGGATTATAACAAGGTGAGTATATATAGATAACGCAGTCTCCTGACTAATCGACCATTAAGTCATATAAATCAATACATAAGTGCGTGAATACGCATCTATTCAATAGCAAAAGAAAAAAAAGGGAAAAAGAAATACTGAAAAAGAAAAAGGATATAAAGAATGTAATATAGATCTCAGAGAAAAGGTTTGTAGCTCAGTGAGTCATTCAAACCAGGGGCACAGGTGGCCCCTAAAGTGTAAATCCATCGAGCCTCTTTTTGTAAAAGTATACGATCAAAACCACCACCCCTCTCGCCTGGGGGATACGATTCCAGTGCAAAGAAATACATACAAGTCTCGTCAAATGCATGGAAGAGACCCATGTGCCTGCTGATGGGTGTCTCCATTTTTTTGGCACGAACAAGGGATACATGGTCCCTAATTCGGCAAAAAAACGGGCGTTTGGTCTTACCTACGTAATAAGCCCCATACATATACACACACACACACACACACACACACACACACACACAGTGCCTTGCGAAAGTATTCGGCCCCCTTGAACTTTTCAACCTTTTGCCACATTTCAGGCTTCAAACCTAAAGATATAAAATTTTAAATTTTTTGTGAAGAATCACCAACAAGTGGGACACAATTGTGAAGTGGAACGAAATCTATTGGATATTTTAACCCTTTCCCGCCGAGCGTACGCAGATATGCGTACTCGGCTTCCGGGGGTTATACCGGGATGATGCCCGCACCTGCAGGCATCATCCCGGTACCGTTTTTTGCAGCAGGCGATTGGCTATCCAGGCATAACAACCGATGCGGCTAAAAGCCGCTCGGCTGTTATGCCGGAGGAGCGGGAGGGGACGTCCCCCCCTCCCGCCGCCTCTCGCCGCTGTTACCGGTGCTCCCGCTCGATCGGGAGCACCGATCAGAGATTCGACGCCTCCGGCTGTTGTTGAGGAACTGGAACGAAGCCGTAATCGGCTTCGTTCCAGTCTCATCGTAAACACGGAAGCGACGTCATGACGTCACTTCCCGTTTACTCGGCTGCCAATGGCGCCGGTTTTAAAAAAATATCCGGTATTCAGAATCGCCGTTTTCCCAAAAAGTTGCGTTTAAAACACCACTGCGCAAATACCGTGTGACATAAAATATTGCAACAATCGCCGTTTTATTCTCTAGAGTCTCTGCTAAAAAAATATATATAATGTTTGGGGGTTCCAAGTAATTTTCTAGCAAAAAATATGGATTTTAACTTGTAAACACCAAATTCCAAAAATAGGCTTAGTCATGAAAGGGTTAAACTTTTTTAGCAAATAAAAAACTGAAAAGTGGTGCGTATAAAATTATTCGGCCCCTTTACTTTCAGTGCAGCAAACTCACTCCAGAACTTCAGCGAGGATCTCTGAATGAGCCAATGCTGTCCTAAATGACTGATGATGATAAATAGAATCCACCTGTGTGTAATCAAGTCTCTGTATAAATGCACCTGCTCTGTGATAGTCTCAGGGTTCTGTTGAAAGCGCAGAGAGCATCATGAAGACCAAGGAACACACCAGGCAGGTCCGTAATACTGTTGTGGAGAAGTTTAAAGCCGGATTTGGATACTAAAATATTTCCCAAGCTTTAAACATCCCAAGGAGCACTATGCAAGCGATCATTTTGAAAGGGGAGTATAAGACCACTGCAAATCTACCAAGACCTGGCCGTCCCTCTAAACTTTCAGCTCAGACAAGGAGAAGACTGATCAGAGATGCAGCCAAGAGGACCATGATCACTCTGGATGAACTGCAGAGAACTACAGCTGAGGTGGGAGAGTCTGTCCATAGGACAACAATCAGTCGTACACTGCACAAATCTGGCCTTTATGGAAGAGTGGCAAGAAGAAAGCCATTTCTCAAAGATATCCATAAAAAGTCTTGTCTAAAGTTTGCCACAAGCCACCTGAGAGACACACCAAACATGTGGAAGAAGGTGCTCTGGTCAGATGAAACCAAAATCCAACTTTTTGCCCACAATGCAAAACGATATGTTTGGCGTAAAAGCAACACAGCTCATCACCCTCAACACACCATCCCCACTGTCAAACATGGTGGTGGCAGCATCATGGTTTGGGCCTGCATTTCTTCAGCAGGGACAGGGAAGATGGTTAAAATTGAGGGGGAAGATGGATGCAGCCAAATACAGGACCATTCTGGATGAAAACCTGTTGGAGTCTGCAAAAGACCTGAAACTGGGACGGAGATTTATCTTCCAACAAGACAATGATCCCAAACATACAGCAAAATCTACAAAGGAATGATTCACAAATAAACGTATTCAGGTGTTAGAATGGCCAAGTCAAAGTCCAGACCTGAATCCAATCGAGAATCTGTGGAAAGAGCTGAAAACTGCTGTTCACAAACGCTCTCCATCCAACCTCACTGAGCTCGAGCTGTTTTGCAAGGAAGAATGGGCAAGAATTTCAGTCTCTCGATGTGCAAAACTGATAGAGACATACCCCAAGCAACTTGCAGCTGTAATCGCAGCAAAAGGTGGCTCTACAAAGTATTAACGCAAGGGGGCCAAATAATTTTGCACGCCCCAGTTTTCATTTTTTTATTAGTTAAAAAAGTTTCAAAAATCCAATAGATTTCGTTCCACTTCACAATTGTGTCCCACTTGTTGGCGATTCTTCACAAAAAATATAAATTTTATATCATTATGTATGAAGCCTGAAATGTGGCAAAAGGTTGAAAAGTTCAAGGGGGCCGAATACTTTCGCAAGGCACTGTGTGTGTGTGTGTGTGTACACACACACACACACACACACACACACACACACACACACACACACACACACACACACACACACACACACACACACACATTTGGGGGTTCCAAGTAACTTTCTAGCAAAAAATACTGATTTTAACTTTGTAAGAAACAAGTGTCAGAAAAAGGTTTAGTCTTTAAAAGGGTTGTATGTTTTTTTTTTTTGAACAAAACATGTTATACTTACCTTCACTGTGCAGTTCGTTTTGCACAGAGTGGCCCTGATGCACCTGTTTTGGGGTCCCTCAGCGGCTGTCTCGGCTCCTCCCCGGAATGGCAACCTCCCTCTGGGAAGCTCTATCTCAAGGGGGTTAGCTTGCGGGCGTGCTCCCTGTCATACACGCTGCGTCCATAGACACAGCGTGTATTTCCCGGCTGACCATCCAACCCAAGGTCTCCAGAGTCCCTAGCACGATGTCTCTGTCTCGCCATTTTGTGGAAGTCCGTCGCCCGGAAAGGACGTCTGGCGCTCACGGCGGACTTCCGGTCGTGCGCAGTGATGCTGGAACGCACGCCCTGCGTCCAGCCATCACTACGAGAGAGAGAGAGAGAGAGAGAGAGAGAGAGAGAGAGAGAGACACCATGCTAGGGACTCTGGAGACTTTGGGTTGGATGGTCAGCCGGGAAAAGTCTTCACTGACGCCATCTCAGTAGGCCTGCTGTCCTGGAAGATGACTGGAGAAAAATAAAAAAAACATATGTTTTAAAAAGGTGACCTTTCTTCTGGGTGGAATCAGGAATATTGTGGACCATTTTATTTCTCAAGCTCCGGGCTCCTCTGTAAAATAAAATAAGGATTCTTAGGCAATATTTTGCCCAAAGTCTGGTCTCGACATAAAATGGGCCAGTGTCAATTTTCTTTAGATGCTTAGAATGAAGTTTGAATCCTGTAATGAATGCTGTATCAAATGGTTTATTTACCTTCTTTTTATTTTATAACAATGATTGTCTATTCTTATTTCCTACAACTGACCTGGCACTCTCTAGCCTTTTTTTGGGTACCCTTTTTCTATAAACCTATTAATCAAGACGTTAGACTGTGTTATTTAGTCCTCAAAGTCACAATTGTGGCGTATCCTCAAACTGGCTTTTGGGTATAGTATTTTTCTATTCATGGTGGTGGCAGCTAGGTATAGGTATATTGAGCCCCTATACCCATGATGGTGAACCTTGGCACCCCAGATGTTTTGGAACTACATTTCCCATGATGCTCAACTACACTGCAGAGTGCATGAGCATCATGAGAAATGTAGTTCCAAAACATCTGGGGTGCCAAGGTTCACCATCACTGCCCTATACCAACACCCTTAATCTGTTTGTAAAACTAATATTTATGCCAGACAGAAAAAAAAAAAAAAAAAAACACAACACACTACTACTACTCATGGCCATTAATGGCTCTAGAATGAACTTTCTCTGGGCCAATTTCAAATCGGACACCAGGAAAACTACAAAAGCCTTCTGCGTGACACTGTCAGATTCTAGACTCTTCCAATTAAATGAACTTTTTCTACTTACATCTGTCAAGAAGTAGCCCTATTTTTGTTAACCCCCCCCCAAGTCACTGAAAGTAAGGAACAGCAAGCAAATTAGCAAACATGTCTTTTAAATACATGTTTGATAAATATTCGTCTTTACAATTGAATCACATTTTTTAAAGTATAAACCAAAGCGTAATACCTGTGTCACGGTTTTGTATCTCCATAACTTTAGTTTTTGGTTGGATTTTTTCAGGGCGATTTTTGTCCTTTGTCTCAGCCTTGTAATGCAATTCTTTTCTCCGCTTCAGTCTTGCTGGCGGTTTACTAACAGAAGTACCACTAGCTGTAAATTTAAACACCTCACCTATGGATTCATCAGCTTTGAAATTATAATTCTTACTGGGCTCTTTCAAGAAACAGTGTTTCATATGGTAGTGAGTTTGAGCACCTTCTGTGTCTGAAAAAGATTTCGAACAAATGCTGCACTTAATAACAACATTTCTGTCACTGGACTGCCCCTCGTTCTTACAAACATGTGTATTGATGCCTTCAAAGGTTTGGTCAGTTGCTGGACATAAACAGCAGCTATACCAGAGGTTTCCTTTCCCAAACAGTCTATCCAAGCAGAGTTTGCCATCTGCCTTCTTTGTTGCTTTGAGAGAATATTTTTCCAGACAGCCGCAAGTCAGACGCTTTTCAGACTCAATACATGTGGTCAGTGTATCATCTGGAACTTTAACATTTGATTGCCCCCGATTTGGTATATAACTATAGTCCAAAGCGTGAAAACTCTCATAGTGGCCAAGGAAGGCAGCTTCTTCATCAAAGTAAAGATCTTTACAAAGCCCACAAAAATATTTCACTTTTATGTCCCCATCATGCTGAAGCTGACAATGCCTAAGTAAAGTCTCCATTTTAAGAAACTTCTTCTTGCAGGTGTCACAGCAATATTTATGAAAGTGGTGAATGCTTAAGGATTGGCAGTGTTGTAGAACAGTTTCTTCATTATCAAAAGTCTCCTCACAAATATGGCACTGCCACAAACCCTCAGACTGCTGTGGTGATGGGGATGCGTTACTTGCTGGACTCTCAGATCTCATATCAATCTCTAAGGAAGTTGGTTGCTCTTCTGGGACCTCCTGTTCATAGTAAAAGGAATGACCACCATGGCAATCTATAATATGCATCAACACATTTTCAGTTCTTGCCAGCTCAACCTTACACATCTGGCACCAAAAAAGAAAACTGTCCAAGCGCCCACCACCGTGAAATCGGCACATGTGAAGGCGAATAATGGCAGTGTCATCAGCGAGCTTGCCACAAACCATGCACTTGTGAGAGATCCTATTGGCTGTCATAATGTGTTTTTTAGCATCTTTCTCAGCTGAAAACTGTTGAGAACATTCACAGAACCAAGCAGTCACCATAATATTGGCCTCTTTTTTTAAACCACCATCAGTTTCATTTTGCTGTACATGCTTTGACAAAACGTTGCTGTCATCAGTATTGTTTACGTTTCTTTTAAGCATGATGTGTTCCAATCTAGCATTGGAAGCCAACAGGCAGAAGTCAGAAGGTGTTCTTATTCCTTCATTTAGGTAGCAAAATGCTAGAATGGACTCCTCTATAGAAATAATCCCCTTGACATCGTGACTTGTTCTTGCGATGTGTTTTTCAATGCGTGCTTTATCACTTAGACCTTGTTTACAAGTCAGGCAGAAAGCTTTTAGCTGGAAAACAGATGCAACATCAGCTATGCTTTTTTCTGAAACTGAAGCAGGACCAGCTTTTCGACATTGCGTTCTAAATAAAGAAACAAAGGCAATTTAGCAAAAAAAACAAAAACACACAACTAATGAGCTATGGACAAAAGTAAAATGAAAACCAAACACCAGTAAAAACTTCCTAGGGATAGAAGAGAATTACAACATATTTCAGGTTTTCATTGCTATCCCCCCTATTGCCCCCTAGGGAGCCTCCCCTATGACTCCTACCCCACTCAGTAGAGTCTGGAAACAGAGGCGTGGTGCTTAAAGGCCCAGGATACTTCCATAGATTTGGTCGAGTGGACATGCACCAGTGAAGCCAAGTGCTTCTTGCAACATCGCAATGAAAGGACAAATGGGGAATCCATTTGTCTAATGGAGTTCAAAGCTTTCATGTGCATTCTAATGGCTCTGACTACATTCAGGCAATGTAGACAACAAAACCACCTTTTGAAAGAAAAGATGAAATGGGTACAATACAAACTTGTCCTTGTGAAGTTCTTTATAGGAAAGGCCTGCCAATTCAAAGACATGTCTAACAGACAGGATAGCTACCAAAATGGCTATCTGCTCGTAGGAATCTCCAAAGGAATATCCCCAATTGGTTCAAAAGGTGGTCTCTGCAGGGCATTGAGAACAAAATTAAGGTCCCTGGGAAGCAGCAGGTGTGCTGCAGGGGGGCCTAACGTCAGAAACACCTTGGATAAAGATTTTCAACAAGGAAGCACGAGGCCAAAAGGCAATTATGTGCACTTTTTTTATACATTCCTCACTGGAGGATGGCTGCCAGCGCTTTTGCTGCAATTCATTTGGCCAGCACAGTCAAATTCAGATCCAATTGCACAACTTTAATAAGCAGTAACACTGAAAATGGAGGGGTATCTGGCTCCATATACACTTCTGTGACTTCAGTTGGGCTTTGAGGTCAGCGTTTGTTAGAACCCAAGATTTAATGCTAGAACTACGCTCAAGTAATTTAAGAAAATCTTTGGGGCAATAAACACTTCCAAACAGAATTAATGCTCATTATCGATTGTTGGAAAACTTTGACAATATGTAAAGAGCAAAGCAAGTGCTGAAATGGGCATGCAGCATGCAAGTCACACTCAGAACGACAGCAGGTCCTAAAGCTTCAGCGAACACGAGACAATGAATATCCTTGCGGACCGTTGAGATCCGCCTGTCAGTTTTGAGGTGGATTTGAACAGGAGCTCCATGTACCTCTATGGAGTGTCGGATGTCAGCGGAGACATGTCCGCTGACATCCGATCAGCCCTGATCCGATCATCTCTGCTAAAACCAGACGGATGTCAATAATGTTTTGGTATATACTGCGCTGTGATAATAAACTTTAGCAAACCGCCAACACCGCTTCTAGACAAGAAAACATAAATGGAAAATAGGAAAAATATATGTGTAGCGCTGTGACAAAGACAGAATTTTTTTTTAGAAATTATATGCGTCACCATATAAATCTTAAGGCGAGAAAAAAACGCATTCCCTAATAGTGAAAAACCTTAAACCGCATTTGAGCAGTTTAACAAACCTTTGAAATGCAAATACAGGTTAAAAATTAATAAAAACTATAAATAGTAATCATACGTGGACAATTATCCAAAAGAAATGTAGGTGCCAAGTAAGTCCCAAAATATAAAGTCCAATAATATTTTTAGAAGAATCAACTTTCCAAGAAACAGCTTCCAAAGGAAATGGTGTACTCTTCACGCATGCATGCATCACCACCACCACCGTGAAACTGGGGGAGGCGTACATAAAACCATAAAAGCAAAGGGCCAACATAGTGTAATATTGTCATAAAAGATTTTTTTAATGAATAGGCATAAAAAACAAAACAAAAAAAAATACTCAAATTTAGAAGAAATCAAAAACGGCATGTACACGAATGGAAACCAGCGATGTCTGCAGAGGAGCCCACCCAACTTGTTTTGACTAAAGTCATCATCTGGGGTCCCTATGGTTTTATGTACGAGACCATTACCTCATCTCACATTGGATATTAACGAACATCTCGCCTGTATGACGTGGTGGTGCAAGCTGAGTCCGTGGAGTATCTACACCTATCGGGCAAATTCCATATATAAAGCCTATATGACTTGGGGGGCATACGCCTGACTAAGTCAAAGTCTTCTGGTAAGCCTCCCCCAGTTTCACGTTGTGGTGGTGATGCATGCATGCATGAAGAGTACACAATTTCCTTTGGAAGCTGTTTCTTGGAAAGTTGAGTCTTCTAAAAACATTATTGGACACCTACACTTCTTTTGGATAATTGTCCACGTTTGATTATTAGTTATTGTTTTTACTAATTTTTCACCTGTATTTGCATTTCAAAGGTTTGTTTAACTGCTCAAATGCAGTTTAAGGTTTTTCACTATTAGGGAATGCGTTTTTTCTCGCCTTAAGATTTATATGGCGACGCATATAATTTCTAAAAAAAAATTCTGTCTTTGTCATTATAAGGGAATACTTATTAAGGTTACCAAAAGATATACTAGGTTAAAGGTCTAAGATAATATGCTTAGGCGTGCATTTCACTAAGTTCAGAATTAAGATGCAAGATGTTGACATATTAGGAAGCATCTGTCTGCGGTAAGAGGTACAAAGCTAAGAAAGGACTGGTTACGCAAGAATATGGTCAGTCAGCAGATGTTGAAATGACGAAATAACTATCAGAACACTGTATTTCACCTTTGACTTAGATAATGTCATGAGTTTAAGAAAAATGTCGATGTATGTATGAATTACCTGATTGGCTAAACCACAGGGCTGTCCTTTAGCTCAAACTAAATAAAACTGCTGTGTGTGCTTCAATATGCACATTCATTATTCACGTACAATCGTGTGTATGTGTAATGTGTGTCCACCGGTGAAAGGGACCTCCGCTCTTCCATCCTAGCCTAGGCTACCAGGGGTTACTTACAGAAGACGAGCAACCTAACAGTTTTGGTACCAGGAGTGGGGTTCGTCTTGCGACAGGTAGGTCACTTTACTCTTTTTACCTGATTGGTGAATGGTGTAAACACTTACTCTGTCCGGGCGGCCGCTACGAACTTAGTTTAAATTTAAAAGAAGTAACTGTGCCTTCGCGGCGGACTAGGCTGGTCCCTCGGAAGGTTAAAAGGGCTCGCAAGGAATTTATAGGTTTAGGGGAGTCCGACTAGGTTGGTCTGACTTAAAACTATTGGTAATAGTATTTTTAACACGGGAAGTAGTAGATTACGCCCGTGACAAAGGGATTGGTGGAGTGGACGCCCATTTGAAATTTTTTTTTTAAAACGTGCACTATAAATTGATAAATGTATTGCTATACGGTTATTTCATGTCTTAAAGTATATTAAGAATATGTCTGTTTCTCTCTAGGTACGTGTGTAAGTATATAGAGTATAAGTTTTAATATAGAGTATAAGGAAAATAATTGTTGTTGTTTAAATGAGTGCAGAGTATGAGGAGCCCTCTTGTAGTGACATAGCATCCGCCTGCCCCCATTGCACGTTAGGTCTACTCTTCCTAAGAATAGATGACAAGTGGATTTTACTGACCACCAGACCAGGGGGGTTCTCTTGCAGACTTGGTGTAAGAGGGGTATATCCCGCCACCAGGAAAGATTTACCCTTCATCGTATATTAAGGGTAAATCTTCATAGTTTTATATAAGTCCATCTGCCCCAAAAAAGATCAGGGATCCTACTCCCAGACCAGAGACCGGATTGTTGGACAAACCGGGTGTTATCACCTGTGTCCTGCCACTAGACACACACTGCCCAGACTACTAGATGGGGAATTCTGCAGCAACCCAAGCCATGGCCACCCCATCACCCTATGAATTTGTTAGTAATATGATCCCTGGCCCCCAGGTAGAACCATTTTGGACACAAGTCCGAGAAAGGTGTCAGCAATTGGGGATACATGACCCAGGGCCATATGGTCCTTGTACTGAGGAAGACTGGCAAGAAGTCAGTAAAATTTGTCAGGTACATAAGCATTCTTATCCTCCCTGCAAAGGGGCTGACCCACAATACATGAAGGATTGTTTCTGTGCATGGAACAAATGCCTTGGAAAATATAGGCAATTGTGGACAGCAAGGACATTGGAAATCCCAGTGCCCTTATAGGACTGGACAGATTAGAGCAAGAGGCAGAGGCAGGGGATTTAACCCCCAGACCCGCCCACAGTATCCCCGTTATCTGCCATACCAGAACCCTCGTCAACCACTACCCCAATATCCTACACAGCCACAAATAATGAACCGAGGGAAACTCTGTTGGTATTAATGGGACACCTGTCACCCATCCCATCACTCCACCACTGACTGTAGCCACTCCAGAAGGACAGAAATTATGTACCCAAACTTTTGCCGTCTTGTCCTCATGCCCTGTGCCCCTTATGGGACGGGACCTCTTGGCACAACTGTGTATTACCATTAAGTTTAATAAAGAAGGTTCCCTTACCGCTAGTTCACCATTATGTGACTTACATGGCCCTAAGCGACATGCACACAGAGGGTTCCCAAAAAGACATGCACACAGGAGTTTCTTTCTAATGATACCTTCCTCCCTTGACCATCACACAATTTGGGCAGAAAACAAAGGTAGTGTGGGCTTTATTAATTGCACACCATATGCACCCCAAATGCGGTCAGATGCAGGGATACAATATCAAAAACAGTATCCCCTACCCCCAGAGAAAGTCAAAGGCATCTCCCCTCAAATTAATGATTACATATCAAAAGGTATCCTGAAACCAATCATCAGTCCCTGGAACACGCCCATTTACCCCGTAAAAAAAGGCCAGTGGGGAGTGGAGACTTATACATACAAGACCTAAGGGCAGTAAACAAACAAGTGATTCCCCTCCCACCCCTAGTCTCAGACATCACTTTTATTTTCTCATGCATACCGGCAGACTCTCTATGCTACACAGTAATTGATTTAGCGAATGCTTTCTTTAGCATTCCCATTGCAGAGGAAGCCCAACCTATGTTTGCTTTCTCCTGGGCCGGGGGCCAACTAACCTGGCAAGGGTATGTAGACAGTCCAGCCGCCTTCTCTATGGTACTCAACGAGACTGTCAAGTCTTGGACATCTGAGCGAGGGTCGGTACTGATAACAGTATGTGGACGACTTGCTCCTGTGCAGTCGAACTGCTGAAGATTGTGCGGTCGATTCAACATCACTGTTGGGACACCTAGCCCGAGCTGGACACCTCGCCTCCAGGAAGAAGGTGCAATGGTGCCAGTCCCAGGTTGAATACTTAGGTTGTATCCTTAGAGAAGGAACAAGGCTGGTGTCACCTAAACGTGCCGCAGCCCTACAAGCTCTCAGTCCGCCAAAAGACAAGGCCGCCCTACTCTCATTTTTGGGTGCAATTGTATATTGCCGCCAATGGATCCCTGACTGTTCTCATTATGATAGTATCCTAAGAGAGGCTACTGGCTCGACAGCCCCTAAATTAATAGATTGGACTGAAGACAGACTACAAGCTTTTCAAGCTCTATTAAACAGTCTGTCAAATGCTCCCGCCCTGGGATTGGTAGACTATGGTAAAGCTTTTCAGCTGTACTGTGTAGTTTCAGGAAGCTCTTTTGCCGCCGTGCTAACACAACAACATGGATCAGGGTATCGCCCTGTCTCATATCTATCAAAAAAAAAACTCCCCATCCAAGTACAGGGAATGCCATTCTGTCTCCAAAATCTTGCTGCTTGTGCAATGGCTGTACAAGATGCAAACAAATTAGTGCTAGGTCACCCATTGACTCTCTATACCACTCATTCAGTCACGCATCTTATTCAGAACATGAATACCCAACATATGACCTCGCAAAGACTTAGTGGTTATGAGATAACACTGATGAACACTGATAACCTCACACTCAAATATGTGCCTGCCAGCAACCCCGCTGTGCGCCTTTTGCATTCCATGTTGCATTTACCACATGACCCAGACATTATACATGACTGTTCGGAAAAGGTTGCTGCTATTACCAGTCCCAGACCGGATCTCACTGACACCCCTATCTCAGGTGCAGAGGATGTTTTCGTTGACGGTAGCTGCTCACGTCCCTCTGACTCCACCTTTTTAACCGGTTATGCAGTTGTTCAACTACCAGACATCGTACTGGAGGCAAAATCATTACCTCCTTCTTCAGCCCAGGTAGCAGAGTTAGAAGCCCTCACTAGGGCCTGCATTCTATTCACCGGTAAAGAGGTGAACGTCTACACAGACAGTAGATATGCTTTTGGAGTGGTGCATGATTTTGGTGTGATATGGGCCAATAGAGGTTTTAAAACAGCAGACAACAAAATAATTGCCAACTCCACACAGATTAGTGCTCTCCTCCAAGCCATTCTTCTTCCAAAAAAGGTAGCCATAATTAAAGTAAAGGCACACTCCTCTGACAGCAGTCGTGTTTCAAAAGGGAATGCTCTTGCTGACAGAGAAGCTAAAAGAGCTGCTGCCTTTTCCCCTAACCCACCTGCCCCCACAACAATGTTTTTCAAGGAACACTTCGCAGCACCTAACTTTAAAACTGTCATAGCACAGATGCAATCAATGGCCACAGAAGATGATGTCCATTTTTGGACACAGGAAGGATTGACCAAAGACCCTGAAGGTCTTTGGTCAAAAGAGGGGAAGATCCACATGCAAGAACAAAACTATCACCCTTTGAGGTCCTCATGGGAATCCCCGCAAACATAGAATTACCCCCATTAGACCAAGACACTGATATTGACATTTATTCTCAACTGGAAATGTACGTGAAAAACCTGGTAAGTATGCTTCATGAAATGAACGAACAAGTTTCTGTCACCTTTTTCCCTCTTCCCACAGAACCAACGCATCCCTTCATCCCTGGGGATAAAGTGCTGATCAAACAATTAGCACAAAGAAAGAGTATCGGACCGGCTTTCTCAGGACCATGGAAGGTGGAAAAGGTATCCAGGACCGCAGTGTTAACAGACCTAGGAAACACCTGGATCCACGCCAGCCGTCTTAAAAAGTGTCCCCAGCTTCCCTCGACTCCAGAGCCCCTGGCAGTGACAGAGAGCAGCAACTCCCAAGAACAAGATCTACAAGAAGTTCAGAGAGGCATAGAACAAATTTCCCTGGAAGATCCCACACCCCCTCAAAAGCACAAAACAGAGCCAACAACTGCCGGGATGAGAAACGAAGAAGAAGAACAGAACTCTTAGATAACAAATAATCAGAACTTTAAAAAAACAAAGATGCTTTCTCCATCAGTGTCAGGGAAGGCTGTATGCCTTTGGGGTAGTCTGGTACTATTTGTATTCCTGCCCACATGGTTTATAGCCAACTGTATATATCATCCAGAAGACTTAGGTCTATTAAAAGGGATATGTGGACCACCTAAGATGAATAATACCCCCGGCCAAAGACATAGTAGAAGTATTGTACCCGTTAATGAGTCACCTAAGGGACTGACTAGCAAGATGTTACTACTAAAATTCAAATATAGCTATGCTCAAAAATCTGGTTTTGAGAAATGCTGGATTTGCAGCAAGCTACATCCCAGTACAGCTAGAATCCCTCTCATGGCAGTCCCCTTGAATTTTACCCCCCTCCTTAATGGAACACCCCCTATCGTCCTAACGAATGTTACTAGGACCCTTCCAAATAAAACCCTCACTTTCCAAATTATAGGTAGAAGCCACTTCCCAGACTGGTGTTTCCGACTGGGAAACACCACAAATGGAGCCGAGGTTTGCAAACAAGCAAAACTTAACATTTCAATGACATCGTTTAACAGTCCTTCTTTCTTCCATACTTCAGATCCCACCCTAAATGCCACCTTTTTAGACTTTCTTAGCTCCAGTACCAAGACTACAATACACCAATTAATGTCAATTCTGGTGCTCTCTGGCCTTTCTGATACTCTTAGGAACGCGTTCCATAAACGACCCCTAGCTCTAGGAAATACCATATATATATGCTGCGGCAAACTCTGTCACCCCTGGATCCCAACCAAACCCCAGGGGTGGTGTTACCTTGCAGCCCTGGTTCCTATCATGGGGGTATTAGGGGATAACAAGGGAAGTCACCTCCTTGAAGCCAGCATGCATCCTAGATATCCCCTTAGACACCGTAATAAACGAGAATTGTTTTTAGAAAAAGATATGGCCTGGGCATGGTTCCCTTCCTGGACAGGGTGGGGAATTGACCTAATGAAAAGATTAAATAATTACACTGGCATAATTGATGAGATTCTGGAGGAAAATTCTGATGACATAACCAAACTAAATCTAGAAACTAGGGCAATTAGGAAGCAACTAGAACTACATGAGTTGGCTATAGAAAGTATGAGTGCAGCCCTTACTGGCCTCTGTGAGACTACTGAGGATTATGAGTGCTGTACCTGGATTCATAATACCAGCATCGAAGTCCCAGACTACTATGACGTTATTGCCCAACACAGGGAAGAGGTAAATAAACTACAGAAAGAGGCAAGGAACATAGGAAAAAACTGGGATCCCTTCTCGAGCAGTTTTAGTTTTGGGGGATTAATATCTTGGCTCCGAAATGCTGCCATGACAATTGTCACTGTGATTCTCTTCATTCTATTTTTATATGCCTGTTATAAGATAATCAAATGTTTATGTAAAAAGGGAAACACGGTCGCTCCGAAGGATCTGAAACTCACTTCCATTGTTAAGGATCCAACGGTATGGTATAGAAACCAAGAGCACAAGGGTTCGGAGTATGAAGCCTGTGCTATTAAATTAGAAAAGGAATGATCATTATGTAAATCACAGAATGATCAAAGGAAGGATTATAAGGGAATACTTATTAAGGTTACCAAAAGATATACTAGGTTAAAGGTCTAAGATAATATGCTTAGGCGTGCATTTCACTAAGTTCAGAATTAAGATGCAAGATGTTGACATATTAGGAAGCATCTGTCTGCGGTAAGAGGTACAAAGCTAAGAAAGGACTGGTTACGCAAGAATATGGTCAGTCAGCAGATGTTGAAATGACGAAATAACTATCAGAAGACTGTATTTCACCTTTGACTTAGATAATGTCATGAGTTTAAGAAAAATGTCGATGTATGTATGAATTACCTGATTGGCTAAACCACAGGGCTGTCCTTTAGCTCAAACTAAATAAAACTGCTGTGTGTGCTTCAATATGCACATTCATTATTCACGTACAATCGTGTGTATGTGTAATGTGTGTCCACCGGTGAAAGGGACCTCCGCTCTTCCATCCTAGCCTAGGCTACCAGGGGTTACTTACAGAAGACGAGCAACCTAACAGTCATAGCGCTACACATATATTTTTCCTAAAACCAGACGGATGCAAATCCTATTTTTCATCCGTCTGGTGGATTGGATGAAAAACGTACCACTGGTCCGTTTTCATCCGATCACCCATAGGGAAGAGAGGGGCTCGGACAGGTCCGTCCCTGCACAGAGTGCAGAGGCAGACTTGTCATCCGCCGGCTCAGCGGGGATCAATGAAGCGATCCCCGCTGAGCTATTTACAGGCTGAATGAGGACAGCCCCGTGTGAAAGGGGCCTTACAGGGACTATTACTGCAAAAATATTTGTTCAGTCAGACAGTGATGTTTCTGGAACCAGAAAACCAAGCCTTTCGAGTGGAGTGATATCCATCCATGTTACCGATTTACTCACAGCTACACCCACCTGAAGTGTGCAGTTACTTCCATATGAGAACGTAGCTCGCAGCGACAATATGTGCAAACAACTTGAAATGGAATGTCCTTACAAAGTGCAATCAAGACTCTCTTTGCATAAGATGGAATAGGTAGTGGACGTGGAACTCCATTTTCACCTACAATAAGAGAAATTGTTTATTGAAACAGAATCGGATGCACCGATATGAAATTAGCCAAAAAATGAAGATTTTACAGAATGGTTATCACATGGTTTAATAAAATTAAAGGATAAGCTCCCTTTGAGAACATGTTACATGTTTAACCACTTCAGCCCCGGAAGATTTGGCTGCTGAATGACCAAGCCATTTTTTGCAATTCGGTACTGCGTTGCTTTAACTGACAATTGCGCGGCCGTGCGACGCTGCACTAAAACAAAATTTATCCCTTCTGCCTGAGACACAGAGGCGGTGCGGTGTATGTTACTGGTCTGAATAGTGATTGGACACATGATGATACACTGCGTGAGGCAGATGATACCAGAAGAGAGGAGGATTACTGTGGAAAGCCAGAGCGGGGCGAGGGGGAGGGCGGATGGCGCCGCTGCTAGACATGGCACTGACATTCATAGTAGTTGCAGCAAGGCAGCCAGGAATAAAATAACCAGCGGCCGGGCGCCCTAGGCGGTTGCCTAGTCCGCCTAGTGGTAGCGCCGGCCCTGATTTGTTATGTGCAGCATGAGTTTGATACAATTATCCGAGGTGTGCGTTATCCTACACATATGCTTGCTGCAGCTTAATCGTCACACTTTTTATATAGTCATTTGTGAAGGATTTTCTACTTATTAACAGAAAAGTACCTGCTGATATCCTTCGTTCTTTGACATTTTCTGTGCAATTAAATTAAATTGCAAAATAATCTTACCAGTTTTCCCAGCTATCTTCTTTGAATTACAAATCCTCCCTCCCTATGTAATGCAGATATGGAGGTTGTGTTTTAGTTCAAATCAGGAGAGCAGCCTAAGGTGCTGCACTATGGATACAGTATATTAAGTGAGTGTTCTAGGACAAGAAGTGCGCTGATAGCAGGATCATAAGGTGAAACTAAAAGGATCTGAAATAAAAATATGAATGCAGCAACCACATCCAAGGACACTGGTAAGCTGCAATATAACACTTTTTGTACTCGCCACAATATTGTTTTCTCCAAGTTTGAGACCAAGCCTTTGATCAATAGATCAAAACAAAACCAGCGGAAATAAAAGGGCAGTGTCCATTGGTGTCTTAACTACCAGCTAGTAGCAAGCAGTACAAGAATAAACCATAACATAGCAACGGGCCCAGCACAATAGAGGCGCAGGAGAAATGTCTTTCAATTAACTTTGAGAAAATAATTTTACGCCAAGTAGAAATATTTTACTTTATCATTCACTGTTGAAACACTGGAGTTGATTTACTAAAGCTGGGAGGGTGCAAAATCTGGATATCATGCACAGCTGCACCAGACTTTAACTTAAGCTTGTTCAATTAAGCTTTGACAAAAAAAAAAACAAAAAAAAAAAAATTATATATATATATATATATAACTTGGAAGCGGGTTGGTTTCTATGCAGAGCTGCACAAGATTTTGCACTCTATATTTTTAGTAAATGACTCCCAGTCTTTGATCAATGGAATAACTAAAACCAGTTAATCACACTGCTTTCTGAAAAAGCTTGGCAGCCAAAGCTGGCATCCACTCATTTAGCCATATCTACCTTTAAAAGCGGAGTTTCACCCAAAAGTGGGTACCTGTTTTTTCCGGCCCCTCCCTCCCTGCAATCTTCTGGGAATGTCACAGGCCCCAGAAGAACCCCTGGCTATTCAGGACATGCAGCGCAACTCAGGCATGCGCAGTGCGCACTTGGCTGTGAAGCCGCAAGCTGTCACAGCTGGGTGCCCACAGTAATGATGCCGGCGCCACCGCGAGGTAGGGTAGAGAACCGAGGCTTTGGGCGGCTACATTGCTGGACCATGGAGCAGGTGAGTATTTATTAAAGTCAGCAGCTACACTTTTTGTAGCTGCTGACTTTTTAAACACAGAAAATGCTATAACTCTACTTTAAAGTGTTGAAAACCCCTGGAGAAGTGGTCAGGCTTGTCGCCCACCAATCATTACATGTTGGCTAATGTTTGCCATAAAGCAAAGCAATGTGACCGCGCTATGTAAATTACTCTATCCGTTGCCTTTGGTGATGCGACGTGTCACTGTGCGCCCCCGGGGGCACACATGAGTGGGCTATTCTGACGGTCATATGACATCCAGTCAGAGCAATAAAGCCCCTGCTCGGCCGTCATTCTGCTATAGGCAGGAAGGTGTTAAACATTTACATACTTACCTGCGTGCAGTGGTGCCAGCACCATCTTGTGGTCAATCATCCCAAGCACTCTAAAAAATTAGTTTTGCACAGAGTAGCCCTGAGCCTCCTTCTTGGGTCCAACACCTGCGGTCCTGGCCCCTATCCCCTGCCGAGTGCCCCAGGAGGATAGACTGCACAAAGGTAAAAACCTTCAGCCTTTAGTACCACTTTAAGGTGTAGGAAGATTGCTGAGTCTTTGCCTTAAAATTTGCCCTCCTATGTTGGGCCATTTGTTTGTGGCGAGGTCTTTATGTCTTCCCAATGTACAAGATTTTTTGCAATCCTTGCTACTTCACAAGCTATGGTAATTGGATTAAGGTGTACCTGGCTGGATATAAATGCCTGGGGAATTTTCCTGACACTCATTGCAAATTAGGTAGCGACTATAGATGAACTATGAAATGTCTTCACCATAACAGAACAAGTCCAGTTTAATAGGACTAACAACTACTTGCTATATCATGACCTGGATAATTAGCCTTTACAGACAAAAAGGTATAGAAGTTTATGGTTCATGAAGTACTGACAATTTTAGATATGCATTTGCTCCCCCTCTTTTTTTAAATGACAGCCTGTCCTTAGATTTTATTTGTTAAGCACAATATGATCAGTGCCACTCAATCCCTACTATTCAGGTCTAAATAAATACAGCCGGTACAACAAAAAACTGTAAACCACATACTGAAAAAGTGGCAAATAAAACAAAAAACTAAAAGATACTGTTCCAAATAAACATGATAGTCAACATACATACCACTAAGTGCGATGCTTCGTGCAAAGTGACTGCTTGCTGACATGTGCTTCAGACATTCAGCTCTTTGGTTAAAAAGTAGAAAACAGCTAGGACAAGCAAAACACTGGATAACTAATGGAGGAAGAGCTTGTTGATGACCATCAGCCAACTTTACCTAAGAGAAAAAAAACAAAAATGTAAATACGGATAAGGGCTCATTTACAGCTGTGTGAAGTTGGGACCCCATGTTTGTAAAACCTGAATAAAAATATACCATTCGTTTGTGCTGCATTTGTGCTGATTTGTGCCGCAAAAATTAGCGTTTGTGCCGGTTCAGTTTCTGAGATATTAAACATTCAATTTAATGCAAGCCCCGCCCACTTTGCACCCCACGTTGCTGAATTTGAAAAACAAACGCGACATTCATTTGTGCCGCGTTTGTGTTGTGGAGATATTGTGTGTTATATGTTGTGAAACCCCGCCCACTTTGCACCCCACGTTACGGAATTTGAAAAACAAATGCGCCATTCGTTTGTGCTGGTTTGTGCTGCAAAATAAAACGTTTGTGCCGCTTTGGTTGCGGAGATATTGTGTGTTATATGTTGTGAAACCACACGGACTTTACACCTTGTTACTACATCTTACATACAGAACTTACAGAACCTATACTCAGCTTGGGTTTCCTTAATGTAAAGCTCCTCCCACTGTGCCGAGCACTGCACTTCATACTGTACCCTGGAAAAGGCAGCATTGGAGCTCGAACAACTTTTTGCTTGATGGTTTCATTCTAGCTCAGGGAATCCAGGGTAAATACATTTTTAACATCTTTAATTTTACTTATTATTAATAATTATGCAATGTATTCAATTGCAGTGAAAATAATACATTTGGAATAGGTGATCGTGTATTTGCTGTGTGTATACAAACTATTTTTTTTGCAATACTAGCACATCAACCTAATATAGTGGTCAGGTGGCAACACTAGTTGTGTTAATAACTGATGTCCCTATGTACATGTACTGTATACATCCTTTGTTCAGGGGTAGCCAGAATGTAAAATCATTGTAGTAACATACAGAAATGCTTTAAACTAGGGATGAGCCGAACACCCCCCAGTTCGGTTCGCATCAGAACTTTCGAAAGGACCGCAAATTTGTACGAACGTTAGAACCCCATTGAAGTCTATGGGACTCAAACGTTTGAAATAAAAAGTGCTAATTTTAATGGCTAATATGCAAGATAATGTCCTAAAAAGGGTTTGGGGACCTGGCTCCTGCCCCAGGGGACATGGGTCAATGCCTAAAATGTTTTTTAAAAAGGCCGTTTTGGCGGGAGCACCGATTTTAATGACGATTAAAGTGAAAAAAAAAGTGAAATATTCCTTTAAATATCGTGCCTGGGGGGGTGTCTGTAGTATGCCTGTGAAGTGCCACGTGTTTCCCGTGTTTAGAACAGTCCCTGCACAAAATGACATTAAACTGAAATAACATCATTTAAAACTGCTTGCGGTTTTAATGCAATATCTGGTTCCGGCAATATGGATGAAAATCATTGAGAAAAATGGCATGGGTAGCCCTCCCTGCCCATTACCAGCCCCTTTGGATCTTGTACGGATATTAAGGGGAACCACGTACCCATATTAAAAATAGGAAAGACGTGGGGACACCAGGCCCTATATACTCAGAACAGCAGTATACAGGTGATGCAAACAAGACAGGGACTGTGTAGGTTTGTTGTGTTAAGTAGAATCGGTTTGTAATTTTCAACTGGTACATTTTTAAAGTGTAGCTCCATTCAAAAAATCTATTTTTAAGCTTTTTGGAAAATATAGGGAAGGGTTATCACCCCTGTATAATTTGTTTTGCTGTCCGTCTTTTTTCATCTCACTTCCTGTTGTCTCCTTCCGTTTGTAAGTAGGAGATGTTTGTAAGTTGGATGTTTGAAAGTAGGGGCCTGCCCTATATGCTCTGCAGAAATGGCGGAAAAGGTGTTGGTGTTGTCACAACATTGTAAGCCCTCAAAGTGACTCTTGGTGGGCGCTGGAGCGCCCTGCTGTGAATGATTATATCAAGAATTGTAATTACATGCCATTGTTGAACAGTGGTAGAAAAATTGACCTTTGGTGGTTGTGGTGCTGGTGCCACAACACTAAGTCCTCACAGTTACTCTGGGTGGGCAAAGGAACAGGCCCTCCTGTGAACTATTATATCAAGAATTGTAATTACATGCCCCTGTTAAACATGGGCTGAAAAATTGGGCCTTAGGCACTGGTGCCACGACACTGCAACCTCTCCCATATACTCTAGTTGTGGTGCAGGAATGAGCCCTGCTGCAAAGCATTGCATCAAAAATTGTAATTAAACGCCCCTGTTAAACAGGGGCTGAAAAATTGGGCTGGTGGCATGACCCAGAACCAAAAATGTTCTTCCAACATATCAGTGGAGGAGGAAGTGGATAGACAATCAACATAACAGGACAGTCACTCAGCATTAGCATAGGTAGTCTTGAAGGGATGTGATATTTCAAAAAAAAATTATTCGGTTACATCAGCTTCAGGTGCTTGGTAGCTGTGGGTGATCCAAGTCTGATTCATCTTGATGAAGGTCAGTCGATCAACTGAGTCGGTGGACAGGCGCACCCTGTGATCGGTAACAAAGCCACCAGCAGCACTGAAGGTGCGTTCCGAAAGAACGCTGGATGCAGGACAGGCCAGTAGCTCAATTGCATACTGTGTAAGCTCTGGCCAGTGATCCATCCTCAAGACCCAGTAAGCTAGAGGATTTTCGGTGGGAAAGGTGTCCAAGTCTGACCTTGCCCCTAGGTATTCCTGCACCATGTAAATCAGACGCTGGCGATGGGTGCTGGAACCGATCATACCTTGGGGCTGCGGACTAAAAAATTGTCTGAACGCATCGGTCAGGCGGCCACCTTCTCCACCGCTCCTTCTGACCGATGCCTCAGCAACACGTTGTCCAGGACCAGGAGTTTGTAACCTCCCAGTCTCTGGGAACGCGTTGCACAGACCTTTCTGCAAGGCCTCCCGGAGATGTCTCATCCTCTGCTCCCTCTGCGACGGCAAGATAAGGTCGGCAACCTTACCCTTGTACCTTGGATCAAGGAAAGGGCCAGCCAGTAATGGTCCCTCTCCTTGATCCGAAGAATACGAGGATCCTTCCGCAGGCTTTTCAGGATCAGGGAGGCCATGCAGCGTCGGTTAGCTGAGGCATTCGGTCCGGAGTCCTCTGGGTCACTAAGGACAACATGATCCGCAGCTACCTCCTCCCAGCCACGTACAAGTCCACGGGTTTCTTGGGACTGTAAATCATCCCTACAAGACTGCTGCTGCTGCTGATGCTGAGTGCCAGCCTCCACCTCCATGCTGACATAATCATCCTCCTCCTCCTCCTCCTCTTCCTGTGTGATGGGTGGCACAGCAGGAACACTGTCTGGATAAAGGGGGCCTTGAGAGGCAAGGAAGTCCTCCTCTTCCTGCCTCTGTTCTGCCTCAAGTGCCCTGTCCATTATTCCACGCAGCGTATGCTCCAAGAGGTGGACAAGAGGTACAGTGTCACTGATGCATGCACTGTCACTGCTCACCATCCTTGTGGCCTCCTCAAATGGTGACAGGACAGTGCATGCATCCCTGATCATGCCCCACTGGCGTGGTGAGAAAAAACCGAGCTCCCCTGACCCTGTCCTGGTGCCATAGTCGCACAGGTACTCATTGATGGCCCTCTGCTGCGTGTGCAGCCGCTGCAGCATGGCCAACGTTGAGTTCCACCTGGTGGGCATGTCACATATAAGTCGGTTCTTGGGCAGGTTCAACTCCTTTTGGAGCTCAGCCAGCCGAGCACAGGCATTAAATGATCGGCGGAAATGCACACAGACTTTCCTGGCCTGCTTCAGGACATCCTGTAAGCCGGGGTACCTGCCCAAGAACCGCTGCACCACCAGGTTAAGGACGTGAGCCACACAGGGCACATGGGTCAGTTGTCCCTGTCGGAGGGCGGAGAGGAGGTTGGTGCCATTGTCGCAAACCACCATTCCTGGCTTAAGCTGGCGTGGCGTCAACCACCTCTCGGCCTGCCCCTGCAGAGCTGACAAAACATCTGCCCCAGTGTGGCTCCTGTCCCCCAAACAAACCAGCGCAAGCACGGCATGGCAACGTATTGCCTGCGTACTTGCGTAGCCCCTGGAACGCCTACGGAGCACCGCTAGTTCTGAGGACAGAGCACTGGAAGAGGCCACGGAGGAAGAAGAGGAGGGGGTGGAGGAGAGAGGTGTGTCACAACCAGTAGTAGCATTTTGGAGGCGTGGTGGCGGAACAACCACCAACACTACTGCACCTTGTCCTGCATCCTTCCTAGCTGCCAGAAGAGTGACCCAATGGGCCGTGAAAGACAGGTAACGTCCCTGTCCATGCCTGCTGGACCATGAGTCAGCGGTAATATGCACCTTACCGCTGACCGTCCTGTCCAGCGAGGCAAGGACATTGCCTTCCACATGCTGGTAGAGAGCCGGAATCGCCTTCCGTGATAAAAAGTGGCGTTTGGGGACCTGCCACTGAAGGACCGCACATTGTACAAACTCACGGAAGGGGGCAGAGTCTACCAACTGAAAAGGCAGCAGTTGAAGTGCTAGCAATTTAGCCAAGCTAGCATTCAACCGCTGGGCATGTGGATGGCTGGGAGTGAACTTCTTTCGACGGTCCAGCAGCTGAGGCAGGGACATTTGCCTGCTATAATCGGACGTGGGTGTACTGCTAGCAGAGTGCCCGGAAGCACTTGGCTGTGACACACCTAATTCTACACCTTTATTCCTCTCAGAGCAGGTTTCAGAGAGGACTGAAGGTCTAGTGGGGTTGGAGATCCCAGCTGATGAGGAGCAAGGAGAGGTCCGCTTTGTTCTTTGGTGTGGGTCTTTGAGGTACGCTTGCCAATGAGCTGCATGGCAGGTCAACATATGTCTGGTCAAGCATGTGGAGCCCAAGCGGCTGATGTTTTGGCCACGCGATACTTGAGACATATGTTGCAAATAGCAGCAGTGCGATCTGATGCACTCGTCTCAAAAAAGGCCCACGCTAAAGAACTTTTAGAATAACGCGCAGAGGCAGCGCCCTGCACAGGCGGAGCTCTGCGGTGTGATTCAGTCGGTGTGCTGCCCCTAAGCTGGCCCCCGGAGGGCATCCTGCCTCGTTGGACATTTGCCTCCTCCTCCTCCCTCCTACCAGGCACCCATGTGGAGTCAGTGCCCTCATCATCCCCTCCCTCTTCATCGCTGGAGAAAACCTGGCAGTATGCTGCAGCTTGTGGAACATGACTGCCAGATTGCTGTCCTTCTTGAGCATCCCCTCTCTCTGCGCTCACGCTACTGCCTTCCTCTAGCTGAGTATCATCATCAGAGCCTACAAAACACTGGGCATACTCCTGGAGCATGTACCCAACACTGTGCTCAAAGAGTTCAGGAGACTCCTCAGGAGGACGTGGTGGGTCTAGGGAAGGAGTCACTGATGATGACATTGAGAGGCGGGAAGACGATGGGTTGGCAGCTGCTTTGCTAGTACCCTGAGCCTGGGTGAGAGAGGATGAGGAGGCTGAAGAGGGCTTGGTCATCCACTCTACCAAGGCTTCGGCATGTTGCGGCTCAACATGTCCAGCTGCCGAAAAGAAGGACAAGCGTGTCCCATGGCCACGTGCTGATGAGGACGATGCACCGCGTCCACGACCAGCACTGTTGTCTCTAGACACAGAGCCTGCTTGCCCTCTTTTATCGGCTCGTGTCTGTCTGCCTCTCCTTGTTGGCCTTCCAGACATGGTAATGGCCTGAAGGGAGATGGGAAAACCAGCAATTGGGTAGTGTATATTGTGCTGGAGGCACACACAACTTCCACTAACTCCTGCAGATGGCTCAATTAGAGAAGAGCTATGTAGGTGGATATAACGGTGTATACTGCATTCAGAGCACGCAGACAGCACGCACAATCTCCTACAACTGACTGCAAGCTTTATTTAAAAAGAGCAAGATAGCTAGCTATATAGGTGGATATAACCGTGTATACTGCGGTCAGGGCAAGCAGACAGCACGCACATCTCCTACAACTGACTGCAAGCTCTATTAAAAAAAGAGAAATATAGCTAGCTATATAGGTGGATATAATGGTGTATACTGCGGTCAGGGCACGCAGACAACAACCACTACAGAAGAGCAAGAACGCAAAATCGGCCGATAATAAACGGTGTATACTGTGTTGAAGGTACACAGAAAACCCACTAACTCCTACAGACGCCAATACACTACACAAGGCCGCCGCGCTGGCAGCCTTATATAGTGTGGGGCGTGTACTACACAGCCTGAGCTATGATTGGCCATAGGCATCCTGCCTGTGGCCAATCATGGCTCTCCTTGCTGTCAGCGCTGTGATTGGCCAAGCATGCGGGATCACAGTGCATGCTTGGCCAATCATGAGCCGGCAATGCACTGCGGTGGCGCAGTGCATTGTGGGCCGTGAGCGCCACGCGAATTTGGCGCGAACAGCCCATAACATTCGGTATTCGCTGAACGGACGAACAGCCAATGTTCGACTCGAACACGAAGCTCATCCCTAGTGAACAGTGTAGTGAACAGTATAGTGCAGTGATCAGTGTAGTGCAGTGGACAGTATAGTGCAGTGGACAGTATAGTGCAGTGGACAGTATAGTGCAGTGGACAGTATAGTGCAGTGGACAGTATAGTGCAGTGGACAGTATAGTGCAGTGGACAGTATAGTGCAGTGGACAGTATAGTGCAGTGGACAGTATAGTGCAGTGGACAGTATAGTGCAGTGGACAGTATAGTGCAGTGGACAGTATAGTGCAGTGGACAGTATAGTGCAGTGGACAGTATAGTGCAGTGGACAGTATAGTGCAGTGGACAGTATAGTGCAGTGGACAGTATAGTGCAGTGGACAGTATAGTGCAGTGGACAGTATAGTGCAGTGGACAGTATAGTGCAGTGGACAGTATAGTGCAGTGCAGTGGACAGTATAGTGCAGTGCAGTGGACAGTATAGTGCAGTGCAGTGGACAGTATAGTGCAGTGGACAGTATAGTGCAGTGGACAGTATAGTGCAGTGGACAGTATAGTGCAGTGGTCAGTATAGTGCAGTGGTCAGTATAGTGCAGTGGTCAGTATAGTGCAGTGGTCAGTATAGTGCAGTGGTCAGTATAGTGCAGTGGTCAGTATAGTGCAGTGGTCAGTATAGTGCAGTGGTCAGTATAGTGCAGTGGTCAGTATAGTGCAGTGGTCAGTATAGTGCAGTGGTCAGTATAGTGCAGTGGTCAGTATAGTGCAGTGGTCAGTATAGTGCAGTGGACAGTATAGTGCAGTGGACAGTATAGTGCAGTGGACAGTATAGTGCAGTGGACAGTATAGTGCAGTGGTCAGTATAGTGCAGTGGTCAGTATAGTGCAGTGGACAGTATAGTACAGTGGACAGTATAGTACAGTGGACAGTATAGTACAGTGGACAGTATAGTACAGTGGACAGTATAGTACAGTGGACAGTATAGTACAGTGGACAGTATAGTATAGTGGTCAGTGTAGTGTGTAATGGTCAGTAAAGGAATTAATCAAGTAGGTTAGTGTAGTGGTCAGTATAGGAATCAGGTAGGTCACTGCTATTGTATTTGAAGGGACTTGGGGAGTGCTAAAAGTCCACAGGTTAGGGGGTGCAAATTACTTGCCTTGACCCGGGTGCTGACAACCCATGCTACTCCACTGCCGCCCAGTAGATGGCTCACTGCGGGTCGATCAACCAGGGACAGTGGGGAGACAGACGACCAGCTGAGATCCGGAAACTGGGTAGGTAGCAGGTGGATAGCAGCACGTAACAGACCGATAAGCAGCTACCATGGTGGGGGCACAAATCAGCTTGAACACGGAAATTCAGGCTCACTTAGCATATTCACTCGGGGGGAATGCCTAGGAGCTCACTGCATCACGCTGCTGCTTGGCGCCATGTAGTAACTCCGCCCCTTCGTCATCTGCACTTCTTTCTGATGAATATGTGCAGCTGGAAATATCCCCTACTTTGAGACATATGAAGGGTGGTACAGAGCATTCACTTGGAGGAACAAATAAAATATCTGCACTGTATCTCCCACCTGCAAGCTTAGTTCTTCATTTTTTTTTGCTTGAAAGTTGTAGATGGCCACTCCGAACCTCTCTCTCCTGCTGGAGTGCTGTTTTTCTTGGTTAACGTCTGGTTTAAACTTATGTTAAAAGAGAACTATGGCCCAACCTTTTTTGGCCTTAGTTCTCTTTTTGTTCACAAGGTGACATATAGTATGTTCTCCTGTGACAAAAAATTAAAAAAAACTCATGTGCATGTGGCGGGCCATTGCCCACTATATCCTGCCAGTGCAGATCAATGCTGCAGCCGGTACAGATCCTTACAATACTGTCGAGATCCACCCTGCCGCCTGATTGACAACTGCTCTGGCTCACTAGAGCCAGAGCAATCTGTGCCCGCCCCCTCCCTGTCTGTTCTTCCATTCAGCACTAGAGAATCGGAAAGGGGGGGATCCCTGTGGGAGTGGCAAAACTATGCATATGAAGTAAAACATGTATAATATCCACCAAATCTGCACAAACCATTAACAAATAAATCTAGTTGTATGTATGATTTAATAACGAGGTGCTAAGTTGTTGTGGTTTGGAAATATATACTGCTCAATATCTCTGCAACTATACCAGCAAAAACCCGGCAGTAGCAAATGGTGTGTTTGTTTTTAAGATTCAGCAACGTGGGGTGGAAAGTGGACGGGGTTTCAGCAACTATAACGCACAATATCTCAGCAACCAAAGCAGCACAAACGTTTATTTTTGCAGCACAAACCAGGACAAACGTGGTACAAAAGAATGGCGCATTTGTTTTTCAAATTCGGTAATGTGGGGTGAAAAGTGGGCGGGGGTTCAGCAACTATAACGCACAATATCTCCGCAACCAAAGCGGCACAAACGTTTATTTTTGCAGCACAAACGAATGGCGCGTTTGTTTTTCAAATTCGGTAACGTGGGATGCAAAGTGGGCAGGGTTTCAGCAACTATAACGCACAATATCTCCGCAACCAAAGCGACACAAACATTTTTGTGGCACAAACCAGCACAAACGCGGCACAAACGAATGGCACATTTGTTTTTCAAATTCGGTAATGTGGGGTGCAAAGTGGGCGGGGTTTCAGCAACTATAACGCACAATATCTCCGCAACCAAAGCGGCACAAACGTTTATTTTTGCGGCACAAACGAATGGCACGTCTGTTTTTCAAATTCAGCAACGTGGGGTGCAAAGTGGGCGGGGCTTGCATTAAATTGAATGTTTAATATCTCAGAAACCGAACCGGCACAAACGCTAATTTTTGCGGCACAAAGCAGCACAAACGCGGCACAAACGAATGGTATATTTTTATTCAGGTTTTACAAACATGGGGTGCCAACTTCACACAGCTCTCATTTACACTTGCTTTGACTTTAACACACATCAAAGTGCCTACTACTTCAACATGCTTTTTTGATATTTTTTCATGCTTCTGTGGGGTTTTTTTTAGTTTTATTTTTTTAAGCTTGGCATATGCCCTGTGTGCGTGTTGAGTTTCTATGTGTTTTAAAGCAGCTCAGTAGAACCTGGGCTCAGTAGTACTCCCAACTCATTAGCCATGTTTAGCAGATCTCTGGCTCAGTAGTAATCCCCAGCTCTGCGGATTCCCTAGTCTACTGTATTCCAACAACTCTAAGAGGTACAAGATGGGGCCCACATGCAAACTGATTGAGAAATACATTAAGTACAAGGTTACTTGAATTGTATTCTAGGATTTGCTCGTCTTCAGTTACGAGGACTTGCAATAATTTAGGACTTTAAAAAAAAAAAAAAAAAAACAAACATTACAAAAATAAAATAAAAAAATCACAGTAAATATATAATCACACTCACTCTCATTTGGACAGGTGAAGTCTCTCATTGGGTATGCACAGTGCACATCCAGCCAAATTGCTAGCCAATCCCTGGCTGTACTGTACTGGATTAAAAAAAAAAAAAAAATCCCAGTGGTGATCAAATACTACCAGAAGAAAGGTCCATTGGTGTGAAAAAAACTGTACAGTAAAATCTTGGATTGTGAGCATAGTTTGTTCTGAACACATGCTTGTAATCCAAAGCACTCATATAGCAAAGCAAATGTCACCATAAGAAATAATGGAAAATCAGATGATTAGTTTTACAAACATTTATTTATAAATCCTTCAGATTTATAGTCCATATAAAAAAGATTATAGCCATGTAATAGGTCGTGTAACCATAAAATGTCCATCCACAAATTTCGGCCTCCAAAAAGGGATTAGAAGCAAAATCCAGCAGGAGCTACAGGATACAAAAGAGAAAAGAGGAACCTCTAATAGTAGCAATATGGTTACATTTAATGAAGGTACAACATTAAATGACGGCTTTACCCTGGGGATGCATACTTAGAAATGCCTGTTTTAATCATCAATCATGTGAGATGCCAAATATACCTTCATGAAATGTAACCATATTGCTACACTTAGAGAAGCCTCTGCTCTTTTATACTCAGTTGCGACATGACGCTAATTGACATCGCTTGTTTATAAAGTCAAATTTATTTATTTATTTTTTTATAAAAGAAGAAGGTTAGTCTTGCAAAACACTCTAAAGCCCCGTACACACTATCAGATTGTCTGCTGAGTTTTTCCTTCAGATTTACCAAAACCATATAATATGAGGTCAAACCTTAGGAGTTTCAATGTGTATGCAATCAGGCAGGCCCTTCTACTACATGGTTTTGGTAAATCTGAAGTAAAAACTCAGCAGACAATCTGATAGTGTGTACGGGGCTTTAAACCAAACTATTCTCAATCTAAGGTTTTACTGTATAAATGTAATTTATGTACAGTGTTGCATGATCGCACAATTGGTCTTTATTTTATATAGTTTGAGTTACATGTCGTAAGCCCGTTTTTTCCCCCATTTTTTTGTTTTTGTTTCAGGCCTTCCATATCTACATGTGACATTTGCTAGTTTCTCCTGCTTTGGTCCCACAGCTCTGCTGATCCTCCGCCACTCAATCCTAGCTCTACAGTCCCTGCTTGCCTCTTGCTATAGCGGTCCCACCTTTTGAAAAATTAGAAAACCAAAAAGCACACACCCAGGGAATTTGCCAAGCTTAAAGCATCACAGTAGCATCAAAAACACATCAAAAGAGCATGTTGAAGCAATAGGAGCTTTAATGTGTGTTAAATTTGAAGCAAGTGTAAATGAGCCCATACTGAGTTGGGATACTACTGAGCTGGGATTCTACTGAGCCTCTTTAAAACAAAAACAGAAAATCAAAAAACACAAAAAAGCATTGTGGAAGCATCATAAACACATAAAAAAAAAAAAATGTTGAAGCTTTAGGTCTTGTTCACACTTGCTCAAAATACCAAAGCGTAGCAAACACGCCTATAGCCTTAATGCAAGTAGTTTGTTGATCTTGTGTTACGTTAAACTCACGTTAAAAGGAAAGGTAAAAAATTGCTCCCCAAACTCCCTATGCACATTTGACATGCATTAAGGACACCCCAGATGCCCTGGTTTTCTCTTGGCTGTTGCAAACAAGATCTAACATGCTGCAAATGCATTGCAAACCCGCTGAAAACACATGCCAGTGCGTTTATGGTACGTTACAATAGACTTGAATGGAAGGAGTCGAGATGCTTCAACTCCTTCCAAACGCCACATTAAGTTTCATTCATTAAGCGCAGCAATGTGGCGCAACGCAAACGATTTGTTTGCTGTCCATATTATAAATTGAAAACTGCTTTACTAGGCGTTTGAGGAGAGCACACCCCAAACTCCTGATTTAATGCCAGTGTAAACAGGGTCCAAATGAGCCCTAAATGAGAGGGAGTAACTGGCACTTACACAGGTCTGACTCAAGTGACAACAGTGCCAATAAATATACAGTAGATACACACAGTACGTGCCAACTAACCTTGTATTTAACAAAAGAAAAAAATTTGAAGATAACTATATACACCAATTTGAGCTTAGTGAAATATAGGCTCTGCTTGTTAGACAAGGGATAACGTTCTCTAAAGAGAAAAAACTGCAAGTAAAAATAAATAAATGTATATTAAATGGCAACTTGCAAGCAATCTTTCTTCCATAAATGCTTAAATAACATGCCTAAAATACATTAAATTAACATATTCCTATAAGAGTGTTGTTGAAATAAATGGTTTGGTGACGGGGTCTCTCATTCATCTTAAAAATGTTGCTCAGCATAAGTATATACTTTGGGTCCCTAGACCCTACTGTGAGAGCAATGGTTTCAGGAAGAAAAAGACCCTAGGAACTGCAGCACCCTACCTCAGACTTGTTAAAGTGATACTTTTTTTTTTTTTTGTTAAAATAACAAACATGTTACACTTACCTGCCCTGTGTAATGGTTTTGCACAGAACAGCCCAGATCTTCTTGGGTCCCACTTCGGGACACTCATGGACCCTCCCTCCTGTTGAGTGGCCCCACAGCAAGCAGCTTGCTATGGGGGCACCCAAGTTGCAACTCCCTGTGTCCATTCAGACACTGAGCCACAACCCTGCCCTGCCCCCTCTTTCTCCTCATTGGCACACCGACTTTGATTGCCAGCAACAGGAGTAAATGGCGCTTCGCTGCTGTCTCAGCCAATGAGGAGGGAGAGTCCTAGACAGCCGAGTCTCTGGAGCGTCATCGCTGGATTGAGATGGGGCTCAGGTAAGTATTAGGGGGGGCTGCTGCATACAGAAGGCTTTTTATCCTAATGCATAGAATACATTAAGATAAAAAACCTTCAGCCTTTACAACCACTTTAATCAGATTTTTGCAAATCCCAATAGCTCAGGGGTATGGGACGCAAGATCCATCCAAAGTCACTTTAAAGCCCAACTAAAGCATACTAAAAGCATCCACAATTCACTTATACCCCCACCCCCCATTCTGCATTGCCAAAATACAGGATATATGCTGCAGGGTCACAGGCTCCCTGTAAAAGAAAATAAATACTTGGTGGAATTAACGTAAAAGGAGATAAAGTGCACCTTTACCACTGTGTAATCTCTCTTTTTTTCTTACCTTTGTAGCCAAATGAACGGTGTATTCTTTGGCGGTTAAAAATTGTTCCTGACAAACAAGGCAAACATATGAGCTATCACAAACTCCACGAAGAGAAATCGTTGGATCACAAGGGGAGTGATCAAACCTAAAAAAGGTACCGTATATACTCGAGTATAGGCCGACCCGAGTATAAGCCGAGGCCCCCAATTTACCCCCAAAAAACTGGGAAACCTATTGACTCGTGTATAAGCCGAGGGTGAGATGTGTCCGTCCATCCCTCTGCGTGTCCGTCCATCCCTCTGCGTGTCCGTCCATCCCTCTGCGTGTCCGTCCATCCCTCTGCGTGTCCGTCCATCCCTCTGCGTGTCCGTCCATCCCTCTGCGTGTCCGTCCATCCCTCTGCGTGTCCGTCCATCCCTCTGCGTGTCCGTCCATCCCTCTGCGTGTCCGTCCATCCCTCTGCGTGTCCGTCCATCCCTCTGCGTGTCCGTCCATCCCTCTGCGTGTCCGTCCATCCCTCTGCGTGTCCGTCCATCCCTCTGCGTGTCCGTCCATCCCTCTGCGTGTCCGTCCATCCCTCTGTGTCCGTCCATCCCTCTGTGTCCGTCCATCCCTCTGTGTCCGTCCATCCCTCTGTGTCCGTCCATCCCTCTGTGTCCGTCCATCCCTGTGTGTGTGTCCATCCATCCATCCCTGTGTGTGTGTCCATCCATCCCTGTGTGTGTGTCCATCCATCCATCCCTGTGTGTGTGTCCATCCATCCATCCCTGTGTGTGTGTGCGTCCATCCATCCATCCATCCATCCCTGTGTGTGTGTGTGTGTGTGTGCGTCCATCCATCCATCCATCCCTGTGTGTGTGTGTGTGTGTCCATCCATCCATCCCTGTGTGTGTGTGTGTGTGTCCATCCATCCATCCCTGTGTGTGTGTGTGTGTGTGTCCATCCGTGTGTGTGTGTGTGTGTGTGTGTGTGTGTGTGTGTGTGTGTGTGTGTGTGTGTGTGTGTGTGTGTGTGTGTGTGTGTGTGTGTGTGTGTGTGTGTGTGTGTGTGTGTGTGTGTGTGTGTGTGTCCAGCCTACCCGTGTCCCGAGCCTCCGTGTCGTCCCGTCCCGAGCCTCCGTGTCGTCCCATGCCAGGATCGCCGCTCTTCGTCGGCGCCCTGGCGGCCATTCCCCTGTTCAAAAGCCGCGCCTCCGCCTCCGCCTGTGATAGGCGGAACACTCAATTTCCCAGCAGTCAGTGTTCCGCCTATCACGGACATCGGCTCATCCGAGGATGAGCCGATGTCCGTGATAGGCGGAACACTGACTGCTGGGAAATTGAGTGTTCCGCCTATCACAGGCGGAGGCGGAGGCGCGGCTTTTGAAAGGTAGA
This sequence comes from Lithobates pipiens, assembly GCF_037356315.1. NCBI lineage: Eukaryota > Metazoa > Chordata > Amphibia > Anura > Ranidae > Lithobates > Lithobates pipiens. The sequence continues at coordinate 393,103,480 of NW_027507758.1, forward strand.
ATGGCCGCTGTCTGTCTGCTCGACACGCTGTTCGGGCAGTCAGACAGCGGTGACTCGAGTATAAGCCGAGGGGGGCACTTTCAGCCTCAAAAAAGAGGCTGAAAATCTCGGCTTATACTCGAGTATATACGGTACATAAAAACTATAAAACCAGTAACGGGCAACAGAAATGAGTATCAAAAAAGACAAATTCATCTACTTAGGACAAAGACATTTGCCTCCTGAAGTTATTTTTTTTTTCCAAACCACATCATGACTGAGCAGGTGATATACAGGCGCCATGACCTATCCGCAGTTGGAAAACATCCCCTTTTGCAGTCTTTAAACAATCAATATAACTGCAAAGGAAGTGATAGCTCCAGATTTTTACTGGTTTAAAGAACAGAGGAGACCATTCATTTGCAGTGAGTTAACAGAATATTTAGACCTGTTACAACACTGCTGTGGGAGGTATATACACTATATACTTACAGACTCAAACATCTGCACTTATCTATGACAGTCAGAGAATACAGTATATCATTATATAAAATGTGAGCCAACAGTGATCGTGTAAAAATTCCAAACGTTCGTTACCATGTTACATAAGACGACTGCAGATACAAGAACTAAAAGCTAGTACTGCAAGAGATCGGGCTCACTGACCTATTGGATGTACTGGGCTTGAGTAATGACACAGACCAAATGATAAACAAAGCTGTCAAACTACGTTAGACATGAAGAAAAGTGAAGCCTGTCTATGGTATGCCCTGGATGTGATTTTGATTAAAATAACAATCATATACTAGGGTTGCACCGATACTAGTATTGGTATCGATACAGAGTATTTGCCCAAGTACTTGTACTCGGGCAAATGCTTCTGATGCTTCCCCCGATACCTTGCATTCCCGTAAGTCAGTGGATGGGGGGAGGGGCGGGAGAAGGCGGAGCGTGGGTCCTGGCAGTGCAGAGGAAGGTAAGCCTGTGGGCAGGGGTGTGGGCTATGACCACCTTGGTACACCCTGAACTCGGCCTCAGTAGCCTGCAATCACAAGGTGGCAGCGGACATCTTGTTACACCCAGTGCATACAGTTCACTAACTATATGGGCTGGGTGTAACAAGATGTCCGCTGCTGCATTCTGACTAGGCTTACTGAGGCCAAGTGCAGGGTGTATCAAGATGGGCTCTTGTATACTCACCGTCAGTCATCACATATTGTAAATTTTATCATGCCTACCAAACAGTTCCACCTATCATTGCCCATAAGTGCCACCTATCAGTGCTGCAAATCAGTGCCACCTACCAGCGCCCATAAGTGCCACCTATCGGTGCTCATCAGCGCTGCTGCATATTAGGGCCTCCTCATCAGTGCCACTGCCACCCCATCAATGCCCTTCATTGCTGCCTCATCCGTGCCACCTAATCCTATCAGTGCTGGATATTAGTGCCTCCTCATCAGTGACCCATTAGTGCAGCCTCATTAGCACACATCAGTGAAGGAGAAAAAAGTACTTATTTACAAAATTTTCTGACAGAAAAAAGTATCAGTAATCAGTGATAAAAAAAAAAAAAAAATAAAAAAAAAAAAAAGCGTATCGGTACTTGTACTCGGTCTTTAAAAAGTGTTATCGGTGCAACCCTATCATATACAATAGATATTTTGGCCCAAAAAAATTATTGATTAAACCTACCTTTTTAGATGACCAAACAGCAGTTGCCGATTGTCAAATTTTCTGTTACAATGCATCACAGGACAAGTGATTGGTTCTGTGTTTAAGGGGCCGAATTCCTTTGGCTGGGAGAAAGTTCTGCGGCTAGAGCTCACGTTACCTGGCTTGAGACCTGGAAAAAGAACACTTATCACACAGATCAGTGAAGGAATAAGTGAAAATTGTGGACGCACATAATATTGCTCCTCCAACTCCCAATGATCCTGAAGAGGGAATCCAACCAAAGGAGATTTAAAAGGTTTTGTGGATGAGGGAGTAGTGGAAGGACTAAGACCTACATTAGGTTTAAATTCTTCTGTCCTGTTGGGGAAGATTCATTCTCCCATTTTGTCATTGGGAGAGAATGCGAAGGTAAATCCAACATTTGGAAGTGGCTACTAGAACATGAGGAGGAAGAAAATACCCGATCTCAAAAGATGGAATTATCCCTGGGAACAGCCATAATACTCATTTACTGCTCTGTTGCCAGGACACGAGGCAAGGGGAAATCTCCCCAAAAGGGAACAGTCTACATTTGGTGACAAACAACTGCACCGTTGTCAAATTGGGAGCAGCGGCTGCGTTCATGCAGCTGCTGTGTCCCAATAGACATCAATGAGCTGCCTGCACGAGGATGCATAGAACACCTGTGCATCCCCAAGTGGGCAAAAACAGCCCTTGTACAGATGTAGAATTATGTATGCTCATGTGAATGAGGCCTTACCCTAAAGGAGGGCTGTCACAGACAAATCATTCTGGACTTTCGGTTTAGGAAATCATCTAATTTTCACATCAAAGGCTTAGTGCAGCAACATTGATTTAACAATCACTGCACATTTAATAATTTTTGCAACGAAACCTGCAGTGCATATTGCACGAGCAATCAGTGCATCTTGGATGCAATCATGTGCAGGTTCTAACAATGACCCTCCTGCCTCAGGTCCATTGGGAGGTACAGACATGCTACAAAGTGCAGCTTAAACCTCAGACATGAAATATGAACAAAGCATATCATTCTATAGTATGTGCTTATAGCCTATAGTGTGTCTCAATTAAGAGCACCAAGTATCATTTCTGTCTGCTGCTTTGTTACATTGCTATCAGCATGAATCACTTCTGGCAGGTTTTCCTGACACCAAGAGAAAAAAAAAAAGTGACAGAGGAGAGATCTCCAGCAGATTGACAGCTTCATCTCTGTTCCTGTGTGAAGGAGGGTCCTTTCCTTCCAATCAGCTCTGAGTATAACTCAAGCTTTCTGCCTGTTTTCTGAACTCAGACAAGCTTTATAATTCAACACTTTAAAAACAGATGTAGGTAAGAAAAGACTGAAGATAGACAGATACAACATATGTATCATCTCTGTGCATCACCTGAGGCCAGTCACTTCACTGGGTATATATAAGGGTTTACAAGCACTTTAACTACACAGTGTGGGGAGAAAGATGGCCCCAACAAAGTGAAGTCCCACAGCTAGATTATGCCAAGTTCAACAGATCCCCAAATTCTGCATAAAGATGCACCCTGCAATTTAGACAAGGAGGGTTTGGGTATGATGTATGGAACGATGTTTCATGTTACACCCTATAAGTTGGTGTAACATGAAACATGGTCTAACACAAACCTTTATTTTGGCGATCTCGTTGACGCATATTTTATCTTTTAGGTATTGCAGTCTATTCTGACCTATTCTAAAATTGTATTTCAGGACAGAAACAACTTTAATTTGGTAGCAAATCTGGATAAATATATTTCTTTGGTTTTATTTGAGAATAGTAACTTTTTTATTGCATTTTGTGTAATTTTTCTCAGTTTTTTTTCCCCCTTTTTTGTGCCTCCTCTTCATAGAGAGGCGATCCTCCGCTGTATGAAAAGGAGGCACAGAGCTGTAACAGAAGTGCTGTGCCATCACATCCCTTCCAATGTAAACACCTACACATCACCCCTATGGAAAGGCAAGTAGAATGATGGGAAGTCAGGGAGCCGATTGTTTCATCTTCTGGATTAGCACCAGACCTCAGTGGTTCCAGTGCTAGTGCCGAAGGGGACCACAGCAGACACTGACATTGGCGCAATAAACACCACTGGTAGATAAAAGGGCTAAGAGAAATCTAGGTTAAAGTGGAAGTAAACCCTAATGGGCAGGGGGGTGGTTGAGGACACTGTTGTGAATTAAGGAGGTGTGTTAAAGGGGATTCAGTAAACTACTGTGAAGGGGGTGGAGGTTATGGAAGTGGACCTGCAAACAATACTCTGAAGGAAAAAGGAGAGTGAGTGAAAAGACATTGCTGCAAGAATGAGATTGTTATATAAACACATCCATCAGACTTCTAGGTTTCTGACAATAGTGTTCATTCACAGATCGATATATATTTAATTGGATATAGCTTAACTAAATGTAATAATTACTCACCCGGCATTTTCAGCCACTGGTTTACACAAATTTTTGCAGCACTTGCACCAGGGCGATCCTTGTTAAGTGCCAACTCTTGCAACCCATGTGCACGCTGGGAGTTTAACTTGGCCTGCATAATCATGAAAAAAAATAAAAATATATAATAACACATACATACATATATATATATATATATATATATACACACATATATACAAATAAAAGTTGGAGTCATTGCAGTTTAAATCCACTAGGCCCTTGGTGAGTACTCTAAGCAGAGGATAGTCCAAAAGACAGCACCACTAACCTGTCTTGTGGGAGTAATGGCACAACTACTCCCTTCAACAAGAGATGGTTGAGGACATTCTGCAAATTTGACGGTCCTTGAGAAAATTGTTGAGGGGAATAGAGCTTCGACCTCCGGGTCACAGTCTGGGTTTTCTGTGACCCAGGGAGAAGCAAGCTGTAAAAGATGTCCCTCCGCTCTTAAGGCCCCTTTCACACATGCGGACCGTATGTCCAAATTTCATCCATTCGTTTGCGGATGAAATACGGACATACATGCATTCCTATGGGATAGCGGGTGTCCGTCTCCGAAATTGTCCGATTCTGCAGTCGGAGGAAAATCCGGAGGAGCAAGCAGATCATTACAGATCCGTCCCGTGTGAAAGGGGCCTAAGAGTGAGGCTGCTCCTGCCTTTTGGAAGGAGGCTTTTGGGAAGACTTGGTGGGTTGCCAGCCCAAGTCTTATGCCGAAAGGAATACTTAGGTGTGGAAGTTGAAGCCTGTGCAGAGTAATTAGGCATTCTGCGTTTTGAAGAAATAGAGGCTCCTAGGGGGGGGGGGGTTTGGGATTTTCCACTGTGGAAGTAAAAACATATTCTCCTGTGACATCTTTATATATTTGTCAAGTGCCTCCCCATAAAGATGATCCCCTTCAAGCGTGTGTGTGTCACCACTCTTACTGTGGCCAATAAGGAGGGAGGGGGCTGGTGGGGCTGAGCAGCGATCTGTGTGTCTTATGAAGGAAGGCAAAGGTGCACTGTTCAGTAAGGGCGGCTGACAGCCTGTCAAACAATGAGAGGCCGACAGCTGCTGTGGCTGGATGGTGCACCTGGCGGTACTTTAGTAGTGGGGGGGTAAAGAGATTTATGAAGGCTAGGTTCACTCTTCTGCATGTGGCTGCAGGAATCACAGGGATTCCCATACTCGCAACAACCGGCAAGGAAAACACACTGATCTGTGGAAATGCACAGGGCTGCCATGCATTCTGTATGGCAACCCCCCCTTCTAAAATCGGTGTGTGTGCCTGAACCGCAGGGAAATTACATGGTCAAAAAGACCATGTGGTTTTCTTGCGGCTGCATTTTTTCTTAAAAAGGTGCATGCACTTTTATTTTATTTTTTGGGGAGAAACACAGGCACAACAGCCCATTCATTTGAATGGGCTGCAGTGCCTGCGCAAACATGGCATGCAAAAACGCATAGGCGTGAACATAGTGTAAAACTAGAGCGTGCAAAATATGGTATATAGAAAACCAATCAGCTTCTAAGCTTTATTGTCAAAGCTTAATGGAACAAGCAGAAGTTAGAAGCTAGTTGACTACCATGCACAACTGCACCAGATTCTGAGTGCTCCAGTTTTAGTAAAATCTCCCCCTATGTCCCCAGGGATGAACTTCTAAAATGCGGATTGCTTGCATTATGAGCATTTGTCCCTAAGCACATGTTGCCCCAAACATAAATACTACTAGGTTCACTGTCCAGCTGCACCCAGCTACAGCAGCTGTCAGCCTCTGAGTTTGACAGGCTGCCGGCAGAGGCTTGATAGTGCACACCTGCCCACAGCTAAACGCCTAGTGTGAATGATCGTGTGGGCTTTTATAGCAATTGAACTGTATTTAGAGGATCACTTTCCATCCTGGAAATACGCTTAACTTCATTTGCATTTTATCTGTTTCAATTTAGACATGCCTAATTACATTTTTTTGGCTTGCTTCTATTTCTCGAACTCACCTGAAATTCTTTGCTTTTTTCTGCTTGCTTCCGTTTTTGCACCTCAACATGGCGTGCTAGACGATCAAGGGTTGCAGTCACTCTTTCCATCGGATGGTCAACATGACGATCTTCTCTCTAAAAAAGTAAAAAAATTAAATAAAAATAAATCCCCCAAAGTAAGAAAACAAGAAAAAATCATTTCAAAATTTAAATGGTTTATTTCATTACAAAAGAGAAAAAATAAATAAAAAAACAGAGAAAATACAGCTCACTGTTAGAGCTGCACGATTCTGGCTAAAATGAGAATCACAATTTTTTTTTTTGCTCAGAATAAAGATCACAATTATCTCACGATTTTCGAAGCGCAACATCATCTTTCACATTACACAAAAAATTGGGCTAACTTTACTGTTTATTATTATTATTTCTTTAAATTCATTAAAGTGTCTTCTCCCCCCCCCCCCCAAAAAAAATTGCGTTTGAATGACTGCTGCGCTAATACAGTACGACATAAAATATTGCAACAACCACTATGTTATTCTCTAGAGTCTCTGCTAAAAAATATATTTGGGGGTTTCAAGTAATTTTGTAGCAAAAAATGATTTTAACTTGCAAGCAACAAATGTCAGAAAAAAGATTTAACCTTTAAAGTGGTTAAAATTGCCCTCTGCTACAGATGAAGATCATTCCTTTGTTGTGTACGGAATGATACAATGTTTCTCCTTATCAATGTTGAGATAAAACATGGCAGGCTGCCTGGATTTTTATATATTTTTTTATTTATTTTTTGTCAGCTGTCAGAAGTGAGCAGAGTACTCTGAACATGTTACATAGAATTGGGGCAATTATTTTTTTTTTTTTGAGTTCGGGAAGGGAGTAGAATCGCTATTTTGATTCTTTGCGATTAATCGTGCAGCTGTACTCACTGTAACACTAAGTTACCAATTACCCACACAACATTTCAAAATATCAATTCAAGCGATTAAAATTAGATTAAAGCCAGTACTAGGGGATAAAAACATTGTATTAGCTGCTTTTTTCTCAAAAAAGACTTTTACACAGCACTTTACAAATGTGCACTGCACTGTGCTTGCATCAGGATTTTGAAGTAAGAAGAGCACTATTGATAACAAGGGAAAAAAGGTGGTCCGAGAAGCATTTTCTCTGGAGTAGTATCTGCCCCTGGGATCAATTTGCTTTATAACAAGTAGCCCAGTAAGCATATTGATATAGACTTTATTAAAACAAACTTACATGCAGGGACAAAGTCTGTGACTCATCATCACTAACCAGGTCAATACATTCCAGGACAGGTCTTGAAGGCCCTTCCTGCGTAGCAAAATAAGGATCACTGTTAGATAAGCTTAGACAAAGAAAGAATACTTAAAAAAAAAAAAATAGAACATGGGTGATGTTTGCATATTATAGAGCTGCATAGTGTTTTTTTCTGCACTAGCACAAAAGTGTGCTAGTTGCTAAATGGGCATTAGAGTTCGTAGAGCATTGCTGATCATCAGGACAGAATGTATTGTGCATGTTGTTGGGATCAGAGGGGAGACTTGTGGAGCATGGCGAGCTAGCTGGACAGTGACATGCTTAGACTGGGGTGGGGGCCGAAAGTGCCCAGCTAAGGGGGAGGATTTACAGTAGTCCTTACAGTGCTGAGGGTAACCACGATCAGGGGAGATGCAGAGAAGCTGGCAGCATTGTGCTTTGTATTAGGAGCCATGTGAAAAATTTACAACCAAGTGGTGCTCTCAGTAGCTGAAGTAGAAGTTGGTGACACAGCAGTATCTGCCAGTAAATCAACTCCTCGTACCAATACTTCATTATAGCACAAGCACACTGTTGGAATCAGACAGGAATTATTATTATACATCTACACCGCTGTTTGTACAGCCGAACTCAGCCATGTTGATGTTTGCATGACACATGTTTAGAATGTGTAGAGGAATGTGGCAGAATCTGCATATCAAAGGAGTTACCTTCAGCCCAAATGGTGCACACAAACTTCAAAGAGATTGATGACAAAGACGGCCCAGGGCACATCAGATGGGACTGGCCACAAAGCCAAATATGGCAGAACAGTCAGTAATATTAGGAGGGCTGTCATGTGAACACTGATTGGTCCAAACCAAATGGGACTGGCAGTAGGGTGTGGTATGGCTGAAGTATGTTTGACAAAAAGGGTTGTGACCTGAGCTCTGCCCCTCTGTATTCCATCGGGAGACCCAGTCATGAGGTGTGGCTGCGAAGGTCGGATAAGTATGGCTTGGATTGCACTGTGATTGTATGCTATGTATATTATTGTAACTTTTATTGATACTTGATGCACATTTTCCTTATTTCCTTGGGAAATAAATGAGATTTAATTGACCTTAAACGTGTATTGATTTCATAGCCAAGGGTGATAGCATTGTGATAGTAACAATAACATGTGCTTGGCTTATTGATTGATAGCTAAACTATAGGGACTAAACAAAGGAATACATAACTGATAATAATAAGAATAGAGGGTATTGATCAGTTACTTCACACACAATACCACTGCCAAAATGCGATGGCATTTTAGCACTGAGGCGCTCCTTTAATACATGTGCAGTCAGGGATTAAAAGCCAAGTTCACCTTTCAGAGCACATTATACCCATAATTCAGGTGTAAAGCGTAACATGCTCCAGACCTGCCACCCCCCCAGCCCCATGAGAGAAGGCAGAGGATCTTCTCACCACGCCCGCTGTTGAATTTTGAAACGCACTCTGCCCACATGGCCTCATCTTTTATTCAAAGCAATCTGTGAGTGAGAGAACTTTGTGGCTGGTGGCTTGTAGTTAGTCCTCCATGAACTGCAAGGTTGCTGATGAGCACTCGTGTTGATTATTTACAGCTTATAAACAGTCAGCCCCTTTCGGGAGGTAAGGGCTGAAAGCTGCAGGGCATGTTTGCAAAAGCCTGAGATTGCATCCCTGAAATATAATAAATGCACAATAATTTCCCTACAAAAATATATATAGTTACATAGTTACATAGTTAGTCAGGTTGAAAAAAGACACAAGTCCATCCAGTTCAACCTTAAAAACAAATAAATAAAATAAAAAATAATCGTACAATCCAGATACCCAATTTTATGCCCACAATTGATCCAGAGGAAGGCGGAAAAAAAACCCAGCAGAGCATGCTCCAATTTACTACAGCAGGGGAAAAAAATTCCTTCCTGATCCCCCAATAGGCGATCGGATTTTCCCTGGATCAACTTTACCTATGTTAGTACCTAGTTATATTATGTACCATCAGGAAAGTATCCAAGCCTTTCTTAAAGCAATCTACTGAACTGGCCAGAACCACCTCTGGTGGGAGTCTATTCCACATTTTCACTGCTCTAACTGTGAAGAAACCTTTCCGTACTTGAAGCTGAAATCTCTTTTCCTCTAGACGTAAAGAGAGTGCCCCCGTGTCCTCTGGGTTGACCGTACAGAGAACAACTCAACACCAAGTTCACTATATGGACCCCTAATATATTTGAACATGTTAATCATATCCCCCCTTAATCTCCTCTTCTCAAGAGTGAATAGATTTAGTTCCTCTAATCTCTCCTCATAGCTGAGTTCCTCCATGCCTCTTATCAGTTTGGTTGCCCTTCTCTGCACTTTCTCCAGTTCCCCGATATCCTTTTTGAGAACTGGTGCCCAAAACTGAACGGCATATTCCAGGTGAGGTCTTACTAATGATTTGAACAGGGGCAAAATTATATCTCTTTCTCTGGAGTCCATACCTCTCTTAATACAAGAAAGGACTTTGCTCGCTTTGCAAACAGCAGCTTGGCATTGCATGTTGTTATTGAGCTTATGGTCTACCAAAACCCCCAGATCCTTCTCCACTATGGATTCCCCCAGTTGTACTCCCCCTAGCATGTATGATGCATGCATATTCTTAGGCCCCAAGTGCATAACTTTACATTTATCAACATTAAACCTCATCTGCCACATAGTCGCCCAATTAGACAGTGTATTGAGGTCGGCTTGTAAATTGGAGACATCCTGTAAAGACGTTATTCCACTGCATATCTTGGTGTCATCTGCAAAGACAGAAATATTACTTTTGATGCCAGACCCAATATCATTTATAAAGATGTTAAAAAGTAAGGGTCCCAACACTGAACCTTGGGGTACACCACTGATAACCTTAGACCATTCAGAGTAAGAGTCATTAACCACGACTCTTTGAATTCTGTCTTCTAGCCAATTTTCTATCCATTTACAAACTGATATTTCCAAACCTGTAGACTTTACCTTACACATGAGCCGTGTGTACGGAACTGTATCGAATGCTTTTGCAAAATCCAAGTATACCACGTCCACCGCCACCCCTCTGTCCAAGGTTTTACTTACCTCCTCATAAAAAGAAATCAGATTTGTCTGACAACTTCTGTCTTTCATGAATCCATGCTGTCTGTTGCTTAAAGTGTTTTTGTTCAGCAAGAACTCGTCGATGTGGTCTTTTATTAAATGCTCCAGTATCTTCCCAGCTATAGAAGTTAAGCTAACAGGTCTATAGTTACTTGGTAAAGACTTTGATCCCTTTTTAAATATAGGCACCACGTTCGCCCTGCGCCAATCCAGTGGGACTATTCCCGTCATTAATGAGTCCCTAAAAATTAGATACAATGGCTCTGAAATTACAGAGCTCAATTCTTTTAGGATCCGTGGGTGGATGCCATCAGGTCCAGGTGCTTTATCCACCTTTATTCTGTCTAAGTATTTCTGGACCATATCCCTTTTGAGCCATTGTGGATCATTTGGGGCTGTGTCACTACCACCCCCATTATGGACATGAGCTCCCCCATGCTCTTTTGTGTACACAGAGCTGAAGAAAGTGTTTAATAAATTAGCCTTCTCTTTGTCCCCAGTCACCCACTCTAGATTGTTTTGTAAAGGGCCTACATGCTCAGACTTGACCTTTTTACTATTAATATATTTGAAGAATTTTTTGGGGTTTGTCCTACTGTCTTTTGCAATCTGTCGTTCGTTTTGAATTTTTGCATCCTTGATTTCCTTTTTACATATACTGTTAATTTCTTTGTAACATTTAAATGACACTAGTGATCCTTCATTTTTATATTTTTTAAAAGCTCTTCTTACAGTTTATAGCTTTTTTAACTTTGGCCGTGAGCCACATAGGTTTTGTTTTTAGCCTTTTAAACTTATTGCCCATGGGAATATACTTTGCAGTGAGGTCCCCAACAGTCTTTTTGAAGAATTCCCATTTCTGTTCTGTGCCCATTGAAGCGAATATTCTCTCCCAGTCTAAGTCCTGGAGAGTAGCCCTCATCCTTGGAAAATTAGCTCTCTTGAAGTTAAGTGTTTTTATCTTACCCGTATGTATTTCTTGTTTAGCGCTAACATCAAAGGAAATCATGTTATGATCACTGCTACCTAGGTGTTCCTTTATCTGGACATTAGTAATAAGCTCTGCATGGTTTGAGATTACCAGGTCCAACAGAGCTTCATTCCTAGTTGGGGCCTCAATAAACTGGACCATAAAATTGTCCTGTAATGTGTGCAGTTATTTTTTTCCCCAAACGGTGAACTTATGCTTTAAATAAACACTTACAATACAACAGAGAGGGGGGAGAAAAGCGACAAGTCTCTTTAAAGAATAATGGGATTTTAATTGAGACAAGGTCTATTGATAGGGTAGGCACATAAGACACCAATTTTTTTAAAAAAAGATATACATTTATTAATAGTATCAAAAACATATAAAAATTAAATATTCATAGCGTATTTGATGGACCATGAGACAATACATGACAATCGTAATCTGATGCGTTGATGAGCAGAACCAACATGTTTCGCATGATTGCTTCGTCAAGGTTTTGCATATACCACAGGTTTCATCTATATTACATAGAATAAACATATTAGTATAATAAAAATACATTGGTTGATATATCATCAAGAAAATGATTAAACTTCATTGTGGTCACATTATGTTAATACCTAATCAGTTGTTTAACAACATTTTTTTTTAGCTTTATAAATAAAACATTTCTTTTAAACATTTTTTAGTTTTTCCCACCCTTCGTTTGGCACTGCTTGGGGGCGTCCCATTTTGTTAGAGAGGAGCTGTGTCGGTCGGTGAATATAAGAGAGAAATAGGATTTTTTTGTACTCACTGTAAAATCCTTTTCTCTGTAAAACACCGAACGACACAGCTCCTCTCTGTAACAAAATGGGTTGTCAGCCATATCACTGGAGATTACTAGGCAAAGTTGTAACACAACACTTCAGAACTTTCAGTTTCACCCAGGGGGCGGTCCCTAGGCTACAACCCCCACAGCCTGCTCTAGCAGACTCAGTACGTCAACAAGCAGTATAGGGTAAAGAGAAAAAGGAGGGGTGGGTGCTGTGTCGGTCGGTGAATTACAGAGAAAAGTATTTTACAGTGAGTACAAAAAAAAATCCTATTTTTATCTTATATTCACCAACCGACATCGCTCCTCTCTAACAAAACGGGACGTCCCCAAGCAGTGCCAAACGAGGGGTGGGAAAAATGGCGTAAAAACTTCATCCACCATGGCAAGTGGGAACTAGTGAAACTAAACCCACAAAAAAACAGCAGTGTGGGGAAAAACACAACGATATAACCGGGTATCCTCAACAGGAGCCATCCCCAAGACCGCAACATTGCGGAAGTAACGCAACAGTGCATAAACACAACAGTACTGCGTTTTTAAACCAGGAAAAACGAAGCTTGCATATTCAATTGCAACTACACGGCCGACTGCAAAACTTGGCGGCCAAAACAGGCATCAGCCGATGCACTGACATCTACCTTGTAGAACTTGGTAAAACGTATGGACAGACTACCAGGTCGCCGCCTGAGCGACCGACGATTGGTGTCGGAAGGCCCAAGACATTCCGATTGCCCTTGTACAGTGGGCCGTGACCGGAAAGGGGGGCACCTGCCCCTTCAAGGCGTAGGCTTGTACTACAATCTGTCTGATCCACCTGGAAATGGTGACCGACGAGACCGCTAAAACCCTTCTTTGGACCAGCCACTGAAACAAACAGTGAGTCTGACTTCCGAAAGGGAGCCGTGGAAGACAAATACACCTTCAGAGCCCTAACCATGTCGAGAGCGTGAAGGGCCACCTCTTTGGGGTGCTTCGGCTTAGAACAATGGTAATACAATGTCCTCATTGATATGAAAATCTGAGACCACCTTCGGTAGAAAAGATGGTTGAGGACAACACCACCTTATCCCTGTGGATGACCAGATAGGGCGACTTGCAAGATGAGGCCACCAATTCCGAAACCCTCCTGGCCGAGGTAATGGCCACTAGAAAGACCACTTTCTGGGAAAGAGTCAACAGGGGAATCTCCCTGATATTTTCAAACAGAGGTTTTTGAAGCGCCGACAACACCAGGTTCAAATCCCATGGGGGTAACGGTGGGACTACATGTCGTACCCCCTGAACAAAGGTACCCACTAAAGGAGTGTGATGCCAGGGGTCATTGAAAAGAAGACAGCCAGGGCTGAGATCTGCCCCTTGATGGTGCTCAATGACAATCTCTGGTCTACTCCTCACTGAAAAAAAAACAGCAGGATCCTTGCTATGGAAAAGGATGCCAACCATTCTCCTCACACATGGAGATATAAGCCTTCCAGGTACGACTTCCAGCATCTGTCGACTCAGATAGTCCGCCTGCCAGTTTTCCACTCCCGGGATGTAAATGGCCAAAAGGGCCAGAACGTGTCGCTTTGCCCACCGAAGTATGCGAGCAACCTTCCGAGCAGCGGCTGAGCTTCTTGTTGCCCTCTGGTGATTTATGTATGCCACCGCCGTGGCGTTGTCCGACTGAATCTTGACTGGACGCCCTCGAAGACTCACCGACCACGGGTGGAGACACAGCCTGATCGCTCTCAATTTGAGCAGATTTAATCGGCAACTCGGATTCTACCGTCGACCAGAGGCCCTGAGTTAACTGAACCCCCATCACTCCACCCCAGCCGAATAAACTGGCGTCCGTAGTGACCACCGTCCACTTCAGAGGAAGGAACGGTTTTCCGGACTGAATCACCGGGGACCTCAACCACCAGAGAGTCCCTGACTGGTTGGCTCACCTGGATCTGTTGATACAGGGACAACTGAGACTTGTCCCATTTTAACAAGATCTCCTTCTGCAGTACTCTGGTGTGGAACTGGGCGTAAGGTACTGCCTCGAAGGAGGCTACCATGAGTCCCAATACTCGCATGCAAAACCGGAGGGACGACCACTTGCGGTTCATCAGCAGTTTCACCGCGGACCTGAGAGTCTGCAATTTGTCTGAAGGGAGAAAACCTCTCGCTTCCCTGGAGTCCAACAGTAAACCTAGGTACTCCAGACGCTGGGTCGGGACAATCACTGACTTCTTTAGGTTCAACAGCCACCCAAATTCTTGCAGGGTCTGCATGGTGATCGCCATATCCTCTTCTAATTCTGAGGCGGAAGATGCTCTCAGGAGGCGATCGTCCAGGTAGCCCACGATCACGATCCCACGTTGTCTCAGCAACGCCAATACTGGAGCCAATACCTTGGTAAAAACTCGGGGGGCTGATGCCAGACCAAAAGGAAGAGCCACAAATTGGTAATGGGCTTCCCCGACTGCAAAACGCAGAAACTTTTGATGCCAAAGGCATATGGGTATGTGCAGGTACGCATCCTGGATTTCCAAGGACGCTAGGGAGTACCCTTGATGGAGTGCAGCGACTACTGAGTGAACTGATTCCAACCTGAACCTCTGCACTTTTACAAAGCGATTGAGGGCTTTCAAGTCCAATATTGGACATACCCCTTCCTTCTTAGGAACCACAAACGGATTTGAGTAGAATACCTGGAAGCGTTCCGGCTCTGGAACAGGTACAATCACCCCTCGATTCAGAAAGTCCGTTACAGCCCCCAACAGGGCCTCCCGGCGAACCGGGGATACAGGTATGCTGGAGGGGAAGAATCCGTTTGGCGGCCAAGAGAGGAACTCTATCTTGTAGCCTGTGGAAATTCAATCACAGACTTATTGGTCGGATAACCGGGAGGACCACCGGGTTGCAAACTCCCGAAGGCGACACCCCACCCGAGACATGGGTGGGGACAAACCTTCATGCGGTAGCACTTTTGTTCGCAGGCTTGCGGTTCCAGGGACGTTTTTGACCGTCCGTGGGCGTCCTGTCGGGCTGGGGATGTTTTGTGGAAGCACCGGGCGGACGAAAAAGCCGCTTGTGAGCAGAAAAAGAGGGCCCTTGCCTGCGGCGTGGCTCCTAAGCTTTCCTGGCCTGTGAGAGTAGGGTACTCTTACCACCAGTGGCATTTTTAATAATGTCATCTAACGAGGCTCCAAAGAGCCGGTCACCAAGAAAAGGAAGATCCGTCAGGGCTTTCTTGGATGCCTGATCAGCAGACCAGCATTTTAGCCAAATCAGGTGCCTCAGCACCACAGCTGACACTGAAGCCCTGGATAACAGAGGGAGAGTATCCAGTGCTGCGTCAGACGTACTCACGGGCGTGCACTAGTTGGTCTGCTAGTTCCACGCAGACAGGGGAGGCCCGCTGCTCTCCCAATTTGTAGTGCAAAAAAGTTTTGCCCACTCAGTTAGTGTCTGCGACACCAGTGCGGATGCCAGTACCGGTCGCACGGCTGACCCCACAAACGTAAACAAGGAACGAGCCACCGCCTCGGCCTTCCTGTCTGTGGGATCCTTGAATGGATAGGACCCAGACGGGGACTCATCCTCACTGTCTGAACGGTCCTGGTCAACGTCATCTAAGAAGACAGAGCAGGGGTCACCGGCCTCAGCAGGAGCTAAGTCTGCATCAGAGCTCTCCCCAGAGGACGGGAGGAGCTGCTTTTTAGCACCTTTCTTCCCACGTACCGCCACTATCTTGGCAACAAATGAATTGAGGACTGCCGGAAGGGTGTCCATATGGACCACGCAGTCCTCAGGTGACCCGGTTGCAATTGCCTGGATTTCGGGGGAAGAAACACCAGTTTCTGAAGCCATGCTGACCCTACCCTGTCTGCCACCCGAAGGGGACTTAGGACAGTGACAGTCCCACCCTCCTTGCTGCCGCTGACTGAGGGGCTCTAACCCGCTGGACTCACCACCCCGAGCAGTTCCGCACTGAATTACAGCAGTGCCCGTCGATCCCCAGCGCTCCCAGATACAGAGATAGCAAAACTGTGTTGTGGCCGGCCGGTCGCACGATCGGTGAGCGATCTGACACACGTGTTCAGAATCACAGGATAAAACTCCCAGCGCTCTGTGATGACCAAACAAGCTGGGGCTGCTGCTAGAGCACAAAAAACGCAGTCCGGCTAAAAGAAAATGTCCGCCAGTGTACTAATACAGAATCACTAGGAAAATGGCTGCTTGAAGCCAGAAGCATGTCTGATCCTTGCCCACATTTAAAATGGCCGCCGATCAGCGCCATGAGAGGCATAGAGAAAGCAAGGAATGCCCAGCTGCTCCACCCTGCCGAGACAGGGAGAGCTGTACTTACCAGTCCTGAAGAGCTGGAGGACATTCCATGGTAGTCAACTCCTGATCAGTACAGGGAAGACTACTGGCCCGGCATACTGTGACGCAGACATCAGTAGCCCTGTCATACGTATGCCCCGGAGCATAAAGCTCACCGACCACATCTGGAGCTGAGGTATGTCGTGGCCTGCCGAGCCGTAGCTGCGACCTGCACGCGCTCGATGGCTGGACTGGGGAGACTACAAGGATAAGTGAACCGGCCTGTCACCCAGCTGGCTGTTGATAGAAGATCACAGGATCATTCATCTTGCGCAAAAAGCCAAGTTTCTGCATCAAAAAAAAACACGGACCTATGGGCCCACAGGGTTCCTAGGGTGCATCTCCTTCACTAGGCAAAATAAAACTGAGTCTGCTAGGGCAGGCTGTGGGGGTTGTAGCCTAGGGACCAACCCCTGGGCGGAACTAAAAGTTCTGAAGTGTGTTACAACTTGGCCTAGTAATCTCCAGTGATAGGGCTGACAACCCATTTTGTTGTTACAGAGAGAAGCTGTGTCGGTCGGTGAATATAAGAGAAAATTAATATAATAAAATATATTATATAATATAATAAAATATATTATATAATATAATAAAATATATAATATAATATATATATATATATATATATATATATATATATATATATATATATATATATATATTATTTTTTATTAATACAAAATATAAAGAAATAAAAATAAAAATATTGTAGATATACCTATAGCACTGGTGCTTAATACACCTCAAAGTCTAAGTTTAATATGATATTGAAGCTTAAAAAATAGGCAACTAATTTACCCTGCTATTGCTGTATCTGATAATGTAAAGCGATAATGTCTTTGTATTAAATAGGCAGAGTTAGTCTACTTAGATAGAATATGAGCCAATAGAAAATAAAACAAGACAAATAATAACATAGTACTATATACTATAAAGCAGACCAATAATCTAATGGTAGATAGCCATTTATATAGCCAATGCAAAAGCATAGGGCATAATAGCAATAACATGGCTGCTTATTAGTTACATTCCTAAATTAGACAACAACTAACCCATAGAGGCTCTCACCTGAGAACAGAACATGCAGATTAATCAGAATAGTAAGATGATGGAATAGCAGTTATTCCATCATTTTACTATTCTGATTAATCTGCATGTTCTGTTCTCAGGTAAGAGCCTCTATGGGTTAGTTGTTATCCAATTTAGGAATGTAACTAATAAGCAGCCATGTTATTGCTATTATGCCCTATGCTTTTGCATTGGCTATATAAATAGCCATCTACCATTAGATTATTGGTCTGCTTTATAAATAGTACTATGTTATTATTTGTGTTATTTTATTTTCTATTGGCCTATATTCTAAGTAGACTAACTCTGCCCATTTAATATAAAGACATTACAGATAAAGCAATAGCAGGGTAAATTAGTTGCCTATTTTTTAAGCTTAAAGCGGGATTCCACCCTAAAGTGGAACCTCCGCTGATCGGATCCCTCCCCCCCTCCGGTGTCACAATTGACACCTTTCCAGGGGGGAGGGGGGTGGAGATACCTGTCAAAGACAGGTATTTTCACCCACTTCCGGGCATAGACTCCCGTGGGAGTCTACGCCATTTCCTGCCCTGCCGCGCTGTCTGCTGGGACACACACGGGTCCCAGTGACAGCGCGGAGATTTCCTATTGCGCGGCCCGGCTCGCGCATGCGCAGTAGGGAACCGGGAAGTGAAGCCGATTCGCTTCACTTCCTGATTCCCTCACTTAGAATGGTGGCGACAGCAGCCGAGAGCCGAGCGATCGATCGGCCTCAGCATTGCTGGAACCCGGGACAGGTGAGTGTCCATTTATTAAAAGTCAGCAGCTGTAATATTTATAGCTGCTGGCTTTTAATATTTTTTTTGTTGGTGGAATCCCTCTTTAAATCACTATTGATATCAATATCATGTTAAACTTAGACTTTGAGGTGTATTAAGCACCAGTGCTAGAAGTATATCTACAATATATTTTTATTTATATTTCTTTATATTAAAAAAATAAATAATTATATATATATTTCATCTATCTCATTTATTATTTTTAGTCCACTCATTTGGACCACTAAAATAAAAACAAAATATATCCAGATATAAAAAATGTTTTTATACATATATACATATACACTAAAAAAAAAAAAAATTAGTTATGAACACTACTATAGTATAATCTATTATTTTTTTTAGATTACTGTTGCAGTTTCCATTTTGTCGGACAGGCATGATCCAAACTCCCCTCTTGCAGCCCAACTGGGATCTGACCCCCTAGTGGGAACTGGGTGTGGTTATCGGCGTCACCTGTGATGTGGTGGCGCAATCAGACGCATATGGTTATTATTTATTTTAAGGACCAGGTAGGCACAATATGTATAAAAGAACCGATTATGTTAATAACTAATGTGACCACAATGAAGTTTAATCATTTTCTTAATGATGCATCAACCAATGTATTTTATTATACTAATGATATGTTTATTCTATGTAATATAGATGAAATAGGTGGTATATGCAAAACCTTAACCAAGCAATCATGTGAAACATGTTGGTTTTGCTTGTCAACGCATCAGATTACGATTGTCAAGTATTGTCTCATGGTCCATCAAATACTCTTCATGTATTTTTATATGTTTTTGATATGATTAATAAATTTATATATTTTTTAAAAAATTGGTGTCTTAATGTGCCTACCCTATCAATAGACCTTGTCTCAATTAAAGTCCCATTATTCTTTAAAGAGACTTGTCACTTTTCTCCCCCCTCTTTTTTTTTTTAGCATTACCAGGGATCTGAGACAGTGTCTATTCTGGAAATGTTCAATCAATATTTATAGTACAATACAACAGAGTAGAAAAACCATACAAGTATCCATCAGTCAGCACATATCTAAATGATATACTTACACCTACAAATTCCACCTCCTCTTCACTGAAATGGTCTCTCTCTATCATCTTTTCTTTTTCATTAGAGTCCATCATAAAGGACGTACTAAGCTGTTAAAGTAGTCAAAGTAACACCCTAGGGATGGAAAGACAAATGAAAATCATTAGCATATCTTCACAAATGTACACAACCAATCATAGCTCAAAAACAGTCTTCCCACTATTTATTTTAACCACTCAAGGACCGCCGCATGGCAATGTACGTCGGTGCAATGGCACCGACAGGCACAAGCACATGTACATGTACGTGCTCGCCTTTCAGCGGGTGGGGGTCACGATCGGACCCCCTCCCGCTGGATGCGGCGGTCCGTTTCACTGAAGGAGCGATCCGGGATGAGGGGATGGCCGTTGGTTTCTGGCCATCCCCTCTCGATCGCTCCTGGCCAATGAGAAGCTTCCCCCGCTGTGTATAGTAAACACAGGCAGGGAGGAAGTGATGTCATTCTCCTCAGGCGGTCTTTTTGACCGGACTGCGAGGAGAACAGTGAAAGTAAGTGTGCACCAACACTACACTGACATGTAGGCACACAAAACGCCCCCCCCCCCCCCCTCCCAGTCACAGTGTCACTGATTGCAGTGATCATTTATTTTCTGATCACTGCATTTAGTGTCAGTTATGACAGTAAAAACTGTCAGGGCAGTTAGTGTTAGGTCCAGGGTAGCCCCCTACCCCCCAATAAAGGTTTAACCCCGATTGCCCCTAGAGTTAACCCTTTCACCCCCTTTTTCCAGTGTCACTAAGCGATCGTTTTTCTGATCGCTGCATTAGTGTCGCTAGGTAGCTAGTTATTTTTTCTGGTTCACCGCCAGGTTTTTATAGCGCTAGGTACCCCAATATATTACCCAATAATGGTTTTAACCCCCTGATTGCCCCTAGTTAACCCTTTTACCAGTGATCACCGTATAAGTGTCACTGGTGACGCTGGTTAGTCAGTTAGTTATTTAGGTTCCCCGTCAGGTTTTTATATAGCGTCGGGGACCCCCATATACTACCCAATAAAAATTTGAACCCAGATTGCCCCTAGTTAACCCTTTCACCAGTGATCACCGTATAAGTGTTACGGGTGACTCTGGTTAGTTAGTTTGCTTTTTATAGCATCAGGGCACCCACCATTTATTACCCAATAAAGGTTTAACCCCCTGATCACCCGGCGGGTGATATCAATTAGGTTTTAGGGTCAGGGTCTGAGTCGCCCCAGGCAGCGCTAGGTTAGTGCCAGTACCGCTAACACCCATGCGCAAAGCATACACCTCCCGTAGTGGTATAGGATCTGAACAGATCAATATCTGATCTGATCAGATCTATACTAGTGTCCCCAGCAGTTTATGGTTCCAAAAAAACGCATTGTTAGCAGGATCAGCCCAGATACCTGCTAGCACCTGCGTTTTGCCCCTCCGCCCAGCCCACCCAAGTGCAGTATCGATCGATCACTGTCACTTACAAAACACTAAACACATAACTGCAGCGATCGCAGAGTCAGGCCTGATCCCTGCGATCGCTAACAGTTATATTTAAACCCGGAAGGCAGTGCTTGGTTTTCCGGGTCCTGTACGCGGCTAGGCTCCCAAAAAGTCCCCCATATGTGGTATCACCATACTCGGGAGAAGCAGCAGAATTTATTTTGGGGTGTAATTTCACTAATGCCCATAGCATGTGTGAGCAATATATCATTTAGTGACAACTTTGAGCAAAAAAAAAAAAAAATTGTAATATTCCTGCAACTTGTGGCAAAATATAAAATATTTCATGGACTCAACATGCCTCTCAGTAAATAGCTTGGGGTGTCTACTTTCCAAAATGGGGTCATTTGGGGGGGGGGTTTGAAACTGTGATAGGTAGTGAGGAGTGAAATCAAAAATTTGCACCCTTAGAAATCCTGAAGGCAGTGATTATTTTTCGGGGTGCCGTACGCGGCTAAACTCCCAAAAAGTCCCACATATGTGGTATCCTCGTACTGAGGAGAAGCAGCAGAATATATTTTGGGGTGCAATTCCACATATAACTATGGCATGTGTGAGAAATATATAATTTAGTGACAACTTTTTGTAAACTTTTTTTTTTTTTTGTGTCATTATTCAATCACTTGGGACAAAAAAAAAAAAATATTCAATGGGCTCAACATGCCCCTCAGCAATTTCCTTGGGGTGTCTACTTTCCAAAATGGGGTCATTTGGGGGGGGGGGGGGGGGGGGGGGGGTTGTACTGCCCTGCCATTTTAGCACCTCAAGAAATGATAGGCAGTCATAAATTGAAAGCGGTTTAAATTCCAGAAAATGTACTCTAGTTTGTAGACGCTATAACTTTTGCGCAAACCAATAAATATACGCTTATTCATATTTTTTTTTTTTACTAAAAAGACATGTGGCTGAATAAATTTTGCCCTAAATTTATGACTAAAATTGAGTTTATTCAATTTTTCTTATAACAAAAAGTAGAAAATATATATTTTTTTCCAAACTTTTCGGTCTTTTTCCATTTATATCGTAAAAAATAAAAATCGTAGAGGCAATCAAATACCATCAAAAGAAAGCTCTATTTGTGGGAAGAAAAGGACACAAATTTTGTTTGGGTACAACATTGCATGGCCACGCAATTACCAGTTAAAGCAGTGCAGTGCGAAATTGTAAAAATACTTCTGGTCCTTAGGCTGATAATTGGTCCGGGGCTGAAGTGGTTAAAAAGAAATCCAGGTACCATATGGCATTTTACAGCTGATGGTTCTCCCGCAAGTGAATACCTAGAGGGGCTAAAGATGTTAGAAAATGAAAAAAACTAAACCCAAGAACTAAAAAATTATATATTGTTGCTTACCAATCCTTAGATGTTAACAAGTACAAAGCGCAAAACACTGGCTCTAAGTTAACGCAAAAAGGTTCATATTAATCCATATTACATAAGGCGAAAGGATAGGGTCCATAAACTCAGGGCTGCCACCAGGTAGAGATAGAAGCCAATTCCAGCCAAAACTGAGAATACAAAGTGTAAAAGTTTAAAACTACTTTAAAGCGGAGGTCCACCCTAAAGTGGACCTTCCGCTCATCGGAACCCTCCCCCCCTCCGGTGCCACAATCAGCACCTTTCAGGGGGGAGGGGGGTGCAGTTACCTGGATAATCCAGGTAACTGCACCCACTTCCGGGATAGCTCTCTGTGGAAAGGGGCGTAACTTACGCCCCTTTCAGCAAGTGCCCCGCTGCCTGCTGGGAAACACACAGATCCCAGAGGCAGCGGGGAGCGTCCTTATTGCGCAGCGCGATTCGCGCATGCGCAGTAGGGAACCGGAAAATGAAGCCGAAAGGCTCCATTTCCTGATTCCCATACCCAAGATGGCGGCGGCAGGACCCGACAGACGACCAAGAGATCGGCTTCGGGTGCCGACATCGCGGGCACGCTGGACAGGTAAGTGTCACTATTTTAAAAGTCAGCAGCTGCAGTATTTGTAGCTGCTGGCTTTAAAAAAAAAAAAAAAAAAAAAAACGCGGAGTCCCGGTGGACTCCCGCTTTAACTACTTCAGCCCCCGGACCATTTGGCTGACCAGAGCACTTTTTGCGATTCGGCACTGCATCGCTTTAACCGACAATGGTGTGGTCATGCGACGTGGCTCCCAAACAAAATTTACGTCCTCTTTTTCCCTACAAATAGAGCTTTCCTTTGGTGGTATTTGAATACCTCTGCGGTTTTTATTTTTTGCGCTATAAAACAATGAGCGACAATTTAAAAAAATAAAAAAAAGCATTTTTTTTTTACTTTTTGCTATAATAAATATCTCCCAAAAAATACCTACAACAAAAATTTTTTTCCCTCAGTTTTGGCCAATACTCATTCTTCTACATATTGGTAAAGAAGAAGAAAAAAAAAAACTGATTGGTTTGCACAAAAGTTATAGCGTCTACAAAATAGGGGATAGTTTATTGGCATTTTTATTAATAATTTTTTTTTAAATTAGTAATGAAGTCTATCAGCGATTTTTTATCGTGACTGCAACATTATGGCGGACAGATCGGACACTTTTGGGACCACTCACATTTATACAGCTATTAGTTAGAGCTGCACAATTAATCGTTAAAAAAACGCAAGAAAATTACTTGGAACCCCCAAACACACACACACACAGGGGTTGACAAATTTGCTTGGAATCTAGGAGCCAGCTAAAAAAGTTAGGAGCCAGGTCCGTGACGGCGATCTGGACCTGTCCCTGGCCTGACATGGAGACGAGTGAGGGGAAGATAGCCCCCAGCCCCCCACATATGAGATCACCTCTCATTGGACACACCGCTCGAGTGCTAAATGGCCGCTGTGATTGGTAATTTAGCATGATCTGTGATTGGCTGTATCCAAGGGACACGGCCAACACAGAACTTCCCCGATGCTCGCCCATGGCGGCGTGCAGAGGGGAAGTAAACAGGAGGATGTCTAGGGACGCCCTCCCGGCAATTGGTGTCCGCGCTGTAGACATCTTTCGTCTATAGCGCAGGCACGAAGTGGTTAACAAAAGAATGTGACTATTATTTCTGACATATTCCCGCTCATTTACTGCCATTTCCCTGCTAAGGGTTCGATCAGGTCCGCCTGAAAAACTGACAGGTGAACCTGATCAGACAGCCCTTGTGAAAGGGGTCAAGCAGGGAGGATTACAAATAATATTTTTTTTTTCCTTAATTAAAATAATTATTTTTTTACTTTTTACAAAAAAAAAAAAAAAAAAAAAAAAAATTATATATATATATATATATATATATATATATATATATATATATATATATATATATATATATTTAAATTAATAAATAAATTAATAAATGTAATAATTATATATATATATATATATATATATATATATATATATATATATATATATATATATATATATATATAAATAATGAGAAGCCATTTACCAGCCACCACACAAAAAACAGGCAGGGGAGCTTCACTCCATTAGGAATTAGCATTATTGGAATAGGGTGTAATTTCTACATCCACCACAAGATGGCGCCAGACTACCAAAAGATTTTAGAAGGCCGCAAAGCCGCGGCCTCAATTACTAGCCGGCGCGGCCCGATGGAATTGCGCGGCGGAGTTCGGGGTCCAAATGGAGACAGGATACCCCAGCAGCGTTGCCCCAGTCGCCAGGACACGAAATCTAGGCGCAAATGCGACCTGGCGACCGGGGTTTGTCGAGCCCTGCACACACATACACACACACATATACACACACACACACACATACAGGGCTCGACAAAACCCGGGCGCCAAGTCGCATTTGTGACTAGAATTAGCGACCTGGCGCCTGGGGCAGCACAGCTGGGGGTATCCAGTCTCCGTGGACCCCACCGGCGTGATCGCGTCGGGCCGTTCCGCCGACGGCCGGTAATTGAGGCCGCGGCTTTGAGGCCTTCTGCGGTCCTATGATTCCTTCAGGAATCTGGCGCCCTCTTGTGGTGGCCGTTGGTATGACAACCAGTAATGCTAATGGAGCTTCCCCTGCGTTTTTTTATTACCTGCCTATCTCCTTCCCTTTATTTAGAACCCCCTAAACATTATATATATTTTTTATTCTAACACCCTAGAGAATAAAATGGCGGTTGTTGCAATACTGTCTGTCGCACCGTATTTGCGCAGCGGACTTACAAGCGCATTTTTTGGGAAAAATAATTTATTTAATAAAAAAATAAGACAACAGTAAAGTTAGCCCAATTTTTTTTTATATTGTGAAAGATAATGTTACGCCGAGTAAATTGATACCCAATACGTCACGCTTCAAAATTGCACCCGCTCATGGAATGGCGACAAACTTTTACCCTTTAAAATCTCCATAGGCGACGTTTAAAAAAATTCTACAGGTTGCATGTTTTGAATTACAGAGGAGGTCTAGGGCTAGAATTATTGCTCTCGCTCTACCGATCAAGGCAATACCTCCTATATGTGGTTTGAACACCGCTTTCATATGCGGACGGGACAGGGCGCGTTTAAAAATGTTTTTTCTTATTTTAACTTTTTTATTTTTATTTTTTTCACTGTTCTTTTATTAAAAAAAAAAAATTAGTGTCACTTTTATTCTTATTACAAGGAATGTAAAAATCCCTTCTAATAGAAAAAGCATGACAGGTCATCTTAAATATGAGATCCGGGTCAGAGAGACCTCACATCTCATATTTACACTAAAATGCAATTTAAAAAAAAAATTGTCATTTGAAAAAAATAAATAAAATATCCCTCTAAGAGCTATGGGCAATGACTTGGAGATGGGGGGGGGGGGGGCAGCAACGCTATCTTCCCCTCACTCGTCTCCTTGTCAGGCCAGGGACAGGTCCGGATCGCCGTTACCGACCTGGCTCCTAACTTTTTTAGCTGGCTCCTAGATTCCAAGCAAATGTGTCAAGCCCTAATATATATATATTTATTTTTATAATTTTAGCAGAGACCCTAGGGAATAAAATGGCAGTTGCTGCAATATTTAGTGTCACACTGTATTTGCCCAGCAGTCTTTCAAATGCAATTTTTGGGGAAAAAAATACACTTCAATAAATAAAAAAGAAACCGTATAGTTAGCACAATTTTTTTTGTTTTAATGTGAAAGATGATGTTACGCCGTGAGAATCGTGATCTATCTTCTAAGCAAAAAAATTGTGATTCTCATTTTAGCCAGAATCGTGCAGCTTTACTATTAGTGTGATTAAAAATGCACTGATTACTGTGTAAATGTGACTGGTAGTCAAGGGGTTAACCAGGAGGGGGCGCTGCAGGCGTTAAGTGTGTCCTAGGGAGTGATTCTAACTGTGGGGGGGGGGCTATGTGTGACACAACACTGATCACCGCTCCCAATCACAGAGAGCTGTGATCAGTGTCACTAGGCAGAATAGGGAAATGTTTGTTTCCCCGTTCTTCCTCTCCGTGACACGATAGTGGGTATCCCCACGGGACCCACGCACCTGCTATCCGGACCTCAAAAGATCACGTACAATAATGTGAATTTGTACAGCGGAGCCAACCTGCCACAGCAATACTGCGACGGCTGGTCTGCAAGCGGTTAAATAGTGACAGACAATTGGCAACTCACATGAGTAA
Source organism: Lithobates pipiens (assembly GCF_037356315.1). NCBI lineage: Eukaryota > Metazoa > Chordata > Amphibia > Anura > Ranidae > Lithobates > Lithobates pipiens. The sequence continues at coordinate 393,130,142 of NW_027507758.1, forward strand.
AGAGAACAGGCACATCTGTCGCTCAGAAACGCGTCGCACCTTAGTAATGTCATTGCCCCACACCGCTCTGCCTCATGCAAACCAAGCTTCGTTTTTTATACCGCACGGGCGAAATCACCATCAAAGGTTTCCAGCCCGGACATCACGCTTAGCAGCGCCATGAGCGAGGGCACCCGACTGTTCACTGCTTTACCTTTCTGGGATAATACCACACATAGATGTGCCTGCCACACTCCATCCCTAGACCAGTGGAGAATTAGAGGTACCATGACTGTCACCTATCTTGCTACTGGATGCCTTACATACAGATGTGACTGTTATTGTCTTCACTCATGCGAGTTGCCAATTGTCTGTCACTATTAAAGTGATTTTAAACTTTTACACTTAGGAGGCACCTCTCTTCCCTTGTATTCTCAATCCTTAGATGTGGTTCTGCACTTGTTTTCTTTCTTCAGGTCAAGAACATTTTCAGAAAGTGCTAAAATGCAAATAACACAAAAAACCTGTTGATCTTGCCAGAAATGCAGTATCCACATCACTTTTCTTTGAGCTAAAATGGGTGCATATAAAACAGGGCTCGACAAACCCCAGGCGCCAGGTCACCAATGCAACCAGAAATCGCAAACTGGCGCCTAAGCTGCCACCAGCCCACTCACTATTGATGCCCCAGACATGCAGCAGCATTAACACTGACTGCCGTCCTCCTCCCTCCTCCACACTCAGCGGCGCTCAGGATCTGTCAGATTTCAGCTGGATGTTGGGGTGGGCGGGACCCGGCCAGGGTGGGCGGGACCCAGCAGCTATCAAACACCAGCCAATGGATCTGGGCGGGCCGCTACGTGTATGTGGCCTGCCCCTTTTCTTAAGCAGCCCAATCGTTGGCTGGTGTTTGATAGCTGCTGAGTCCCGCCCACCCCGACATCAAGCTCAAATCTGACATATCCGCCTCTCTGTTACTTGTCAGTTTCACACCCTGGCTGGGTCCCGCCCATTCTGACATTAAGCTCAATTCTGACAGCTCCTCTGTTACATTTCAGTAACAGAATGCTCCGTGTGAAACCTGCCAGTGCCATCTGCCAGTGCCACCTGTTAGTGCCAACCAGTGCCACCGCCAATCAATACCACCTGCAACCACCAACCAGTGCCACCTGCCACCGCCATCTGTCACCGCCAATCAGTGCCACCGCCAACCAGTGCCACCTGCCACCACCAGTGCCACCGCCAATCAATACCACCTGCAACCAACCAGTGTCACCTGCCACCACCAACCAGTGCCACCGCCAATGACAATCAGTGCCACCTGCCAGTGCCCAGTGTCACCGCCAGTGCCACCTGCCACCGCCAATCAGTGCAACCTGCCACCACCTACCAGTGCTATCTGCCACCGCCAACCCGTGCCACCGCCAACCCGAGCCACCGCCAACCACTAACCAGTGCCACCTGCCACCACCCAGTGCCACCGCCAATCAGTGCCACCTGCCAGTGCCATCTGCCACCACCCAGTGCCACCACCACTGCCAATCAGTGCCACCTGCCAATCAGTGCCACCTAGTGCCACCGGCCAGTGCCAACTAGTGCCACCGCCAAGCAGTGCCATCTGCCAGTGACAACTAGTGCCACCACCAACCAGGGCCACCTGCCATCACCAACCAGGGCCACCTGCCACTTCCAAACTAGTGCCACCTGCCAATCAGTGCCACGTGTCACCTGCCAGTTCCAAACCAGTGTCACCTGCCAGTGCCACGTGCCTGCCAGTGGAAACCAGTGCCAGCCAGTTCCATCTGTTGCCAGCCTTACTTTCTGGTCAGCCCATAACCCTGATGTAACAGCGTTTCAATGGAGTTATTAACTGGGTGCTCCATTGTGAGTTAGGGATAGGGGGTGAAAATGAGTGGCCTTACCCTGGGAGCTGACAATCCCTACCACTAAAAAAAAAAAAAAAAACCCTGGCTCCTAACTTTTTTAACTGGCTCCTAAATTCAAAGCAAATTTGTCAACCCCTGATATAAAATGTTATGCCATCTCTAAACTACTCATCACAGCATCCCCCATGTAATGGAGAACAAAATGCAGAACTATCTGAAGACCAGCCATGGAACGCTCGCTCGCTCCCTCCCTCCACAGTGGAGAAGTGAGCATAGCACCATCTAGGAACAAGATATGTGCTTTTGTAGGATTACCTGGTGAATATAAAAAGGAAAAGAGCCAGCAAAAGGTTTAAAAAATAAAAAATAAAAAATGGACACATATACTTCTTTTGTTCATACTTCTCTTTAGGGTCAAGAGAGTACATTAAGGATCTTCTGCGACCAAGAGTCAGATGATAGTGGGCTACTGAGCAGCGCCAAGTTCAGGAAGGATCTAAACAATATTGCCAGGATACACCCACCTGTCTGACAGCTGACTCCATCTTTCACCACACAACTGAGAGATAGAGTCTGCTGCTCCAGTGAGCAAATGAGGAGCCAAGCAGTGTGTAGTTATTGACTTTCACTGCTCTCAGCTGTGGGCAGACCAAAAGCTGACTGATTAGCATGAGTGGCATCATTTATATATGGCCTATAGACAGCAAGTGTTTTTAAATTGAAGTAGGATTCCACTAAACATCCACTTTTTGGAGTCCCAGTATTAATCACTTGCTTACTGGGTCCTTGAACCCCCTTCCTGCCCAGTTCAATTTTCAGCTTTCATCGCTGTCACTCTTTGAATGGTCATACAACACTGTACCCAAACTACATTTTTATCATTTTTTTTCACACAACTAGAGCTATCTTTTTGTGGTATTTAATCACTGCCGGTTTTTGATTAAAAAAAAAAAAAAAAGGAAAAGAGATCGAAAATGTTTGGGAAAGCTTTACACTACGGTGAGGTGCTAGTCACATAATATAAAAAATACTTTCACTCGGCTGCCTGAAAAGGGCACCAGGAGTCGGAGGCAGAGAGACAGAACAGCTTCACCAGCACAAGTATGTCCCCTTAACACAAGGCAAAAGGCTTCTTCCACCTCTGCATGCACATTATGGACCAAGAAATACAGGGAGAAGGGGCCCCTCAATTCCTAGGCTCCATGCCTGGGAGAACCCAAACCCCAGAACCCTCCAGAACATTGCTCTGGTTTAGGGAGGCCCCTACCACATAGGCCTGACAGCAAAACAAAAAAAGGCTTGAAGTGATCCTGTCTGGTGGAAGTAAACACATACTGACAAATCCTGGGCTGGTGCCTTTTTGTATGATCCTGGATCTTGTGTTTCCTGTGCTAGGTAGGAGGAGCCTCTCTTGTAAGTAACAGTGTTTTCAAGATTCACACAAATTTATATTTCAAAGCAATTTTTTTTAGCAGGCTGTGTCATGCCCCTCCAGCCTGTGTCTATGTCAGGGTTTATAAAACTTTTTATCTTGGAGGAACCCTTGGCAAAAAGTATGAGATCTCAGGGAACCCCTGAAATGATTTTAATATCTACAGACCATGGAACATTGGCGTTATCAGCAAGCTGTTGATATAATTATTCTTAGAAATAGAAATAAATACTACAAGAAATCTTTAAAGCGGAGCTCCATCCTAAAGTGGAGCTTCCGCTCATTGGAACCCTCCCCCCCCCTCCGGCGCCACAATTGGCACCTTTCAGGGGGGAGGGGGGGTGCAGGTACCTATACAGTACAGGTATCTGCACCCACTTCCGGCATAGATATGTGCAGAATATACGCCCCTTTCCACAGGACCCCCGCTGTGTGCTGGGAAACACACGGATCCCAGAGACAGCGGGGACCATCCTTATTGTGCAGCGCGACTCGCGCATGCGCAGTATGGAACCGGGAAATGAAGCCGCAAGGCTCCACTTCCTGATTCCCATACCCAAGATGGCGGCAGCAGCACCTGAGAGACGATCGAGAGATCGGCTTCGGGTGCAGACATCGCGGGCGTGCTGGGCGGGTGAGTGTCCTTATTTTAAAAGTCAGCAGCTGCAGTATTTGTAGCTGCTGGCTTTAAAAAAAAAAAAAAACGGTGGAACTCCCGCTTTAAGCAGGACAGGGCACAGTGGGTCCAGGATCAGTATACCAGAATGTTGGGGTCAGGAGGGCACAGCATGGGGGGGGGGGGGGGGGGTAATCAGTGCTCATCACACTGCAAGGTCTCTCCCTTCCCTGCTAGTTCCTGGGTGTGGTGCTGGAGACAGGCAAAGAGGTGAGTATTAGATAATAAGCACAATGCTAAAAACATAAAAAGTTTGATTTGCTTATAAAAGCCCAAGACATTCCTAACGGCACCTCAGATTTAAATACTGTTTTGGTTAAAATTATATATTTTTTATTAGAACAAGTAGATTGTAATGAGGGAAAAGTAGATTGGGACCCCAATTTGGTCCCTTGGACGAGTAGTTTTTTAAAAATAATTCACACATCTGAAAAGAGGTACCGTAACTATTTCAAGCAAACATATTCAACTAAAAAACATGGTAATACAGCGGTGTCTAATTACCTCTTAAAAATAGATGCGTAGTGAAAAATAATTTAATTAAAAATTCAATTGATAAACACTTCCTGAGTTCCTGCTGTAACTTAATGCGAGAAGCACATAAACATTTATAAGGAAAAAAAACTACATAATAAATGAGAATGGTGAATACTTAATTCATATATTTGATTAATTTCAGTATACATCCAAATACACTAAATTAAAGTGATGATCCTAATGAGCAAATAAATATGAACTTAAATAAATATTATATAATCAATGTCCAGCAGGATCTTAGAATGTATCAAACAAGTGCTAAAAATAGTAAACAGTCCACAGCATAGGTGAAAAGAGGATTCCTCAGCCCTCAGTAGTGACACCACACACACGACACCCACGAAGATGTGAGAGGGTACAACAGGAAAGGATCCTCCACCAATAAAAATACTACCGCTTACCACCTGGCTAGATCTCATTTAACCCACATCGCTCCCGACACGCACGGCAGTTCACACTGCCATATGCGAACTGCTGGGGAGTGTCATTATATGTTAACGACACCCCCATTTCAGCTTGCGTATCGCACTGCGAACTGACAGTTCGGACATGAATCGGATCACATGCGATCCGATACTGGTCCGAACAGAAAAAAGGGTCCTGTGCATGTTTGGACCGAATGCGGTGCGATATCAGCCATGCTATCTGTATGGCTGACATTGCACCCGCACAGACATCGCATGTAATGTGAACAGCAGTGCGCTGCGAATTACATGCAATGTCTGGCATCGCACTAGTGTGAACCGGCACTAAATGCAGGACGTTTAACCACTTAAAGTCTAAATCTTCATCTGACACTTCTTCCTTAAGTTAAAATCAATATTTTTTTGCTAGAAAATTACTTGGAATCCCATTTTTTTTTATACACATAGATAGATAGATATATATATATATATATATATATATATATATATATATATATATATATATCTATATCTCAGAGACCCTAGGGAATAAAATGGCAATTGCCGCAATATTTTAGGTCACACTGTATTTGCCCAAAGAAGTCTTTCAAATGCAATTTTTTGGGAAAAAATACATGTCAAGAAATAAAAAAAATAAACAGTAAAGTTAGCACAATAATTTTTTGTTTTAATGTCAAATATGATACGCCGCGAGAATCGTGATCTATCTTCTAATGCCGACCATACACGGTTCGAATTTCAAAAGAATTTTCTTTCGAAAATCATATCTAAGAATTTTCATATGCATTTCGAACCATTAGTGGGCTGCAGCAACAGCCGATTTTCGTGCGGAATTAAAATTTGAGGAATCGGACATGTTGGAAATTTTTAGAAAAACTAACGATTTTCTAATCAATGATGGGAGAATCGTGCGAGAAACGTAATAAGAAAAGAAAATGTACGGAGATAAAAGATTTTTGATTTTGAAAAGAAAATTCGTTCGAAATTCGACCGTGTATGGCCTGCATAAGTAAAAAAATTGTGATTCTCATTTTAGCCAGAATCGTGCAGCTCCAACGCACTTAGAATGACAATTGCGCGGTCATACAACACTGTACCCAAATGCAATTTTTTGCATTTTTCCCTACAAATAGAGCTTCTTTTGGTGGTATTTAATCACAGCTGAGTTTTTTTTTTTTGTTTAGCAAAAAATAAAAAGTGAAATTTTGAAAAAAAAAAAGAAATCATGTTTAATAGTTTGTTATAAAATTTTGCGAACGGGTAATTTTTCTACTTCATTGATATGTGCTGATAAGGCGGCACTGATAGGCTACACTGATGGGCACCAATAGGCACAGATGGGGACAGATAGGTACCACTGATAGACGGCACTGACAGGTGGCGCTGGTGGGCACCGACAGGCGGCACTTGTAGAGGGCACATAACAGTGATCGGGACTAATGTCCCTCTCACTGCAGCCGGTGATCTATTTTTTTGTTTTTTTTTAGTCCTTAGTCTGAACACATGAGGAGAAAAGTCCAGAGAAACTTTTCACCTTAATCCATATACAAATCCTTCTTCATTGAGACGGTAGGTACTCTAGTACTCCTCAGCTCCCACCACTTACACATCGTCAAGGTGGTGGAGACTCTGGTAAATACAAACCAGAAAGTGTCTCTCATGTGGTTTTTACAATAGAAGAAATTGAAACTGTAGAATATGAAGACCCTGTGACAAACTACTTAAGGTGTAATGAGTACATACCAGTTGCGCTATGGATGGCTGTGGTGAAAGGTTGGAAAGTTTGGCAACATCTTGTTACCTTGAACATTTGGAAACATCTTGCTGGCTTACTAAGTGGAGCATTGGGAAACATCTTGCTACCTTGACACAGAGACCCTGGCGGGGAGATAAGCCACAGGCATGTTGGATTTCCAACAAGAGATCTAGCCAGGTGGTAAGCGGTAGTATTTTTATTTTGGGGGATCCTTTCCTGTTGTACCCTGTCACATCTTCGTGGGTGTCGTGTGTGGTGTCACTACTGAGGAATCATCTTTTCACCTATGCTGTGAACTTTTTACTATTTTTAGCACTTGTTTGATACATTCTAAGATCCTGCTCGACATTGATTATATAATATATAATATTTACTTAAGTTCATATTTATTTGCTCATTAGGATCATCGCTTTAAGTATATTTTGGTTGATTTCAGTACACATCCAATTTATGAATGAAGTATTCACCATTCATACACATATTCAACTGTAGGCCATAACAGAATGGCACAAGTAAACGATAGGATTCTTGTTCCAAAGTCTGCATAGCCTTACTTAACCACTTGCCATCTTTTTAATAGTTGTTCAATTTTTGCAGGTGGTATAGATGTCCATTTATCTTGGCAAAATGCCTCCAGGTCATGCAAAGTTTTTGATCAATATTTAACGCCTTTAACGATGTATATTTACCATAAGGCGGTCAGCAAGTGGTTGCAAGTCCAAGTTTCATTTTAATGCATTTCGTACATTAAGGTGAAAAACCTTCTGAGCAGCAGTACCACCCCTCCCTTTTCTTACTCGAGCCAGATCCAATCCAAATGCTGTGCCACAGGGCAGAGTCCCGCTTTCTGTGTCAATAGATGCAGCAATGAGACTCTATGGTGAGCACATATGGGTGCCCCATGGAAAGTGGTTTTCCTGATCCCAGGGGCCCTGGGCTCAGCTGTCCTCATCCTAGGGGCCCCACTCAGATGTCCTCGTCCCTGAGGTTCCCTAAACAGCAACTGTGATAAGGGGCTCAGAACAGTAAGGGCTTGTTTACAGTTGCAGTTTGGGGGCAGTAAAACCTCATATTGAGCCGTTTTTACTCACCCCCAACAACACCCCCTTTAACTGCAGTGACCAGGGGTGTACACATGTTGCAGCCACAGCAGGAATTATAAACCGTCACGCTTGGTAGGTAAACATCCTCAGCTGCTTCAGCTGCAGCTAAAGTGCGTAGGGACCAACGTATGTGGGCACAGTGCAATAAGCAGGTGATGTTTTGTGTGGACAGGGACACAGGAAAGCCCCATGGATTGTCAGTCCGCCTATCTTCATTTCCCGGGTATCTCTCCCACATAGGGACTTTGCACTATAACCGCTTCATTAACACTTACAACCGTTCCTAGCAATATACGCTTATACTTGCCTCTCCGGACAGACAACGGTTCCCGCTCCTGCCATGTGACCAGGCAGGCTGACAGCTGGGAAAGGTAGTCCTCCTATCCTTAGTGCGCGCAATGATGACGTCAGATGCCTCCAGCCTATGTATGGGGGGCTTTGACTAATTCTCTACTAACCTCTCCTCTACTGTGTATATGGGACGCCGACTACCGGCATTGTTTGGCGCAAAGAATAAGCAAAGGCACGTCGCTGCTTTAGTTGCTTTTTGGCGTTTTGTAAAAGTAAAATTAAATTAAAGCGAGAGTATGTCGCCGCTTTTTTTTTTACCACCAAGGTAATGGCGATGTATTTTTGCCTAGGCGCCCTATCAGGTGGCTCTATTAGGAACGGCGGTCGCCTATTGGATGTGTCCTGGCGTATCATGTCATGTGAAGATCACGTGTCTATCGATGTGCTCTGTAATCAGCCATTTCATCTTGTGTTTGCCTTGACTCATAGGAACTAAATCCATTTGTTTGTTATTGCGATTGCTTTGGGCTGGCTGTCTTCTCCATTTTCCCGCGTTCAATCTGACGGCGCGAGAGTGCAGAAGAGAAGAGAATAAGGTGTGTGATGTTGTCCTGGTTACTGCGCTCAGTTAGGGAGCTTCTCTGATGATACATCGCCTCATGCCTCAGCACAAGGCTGCCTTGTTCATCTAAAGCTCACTATATGCATTATAATCTGACTGAACAATCTACCTATAGGCATATAACACAACATGCTCTCTGACTGGATAGAAAATGAATTGTACAATCAGGTTGTCATGTGTATGGTGGCCATGTGCACTTTCATATTGTTATCTCTTTGATGTTTGGTTGGTTTACACCAGAATGTGGTGCAGGAAAGGGTGTTCTGTGTGCTGATCTCAAAGCTCTCTGCCTTTGCGGAGAGTGTTAACTTATTCTTGCCAACGCGCCAGCTGTAGACTGTAAATGCATTGAGTTGAGGCCACACAATCACGTGGGTCTGTAGTACCATGCCATTTGCTGCAACTTGTTCTTTTAAAGTAGGGCATCTGTTACTGTTTGTGTGGTCTGGTGCAATTTGCAGCCCTTTCAAATGAATGGCGTGCAGAATCGCACTGTACAGGAACGTGGAGCGCTTTCCTGCGCTATTCAGATGGGAAGCGGTCCTCCATCAAAACAATGGAGTCTGCAAACGTTTCAATACCGTAACTTCCATTCTGCTGGAGATAGACTCAATTGAGATACGAGCGATCGGGAGGAAAGTTATCGATTGTTTTGCATGGAGATGCTTTGTTCACGAATACCATTTTATATTTCAATGATGAGGTTTCAGTGGTTATAAAAAAAGAATTGCCACCCCCCCTTTAAAATAATCACATTTTATTGCGTTGCTGTCTGAGATGAAGACGGGCATCGTTTTTTGTTTTACTCAACTTTATAACATCCAAGTGAAATGTATAACGCCAACACGTCAGAAAAAAAAATTCAATTCAAAAACAAAATCACTGATTTGGAAAAAGGATCACACCACATTTATCAGTATTTTGTTGAACCACCTTTTCCAATATTTGCCCACTCTTTTTTGCAGAACTGCTCACGTTCCGTTAAATGTGATGGTGACCATTTGTGAACTGCAGTGTTCAAGTCATTCCACAGATTTTCAATGGGGTTTAAGTCTGGGCTCTGACTAGGCCACCTAAGGACATCCACCTTTTTTCTTCTGCAACCACTGTGACTGGCATCACTGCTGGGTACAGTTGAGACTGCACTGATGATCAGTGCCCTGGTTATATTTACAGGTCTCCCCTGTGAGGAGATGCCGCTGATCAGCTCTCTTTTCCTCACACTCTGTCAGTGTGAGGCGAGGAGAGCTAGTTACTGGCACTTCCTTGTTTACCTGTGAGCAGCTGTGATTGGACACAGCTGATCACATGGGTAAAGAGCAGCATGATTGTCTCTTTACCAAGATCAGGGTCAAGCCATGTACCAGGGACACAGCTGGGCGCGGTAAGAGGGGGGCGAGGTCATCCCAGAATGAGAGAGAATCCTGCCCATCATATGTCTATACAGTGAGCAGAGGTAGGTAAAACAATGTTAATGTTCATGGTTATTTAAAGTGTTACTAAACCCACAACCGTAAAATATGTCTGTTTGCAGTAAATCATTCTTGTTATACTCACTGTGGAGCCTAATAGGTTAATCCTGTGCATTGCCTAAAAAGGCTGTTTGATCCTGTCTTCTCGGATCCTCCCCTTCTTCCACTGTCCCCAGTCCATCCACTGATTAGTACAGAGCCTTGGGGGCACATGCTCAGTTTGGTGTGTATTGCTAGAGATTTTATTTTTTTCCTTGGGAGGGTGCATGTGATCAGCACAGGGCCAATCAGCACCTCAGAGAGGATCAGGGGTTCTGTAACCTCATAGGAAAGTCAGAGGAGAATGAAAACTCCTACAAGCTTTAACCAGATACTGACAGAAGTTATAAGACTTCTTTATACTGCTGAAAAGAAAAGGTATTTAGCAGTTTTATTATGTTATTTCCATCCATGTTCTGTGTACCGTGGGTTTACTAACACGTTTTAACTACTTCCATACCAGGTCTATTCCGACACTCCTCCTCCCTTTTTTTTTTTCTAGAACCCCCAAACATGTGAAATATGATGTTACGCCGAGTAAATAGATACCCAATATGTTACGCTTTAAATTTTTGCACACTTGTGGAATGGCGCCAAATTTGGTACTTAAAAATCTCCACAGGCGACACTTTAATTTTTTTTTTTTTTTTTACAGGTTACCAGTTTAGAGTTAGAGGAGGTCTACTACTAGAATTGTTGCTCTTGCTCTAATGCACGTGGTGATACCTCACATGTGTGGTTTGAATGGTATTTACATATGCGGGTATGAATTACGTGTGCATTCGCTTCTGTGTGCGAGCACACAGGGAAGGATGGGGGTGCTTTTTATATTTTTATTTTTACTAATTTATTTAACTTTTTATTATTTTTACACTTTCTCTTTTAATTAAATTTTTTTTTATCACTTTTATTTCTATTACAAGGAATGTAAACACCCCTTCTAATAGGAATGATGCGTGACAAGTCCTCTTTATGGGGAGATGTGGGGTCTATAATACCCCACATCTCGTCTTCAGGCTGGAAAGCATCAGATCAAAAAAAAAAAAATGAACGATTTGATGCTTTTCAGCTGCATCTCAGCTTTGTTTACATCTGCGGTCTCCAATGGTCATAGAGATGACTGGTGACCATATGGTCACCGGAAGTCTCTATGATCTTCATCCGGTGGTGGCGGATTCTTTTTCTCGGTCTGCAGGCATCATTCAGATATCACCACCGAAAGTCAAAGGCGTCATATATGACGTCCTTTGGGCTGGAGGTGGTTAAGCGTGTTTAACCACTTCCCGACCGCCTTCCATACATATACTGCGGCAAGGTGGCCACAGGAGGAGCCAATCAGTGGGCCCGGCGAACGCGATATCCACCAGCCACCCACAATCGTTTCCCGCAGAGACAGAATGGCGGTCTGCCGATGTAAACAAGCAGACCTCTGTGCTGTCTGGCATTGACAATCTTGCTAAAAATTGCTGATCACCGCCATTACAAGTAAAAAATAAAAATGCCATAAAAATATCCACTATTTTGTAGACGCAATGACTTTTGCGCAAACAATCAATATACGCTTATTGGGTTTTTTTTTTTTTTTTTTTTTACCAAAAATATGTAACTGAATACATATTGGCCTAAACTGATGAAGAATTTTTTTTTTTTTTTTGTTTAAAAAAAAAAAAAAAAAAAAATTGGCTATGTATTATAGTAGAAAGTAAAAAATATTATTATTTTTAAAATTGTCTGTCATTTTTTATTTTTTGTGCTATAAACAAAAAAAAAATTGTATTTGCGTACATGCGTCACATGACTGCGCAATTGTCAGTTAAAGTAATGCTGTGCCATATTGCATTGCCACTGGTCATTATGGGGGTAAAACCTTCTGGAGCTGAAGTGGTTTAGAAAATTTGCAGTAAATGCTGGTTGAATTATTTAACTGAATTTGCCTTTCTTTTTAATGGCAGGTTGTGTATTCCATCTTCCCTCTCTTTTTGGCAATGCAGTTCTCTAAGAATCGGACTTTGAAGATAAATCCCAGATTAACTGGAGAAAGGAAGAGTGAGCATTACCCATTCAGTCTACAGTTTTATCAGGTTCCACCTACTGAAAATATTTCCCTTTCAGAGTTTGAAACCTTTGCTGTTGAAAGACTTAAACGTGAGTAGTGTTTTTTTTTTTTTCCAGAATACGTTTTAATTAATATTTTAGTGTAGTACATTTAGCACCACAATAGAACTGCAGTATTTGATGTTAACACTATTGAGGTTCATGGTTGGCTTACATGTATCGCATAATTTATTATATAATCAGAGAGGGCTCACATTGATAAACTAACAGTTTTTTGATTCTGACATAATTATCAGGTTAATGTGCATTAGCTGTTGAACTGGCTCTAAATTATGTTAGAAAGCCTCTGCTTATGGAGTTGTAGCACTAACCCCTGAAGGAGCTGCTGGTTTTATTGGGCTTACCGTTACCCTCTTGTCTGCTTCTCCGTCTAGGGATTCCCATAGTAGATGGCCCAAAGAAATGTGGAAACTTACACTGAATATTCTTTTGGGTTATTTATTTGAAACAGAGTCTCTCAATGGAGGGTAGAGGGTTAGGAGTAAGTTCAGGTACTTTAGAATGCAAAAATGGAAAGTCTCTTATAGGAAAATCCAGAGAATAGCAACCGTTTCACAACTGGATTTTACAACCCCTGAATAACCTCCTCTCACTAGGCCTAGCAGCCGGTAGGGTGCTCGGTAAAGTCTCTGCCACAGACTTGTGATGTACACCTAAACGCAGGATATTTGACAAAGTCTCTGCCACAGACTTGAGCGTTACTGAGGGACTTAGACAAATTTAAAGAGCTATCATACAGTACCAGTATCTCTCAGCCGATCCGGCGATACCATATGAGTGTAGATCCAGGTTGTGTCCTTCGAATAAGTCTCCAGGCTCCTTCAGAGAAGCCAGCCTTGCGCACGGCCTTCTCCTGAAGAGTCCTCCCCTGGGGTTCTTCAGTTGCTGGGCCTCTCCCTTCAGATGAGACGACACCGAACCACCTTTGGATCAATAGGCCCTGAAATCCATTCAGGCCTATCCCTGCAGTTGCGTTGCCTCGGGCTAGCAGCTCAGAGACTCAAAATGCATGGTTCTGCACCCCAGGCCAGCAGGGCCATGGGGCTGTGTCAGGAGGAACAGAACAGGCAGAAAATAATCTCCAGAACCCCGAAGCATTTTTTTTTCTGGCATACCCATTCTACAGAAGTCAGATATTTGGGCGGCTTCTGTCGGACAGGCTGCTGTACACATGGACCAAATGTAGACCTATATTTTGCCCATGTCTACCAGGCTTAAATTTGAGGCTTTTATTTTTGTTGCCATCGGGGGACATTGTATTGATTTTAAAAGGTTTCAGAGCTCAATGTTAGAGATTCTTAACCTTGTGTATAATTGTAGGAATACTTTCCCCAATCATGTTTCAGGACAGCAACATGAGATTATTGTAAATGCTTTACCTTCTACAGGAAACAAGCAGGAAGATTAAAAACCTCCCCCACCTCTCTTGTGACTAATGTGAGTTTAGTTTGTGTTTCTCTCTGTCCAATAGAGCACAAAAACTTTTTTTTTTTTGTTTTTGTTTTTTTCACCATCTGTGTCCCATTTAGAAGATTTTCCTTCACTTCCTGTCCCATAGCCGAACAGAAAGTTATATGAAATCCTTGTAAATTAAGGGAATTCATTGGAGACCTCAGGTAACCAGAACTAGTGTCCACATTGGAAGATTTCCCCTATATTACTTTTTTGGAGACTTCCCAAAATGTGGGATTTTCTTTACGTTCACTTTCACTGATAGTTGGTAAACAAGAGAAATATAGAGGGTGAATCTCCCTAATGGGGTCAATAGAAACCAAATGGGTATTCTAATCCCTCTCCACTCTATCCAAAACTAAAAAAAAAAGTTTTGCTTTTAGTTATAAAAATTGTGACACTAATGGAACTTGACCCTGTTCCTTGGGCAAACTCCTGGGGAACCCAGCCTTGGCCTCTTGCTTTTGCTGACCTTACATCTGCCAAAATCACTTCCAGGAAAAAGCCGGCAGTCGGCTTGCAAAGAAACAACGCTGCCAGCGGCTATGTGTACAACCACTGCTGCCACCAATGTTTCAAAGAAGTCATTTTGTGAGCATTCAAAAGTAGGTAAATCAATTTCATTGCTTGGATGTATGTGTTTTTTTTTTTTTTGGACTTGACGAAAAACATCAGATAGTCATCTTCTGGTGCTTTTTAGTGGCTCCTTTAACAGTCTTTGGGCACCAAAATGTTCAGTGGCTAGATGGATAAGCAATGCCATTAGCGTAAAGTCATCGCCCATTACAGCACCCTCCATCCATTCCTTTGCAACACCATGTGCAGAAAGCACAGGAGCATTAGTGGAACAAGTTAGGGCTGCTAACATGGTCTAATTAATGAATGAAAGTGTTGACTTGCCCTGATGTATGATTTTTAATTATCCTCACATGTTGCTGTCATGGGAGATGATTGCAGAAAATCTTTGTTAGTCTTACTGGCAAACTGTATTTCTAAAAATCTTGCAGGGCCGTGTTCTTACTGGTGGAGGTACTCTTTAAATTCAAATTGAGGGATGAGTGAGGTGGGAGTTCCTGCCTGTGGTTCCTGTAGGATGGGACCAATCGTCTCTCATGTGGCTATCCTGGAAAATGATTGCATACATACAAAATATTCCTATAATATTGAAATCATGTCAATAACCGTGCAGAAAGCTTTATGCTGTATACTGTAGGCAACTTGGCTGTGGACAGAGCCACTTCATGGATTACACAGGTATGCGATTATACTTGGTGTTAATTCAGAGACGTTCTTCACGCTGTAATGAGAAAAGTGTTTAACTTGGTTTACCGGCAGGGGAAGAAAGTTCAATCACCCATAACAGAAAAGTATGTCGCCACCTCATAAAGGTTAAGGATTAAATTTTTCCATTTTTTTTATCCCAAATGTTTTCTAATATAAAATAGGGTCACTTTAAAAACAGAATTTATGAGCTTACAAATAAAAATTAAGTACTACTTGAATGGTATCAAATTATTAATAATAATAACAATAATAATAATTTTTTATTTTATTTCTAGTTCTGAAATCCATAGAAAATCTCGGTGTTAGTTATGTGAAAGTTTCGGCAGATTACACCACCAAGCTGGAAAATGAACTTAGAAAACTTAAGTTTCCATACCGAGTGAGTATAGATGTGTGAAACATCTCAATTAACGATGTTTATTATAAATTATAATTTTACACTAATTCCAAAAGGTGTTGTTTTTTTTTTGTTGTTTTTTTTCTCCATGCAGGTGCATATGTGATTTTAGGCTCAGTTCACACTGGTGCAATACTGGAAACCCTGCGATTCCTGTGCAGGTTTCCACATTGCACCTGAATTGCACCAGAATTGCACACTGTTTCACATTGACAGCTGCGAACCGCTGCGGGTATCTATATAAAGTTAAAATGGTACAGGAATCGGATTGAATGGGTGTGAACTATATGGCTGAATTTGCATCAAACAGACATAGCATGTGATCTGCACAGCAATGCGGTACGAATCGCATGTCTGTGCTCGCACCAGTGTGAACCCAGCCTTAAACTTCTTGCTTGTTTATACCTTTTCCGTGTGTATATCCTAAATTGTAAAAAGGATTTCCCAAGGCGTCTTTCAGGACAGCACCTGAGAGATAGTGACTCCTCCCTCCTCGTTAGGAAACACCTTCTTCCTCCAAACTTTAAAGGGAGACACCTCCCTACCACACCTCAGTTCTTGTGTTTCCTCCGGCCCGGGAGGGAGTCAAGGTCTCTTGGGTGTTCCGGAGGGACAAGGCTTCCTTCCCGTTTTTCCTCCTTTAGGGACCTGCTGTCCTCCCGACCTACCCAGGCCTCGGCAGCGGTAGCAAGCGGGCTCCTCTTCCCCTCTTAGTGCTCGGAGAAAGCCGAAGATTCAGTGGCCCGCACGTTCGTAGGAGCGGCGGCGCGTGTGCCATGTTCTTTCGGCGGTCATGCCGGAAACGACAAAGCGGGTCACTGGGTCGGCGAAAACGTTAGTTTCCGGCGTGGACGCAGGGGGGAGGACAGGAGCTGGTGCCTATTTCCGCTTCCGGTCCGGTGCAGATGCATTATGGGAGTCTGGAGGCGGCATGTGAAGCCACAAGTGGAATTCTGCACACCTGCTATGGAAGAATCAGCGTCTGCAGCAGTGGGGATAGGCACAGGCACCAGCAAAGTCCAGGTAGGAGGCAGCGGTTAAAGTCTGCCTTTTTCTCCTATTTCCTGGCTTTTGGTCTCTCTCTCTTTTTTTTTTTTTTTTCTTTCCCCCCTGGTGGCAAGGGGCCTGTCTGGGCACTAGAGGCTGACTGGTTTCTTCTTAGTGCACCTGTGTGGTGATCCTTATCAAAGCTGAGACTGGGTCTCACTAAGGGTCCCCTGGTTTTTTTCCCTTTTTTTTCTTTTTCTTCATAGGCTAAAAGCTCTGACCCAAAAAAGAGATGTCCTTCTTGCAGGGCCAAATTGGGAGAAAATTGGAAGAAAACCTTATGCAGTGCCTGCATTACTTCTTTAGTTAAAGAGGAATCAGCCTCTGTATGTGAGGGTCTGGTTGCTTCTGTAAAGAAGGAGCTATACGCCACGATTCAGAATTTTTGTGACTCACTAGTAAACCCGGCTGTTAGTCAGCCTTCCACTTCAGAGTCTTCCCAGGGGTCGTTCTCTATCCCAGTGTTGGAATCTCTGCCTGAAGACCCTTCAGATAGGGAAAAGCAGTCCACTGCTCTTTCCGTTAAAGATTCGGAAGAGGAGTTGGAGGAGACTGAGGTGGTCCCCTCTAAATTCATTTATGAGCAATTTAAAGCCAGCAATGGCCACAACATGTGTAGCCAGGAATTTGGAATACTGGCTCAACCACCTAAAGTCACATATAGCTGCAGATTCCCCCAAACAGGAAATCTTAGATTCTTTTCCTACCCTGACTGTGGCAGTTGCTTATATTGCAGACGCCTCAGCTGAGGCAATTAAAATGTCAGCCAGGTCAGCAGCTTTAACTAATGCTGCAAGAAGAGCCTTATGGCTTAAAACCTGGCCCGGTGATTCGGCATCAAAGAACAAGCTGTGTGGGATACCCTTTTCGTGTGACCTTCTCTTCGGAGGAACACTACAAGAATTTCTTCCGCAGTGGTCAGGGATAACTTCAAGTCAGTTTATTCAGTTTATTCTGACCACTCTCTCGCAGGGTTACACACTCGAGTTTGCCAAGAACCCCCCAAGAAGGTTCTTGATTACATCATCTCCCCAAATTTTTACCAAAGTGATGGCAGAAGCTTTAGCTCCGCTGCGTCTTCAGGGAATCGCAGTTATTCCTTATTTAGATGATCTGCTGTTTTTCGCCCCATCCAGCGAAGAATTGCAGATCAATCTAGGCAAAGCTCGCAGCCATTTGGAGGCTCTGGGGTGGATTTTGAACCTCCAAAAGTCTTCCCTAAACCCATCCCAGGAGATTCGGTTTTTAGGGTATCTAATCAATTCGGTGGATCAAAAGATCTTCCTTCCCTTAAACAAAAAGGACAGGATTTACGGTGCAGTGTCTTTACTGCAGACCAGTCAAAATCTGACGGTGAGACAGGTTATGTCAGCTTTGGGGGTTCTTACCTCAACAATGCCGGCATTCCAGTGGGCAAGGCTGCATTTCAGATGTCTGCAGGCTTTTCTTCTAAGATCTTGGGATCACACAGTGGCATCCCTAGAGGCAGAGGTAAGAGTGCCAACCCAGGTGAAAAGGTCTCTATGGTGGTGGAAGAGACAGGATGTCCTATCAGAGGGGTTAGTCTGGGTTTTTCCAGTCGAGAAAAGACTAACAACTGACGCCAGTTCCTGGGGGTGGGGAGCCCACCTAGGAACGTGTTTCACTCAGGGATCCTGGGCCAAAGAGGAGGCTCTAAGGTCCTCAAACTGGAGGGAGCTCAAGGCGATTGCCTTAGCTCTGGAGTCATTTGTTCAGGATCTTCAGTCCCAGCATGTTCAGGTCCTAACAGACAATGCCACGGCGGTGGCTTATTTAAACAGGCAGGGGGGTACAAGAAGAAGCAGGTCGCTCCAAGTACTGGCCATGGAGATCCTTCGGTGGGCGGAAAGGCATTTGTTGTCACTATCAGCAGTCCACCTAAAAGGGGATCTAAACAGGTTAGCGGACTTCCTAAGCAGAAACCCTATTCGGGAATGGTCTCTAAACCCAGAGGTCTTCTCAATGATTGCCGGGAAATGGGGGCTACCAGAGGTGGACCTGTTCGCCTCAAAGGAGAACGCCCGGGTCCCCCAGTTCTTTCCCCTGGACAGTCGCGATGGGTCGCTGGGCACAGATGCGCTAGCATATCCATGGGAATTCCGTCTTTGCCACGCTTTCCCCCCATTTCAGTTAATTACGTTAATTTTAAGAAGAATTCAGAAGGAAAAGGTGCCAGTTATACTAATCACGCCCTTTTGGCCAAAGAGGGCCTGTTTTTCGACCATTCTAGGATTGACAATCAAGCCTTGTTGGCATCTGCCCCTCAGGCACGATCTGTTGTTTTCAGGGCCCAGTAAATCATCCAGGAGTGGCCAGCTTGGCTCTCACAGCCTGGTTTCTGAAAAGCAGCTCCTTAGGAGCAAGGGTTTTTCCAGCCGTTTGATCTCAACCCTTTTGGCAAGTAGGAAAAGGGTTACAAGGGTCATTTACTCTAAGGTTTGGAAGCTTTATAATAAGTGGTGTTTTTCATCCGCCCAGGTTCCAGGGAGCCTTGTCTCCATCTTGGAGTTTTTACAAGATGGAGCAGACAAGGGACTAGCAGTTAGTACCCTGAAGGTGCAGGTAGCGGCACTAACAGTGTTCTTAGAAAGATCTGTGGCCTCAGATCCGCTGGTTATCAGATTCTTTAGAGCTCTCTAGAGGTCTAGACCAGCGCCTCTTAAGGTTTTTCCTAGATGGGATTTTTCGGTAGTCCTGCAGTCTCTAACAAGGGGTTCCTTTGAGCCCCTGGAGGAGGCGCCCCTTAGGTTTCTCACATTAAAGACCGTTTTTCGGATTGCCATTGTGTCTGCATGCAGAATCAGTGAGCTAAATGCTCTGTCAATTAAAGAACCGTATCTGTCCATTTTTCCTGACAGTTATTCTTAGAACAGATGCAAAATTCTTACCGAAGGTAGCTTCAGTACAGAACCGTATTCAAGACATAGTACTTCCAACCTTTTGCGTTAACCCAAAAGGAGAGAAGGAGACCCTTTTCCACATGTTGGACGTCAGGAGGACTCTGTGTTACTTGGAAAGGACAGAGCCTTTCAGACATTCAGATTCACTGTTTGTACTTTTTTCAGGAAATAAAAAGGGTTTCCAGGCTTCTAAAGTTACTTTAGCTAGATGGCTGAAATGATCTATCTCAGAGGCATATTCCCAAACAGGGTTATCACCTCCGGCAGGAATTTGTGCGCACTCAACCAGGGCTCTGGCGTCTACATGGGCAGAGAGAGCTGGTGCCACCCCTGAGCAGATCTGCAAGGTGGCGACATGGTCGAGTTTTTTCATTTTTCAATTGTGAAACATTATAGGCTGGACCTCACATCTGCCAGCGATCAAGCGTTTGGCAGAAAGGTCCTGCAAGCTGTTGTCCCGCCCTAAGGGGTAAGTCTCTGTTATCCTCTCAGGTGCTGTCCTGAAAGACACCTTGGGAAAGGCCAAGTTAGACCTACCGGTAACTTGTTTTCCAGAAGTCTTTCAGGACAGCAACATCCCACCCTATTGTATTTTATTATGCTACGCTGTGACTAACGTATATGTTTGTGTTCCAGCCGGGCCGGAGGCTCTCTTCTACAACTGAGGTGTGGTAGGGAGGTGCCTCCCTTTAAAGTTTGGAGGAAGAAGGTGTTTCCTAACGAGGAGGGAGGAGTCACTATCTCTCAGGTGCTGTCCTGAAAGACTTCTGGAAAACAAGTTACCGGGAAGTCTAACTTGGTCTTTCAATCAGTGCAAAACAAACCCTAAATCACATAAGCAGCTGGACACTCAAGGTCAATATATAAATTCCTAGGTAAAATTCTTAAATGGTCTGTGCAGCGCTAAAAGCGACTAAAATATAATAAAATTCATAGAAGTCCAATGGGAACCATACAAACGAGTCCAAGTTCATGAGTAACGAGGTCGAGCTGTTTGCCGGTGTTAAATCAGAGGTCCACAGTTTGAGTTGAGCGGCCCTCATTGTCTAAGGTGGAGGCACTGATACAGATGCACACAGAATTTATTTCTGAGCACCCTAGTCACTACTGTGGAGAAACCATCTTCTTTCTGTCTAGTGATGCGCTGTGTTTTTTCCTTTATCTCTAAAGCCCCATACACACTATCAGATTTTCTGCTTATTTTTTTTTCCTTCAGATTTACCAAAACCATGTAGTGCAAGGGCCTGCCTGATTGCATACAAATTGAAATTCCTAAGGTTTGACCTCATTATTATATGGTTTTGATAAATCCGAAGGAAAACATCAGCAGAAAATCTGATAGTGTGTGTATAAGGCTTTAGATTGACTACAGATTTTATATATGAACTTGGACTCCTTTGTATGGTTCCCATTAGACCTATATGAATTTATAATATATTTTAGTAGTTTTTAGCTCTGAACTGACCATTTAACATGTGTATATCATACTTGGTTTGAAAGTACTTTTATTTTCTATTAAAGTTTTAGCTCTATGGATATTGTGCTTTTCTCTTTCAACAAACTTTTGCTTGTGTAAATGCAGTATGCTTAGGATTTTCCTATGCCGCATACACACGATTGGATTTTCCGTTGGGAAATGTTGGATGTGAGCTTGTTGGCGGTAAGTCCGACCGTGTGTATGCTCCATTGAACATTTGTTGTCAGACTTTTTGCCAACAGATGTTGGCTAGCATATTCTTAAATTTTCCGCCAACAAATGTGTGTTGTCGGACTTTCCGATCGTGTGTACAAAAGTCCAAAGTACAAACACCCATGCTCGGAAGCGGTCGGTGTGGAGAATTAACATTCGTGATGTGGCAAATTATGAAATCTCCAAATTCAGCGCACATTCTCCTACTTTTAATGGTATAATAATGAAGCTGCTTTGTTGGTGATACTGATGGAGTTATTGAAAACACATTTTCAAAGGTTTTTTTTTTTATTTTTTTTTTCTAGTGATATCAAGAATAATATTATGTTTTTTATTTGTGCAAGTTACCACAACATCGTTATCCCATAGCTTTTAAGATCAAAGATACAACTATGTTGGTGTTCCTTGTTAATTTTACATTGTATTTTTTAAAATGTAACTGCCTGCTCCCAAACTGTCATTTGACGTAAAACACATAGCCAAGTATCATTCTACATTTTTTTTTTTTTTATTGGGCATTAAAAAAAAAAAAAAAAAAATTAGACATGCTATCTGCCAATAGAACAAAAACCGAAAAGTGCATTCTATGCATCCAAAAATATAGAAAATTTATCAAATCATTATTCAACCAAAAAAATGTCAAAGCAATAACTCCAAGGACAATAATAAATAACACGTTCTCTCCTCGGATTCCGCAATGTGAAAAGCATGAAGTGAAATGCGAGAAATGAAAAACGCAAAAAGAAAAGGGTGAATCAAGATTCACCAAACTTCTGCTAACACGAAATTAGCAGAAGGAGCCCAAAGGGTGGTGCTAAGGAGCTGAAAAACGACATAGTACGTCACTATGTTTGTAATTGTTGGGCAACATTTGTGTGACCGTGTGTATGCAAGACAAGTTTGAGCCAACATCCTTTTGACAAAATTCCACGGTTTTGTTGTCCAAGTCCGATCGTGTGTACGAGGCATTAGAGTTCCCGTCAATAGCTTCAGAAATTACAGGTAAAAGCACAGACAAATCAAGTTTTTAATATTTTTTTATTTTTATTTTTTTAAATTCCGAAACCAAGAAATTTTGCGAGCTACCCAAAATCTGTAAATGTGTAACGCCTCCTATTACCTCCCATCAGGACAGCAAGATGGGGAAGCTAACAGAAGTCAGTAATTATAAATGGGCACCCTTATTCACCCAGTCTTTTGTGACCATTGACTTCAATGTGATGCTTGGAGTCTATGGATGATAGTGTCCATGGTCTACAAGAAAATGACTGCCGTCAATGTGTTTATTAGCCGACACGCAAACCGTGACGTCCAATCACAATCCCCCTGAGAAAGATAGGATTTATCCCTGTATCAACACATGTTTGGGAGGGGACAGGAGGGAGAAGGAGACAGATGATTTGTCTCAGAACGGAGAGACGCACTATTTCCGCTTTTTGGTGTTTTGTTTGGCTTTCTATAGAGTGGTGCACTGAAGCACCCAGCAAATGTGAGTACCCTGTCAGAGGGGTTATGGTTTATTAATAAAATTATTTTATAAAACTGTATTGCACTATCAAGTACCTTTTTATGTTTTGCACGAGTGTGGAAGCAGCAGAACTGAGCAGCCAGGACTCCATCACCGACACTGAACCCAGGGATGGTTCAGCGGGATTTGACTGAACTTAATTGTGAGGTCACACGCTCTAAGGTGAGTGTACACACATAAGGGGAACACTTGAGTGAACGCAAGAACACGCTGTGAATTTTTTTGGAATGGACTTCAATATTTAACGATGTTACTGTTTATATGAAATTGTAACATTTTATTGTGTGTGCACTTGGCACTTTTGATTACTGGATCACTTTCAATATTTTTTTGCATGTACTGGGATCACTATATTTGATACAAGAAGTTTTTGATTTGATTTTGTATGAATTTTTTGGCATTTGCACGAAAACACTTTATGTATTTATTTTACCAGCATGGAGGCACTTTATACATTTCAATGCATATGTGGATTATAAGGGTTTTGATGCTGTGATCACATGCTCGATGGTAAAAAGACTTTGTTTGCACGTCAACACATTTTTTATTTAGTGTCATTGCATCAAGGCACTTAAGCCCCATACACACTATCAGATTTTCTGCTGATTTTTTTTTGTCTTCAGATTTACCAAAACTATGTAGTGCAAGGGCCTGCCTGATTGCATACTCATATTATATGGTTTTGGTAAATATGAAGGAAAAAAAATCATCAGAAAATATGATAGTGTGCATGGGGCTTTAGCTAACCTCAAGATAGTGCAGCATTTCCACTATAAATATTAGAGGTGTTTTTTTTTTTTTTTTTTAATGCTTAACCTCTAGCGATCCGCGCTATAGCCGATTGACGGCTACAGCATGGACCAGCATTGCCGGGACCACGTCCATTGACGTCGTCCTGTGCACGAGCGGCCTGCGCGACCCCTGAAGGGCGCTCTGTGGTCAGCGAGTCTATGAGACTCGCTGGATCACAGATCGGAGTAATGGGTCGATCCCGACCGCTTACCACGTGATCAGCTGTCAGTCAATGACAACTAATCATGTGATGTCAACACAGCCAGTAATCGGCTATTTTTTCTCCTCGCGCCTGACAGCGGAAGGAGAAAAAAAAGCCGATCATCAGCGGCAGTGAGAGGGACATCAGTCCCGATCACTGCGATGTGCCCCAGCTCCTCAGTGCCTACATTTGCCGCCTACCTGTGCCCACCACCACCATCTAACAGTGCCACCCATCAGTGCCACCTTATCTGTGCTCATCAGTACCAACTTATCTGTGCCTATTAGTGCCCATCAGTGCAGCCTATCAGTGCCCCCTCACCAGCACATATCAATGAAGCAGATAAATTACCTGTTTGCTAAATGTTATAACAAACTATTAAACATGGTTGATTTTTTTTTTTTTTTTTTCAGAATTTTCAATTTTTTTTGTTTAGCAAAAAATAAAAACCCTAGCTGTGATTAAATACCAACAAAAGAAAGCTCCATTTGTGGGAAAAAAATGATAAAAATGTCATTTTTGGTTACAGTGTTGTATGACCGCTCAATTGTCATTCAAAGTGCGTCAGTGCTGAAAGCTGAAAATTGGTCTGGGCAGGAGGGGGGGGGGGGGGGTTTAAGTGCCCAGTAAACAAGTGGTTAAAGAGGAGCTCCAGGCTCTGTCAGAAAAAATATTTAAATTCAGCAGCTACAAATACTGTAGCTGCTGACTTTTTAATATTAGGAAACTTACCTGTCCACGAATCCAGCAGTCTTATCCCGAGCCGATTTTTCAGTTGACTCTTGGGTGCTGCCGCCGCCATTTTGGGATGGCTGCGCTTTGTGAATGGCCTGGCGACGTGGGAAGGAGAAGGGGGGCCAAACTTCCGGATGACTATACTGCAGCGACGTCACCCGGAAGTGGGAGAGGATACCTGTCAAAACCAGGTACCTGCTCCCCCCCCCCCCCCCCCCCCCCGAAAGGTGGCAAATGTGGCAGTGGAAGGGGGCGTTAAGGGGGCAAATAAGTGGATCTTCCCCTTTTGGCTGGAGCTCCAATTTAATCGCAGTGACAAGCGACTTGTCATGCAACTTTTAACTCTCAAGTCTCAACTGTTGGAATTTGCAAACTTTGTCTCAAGCACATCAAGCATGGCAAAAACACCAGGCATTCAGGTACCACATGTTTAACAAGGCATTTAACCTCCCACCACTCAGCCCCTGGCAAAAGCACCTGAAAGCCACACAAAAGGGCTGCCAATCTATTCCCCCTCCTTACTCGCCTCCTTCTACCCCCACTATACCTCATGACCTCTCAGCAGCCTCCACTGACAGGGATGGTGGTATAGCACAGCGTGTCCCAGGTCCTTTACAGCCAGCTTCCAGCAGCACACCACCAGCTGTAGACTATAGCTGGCAAATTTCTCTGCCCCATCTGCTGCAGCGGGAAAAAAAAATCACTGCCACCCACATGCCCAACATCTAAATGCAAGCTTGTCAAAACTGCTGGCTCTACAACTTCTGCCTTTCCATCTGGTGGATTCTGTTCCCAATCCTCTGCTGGATTGTTCTATGAACCACATGTACCCCCTAAGCGTTCAAGAGGCTATTCAATGTGTTAGGCTAAAAGGTGCCATGCAGTGCTTCAGCTGGTGTGTCTAGGGGATAGGAACCACATCGGAGCAGAGAATCTTGCAGCTCTGCAGGGGCAGGCCCAGAGGTGGTTCACACCATGCCAGCTGGAGCCAGGAATGGTGATGTGTGATTATGGCACAAACCTCCTGTCTGCCCTTAGACAGGGAAAGTTGACACATGTGCCATGCCTCAATTCGGTGGTGCAGCGTTTCCTAAATGGGTACCCAGGGTTGTAAGAGCTGCTAAAGCAGGCCAGAAGAGTCTGTAGCCATTTCAAGCGGTCATACACAGCCAGTGCTTGGCTGAAATTCAGCAGGAATTCCACCTGCCCATATACTGCCTGATTTGTGACCTGCCCACCAGGTGGAACTAGACTTTGGCAATGCTGCAGCGACTGCACATGCAGCAGAGATCTGTCAACAAGTACCTGTGTGAGTATAGCCCAACGACAGGCTTAGGCCGGCTCTGATTTTATTTATTTTTTCCCCAAATTCTGTGTGGCATAATGGACAGGGCACTCGAGGCAGAGCAGCGGGAGGAAGAGGAGGACTTCCTTTCCTCTCAAGACCCACTTTATGCAGACACCATTGTTCCTGTGCCACAGAGCACACAAGAGAGGGAGGAGGTTTCTGTCAGTTTTGGAGGCATTGAAGCAGAGGAAGACATACGTCAAACATTAAGAGATGGTTTTCCATCCGCAGAACCCTTGGGAGTAGTACGTGGCTGGGAGGAGGCAGTTCTAGATACTAAAATCCTCAGTGACCCCCGAGGAGTCTGCTTCTCATGCCTTTGCAAATTTACAGTGCATGGGTTCCCTCATGCTTCAAAGTCTGCGAAAGGACCCAATAATACGTGCCTTAAAGGGGAAGGATCACTATTGGTTGGCAACCCTTCTTGACCACCGTTACAAGGGGAAAGTCTCAGAACTCTTCAGGATACGGGTGGCACAGTGATGTAGTGGTTAGCACTTTCGCCTAGCAGTAATAAGGGTCGCTGGTTCGAATCCCAACCACAACACTACCTGCCTGGAGTTTGCATGTTCTCCCTGTGCCTGCGTGGGTTTCCTCCAACAAACCAAAGACATGCAGGTAGGTTAATTGGCTTCTGCCCAAAATTTGGCCCTAATATATGAATGTGGACCTTGGATTGTGGGCTCCTTGAGGGTAGGGACCAATGTGAGTGTGTAATGTACAGGGATAGGGACAATTGTAGACACTCAGGTTGAACTGGATGGACTGGTGTCTTTATTCAACCTTACTAACTATGAAACCTTAAAGAGGAGTATATCTAATTCCTTTCCCCAATTCTGTTAGGATACAGTGTGGTGGAAAACTTTGTTTTACGGCTTCTGTTGGTCAAGGGAGGAGCAGTAGAGAAGGCGGCCGCCTAAGTGATGCATTTCGCAATTTTTTTTTTTTAGTCCTCGATGCCCAGGGCGGTCAGTTTCCACATCACATTGGCAGCGCCTGCATCACACGGTGGACGATTATCTAGGGGTGAAAACAGAGATGGAAAGCTTTCCAGTCGATGATCCACTGGCTTACTGGGTCGTGAGAATAGACCACTGGCCAGAACTTCCAATTGAGCTGTTATGCTGTTAAGCTGCCCTGCATCCAGCATGCTTGCCGAATGGGCATTCAGTGCTACTGGAGGTTTTGATACTGGTAATAGAACGCGTCTGTCCACAGACTCGGTGGACTGTCTGACATTTATCAAAATGAATCAGTCCTGGATTACCAGCAGCCATGAAGCCCCAGATGCCAATGTTGCTGATTACGTTTTTTTTTTTTTTTTTTTTTTTTTTGGGATGTGGAATCTTTGCAGGACTTCTAGGCTGCCTAGCGTTGTGAGTGTTGATTTTCATCTGTAAGAATTTTTTTGGTGTAGGTTTCATGGGCACAATTAACACCCAGAGAGACCAATTTTTCTGCACCTGTTTGACATTTGTACACCCTGCACTCGGCCGCAGTAAGCCAGCAGCGGACATCTTGTTACACCCATCTATAACAAGATGTCCGATGCTGCTTACTGCGGCCCAGTGCAAGGTGTACCAAGATGGGCGTCGCAGCATATACTATATTATAAATGACACAAATTATGAGAGGAAAGGAAGGATTTTGCAATTCTATATGCCATATAGCATTACAAAATCCTTCCTTTCCTCCATGTCATTTATTATGCCAGGTCAGCAATTGCCAATCAGTGCTGCATTTTCAGTGCCCATAAGTGTCCCCTATCTGTGCCACCTATCAGTGCCCATCAGTGCTGTTCATAATTTATAAAGAAGATATCATTCATCTGTATTGTGCTTTGAAAACTGTCACATGATGTTAAAAAAAATAAAATAAAAAAAAAGTATCGGTAATTGGTATCGGCAAGTACTTGAGACCCTTATCGGTACTTTAAAAAAGTGGTATCAGGACAACCCTACATTGTATGCCCAATAACTTGCATATAAGCCTTCAAATTTGGGCACCTTTTTATTTTTCACGTTTGGGGCCCATAGACGTCAATGGGGTTTGTTATTAGATTCCGAACTTTCGCAATGTTCGACAGTTCTGCTGCGAACCGAACAGGGGGTCGGTCGGCCCATCCCTACTGCTGTTCATTGATACTTTGTTTTTTGTTTTTTTCAAGTGACTATTTAGGTACTTTGTGTCTTAAAAAAAATATATATATATATTATTTTTATTTTTTTCCCCACATGGAGCTGCTCTGCATTTCAGTAGGAGATGAGTGAGCAGATCCCCTGCTTAATCAGAGCCGAGTTGTTGTTATACATGATTTATATAGCGCCAACAGTTTGATGCATGTCTATTATTTTTTTTTTACATCCATGATTGTTCAGTTTGTGCCCAGCAGACAGGTGCTGACCCATGATAGCTCTATGGGTGGTCGGCTATAAGATGGACTTGAATCTGTTTACATCAGGACACCTCTGATCCATCATGCTTAGGTTCTGAAAGATGGAAAAGTGCACAGTTTTTTCTAATTTTGTTTTGATATTTGTTGCACTATGTCCCTACATTAAAACCATAACCTCTTGCTCGGTTCATTTTGCAGATCAAAGCAATTTTGTAACATAATAGTAACTAAGTATTAATGTTGTAGCTCTGTGTACTACTCAAAGCAGCACAAGCTACAGCTGCAGAGAGCACACAGTATAAAAGCAGTGAGCATTGTGTGGTATGTCAAAAACACAGCAGCATTGTATTTTCAGTGCAGGCTATTTAATTTCTGAGAATTACAATCAGGTGGGAATGAAGGGGTGTGTGCAGTCTGTTGACAACATATTTTCCTGTACAGGTTTTTGGTAGAAATTTTTGGTCAGGTTTGATATTCTAAAGTGTGACAGCATCATTTGTCATGACTGTAGTTATATGGTGCTGACTTGACAATGTATTTTCTTTGAATAGGTCAGATGCATTTTTGTTTTTTTCAGGCTATAGATGGTGTGACAGTACAGTTCCCTGTCCTAGTAATTGTCGCACAGGGTTCTCAAATAGGCAGGTTGAGGGGGGCTCCAGGGGTATTTAATGTGGAGGAATCTGTTTTATCAGTTTCCTCCAAAGTTTGTAAAATCCACTTGGGGACCTGGAGCCCGGAGATTCCATAGCGTTATTGGTGGGATGGAATCTCCAATCCTGGGACTGGGTTTTTGGAACAGCCAGGAGTCTGGCTGGTTGACTGAGCAGGTGGGTCCTGGGTTTATAGCAGAGTCAGGTTTAGGGTTTTGGGCTCCACCCAGAGAGACAGGAGGTCTCCAGGAGTCCAAAGAGTGCAGGTGTGCACTAGAGAGCCAGAGACACAAGTCTGAGGATTTAGAGCAGTGAGGGGCTGCCTTCTAGATGGACACTGTGTCTGAGACAAATGAGAGCCTGAAGTGGAAGGCCTGAGCAGCAAGGAAGCTGAAAAGAGGTACAGTACTTGTGCGGGAACCCTGTTATAATGCCAAGAGGGCTGAATTGTAAAGCCTAGGTGGCAGTGCTGATGAAGAGAGCCAGGTGGCTTGACATTTTTCATGTATTGTTTTTTTGGCAGAAGAACCCCTGTGTGGGCAAGCAAGTGCATGTATGAACTTTATGTTGTTCCTTTTTAATAAAAGTGGGCTACCATGCCCTTAAACGAAAGTTCCTGTTCGCTGTGAACTTACTGAAAAGACATCTGCCACTGAGTTAAACATCCCCCAGTGTAACAATGGCTAAATGAAAACAAGAACATCTTCTGTTTTATTAATATGATGGACTTACTTGAATGATTTCCAGGAGGCTGTTTATTTTATGAGCATAGTTTGGAGACGGCTCCTATGCCATTTCAATGAAACATTTACTGACTCCTGGCCTCCTGAAACTGTTAGTTGCCTGACTTATGCTGACCCCTTTTGACCCTCCTTTTTTCTATTTTTTTTTTATCCCCTGGAATAAGTATTTATATCAGTAAGTTCCTAACTCCATTCGTGTGTGTGTGTGTGTGTGTGTTATTTTATTTTTTTTTCTTTCTTAATGACTTAACATTGAAGTAAGAGAATTGGCAGACAAAATTCCACCGCTGCACTTAGTGCTTGCTCGAGAACAAGTATAAAATAAATATCTAGGTGTCTTGTGTTGGCAGAGTCCTTCTGTAATGTCTAATGATGCATACACACACAATCAGAATTTCCGACAACAAAACCGTGCATTTTTGTTCGAAGGATGTTGGCTCAAACTTGTCTTGCATACACACAGTCACACAAATGTTGGGAATTTTTAATGACTGTGAGAACGCGGTGACTTGCAACACGTACGACGAGCCAAGAAAAAGGAAGTTCAATAGCCAGTGCGGCTCCTTCTGCTTGATTCAAAGCATGCGTGAACTTTTGTGCGGCAGACTTGTGTACGCACAATTTGACTTTCCGACAACAAGTTTTGTTGGTGGAAAATTTGAGATTTGCTATCAAACATTTGTTAGTGGAAATTCCGACAGCAAATGTTCGATGGAGCATACACGCGGTTGGACTTTCCGACAACACGCTCACAACAAACGTTTCCCGTTGGAAAATCTGACCGTGTGTACGTGGCATAAAGGTTGACACCTAGAGTTCAGCTATCTATGGTGTCAGAAGCAAACAAGTTTGAGTCTTAATTGATTTGTTACATTTATATATATATATTATTTTTTATTCAGTCTCCACAGAACGATATCAACGATGAAGCCTATGACCAACGGAGAAAAGATCATATATCACATTTTATTCTTCGCCTTGCATATTGCCAGTCGTAAGTAGTTGTACCTATATTTAAAAGTAAAAATCTAAGCCATACTCCAAAGCTTAGCCTTTTTTTTTAATTATTAATCTTTATTAAATTTTCACATTTATACAGACCACATTTTAAAATAACATTACCAGGGTTCAAATACCTCTTTCTTCCCTTCAGAGATCTGAGTTTTAGAGTTCTAGGAAGGGAAGGGGGACATGAAGATACGTCCATACATCACATATAATTAGCAAAAAAAAAGCACATTATCTAAACAGTACCATATCCCCCCTTCTCCTACCATCACTATTTTTGCAATTCCTACGTTTTTCCTATTGTTATAACCCCACCCCTCCCTCCCATCCTTTCTATCAACCCCGCCCCCCCCTCCCCTCCCCTCTTATATATATATTGGTGCTTTTATCCTACAGTATAGCATAATTGTGTTATAATGATTCCCGAACCTTTAATGTACCCTACCCTACTCCTTCCCATTACCCATCCCCCCTCCCCCTCCCCTCTTCCCTTTCCTATCATGGTTTAAACTGGGGTATGCATCACTTCTGTCCACTCTCGCCAGTTCCTATTAAACTCCTTTAAGTTATTTCGTTTTGCATATACTGCCCTCTCCTTACATAGATAGTCATTTACCGCCCTTGTCCAATCCTCTACTGTAGGGGGTAGCTTTGATTGCCATCTCCTAGCTATCATCCTTCTAGCTTGAAATAAACATCTTAGGATTGCCGTTGTTGTTCCCTTCCTTTCTACTTCCTCCTCTCTGTAACCTAAAATGCACACTATGGGATTTAACTCTATTACCGTCCCAAAGACCCTACTTATTATCTTTACCACTCCTTCCCAGTATCTAAATAATTTGGGACATTTCCAAAGCATGTGCATTAAATTCCCTGACCCCCCACACCTGGGGCAAAAGTCATCTGTTCTCTTACCAAATTTAAATAATTTCTGGGGAGTATAGTATGCTCTATTAATTACCATTAAATGGGAAATCCTCTGAGGAGGAGAGACCGAGACCTTTGGGCATGCCGCTAGGATATTTTTCCACTGTACTCGTGTTATATTACCTAGGTCTTGCTCCCATTTCCCTTTCTCAACCCTCCCTTTCCTCTCACTATTAATCTGTTCACCCAGCTGGGCATAGAATTTAGATATTAATCCTTTAGTGGGTCCTGCTTGTGCTACTGGGTATAGCAAGGGCATTTCCTCCCATGTTAATAACAGGTTTCCAAACTGGGTCCTTAAAGCATGCCTCACTTGTATATAGGCATAGAATGAATTTTGTGATATCTTAAATTCTCTTTGCAGCTGGTCGAAGGATTTAATACCCCTGCCGCCATATAAATGGCTTAGCCTTACAATGCCACATTTTTCCCAATCTGCAATTTTTCCAACCCGCCATATTTCCTGTAGCTTCTTATTGTTCCATAGAGGCGTATACTTTGTTATTTCACTATATCCCATTTTTTTTTTAACTGTACCCCATAGCTTTAACATCATTTTTACTGTAGGGCATCTACACTGGAATGAGTCCGCTTCCAGGGTCTCAATCAGGGTACTATGTGGGGAGCCTGTTAATACTAATCTCCCATTTGGGGTTCCTCCGTTCTTCTCATCGATCCCCCCTAGCTGTTGTAATTGGGACGCCCAAAAATAGCACTCCGGGTAAGGGACCGCGAATCCTCCTTCCTCTCCCGGTAGCTGAAGCATCCGCAATCTCAATCTAGCCTGTCCTCCCCTCCATATTAGCTCCCTAAACAGCATCTCGATTTTATCAAACCAGCTTTTGTTAATCCATATTGGGGCATTGTGTAATATGTATAAAAGTTGGGGCATCCATATCATTTTTATCAGATTGCATCTGCCAGCGACCGAGAGAGGCATTCGTTTCCATATAGCAATTTTTTGTTTAAACTTAGCCAATAATGGGACTAAGTTATGACTTATATATTGCTTAGGATCCCTTGACAAGGTTACTCCCAGATATTTCAACTTATCCACTATTGGCATTTGGGGGGTTCCCAGGGCCGTTTGCTGACCAATTGGGTCCAAAGGGAGACATTCCGATTTTTCCCAATTTATCTCCAGCCCAGTGAAGCCTCCAAACCCTTGCACCAGTCCCATTGCCCTTGGTAGTGAGTATCTCATATCCCCTAAGAACAATAGGATATCGTCTGCATAAAGTGAGATTTTTTCCTCTCCAGTTTTTCTTACAAAACCGACAATATCCCGGTTTGCTCTAATTGCACATGCCAGGGGCTCTATGGCCAATGCAAAGAGCAGGGGTGATAATGGGCACCCCTGCCTCGTCCCTCTCCCCAACTCTATTTTCCCGGATAACTCATTATTAATTTTTAGTCTCGCACTAGGTTTGTCATATAGCATCCTAATCCATCCTATAAAGGAAGGACCCAGGCCAAATTTCTCCAAAACTTTCCATATATATCCCCATTCTACGCTATCAAATGCTTTCCTTACATCCAATGCCACCACTGCACCCGGAGTATCGTTATCCATTGGGACCTGCAAATTCAAAAAGGCTCTTCTAATATTTATACTCGTTGACCTGTTGGCTATAAACCCTGTTTGGTCCATATGGACCAATCTTGCTATGACTCGATTAAGCCTAGTCGCTAATACCTTGGCCAGTATCTTTGTATCGGTACACAGGAGAGAGATTGGCCTATACGCTGCAACATCTAAGGCGTCCTTCCCTTCTTTGTACAACAGGGTTATAACCGCCTCCATCATTGATGGAGGCAATTTACCCTCCCCATATGCTCCTCTTAACATCTCCAGGAGTTCAGGAATCAGTATCTCGCCAAAGTTTTTATAGACTTCAATCGGTAGTCCATCCGGCCCAGGCGATTTCTGATTTGGCATACTCGCAACTGCTTCCTGAAGTTCTTTCAAGGTTATTGGGGCTTCCAGTTCCTCTCTTTCTTCTTGTTTCAAACATGGTACCTCTAATTGACCTAAAAATGCTTCCATTTGCTCATCCATCCCCACTTTTTGTGCAGTATATAGGTTTTTATAATATCCTTCAAATGCTTGGCAAATACTCCCCGTTTCTGTTATAACCTTTCCCTCAGATATCCTAATCGCCGAGATTGAGGAAGGACCCGAGTTATTCTTCACCAGTTGTGCCAACATTTTTCCCACGCTTTCCCCTTCCGCGAAGGAGGCTTGGCGTTGGAACATATGCTGAATCTCTGCTTTCTTTAGGGTTAATAACCTAAGTTCTTCTTGTTTATCTAACCAGATTTTTTCTTTGCCCTGCGTGGGGTCACTAATAAAATCTCTTTCAGCCTCTAACACTTCTCTCCCTATTTGTACCTCCTGTTCCCTAGATTTTCTGTTTATTTTTGCTATTGATTGGATCATAAGGCCCCTTAGGAAAGCTTTCAGAGTATCCCACAGGATCCCCGATGTTACTGTACCCCGGTTATTTTTTAGAAATTCTTTTAATTCCCACTGTATTCTCTCAGGGCGTTCTTCTGTCTCTTTTTTTATCAGTTCTAACCAGAGCGGGTTCACTTTCCACAACCTCTGTACCTTACGTTCTCTCATTTTTAATACTGCTGTCACTGGGGAATGATCTGAAATCCCCCTGGGCTGATATTCAACCTTTTCCACCATTTGTAAGGCCAGGTCATTCCCCAGTATCATATCAATCCTGGATAACGTAGTATGTGTGGACGAGTAGCAACTATACTGCCGAACTCCCGGGTTCCCAGTTCTCCATAAATCCCGTAATCCTACTTCTTCCAGGTACTGTCCCAACCTCCCCTGCCAAGCTGGTTCCGCCAGTGTTTTTTCTGGGAATCTATCAATTTTAATATCCAATACCGTGTTGAAATCCCCTACTATTATTATAGGGACACCATCTATCCCCACTAAAAATTCCTGTAATTTAAAAAGCACTTCCATTTTAAATGGTGGAGGGATGTAGATGTTTGCCAGCATACATTCTCTATTTTCAATTAGGCACTGTAAGAAAATGTATCTGCCTTTTTCATCCAGGCTAACCCGTTTGCATACAAAATTCACCCCCGTTTTTACCAAGACACTCACCCCTCTGCTATATGTCGAATAAACAGAGTGATATTGAAATTGATATTTTCTGCTCTGCAGCCGGTATATTGTATCTCTATTTAAATGGGTCTCCTGTATGCAGAGCAACTCTACTCCACATCCCTCCAACAAGGATAGCACAGCTTTTTGTTTCAGCCGCTTCCCCAGACCCCTCACATTCCAGGAGCCTATCTTAATTTTACCATCCTGCATAGCCATAAACAAATAAAGAGGAGAAAAAGAAAAAAAAAGAAAAACCTAAGGTAGTAAAGAAAGAGAGCGAAATAACCAGTCTACTGATGACACTATTAAGAACCATTTGTCTCCCAGTACCCACCAACTCCCCTCTAACTTCTTTTATTACCTTATACCACACTCCCCTTATATTACTCCCTTGTATGATAACAAATTTATTAGGCGTCACCATTAACTCGTATGTTATGTGTCTTTGAATATACATTATACTATATGATTGTTTATTACCATTTTCCCTCTTGTGACCAATAAATTTTCCTTGTTTTTTACCACCCCAAGTTTTACCACCCCACAGTTTGTGTCCTTTTTTGCTTTGAATTATTTCCTGTACTCCATTTATTAGTGCATACTTATATTTTTTTTCCCCCTTCGACCTCCCCCCTATTTTCCCTACTACACCCACCCCCTCTCCCCCCTTTCTACCTCCCTCCCGCCCCTCCCCCACCTTCCTAGGTGTTACCCTAGGGGCTATTAGTGACCTTATACCACTCTCTTCACAACCTATTTACCACCCTCACCTAGTGCGCTCGCCGTGTATTACCTCCCTCCCACCCCCCTCCCATACAGACACAGACAGCACACACCCAGCAAAAAAAAAAAAAAAAAGAAACCCCAAAGACACACATACTTCATCCCCCCCTCTCCTTCCATCTTCCCATCCCACTCAGTACTAGAAACCCCAGCAACTACAACTTTTCTTTATTTTCTTCTATCCATTTTTCCACTTCTATCGGGGAACAAAAAACCTGAGTATGCCCTAGTGCATTAATCCGTAACTTTGCAGGATAAAGCAGAGCATACGGCACCCTGAGCTTCTGTAACCTGCGTTTCACCTGGAGGAACTCTACCCTTTTTCTCTGAAGTTCTGGGGAAAAATCAGAATATAATGAAATTCTAACACCCTTATACAATACATTCCCCATTTCCCTTGCCTTCCGTAATAATACCACTTTATCTTTATAGTTCAGTAATTTCATTAATAATGGCCTAGGACGGCCCCCCTCCAATGGTGCTCTAAAGGGTACCCTATGCGCCCTCTCTATTGAGAACGCTGTTGAAAAAACATCCCTCCCAAACAGTTCAACCAGAAGATGCTCCATAAATTCAGCAGGGTTTACACCCTCACTTTTTTCCGGAAGTCCCACTACTCGCACATTGTCCCTCCTGAGCCTATTTTCCATTTCGTCCATTCTTGTTCTATATCCGCCGAACTGCTCCTTCAGGCTTTCTATTTCTTTAATTAGGAATGTTGTATCGTCTTCCAATCTGCTAGTCCTTAACTCAAGTTCTGTCGTCCTTTCCACCACTTTCTGTAGGTCTTGCCTTACCAGCATTAGATCTTCCTTCACTCCCTTCATTTGATTACAGAGTTCTTTCAGTGAGATGTTACATGCGTTTACGGCCAATAACACGTCCTTAATTGTTGGCTCTTTTTCTAACGGAGGAGAGTCACCCGTTGTGATCTCCATATTCTGTTCCCCTGCACCCGCTTTTTTATTAACTGAGCATTTGGCCACTGCTCCGGCCTGCGTATTAATGTTAATATTCGATTGACCCATGCTTTTCCTTTCAGATATTTCTCCATGCTGCCCCTTTGTCTGCCCTTTTTTTGGAGGGGTCTGCGATGACTGTGCAGGGTTATGAGCATATTGTTCTAATTTAGCTGCTGTGGTAGACTGTTGCGAGCTTTTTTCCCCTCTTTCCTTTGCAGAGCGCAAGTGCTGCATCTTAATTTCCTTTTCTCGCCCCCTTCCACAGAACAGTCCTGGATATATCGTATTTTAATATATTTTTAACTTTTTAACCCAGCCGCCCCTCGCTCAGTTGATCGCTTAGTGCAATATTAGCCGTATCTTATAACCAGTTCTCCAGTATTCACTTCATGTATCACCAAAACTTCCTGTTTTAATGCTTCACAGCAGACATTTATTTACACGCACTTAGTTCAGATACCGTTCAGCCAATTGATTTTTAGAGCAGCCACCATCCCTCAGTTAATCAATTAATGCGATACTGATCTTATCTTATAGTCAGTCAGTCCACAAGCACTCCATTCACATATCACAGACTTCCTGGTTCGCTGCTTACAGACGTTCGTTTTTACAGCAGGTACTTCTTTGCTTATACTGCCTGGGTTATCATTCGTTCGTCTTAGAGCACAAAACGAAGCAATGAGTTCCAGGGAACAAGAGCTATAGGTCCTTCTCACCCCCGGCCGGCGCCCTCTTGTTTACTTGTTACCAGTTCTCAGGCATCGCTATGTCCATAACTTGCTCTGCCAGACCTCCACCTGCTATGCCCCTCACATCTCCGACTTCTTCCCCCCCCCCCGCAATCCTGCCGCTTACCTCCTTCCTCCTATCGCGGCTTACTGGAGAGCGGGAGGGCCTCTTGGTGTCCACAGTGTGCGGCGTCTCTTCGGCAGGGTTCAAAAGCGTTCGGCTTGGTCGGGGGTACTCGTGCTTCTTTGGCCGTGCTCGCTGGGGTTCAAGACCCGGAAGTAAGCGTGGATCTCCGAGGGCTCGGCACGATCGTACAGTAATGCGCTATCACTCCTCCTCCCGTCCAGCTTCAATGTACAGCTCCAGCCCACCGCACGCTACGTCCGACCGTGGCACTAAGCGCTCCACGCTCTCATCGAGGGGGTCTGGGAGAGAGTCACACACGGCGTCTCACATCTCTCACTCACTCCATCTTGCACATCCAGTCACGCCCCCTCCTTTTTTCTCTTTAATTTGACAAAAAAAGACTGCATACCTTGATGTCTCCATCCAAAACCATCATTTACTACCTATTGTTCATTCACTGGTGGAACACGCGTGTACCCTTTTCTTGTTCTTATTGGCTAACCTACTTCCTTTACCCTTTGGCTCTCCTCTCTCCCATCAAAAATGTCAGCCGTGCTCTGTTTTAATCTTGCTTGGTAATAACACTGTCATCATCTTGCCTAACCCAACTACAGCATTTGAAGCTCAAGATACAATATTATACAAATCATCATTATCCATTATAGCTATACCCAATTGTGGCGACAAATGGGTGACCTTTTACCAACTTTGGAAACCTGATTTATCAGCTTTTCCATGGTGATTGCCCCATTAAAATAGGGTATACTTCCCTTTAAACTTAACTACTAAAGTGCCAGTCCAGCACAGCCTTTCATCCAAACTGTGCTAAATAGACAGTGTCCACCCATGTAGCCAAGATCCAAACTACATTAGTGTCAGTTCATGGCTTCCTTTTAACTAGAGCAGCTTCTTATGCCGCGTACACACGTAGCTGACTATCCGGCGGACTTAGTCTGGCGGACTTCCCGCCGGACTGTCTGTCCGACTTTCCGAATGGGCTACTTGCCCACACACGGCACTTTTCAGCAGACTAATACGGCGTACTATCCGCCGTACTTATGAAATGAACGGACTCGCCCACACACGCGGAGGAAAGTCCGCTCATTATCGAGCGCGTCTCCAGGTAGGCGGGGCCCGCGAAGGAGACGTCACTGGCCCCGCCACCTGGTATGGACTTAAAGGGGAACCCCAATGCCGAAAAAAATCAGTGTGGGGTTCCCCCCAGGTCCACATCAGACCCTTGTCCGAGCACGCTACCTGGCCGGCCAGGAAAGGGGGGGACGAGCGAGCGCCCCCCCCCCCCCCCCCTGAGCCCTACCAGGCCGCGTGCCCTCAACATGGGGGGGCGCCTTGGGGAAGGGGAGGCCGCGCGCCCCCCCACCCCAAAGCACCTTGTCCCCATGTTGATGAGGACAAGAGCCTCTTCCCGACAACCCTGGCCGTTGGTTGTCGGGGTCTGCGAGCGGGGGGCTTATCGGAATCCGGGAGCCCCCTTTAATAAGGGGGCCCCCGGATACCGGCCCCCCACCCTATGTGAATGAGTATGGGGTACAATGTACCCCTACCCATTCACCTGTGAAAAAAAGTACAAAAAAAAACACAACAAAGGGTAAAAAATAGTTTATTGCACAGCTCCGGGGGTCTTCCGTCTTCGGGGGTCTTCTCACCGGACTCCTCCACTATCTTCTGCTAGCTCTTTTACTAGCAGAGGAGCCCGGCTTTCTTCCTCGCCACCGGCCTCTTCTTCCGACTTCGGGGGTCTTGTCCCCCTCTTCGGTTCTTCTGCCGGGCCGCCGCACCTTCTTACAGCTCTTTTACAGGCGGTGGCCCAGTCTTCAGAGCTCCTCCGCTAGTAAAAGAGCTAGAAGAAGATCGGTCACATAGGGTGGGGGGCCGGTATCCGGGGGCTCCCGGATTCCGATAAGCGGCGTCTCCTTCGCCAGCCCCGCCTACCTGGAGACCTGCTCAAAATGAGCGGACTTTTCTCTGGGCGGGAAAAGTTCATTTCAAAAGTACGGCAGACTGCCATACGCACGGCCGGATTGTCCGCCGAAATGCAAGTCCGGCGGGAATATTGGAGTGCAAAACTACTTTCTAAGTCCGCCGTACTTTCGGGTAAAAAAAGTCTGCCCGAGGCTACACACGGGGGGATTGTCCTGCGGACTTGAGTTTGCCGGACTTTTCCACCCGATTGTTTGATCGTGTGTACGCGGCATTAGTGTTTTTTTTTTTAAATGCGTCTTCAAGAACACTTGTGAGAGGACAGTGAAGGTGCCTTTGCTGTCCTATGCTTCTGAATATTCCAGTAGTGTGGATGTCATGCTGATCCTGGCTTCAGTTCACTGGGTCATTGAGGCTGATTTTACTAAAGGCAGTGAGAATGTTCACTTAATAATGTAAAGCTATGTTTATTTCTTTTATCCAGTCATGTGCAAAGCATATGATTGGGTATTCAACGTGAAAGCAGCTACTTTTTTATTGAGCGAAGATTCTAAGCAATTTTAGTAAATCAGCACCACTGAGTCAGAATAAGCATTCAGAAAAGGATTTCTGTTTTCCAATTAACTTTATCGAAATTTACACTTTTTTGGGGAAAGTTACTAAAAGGAGAAGGTACCCTGTATTTAGGATGAACATATCTCTCATGAAATATGGTCATTTTATTTGCCTTTGGTACAAATCTCTTTATTTGAAGTTAATGTAGGGAATACGTTAAGATGTTTAACCACTTCCCACCCGGCCGATGCATATATACGGCCGGGTGGGAGCCGTCTACTCCTGATAGGACGTTCAGGAACGTCATTCAGGAGTAGCGGGATCGCGCGCACCCGCGCAGCGGCGCGATCCCGATATGCTCGTGTCACC
Source organism: Lithobates pipiens (assembly GCF_037356315.1). Taxonomy (NCBI): domain Eukaryota; kingdom Metazoa; phylum Chordata; class Amphibia; order Anura; family Ranidae; genus Lithobates; species Lithobates pipiens. Next base: position 393,170,195 of record NW_027507758.1, read on the forward strand.
CGGACACGGCACATCTCAGATCGGCAGGAGGGCTCTGTGATTGGCCCTCCTGATCACATGACGGCCGTGTCCAATCACGGCCGTCATGTGATGTAAACAAACAGCCGGTTGCTAGGCAATCGGCTCTCCTCTCCTCACACGGAAGTCACCGCTGAGGAGAGGAGAGCAGAACGCTGCAGCCGGCTGATGATCAGTGAGTATGGGCTGCTTTTTACAGCTTTTTACTCACTGATCATCAGTGTAGTGTAAACACACAACACACCACACAGTACAAACACAGTCCCCACATATGTCCCCAAAACACACATGTCCCCAAAACATACATGTCCCCAAATAATAAAAACACATGTCCCTAATAATAAAAACATGTCCCCCACATATGTCCCACTAAAATCACATGTCCCAATGATTATCTGCACACATATGTACGTGATCACCTGCACACATATGTACATGATCATTTGCGTACATATGTCCGTGATCACACAAACCAATTATTATACACTTAACGGAATTTTTTTTACCAAAAACATGTAGCAGAATACATTTTGGCTTAAATTTATGACAAAATTTGATTTTATTGGATTTCTTTTCAAATAGAAAAAAGAAAATATTGTTTTTTTTCCAAATTTCCGCTATTTTTGCGCTTATATCGCAAAAAAAAAAAAAAAAACGGAGTCGTGAATAAATAACACCAAAATAAAGCTCTATTTGTGCGAACAAAATGATAACAATTTCATTTGGGTACAGTGTAGCATGACCGCGCAATTGTCACTGAAAGCGCTAGAGCGCTGAAAGCTGAAAATTGGGCTGGGAAGGAAGGGGGTGAAAGTGCCCTGTATTGTAGTGGTTAATTATGCAAGTTTATGTATTAAGACTGTGTGGTTACCCACAGCATTATTGTAGCATTGACACTTTTCCCAGTGCAGACAGCAGTCCCTAACCCAAGGTAGCTTACAGTTTTTCTATTTGAGTCCTAGATGGCCACACTGTAGGATCAGTTCAGCTAGTTATTTTACATCATGGGGGGAGGAAATCATCCAAATGAAGCGCATTCCACCACAGGGAGAACATAAGACTCCATACAGCTAATGTCATGGAATCCAGAACTGGATCACTATTGGAGATAATTACTAACCACTTATATGTTTTACTTTACACTGAGGCTATGAAGATTAGTTGCTGTGGATTACAACTCGACACACAACATCATTACAGTTTTAGTTGGTAAAAAAGGGAAACCTGAAATGTCTGGATACTTGGTGATAAATAGTATGTACGTGAAACTTTTTTTTTTCCCAAAACAAACATAAATCCCTGTATATTTTCTGTTAGAAACTTTCAGCAGTGAGATTAATGCACACTGAAAGTTAATATTATGTGTGGATAATGAACATTAAAGGAGAAGTACAGCCAAAGCTAGTTTGGCTGGATTTCTTCCTTGGTTTACAGTTTGTTTTGCACTCCTGTTGCCCGTTTTCAGCAGAGAGTGGGCTGAAGTGCAGGCTGGGCGTCATCACGACCAGAGTCGGGATCCACCAGATCCCTGGACCAACACCTGGCTAAGCCTTTCAGCGAGCCACTGAGAGCCTAAGCCAACTGCCCCTGTCCCCTCCACAGCTCAGTGCTCCATTGAGCAAGGAGGAGCAGAGAGCCATGACTGTCAGCAGCTCTCTGCTCGGGGAGCTGTGAGAACCAAGCGATTGGCGGTGTTCGATCACTCGGGTCTCAGTGTTGGAGGCACCAGGGGACAGATGCAGCATCAGATCAATACTGCATCCACCTAGGTAAATATGATTCAAAAATAAAAAATACCCCATACTTCTCTTTTAACCACTTGAGATCCGCGCTATAGCCAAATGACGGCTACAGCGTGGATCTCCTTTTCCGGGACTACGTCTATTGACGTAGTCCCGTGTACGAGCGGCCTGCGCGCCCCCCGCTCTGTGATCGGCGAGTCCATGAGACTCGCCTGATCACCGATCCATGCAAGGGGTCGATCCCGACCCCTTATCACGTGATCAGCTGTCAGCCAATGACAGCTGATCAGGTGACATAACGGAGCCGGTAATCGGCTAGTATTCCTCCTCGCGCTGAAAGCGCGAGGAGAAAAAAAAAAGCCGATCACCGGCGGCCGTGATCGGGACATTAGTCCCCATCACGGCCAGCAATGCAAGCGCCCACCTGCCCCCTGCCAGTGCCCACCTGCCCCCTGCAGTGCCACCCTAATAAAAAGTAAGTGCCCACAGTGCCACCCAGCAGTGCCACCCATAGTGCCCACAATCTGCCTCAAAGGTGCTGCACCCCAGTGCCGCCCATCAGTGCCCAGCAGTGCCGCCTATCAGAGCCACCTATCAGTGCCACCTATCAGTGCCCATCAGTCCCATCTATCAGTGGTACCTATCAGTGCCCATCCGTGCCACCCATCCGTGCCCATCTTTGCCCATCAGTGCCGCCTTAACTATGCCTATCAGTGCCCACCAGTGCAGCCTATCAGTGCCCACCAATGCAGCCCATCAGTGCCGCCTAATCAGCGCACTTCAATGAAGGAGAAAAATGACCCGTTTGCAAAATTTTATAACAAACTATTAAAACATGATTTTTTTTTTTTTTGCATCTTTTTTTGTTTGTTTAGCAAAAAATAAAACTCTGAGCTGTAACTAAATACCACCAAAAGAAAGCTCGATTTGTGGGAAAAAAATGATAAAAATTTCATTTGGGTACAGTGTTGTATGCCCGCGCAATTGTCATTCAAAGTGCATCAGCGCTGAAAATTGGTCTGGGACTGAGGGGGGTTTAAGTGCCCAGTAAGCAAGTGGTTAAAGCACCCTGAAATGTAACTGTTAACATTTTCTGCTATTTTCCTACATAGAATTTACAAAAAAAAAATTTTTATGAAGAGAGAAGAGAAAAAGATCGGTTTATTAAACAGTTGCTCTGCCAGTTTCAGTCACCAGATGGCACATGTGTGGCTTAAGACCGCAGTGCAGTCTGCAATATTCACAGTACATTGTATGTTTAGAAATATGTTTTTGTCATCTCTCCTTCATTGATGGGTAAAAAAAGCAAGTTGAAAGCTTAGTGTGTGTGTTCTTTATGTGCAGTACTTTAGCAGACTTATGGTGCTGCCATTCATTCTTAATGGCAGCCCATGCATTGGCGAAAGTGTTGTGCCAAACCGCAGGGTGCTCAGTGCAGAAACCTAACATTTTAACAGGTGTGTAGACTTTTTATATCCACTGTACTTTATACAGTACTTTGTTCTTGTAACATCATATGCAATTTACAGAAAATAAGAGCCTGTCTTTTTTTAAGCATGTTTTCTTTGCTTTGTACTTGTGAAATAATTTAATTTCTGTCATATACTAGTCAAATTACAGAATAAGATCGGTCCTAGTACTGGTGCAAGAGCTGAAGAACTTTAAACTATAAATTATGCAGTTAATAGAACTGATGTTGCTTTGGATCATTTTCTCTTTCAGTGAAGACCTAAGACGATGGTTTATTCAGCAGGAAATGGACCTGTTTAAGTTCCGCTTCAATCAGTTACCAAAGGATAAAGTCCAAGAATTTCTGAAGTATAGTGGTCTGGAATATCTTGCTGTAAGTACATTCTTTGTGTCAGAGCATTGTTGAGGAATTGTGCCTGTAGCTGATCACTATATCCAAACATACATGTAGGTCCACTTCTTCTCTGTTGCTGATATTTATAACAATAATTAAAGTCCACTTGAGCTCAAAAAGTGGAGATTTGCTATATTGTAGGTAACCTCTATGAATGTTAATTCTGCCTCGGCATTACTCTGGAAAATATAACCTTTTGCTCGCCATGTCTCCTGGAAAATAACAGTATAAATTCTGTGCCTAGGTACCCCTGTTCCGGTGTGTATGTGTGTGTGTGTGTGTGTGTGTGTGTGTGTGTGTGTGTGTGTGTGTATGTATTTTTTTTTTTTTTTTTAAAGTATGAGATATCTAAGTCACTGTGCCTCTGACTGCTAGTCTCATGAGAGCTGGTCATGTCACTTTTGCCTTGGGTCTCTCTCATGGGTGTCATTTTTGCCCAGTCTTTCTTATTGAATAAGACCTTACCTGTGGCAAGTAAGGCCTGCAGTTCTTTAGATGTTCTGGGTTCTTTTAGGACATCCTGAATGAGTCGTCATCATGCTCTTAGAGTAATTTTGGTAGGCCGGCCACTCCTGGGAAGGATCACCACTGTTCCACTTTTTCTCCAGTTGTGGATAACTCTCACCGTGGTTTGCTGGAGTCCCAAAGTCTTAAAAATTACTTTGTAACCCTTTACAGACTGATACATGTCAGTTACTTTGTTTCTCATCTGTTATTACATTTATTTAGATTGCGGCATGATGTGTTGCTTTTTTAGATCTTTTAGCGCGCTTTACTTGGTCAGACAGCTTCTATTTAAGACCCCTTTCACACTGAGGCTGTTTTCTGGCGCTTTAGCGCTAGAAATAGCCTCCTATTCATTGCAGTGTGTCTTTTCACACTGGGGCGTGCTTGTGATTTTGGAGCACAGTAATTAGCGCTTTGAAAGCGCTGCAAAATGGGAGTTTCTACCTGGTTTTTAAAGTAAAAACTGCCCTGCTAGCGGCTGAAAAGCGGTGCAAAAACGAGCTGCGCTTTAGCGCTAACGGTTGGGCGCTGCAGTGTGAAAAGGGTCTTAGTGATTTCTTGATTTAACAAGTCTGGCAGTAATCAGACTTGGGTGTGGAAAGTGAAATTTAACTCTGCTTTCCAAAAAATGAATCACAGTTCATTCATGATTTAGCAAGGAGGGGGGGGGGAGCAATTACTTTTTCACATAGTGCCAGGCAATTTAGGACAGCTTTTATTTTTTCCCTTAATGAATGAAATCATCATTTTAAAAACTGTATTTTGGATTTACTCAGGTTATCTTTATTATGCATTTTACTATTTGTTTGATGTGAATCATTTTAAGTGTGACAGATATGCAAGAAAAATCACGAAGCGGGCAAATACTTTTTTCCAGCACTGTATCTCGTATGAAGAAGCTCCTGATCCTCTGCCAACATGGTCATCTCTACAGTGGAGACAACAAGGCATGCCGAGTCAGTAATGGGGGGGGGGGAATCGGCTCTAGGAAGGTCACAGGCAACACTGGTGATTTTGCCCCTTTTGCCTTCCGCTTGCTTATTTTTTTTGGGTGCAGCTTCCACAGTCCAGGTGGTCTTTGACATAAGTGACAAAAATATGTTTCTTTCGAATTATTGTTCTTTACAAAATTACCAATAAGATTCTTCTTTGGCAAAGGTTGATTGCAAGCTTAATGACAATCGGGTGTTATGAAAGGAAAACTCTTTGAACACTGTAAAAATCAATACCCTGAACTGTGCAGCAAGCTTTGACATCGGCAGGAACCTCCAGACAGTTTTTTATTGAGCTTTAGCTAAAGCTCAGATTTAGATCTTACTCTATGAAATTCAAATCGATACTGTACTATTCTTGGTGCTGTGGATTATTCCTATGTAGTGTACTTTTCTTCACCTTTTAAAAGAAATCTGCGAGCTGCTCCCACCTAAATAAATAATTGAACTCTAATAGCTATATTGAATGCTTCAACCTTATAGAATAGGGAGTATTTTTAATCTTTTACTGAAATACATTTTAGGTGCTCATCTGTTAAGGACATTTTGATTGTGTTTTGTGCTGGAACTGTAGTGCAGCACATTTGATCTCTGTACTTTTTGAGATTTACTCATGACACTATGGGGTTGATTTACTAAACTTGAAAAGTGCAAAGTCTGGTGTAGCTGTACATGGTATTCAATCAGCTCCTAACTTTTGCTTGTTCAAATAAGCTTTGACAAAATTTTGGAAGCGGATTGGTTTCTATGCAGAGTTGCACCAGATTTTGCACTCAGTTTTAGTAAATCAACCCCTGTGGCTTTCATATGGTGACAGTGTACTTTAATTTTAGGAAAAGGTTTTTTCATATTACCTTAAAGCAATGTTGACAATAAAGCCTCATACACACGATAGGACTTTGTACAAACTTTCCCTTGGATTTTTGTACAAAGAGCGTCAGTCCTGAACTTGTATTGCATACACACAGCAGGACTTTTTCAGCCAACTTTCACCAAATCATGTGGTTTTTCTGCTCTTTACCGCCACCTTTGGTCAACTTCTGTATTGTTGTCTGATCTTTTGCATTGGTTCTGAGCATGCCTGTTTGTACTTTGTACAAAGTCCTATGGTTTTCTGTACACACGATCAGACTTTGCTCCATCGGACTTTTGTTGCCAGAAAGTTTGTCCGTTCACACAGCCGATGGAGCGTACACACGGTCGGATGTTGCTCCAAAACAGCTAATTTGCATGTTTGTTGTCAAAAAGTCTGATCATGTGTATGGGCCTTTTAGACATTTTTAGACTGCTGTTGAAGTAAACCTATTCAAGACTTTGGAAATTTAAAGCGGTTCTTCACCCTAAAGGGGAAGTTCCTCTAATCTGATCCCTCCCCCCCCTCCGGTGCCACAATCGGCACCTTTCAGGGGGAAGGGGGGTGCAGTTACCTGGATAATCCAGGTATCTGCACCCACTTCTGGGCAGACCCCCGCAGACGCCCCCCCCGTTGTGTTCTATGAAACACACAGTTCCCAGGACACAGCGGGGGACCAGAAGAGACGCGCAGCGGGGAACCGGGCAGTGAAGCCGCGATGTTTCACTTCCTGATTCCCTGACAGAGGATGGCGGCGGGGGCAGCAGCGAGACGTGCGATCGCTCGTCATCTGCCGCCGACATCGGTGGACCCTGGGACAGGTAAGTGTGATTTTATTAAAAGTCAGCAGCTGCAATATTAGTAGCTGCTGGCTTTTAATATTTTTTTTTTAGGTGCAGAACCACTTTAAACCGAGCATATGATGGGGAAAAATTTATTTCTCAGAGGTTAACTTCTGTGATGCGTGAACATAATCATTAGCGTTAGAAATATAGGCAGCTGAATGTCTTTGCGTTTTTAAACTTTTTTTTTCTTTTGGGGGAAAAAAAAAAGTTGCTTGGCTACACCTTTTTAACCTTTTAATTATGCAATTGAATGTTTTGAGATGCAGCTTTTCGTCCCAAGCTTATCTAAAGCCAGTCACACAAATTGCCAAATGACTGTAATTTCTACTTTTACCAACCAACTAGGTGGTGTGAGGCTTCCCTAAACCATCTATTCAGTTTATATTTGGTTATGTAGACCCTTGCACTAAATAGTTATTGGTAAATCCAAAGAATATGGAACAAAACAAATGTGCTACCAACTGAGCCTTCCTATCCTTTTTGGAGCCCAAGTTGGCATTTATATCTGGAGCCACAATAGTGCTGCACGTATAACACAAGCCATTTTAAGGCTTGAAAGATTGCCTAAGAGCCAACATAAGCACAATGACAACTATCAAGAGGAATGTCTTGAATGTAACTGTTTTGGGAAACCTTTAAATCATTGGGTTTAGTTCCCCTTTGATCTTGTATAGGAAATCTATTTCCTAGATGATGTAGAGATGCCTTCTGTCTAATGAAGCCTCTGGCTATAATAATTTACCTCTATTGGAGATAATTTACCTCTAATGAAACCTGGTGTCAAGTGGACACCAGAAAAAAAAACTAAATTTCATTCTGGTTTTCATATTAAAGATTCATTTAGACTTCAGAACAAGAAAATTTTATTAGAGGCTGTAAAGTTCAGACTGTTAGTAAATGCAGTGTGATCTGCTCAAGTAATATTGACAGGCTTATGATGTTAAACATTTGGAGGGGGTTTATTTGGAAGAAGTCTGTCCTTTTTTAGAGAAATCATGATCTCCTAAATAATTATTCCTACAGAATTAGAAGCGATTATCTGGAGATGGCTATAGAGAACATTTTGGAAACTTCCAGTATGTGGGTGAGAGCTTGGGTGTTGACTCTGATCATCTTCTTCTTATTCTGTTTTGCTTTAGGGATTAGCATAGGGTGAAACTCTACCTCATATAATAGAGAGGAGCTTTGAGGGTGCAGCTTGTAGTTTACCTTGGTTTTAAAATAATGAAGGGTTTTTCATGCAGTAATTGTTGGCTGTGTTTTTCCATTCTTATTTACCCAAAGAAGATTCTCATTGGTTAGCGAGGTCACACGGGCAGCAAGCAATTTCTGCTATACTGCCTCCAGTACTGTTTTATTTATTTTTTTTTTTCAGTCCAAGAGTCCACAGTTAGATCATATATGACAAGTATGTACATTTCCAAACAAAGTAAAAACCATGCCTTTTTCTCAGTTGTATAGTAACCATCACCAAATATCATGCATCTATGACCATGTTCCACATCACCCCCTGCCAATATTCTATGGCAGATCACCTCGCCCACCTCAGACCAATGATAGTTCAAATTGAGTAGTACCTTTTCCAGCATGGTTTAATGTTTGATTGTGGCTGCACTGTTATACCTGCTGGAGACGGCTTCAGTAGATATGGATTACATAAAGCACATGCATCGAGGACTAGAGGGTGAACTAAGTCTTTAAAGATTCAGCTTTCAGAATGCCATAGTTCCTGTTTTTGGGTTTTATGCAATTAACCAGTTGCCGACCGCCGCACGACGATGTACGTCGACAGCATGGCACGGGCAGGCATATTGGCGTACATGTACGTCCCTAGCCTCCCGCGGGTCGGGGGCCCGATCGGGCCCCCGCCCGGTGCCTGCGGCGGTCGGTTTTCGTCCGGGAGCGATCCGGGACGAGGGGGCGGCCATTCATTCATGGCCACCCCCTCGCGATCGCTCCCGACGAATAGGAATCCCCCGTGACATCACTTCCTCTCCTGTAATGTAAACACAGGAGAGGAAGTGATGTATTCTCTCCTCCGTGTCGGTATTTTTCGTTCCGACACGGAGGAGAGCGGATCGGTGAGTTGCACCAACACTCTACACACACAGTAGAACATGCCAGGCACACTCACACCCCCCCTTTACCCCCCGATCACCCCCCCAATTACCCCTGCCCCCCAGTCACAGTGACACCAATGTCATTTTTTTTTTTTTTTTTTTTGCATTGGTGTCATTTGTGACTGTAATAACTTTTAGGGCAGTTAGAGTTAGCCCCCTTTAGTTCTAATGTACCCCCCTAACCCCCCCAATAAAGGTTTAACCCCGTGATCACCCCCCGTCGCCAGTGTCACTAAGGCTGGGTTCACATTGCAGCGGTTTATGAGAACGAATGTGATTCACACCGCACTGCAGTGCAAATCACATCCGATCTCTGTGCGATTCGAGTTCAGCCATTCGCCGCACCCGCCACACCCGCCGCAAATTCGCACGGGACCCTTTTTTTGGCCCGCAGCAGAATCTGATCGCATGGGTGTTCACACCATGCGATCCGAGTTTGCAGATCGCACTGCGATATGCGAACTGATCTGGGGGTGTCAGTAACATTTCACTGACACTCCCAGCAGTTCGCATAGGGCAGTGTGAACTGCCGCCGGGAGGCATGCGATGCGGGAACCCGCCGCAGATTTGCGGCGTTTCCGCATCGCTCCAGTGTGAACCCAGCCTAATAAGCGATCATTTTTCTGATCGCCGTATTAGTGTCACAGGTGACGCTAGTTAGGCAGGTAGGTATTTAGGTTCGCCGCAGCTTTTTATAGCGCCAGGGACCCCCATATACTACCGCATAAAGCCCCCTGATTGCCCCCTAGTTAACCCTTTCACCAGTGATCACCATATAACTGTTACAGGTGACGCTGGTTGGTTAGTTATTTTTTATAGTTTCAGGGCACCCGCCATTTATTACCTAATAAAGGTTTAACCCCCTGATCACCCGGCGGGTGTCATTTGTGACTAATAACTGTTAGGGCAGTTAGGGTTAGCCCCCTTTAGTTCTAAGGTACCCCCCTAACCCCCCCAATAAAGGTTTAACCCCGTGATCACCCCCCGTCGCCAGTGTCACTAAGGCTGGGTTCACATTCCAGCGGTTTATGAGAACGGATGTGATTCGCACCGCACTGCAGTGCAAATCACATCCGATCTCTGTGCGATTCAAATTCAGCCATTCGCCGCACCCGCCACACCCGCCGCAAATTCGCACGGGACCCTTTTTTTGGCCCGCAGCAGAATCGGATCGCATGGGTGTTCACACCATGCGATCCGAGTTTGCAGATCGCACTGCGATATGCGAACTGATCTGGGGGTGTCAGTAACATTTCACTGACACTCCCAGCAGTTCGCATAGGGCAGTGTGAACTGCCGCCTGGAGGCATGCGATGCGGGAACCCGCCGCGCATTCGTGGCGTTCCCGCATCGCTCCAGTGTGAACCCAGCCTAATAAGCGATCGTTTTTCTGATCGCTGTATTAGTGTCACAGGTGACGCTAGTTAGGCAGGTAGGTATTTAGGTTCGCTGCAGCTTTTTATAGCGCCAGGGACCCCCATATACTACCGCATAAAGCCCCCTGATTGCCCCCTAGTTAACCCTTTCACCAGTGATCACCATATAACTGTTACAGGTGACGCTGGTTGGTTAGTTATTTTTTTATAGTTTCAGGGCACCTGCCATTTATTACCTAGTCTCACTAGTGTACCCCTAAATTTAGGGGTGTCTACTTTCCAAAATGGGGTCATTTGGGGGGGGGTTTGTGCCATCTTGGCATTTTATGGCCTTCAAAACTGTAACGCCCTTAGAAAGCCTGAAGGCGGTGCTTGGTTTTCGGGGCCCCGTACGCGGCTAGGCTCCCAAAAAGTCCCACATATGTGGTATCCCCGTACTCAGGAGAAGCAGCAGAATTTATTTTGGGGTGTCATTTCACATATGCCCATGGCATGCATGAGCAATATATCATTTAGTGACAACTTTGTGAAAAAAAAAAAAAAAAAGTTTGTAATTTTCCCGCAACTTGTGGCAAAATATAAAATATTCCATGAACTCAACATGCCTCTCAGCAAATAGCTTGGGGTGTCTACTTTCTAAAATGGGGTCATTTGTGGGGGTTTTGTGCCATCTTGGCATTTTATGGCCTTCAAAACTGTAATAGGTAGTGAGAAGTGAACTCAAAAATTTACGCCCTTAGAAAGCCTGAAGGCGGTGCTTGGTTTTCGGGGCCCCGTACGCGGCTAGGCTCCCAAAAAGTCCCACATATGTGGTATCCCCATACTCAGGAGAAGCAGCAGAATTTATTTTGGGGTGTCATTTCACATACGCCCATAGCATGTGTGAGCAATATATCATTTAGTGACAACTTTGTGTAAAAAAAAATAAATTTTTTTTTTTTTGTCATTTATTCAATCGCTTGAGGCAAAAAAATAAAATATTCAATGGGCTCAACATGCCTCTTATCAATTTCCTTAGGGGGTCTACTTTCCAAAATGAGGTCATTTGGGGGGGTTTTGTACTGCCCTGCCATTTTAGCACCTCAAGAAATGAGATAGGCAGTCGTAAACTAAAAGCTGCGTAAATTCCAGAAAACGTACCTTAGTTTGTAGATGTGACAACTTTTGCGCAAACCAATAAATATACAATTATTGACTTTTTTTTTACCAAAGACATGTGGCTGAATACATTTTGGCCTAAATGTATGACTAAAATTGAGTTTATTGGATTTTTCTAATAACAAAAAGTAGAAAATATCATTTTTTTTCAAAATTTGCGGTCTTTTTACGTTTATATCGCAAAAAATAAAAATCGCAGAGGCAATCAAATACCATCAAAAGAAAGCTCTATTTGTGGGAAGAAAAGGACGCAAATTTTGTTTGGGTACAACATTGCATGACCGCGCAATTACCAGTTAAAGCAGCGCAGTGCCAAAGTGTAAAAAGACCTCTGGTCATTTACCAGCAAAATGGTCCGGTCTGAAAGTGGTTAAAGTGTATATATATGTGTGTGTATGTATGTATATATGTGTGTGTATATCTATCTATCTATCTATCTTCTTATTCTTATTATTCCTCAGTAGCGACAAAGGATATCTGTTCATTTTGTATGCACGTCTTTGCAAACCCAGGTGCTGAACATAGTTTGGAAGGAATGCAGCCGCTCCTCCCACTACAGGCTGGCTGCTAAAAAATGCAGAAGTGTAATGGATATAAGACCAGTCGCCCAGCACAAGCAAAAAGATCAACAGTGACTGGTCTTTATTACAGGATACCCCTAGATTTTCACGCTGGATTACTGCACAGATCTAGAAAAAATACACAAAGCATAAAAAGTAACAAAGGAACCGCACACTTAAATCATAAATGACATAGCCTCATAGTGAATAAATGCATCTTTATTTAAATTATAAAAAAAATACATAATTGTTAAGTAAATGTTTTTTGGTTATTGATATACGCAGGTTTGGAACCTATTTGGTTCCTATATCTTTCTTTTAATGCACAAAACGTGCCATGAATGCTCATACCTCTTGTGTTTAGACAATGGGGCTTATTTACTAAAGGCAAATCTACTTTGCACTACAAGTGCACTTGGGAGTGCAGCCGCTGTAGATCTGGAGGGGGACATGCAAGGAAAATAAACAGCATTTTTGCTTGTGCATGACTGGATGATAAAATCAGCAGAGCTTCCCCTTTATTTCAGATCTTCCCCTCCGATCTACAGCGACTGCACTTTCAAGTGCACTTGTAGTGCAGAGTGTATTTGCCTTTAGTACATCAACCCCAATATTTGCTCATCCTGGAGTTCAGCTTTGTTAGCCAATAAATGGTATCACTTAAAATTTTAACTTTCTGCAAGAATTGATGACTCACACGGCTGCTGACTAATGAGGGTAAAGTACTACAGAATGTAAATTGCCACCCTCCCTGACTAAACTAGGTCTTCTGTACCACAAAACTTTGCATTTAGAGCAGTTAATTTCTGGAGAGAAAGTAAAGTTTTTATAACCAGTGTCCACACCTTTTACATTTTTGTGATTGATGTTGATCAACCGCGAAAATAAGTAGCGGCTGAAATAGAAAACCAAGAATTCCAAAATAACTTTTCCAATAAAAAAAAAAAATGGGCATGGCTTTTAAATGTACACTCGGTGAGATATAGTATTTATGGGTTTTTACGTTTAATGGACATCACAATGGAAATCCAGGATAATCCTGAGATCTGTATGAGCCACATTGTACCACTTCATTGGGTTGGCATCGCTATAAGGATAGTCAGATGCTCTTCTGTACCGGGCAATAGGACAGTTAAAATATCTTTGTTTTGGTGCAGACAGGAAGGTGCCTTGCTTGGTTCTGGTTTTGTTGGAATTAATACCATAATATATCAGGAGCAATGTCTGGAGCCCCAATAGAAGTGGCACAAAGGGGGGAAAAAAATTAGGCAGAAACAGAAACCACCATCTACAGTATAAAACCCCATTCACATCCTGGCGTACTATAATTCTGCCCACGATTTTGGAATATGGAAACATCTGGCACTAATGCACAATGTGTGTTTTGGCTCCCATAATTGTTAATGGCACAACAAACGTCCAAAAGAAATAGAAATGGACGCTTCACAGGATAACTCGTGCAAAACACTCAAAACTTGCTTTCCAAAAACAATCTAAATTTGACTTCAAAAATAGGTGCAGGAGTTACTTTAGTGAGTTTTTGGAGCAGAGAGTAGCCTGTTGAAGTGAAAGGTGCTGCTGCAAAATGTTCTGAAACCATGACGCTCTGCTAGATGTGAACGGGGCCTAAAATTTTCCTGTGTCTCAAAATCGGTGTAATTTCTCTCCTACTGCTGAATTTCTCTTATAATATGGGTGAAAGCTGGTTAAATCCTTGTTGAAAAAATTGGGTAGAGGCATTTAGAACATGAAGGCTGAATTCACACTGCAATGCAGAGCAGCTGGAGAGAGTCGCTGCTCTAGCTGCAGTAGGGGCGGAGTGGGGCACGATTCAGCGCATCACATCTCCCCCCCCCCCCTTTTCTTTTTTTTTTTCTTTGAACGTACACTTCATTCACGGCAATGTAGGGCAGCGCCTTACATTACAGTACGATTCAGCATGGTGCACTGCGATAAAATGTCTGTCACCACAAATCGTGTAAATTAGCCCTTTCTGTTTATAGTATTATAATTGCTGTCTATTGCCGAACAAAAGTCCAAGACAAAGAAGCAGGCAGCAGCAAATGTATTTCTAGCATTTATGTAGATTTGGCAAGTTATACAGCGCTTTTACATATTGTAACTGCCCTCAAGGCGCTTACAATCGAAGGTCTCTGTTAGATGCATACACACACTGGCACCAGTTTAGACTGGAACAAATTGAATTACCAGCATGTCACCACCAAAGAGAAAGCCGCTCCAGGTGAGCACATTAACCATCCATCTACAGCATAGCCAGGGTTTACGTGAAGGTGCTAGCACAGATCACATACAGATAGACAATTAAAAGAAATCCAGAATTCGCTGCAACACTTGACCTTTATTGATCCTTCATGCAAATGACATCGCAGACCATGTGGGATACAATAAAAGTTGGCACGTTTTGCAATGATGAGTAGACGCTAGCCACCACCGCATCAACTTTTACTGTACCCCACATGGTCTGTGATGTCTTTTGTATGAAGGATCAATAAAGGTGAAGTGTTGAGGTGAATTCTGGATTTTCTTTGATTGTATACTTGCCAGCATGTCTTTCGAGTACCTGGAGAACCGGGAGAAAATGCAAACTCCCTGTAGACAGTGTTCTGGCCAGGATTCTAACCCGTAAGCCACTATGCTGCTTAAAGACGGCCTTTCCCCTCCATTTTCTCAGGAAGCGTTACAGATTGCAGTGGTGTAGTGATAGCTAGCCTAACACTGCTAAACCCCTTCTTCCCTTTTTTTTATTTTTATTTTTTAAACTTCAATTGGTATTTATGTATTACAGTGTTCACCCTCTTGGAATTGTATATAACATGAGGAGGACCATGTTGGGAGTTTAATCTGGGAGTATGTGGAGCAAGGCACAGGGGGAACTGTGTAATCTTCAGATGGTTTAGTTCATCTGAGAGTCTGGTGTTTGTTGCTGGAGTTCATGTCCTTCACCACTCCGAGATAAAATACTAGATGGATGCATTACTTACAATTTTAAAATGAAGACACAAGGAAACTAAGATGGCTTTTTTGTTAGTAGTCAGTAGGGGGGGATATTGCTCTACTCAGCCATATTATGGAAATGCACACAGTACCTAATAGCTAAACCTTTTCTTGTCGCTTTTTTCACCTAAAAATCCTAGAAGGGCATTTTTTATTTTTTATAATCATTGCATTTACCATGGGAAGTAATAAGTGTGTTGTGCTATGCAGTTATCTCCATAACTTCTGTTACTTGGTCACAAACAGGCAGTATTTGCGGGGCTGTGCTGTGTGCAGTTTAAAGTATGAAACAAATTTCTCAAATATTTGAAATGCGATCCTGCGTGTCTTTTCTCTGACTTGACTCATTTGGACTCGTGAATTAGTATTCCCCATTTCTACTCCCATTGCCTTTGCTTTGGTTGTGTTGGCTAGGATACAACACAGCACATATGAGTGAAGTGCATTTTTCCCTATTTGACTGATTTTCGTACATTTTTAAAAAACTGTGTACCCACTTAAGCCCCTGTATAGTTAACCCCCTTAATGACAGACCATTTTTTGTGATATGGCTTTCTTTTAGCGGTATTTGATCACCTCTGCGTTTTATTTTTGCGCTATAAACAAAAAAAGCAACAATTTTGAAAAAAATACTTTTTGCTACAATAAATATCCCTCCAAAAAAACAACAAATTTCTTCCTCAGGCCGAAATGTGTTTTACATATTTTTGGTTAAAAAAAAAATCTTAGTGTATATTTATCGGTTTGCGCAAAAGCTATAGTGTCTACAAAATAGGGGATATATTTGAGGCATTTTTGGAATTAATTTATTTTTTTCCTAGTAATTGTGGCGATCTGCTTTTTTTTTTTTTTTTTTTTTGTTTTTTTTAATAAATCGGGGCAGCAACATTGCAGCAGACAAATCAGATACTGTTGACACTTTTTTTGGGACCCTTGACATCTATATAGTGATAAAAAAAACACTGAATACTGTATAAATGTCACTGGCAGGGAAGGAGTTAACGCTAGGGGTTGATCAAGGGGTTAAATGTGTTGCCTAGAGAGCGTTTCTAACTGGGGAGGCCATGGGACTGCCTGGGGGAGTAGATCGATCATTGTTCCTAAGCCTTAGACCAGTGATGGTGAACCTTGGCACCCTAGATGTTTTGGAACTACATTTGCCATGATGTTCAGCTACACTGCAGAGTGCATGAGCATCATGGGAAATGTAGTTACAAAACATCTGGGGTGTCAAGGTTCACCATCCCTGCATTAGAACATGGAAGAAACACCTGGTACCAAGGGTGCAGTGGTGGTCCCCTTTATCTTTTGGTTCCTAGATAGTAAATGGGCATGGTAACACTGTTTATTTTAAGCATGGAAATAAATTTAGCATGTTACAAAAAAAATATCCATATGTATGTTAGAAAAAGGAACGCTCACTATGTACAAAAAATAGCTTACTGTAAAACTTATGTCACATTGCCCCAATATGTTTCATTACCAGCAGTCTGAACGCTTTGCTTTTCATCAGTATTTTTGAAAATAATATGAAAAGAAGAACTTTCAGATGTTGTGGTTAGTCAGGCAATGATGCACCCACATTGAAGATGCTCTATTATTTGGTTATTTAGGTTATAAAAAGACAAACTGTATCTCCATCAGGTTCAACTTAAAATAAACGGCCTTATTTATTTTTTAACATGATCATGGCAGTCTGATACATACCTGGATTAGCACTGTATTTTGTTATTATAAGTGTGTGTGTTTGTTTTTTAGAATATACAGTGCCTTGCAAAAGTATTCACCCCCCCCCTCCCCCCCTTGCCATTTTTTGTGTTTTGTTGCCTCACAGAAATTAACATGGATTGTTTGAGGATTTGCATCATTTAATTTGCAGAACATGCCCACAACTTTGAAGATTTTTTTCATTTTTTTTTTTTTTATTGTGAAGCAAATAACAAATAGGACAAAATAACAGAAAAAGTCAATGTGCATAACTATTCACCCCCTAAAGTGAATACTTTGTAGAGCCACCTTTTGCGTCTATCACAGCTCCAAGTCACGTTGGATAAGTCTCTATGAGCTTGCCACATCTTACCACTGGGATTTTTGCCCATTTCCCCTTACAAAAAAACTCCTTCAAGTTGAATGTATGGCATTTGTGAACAGCCATCTTTAAGTTTGACCACAGATTTTCTATTGGATTTAGGTCTGGGCTTTGACTAAGCCATTCCAGCACATTTACATGTTTCCCCTTAAACCACTCAAGTGTTGCTTTAGCATTTTGTTTAAGGTGAACCTCCGTACTAGCCTCACATCACACACAGGACCTGGTACAGGTTTTACTCAAGAATATCCCTGTATTTAGCACTATCTATCTTTCCCTCAACTCTGACCAGTTTCCCAGTCCCGACTGCTGAAAAACATCCCCACAGCATGATGCTGCCACCACCATGTTTCACCCAAAAAACACGATGATGTTTTTTGGGTGACGGGATGTGTTGGGTTTGCACCAGACATAGCGTTTTTTCAGATGGCCAAAAAGTTACATTTTTGTCTGACTAGAGCACCTTTCTCCATACGTTTTGGGAGTCTCCCACATGCCTTTACGCAAACTAAAAACATGCCATTTTGTTTTTTGCTGAAAGTAATGGCTTTCTTCTGGCTACTCTGCCAAAAAGCCCAACTCTATGGAGCGTGCGGCTTATTGTCATCCTATGTACAGATACTGCTGTGGAACTCTGCCTCTCTGATTAATGCCCTCCTTGCCCGGTCCGTGAGTTTTGGTGTGCGGCCGTCTCTTGGTAGGTTTTCTGTTGTGCCATGTTCTTTCCATTTAGTTATGATAGATTTGATGGTGCTCCTAAGGATCATCAAAGATTTGTTTTTGTTTTTTATAACCTAACCCTGTCTTGTACTTCTCAACGATATTGTCCCTTACTTGATTGGAGAGATCCTTGGTCGTCATGGCAGTGTTTGGTTAGTGGTGCCTCTTGCTTAGGTGTTGCAGCCTCTGGGGCCTTTAACAAAAGTTGTGTATATGCAATGACATATCATGTGACACTTAGCTTGCACGCAGGTGGACATAATTTCACGAACTATGCCACTTCTGGAGGTAATTGGTTGCACCAGAGCTTGAGCAGGGTGAATACATGCGCACATACCAATTATCAGTTTTTTATTTCTAAAAAAATAGTTTTATGTATATATTTTTCTAACTTCCCCAATTTAGACCATTGTGTTCTGATCCATCACATATAATTCAGATTAAAAAAACATTGAACTAAAGGCTGTAATGTAACAAAATGGGTAAAATGCCAAGGGGGATGCCTACTTTTGCAAGGCACTGTAGTTTTGCATGAAGTGGTTAAAGAAATGAGACTGAACCGATGAAACAATCCGTCCGCATGTGTGAAAGGAGCCTCGGGCCAAGTTCACACTTAATCATTTTGTAGCTCGAAGCTCAAAAACGCTCAAGCAAAATACCTTTCATTTCCAAGGACCCTGGTCACATCTGAGCATTCTGTTGCTTGTAGAAAAATGCCTGATGCTCCAAAAAGTACATGAGCTTTCAGGCAGAACTGAGCATTTTTGTCCCCATAGACTTCAATGGGAACTCCCGAAAATGCTTGATTTGAGTTTTATTCAGTTTTTTAGCCTATATTAACTGTTCTCCACCCTCTTGTGAATTCCATTGGCTAAAACAGCAGCTTTCTGAGACTTGTAAGCATTCTATCCAAGTTCCTGGGCAGCAGAGAGAATGTTTTTGTGGGTGCTTTAACCACTTGCCTACTGGGCACTTAAACACCCCTTCTGACCAGACCAATTTTCAGCTTTCGGTGTTCTCACACTTTGACAATTACCCAGTCATGCAACACTGTACACAAATTCATTTTTTGTCTTTTTTTTTCCCTTGGTGGTATTTGATCACCTCCTGGATTTTTTATTTTTTGTGCTATAAATGAAAAAATAACAAATTTTGAAAAAAAACAAATATTTTTCTTTGTTTCTGTGATAAAATTTTTCAAATTATTATTTTTTCTTCATAAATTTTGGCCACAATTTATACTGCTACATATCTTTGGTAAAAATAACCCAAGTTAGTGGATATTATTTGGTCTTTGTGAATGTTAGTCTACAAGCTGTGGTGCGAATCACACAAAATTGATCACATCCGATGTACTGGTGGCCGATCTCATTTCTTGTTACCCGAACAAGCCAGGAAAGTACAAATACCCCCCAAATTACCCCTTTTTTGAAAGTAGACATTCCAACGTATTTAGTAAGAGGAATGGTGAGCTTTTTGATGTTGTCATTTTTTTCCCACAATTCTTTGCAAAATGAAGATATTTTTATTTTCATTTTTTTCCACAAAATTGTCATTGTAATAGGTTATTTATCTCACGTGGCATGTGTATACCACAAATTATGCCCCAAAATAAATTCTGCTGCTCTTCCTGAGTATTACGATACCGCATGTGTGCTACTTTTCCCAGCCTGGCCACATAGAGAGGCCCAACATGTAGGGAGCGCCATCATGTGTTCTAGGAACATAAATTACACATCTAACTTGACTACCTATTACACTTTTGAAGGCCCTGGAGCAGCAGGACAATGACTCGTGACACCGACATGTCACTGATGACAGATGCCACTAATACATGACACGTGACACTGACAGATGCCACCAATATGTGGCACTGATGACACGTGACACTGATGACAGATGGCACTGTTACCTGGCATTGATGGCACGTGACACTGATACGTGTTACTGATACGTGGCACTGATGACAGATGGCACTAATATGTGGCACTGACACGTGACACTGATATGGCACTGATGACAGATGGCACTATCTGGCACTGATGACAGATGGCAGTGGGGGCAGATGGCAGTGGGGACAGGTGGCAGTGGGGACAGATAGGCACTTTATTTTCATTTTTAATTTTTTTTTTTACATTAATCTCTGCAGCGGTTCATCTCTCCCTCCTCACACACTGTCTGTGTGAGAAGGGAAAGCCGGCGATGAGAGATGATCTCATATGTTTATATATGAGATCATCTCTCATTGGGCACGCCGATCGCGGTGTAAACGGCCGCTGTGATTGGCCACTTACAGCGATCTGTGACTGGCTGTGTCCGGGGGGGCACGGCCAGCACAGAACTTCCCCTATGCGTGCCCAAGGCGGTGCGCAGAGGGGGAAGTTAAAGGGAGGACCAGGGATGCCCTCCCGGCAGATAGCGTCCGCGCTGTATCCATCTTTTGGCTATAGCGTGGGTGCAAAGTGGTTAAAGGTTCTCATGAGTCTTTGAATAAAATTATTTTTCTTTATTTGCATAGAATATTGGACAATTAATTCACAATGAACATAATTTATTAGTTTATATTTCTTCAGGGAACTTTACATTAATCCAATGTGAATTGTTCTAGTTAATTTGTGTGGTGTAAGCAAATTATATTTTCTCTATTTCAGGTACAGTAGATCAATTCCCTATGTATTACAGTATACTATTTTTATTTATATTGTAGATTAGCGAGGAAGAGAAGAAGCAGCATCATGATGATCTGATAAATTCCACTTACGGTTTAAGCTCAACTAAACTAGAAGACCTTGAGTTTTACAAGGTAGGTAATTTTGTGCGATCATAGTTAATAAAATGCAGGAAAAGTAAATCTATACCAAATAACACATTTTAATTTCTTTACATCTGGCTATTGTAACTAAATGGCTGAATGGCACCCTTCCTATAACAAATAGACCCATACCTGTACGTCTTTTGACGACTTCCGTGTTCTTTGTCCCCACACAAAAAGCTGTTGGTTCCACAGTCATTAGACAAAAGGACAGCCAACTGGAGTGGTTCTCGGGCATGTGATTGCTCTTATGACCAATCACTGTGATCACCAATGTAAACTATGTAGGACTGTTTACATTGTTGAGCCCTCCCCTTCCTCTCAGAACAGCTGCAATAGACTATAAGGTACATTTTAAAGAGCTACTGACTACCAATATCATAGGATTGTTTGAGGGGATTTAAAGTGCTAGTTAATAACAGTGGGGTTAGGTGATTTAAAATACCACTTACCATCAATTATTGCAGGACTATTTGAGAGCTTAAAATGTCACTGTTCAACAATGTTATGGGAATGTTTTGGGTTCATCCATGACATAGAGGCATTGCACACAATGCAATTATTCTTACAGGATTTTGAAATGTATAGAAAACTCTCACCTGAAAGTCAGTTTTCTGAAAACCTTGGCTTTTTTTTTTCCAATCCACTGAATTAAGAATTAATAAACTATTTCAAATTGAAATCGCCCATTAACAACCAGTAATATTTGTACCCTGATTCTGACATATCTAAAGGAGAATTGTGCCTTTTAAACTTACTTTTCTTTAAGAAATAAATAAAAATACTACCACATGTCTCCGTCTATTGGAGCGTTGCGCACTGAGGGGGGGAGGTTGGTAAACACCCAAACTCAGGTTATGGAGGGAAGAAGTAGTAAAAAGGCTGCTCTAAAGTTATGGAAGTATATTGAGGTGGTGGAAGCTGTTCACTGGGGGGGGGGGGGTGGGGGGGCTGGGGAAGGGTCTCTCTCTTTAGGGCCCACCCCGGGATCCCAGGACCCGGGGAGGAGCACACGGGGCGCCGGGTTGGGGTCTCCACCTCAAGGGAAGAGGTGCAGACACCAGGATGGGGATATATCCAGGTTGGACGCAAGAGGCCCGGAGATGGGCCATGGGGGGGTGAGGGTGGGGGGTTGGGAGGGGAGGGTGGGGGGGTGGGAGAGGAGGGGGGGGGAGGGAGAGAGGAGAATAACCTATAGCTCAAGATTTCGAGTAAAGGGCATTATTTGGGTGCCAACATGACAATGGTAAACTGTGTGTCGTATAATGTGAGAGGTCTAAATGTAGCTAACAAACGGTTTAAGATACTAAGAGAATTGGAGCAACTTAATGCAGAGATTGTGTTCTTAGGGCCGGTTCACACAGGGGGCGACACGAGGCGACACTACTTGGGAAGCCAAGTCGGATACGACTTGTATCCGACTTAACAGCGCGACTTGGGGCGACTTACAAGTCGCCTCCAGGACAGGGAACTGTACAAGTGAGCTTTCACCCCTTGTGACATCATTCCTGTTCCTGTCTTCTTCCTTGTTCCTGTTTTTGACAGTTGTTCTGTGTCCAAAATGCTCTCTGTGCGTTACCTTATGTCAGCTGTCCTAACAGCTGGTTTGGCAGTACTGATGGAAGAGGAAGAAGAAGAAATGAAGCGGAGGAGGAGGATGGGAAGAAGACGTCGCTACTGGATCCATCCAATCATTGCCAATCGACATAACAGAGGGCAGTTCTGGGCTATGTATGAGAACTTGCGTAGGTTTGATGACAAGTTTTTCAAGTATACACGGATGTCGATCACAAGGCAAGTACATATGCTGTATGTCATTGTCCACTTTCCACGTCACTTGCCACAAGTTGTGGATTGTCGACCTGCCACGTCCCTTGCCACATGTGCCATGTCACTTGGCACAAGACGTGTCACGAGACCTGCCACGGGTGCCACGGGAAGTGGCACGGCTGCCACGGGACCTGCCACGGGTGCCACGGGACGTGCCACGGGTGACACGGGACGTGCCACATGACTTGGCACAGATGGGACATGACAAACCAGAAGTAGTGTGTTTGCTAGCAGTAATTGTTCACAAATATGTGGCCTTAAAGTCATGTTGTAAAAGCATTTTTCAGGAGTAAAATAGAGTCGTTTTCCCCTTCGACATTACCTGTCACAGGTGTCACACATTCCACACTTTGTGTATTGTCTACTTAACACATGACTTGCTACGTCACCTCACCCTAGCTAAATCCCTTCAATCGGATGATTTATATTTGGCATATTGTTGATGCGATAATGTGTGTGTGTGTGTGTGTGTGTGTGTGTGTAGATACCAGTGGCTTATATTTATTATTTTCTAACATAGATGATTAACAAAATTTTTTTGGTTTGTTGCAGTTTTGATGAATTGCTTGGTCTGGTTGACATCCATCTTGAGCGACAGAACACAACATACAGGAAGAGTATCTCATCCATTGAAAGACTAATTATTACATTAAGGTAAACTGTCTTTCTGGTGCGCAATACACTTTGCATCCTCACAGCTCAGCGCTACAATTAGCGTGGAGGAGCAGAGCAGGATAGCTGCTGAGTGTCAGCAGCTCTCACATCTTGGAGGGGATAGAAGAGACCCATTGATGATGTTTGATTATTATTTTTTGTGTGAAGGAGCAGCAGATGAAGCTTTGCTCCAATGCTGCAGCCACCTAGGTAATTATTTTTGACATAAAAAAACATAGCATGTAATTAAATGTAATATACTCAAACATACCACACATTAGCAAAACATAAACTTTTTTTAATATTAACATAATTTTTGAAAAAAGCATCAACAAACATTAAGTAACTTTTAAAGAAATAACATCAGCACATATTGTAAGAAAAATCAAGACATCAATTAGAAAAACTATAAATTCTGGTACGATGGGAAAAAATTGTCACCTTCAGTCGAAGGAATGGGGGAAGGTGTGGGTTGGACGCTTTCACGGGTGGCCATTGCAGGGGTAGGTAATGGATAGGGCATGGGGGCATTTGTGCTTTGGGTGTTGTTGCCATACTCTTCACAATATGGCCTATAACGAGGGGAATAGTAGGGGTGGGTTCTGGGTGGCGGGGGATTATAATAGTTAGGGAAGGGTACTGATGGGGGTGGTGGTGGGGCAAACACTGGAGAGGGGGCAGTGGTGGCAGATCTATAATGTTTTTCTTAACAAAAGCCTGGCGCTCCTGCGGGATTTTTTTGAGCATTGCTGCCACCATAATCCCAAATCCGCTTTCCGCACTCTCCATGTCACTTAACTTGGTATTCATCTTCTCCATTAGTGACGCAAAACGTTCCAAGTTGTTTTGCAATCGAATTGGTCTTCCCGATCTTCCATGGAGAGCGGGACGGTCTGGTTCCTGTCTGCCTTCGGGTTCCTCTACCTCAGCCATGCTGAGATTAGCCGGCTGGGAATCCTCATTTGTTTCCATAGAGTTTTGGCCAAGACTCTGTATTAATGATGGAGAAGGTGCCCCTTCCTCTCCGCTGGGAGCATTGCCCGCCGCAGCACATTGGGCCGATGTACCTGGCTGTTCCGGGTGCGGCATACTGGATTGTGTTCTGCATGAAAGATAGAATACAATTATTATAACCTTATCCAACTGTATAGTATCACTGTCCTAATATGAAAGATATTATCTTACGCTCTAAGATCCATGAACGGCCTCAGGAACTCCATCTCCTCGGCATGGATATAGGGTGCTACTCTTTTCCCCCCGGAACCACTTCGTTGGTTCAATATTTTTTTTAAATAGCGATTGTAGCAATCGCGGAGCCCCTTCCACCTCGTTTGTAAGATGGTCACTGCAAAACATAAACAGGAACATAATCAATTCTTTTGTTTTTCAGATACCTTGCAACAGGTCATTCAATTGTAAGTCTACATTATGAGTTCATGGCTGGCAAGTCGACTATCAGCTATATCATCCGAGACACCTGCAAAGTTTTATGGGACGTGCTTAACACCATGGTGATGAAGAGGCCGACACCTGAAACATGGCGTGATATAGCAAATACATTTTGGAGTAGGTGCAATTTTCCCAATTGCATTGGAGCTATCGATGGGAAGCATATACGTGTACAAAAGCCTGTGGGTAGCGGGAGTATGTACTTTAACTATAAAAAAATATTGCTCCTTTGTACTGCTCGCCGTTACAGATTCCAACTACTGTTTCACATATGTAGACATTGGATCCTATGGAGGTAGCTGTGATGCAAGGATTTTTGGAAATTCATCCTTTGGTGAAAGACTACGGGAGAATCTACTTGGTATTCCTGAAAATTGCCCCCTTCCTGGCACAGCTGAACCTGCGCTACCCTATGTGTTTGTTGCGGATGAGGCCTTTGCATTGGGTGAACACATGATGAGGCCTTACTCTAGAAGGAACCTGTCCACTCCTAAAAGGATTTTCAACTACCGGTTAACAAGGGCAAGAAGGGTGGTTGAGTGTAGTTTTGGAATTCTAGCCAATAAATGGCGCTTTCTACATACTACAATAAGCTTAAACATTGAAAATGCTATAACTGCTGTAAAAGCAGCATGCGTGCTGCACAATTTTGTCAGAGTCAGGGACGGATATTGTTTTGAGGATTCTCTACTACACGAAATGGAAAGTGCACACATCAGTGCTACAAGGGGATCCACTGATGGTGCCACAGTGCGCGATCAATTTAGATCCTATTTCAATTCACCGGATGGTGAATTGCCGTGGCAGATGGACGCCATTTCCTAATCAAATTCATAAATATTTTTACACAACTGTTTTGATTTCATATCAAGTATCTTTTTGGGAATTTTTGAGTACGGTTGTTAACATGTGCTGATATGGATTATTGTTTTTTAATTAAAGTTGTCTGCTATGTTTTTTGTTATTTGTTATTATATGTTCAATAAATTTAATATGTTAAAATTAGGTTGAAATTACTTTTGATGTGGTTATATTGTTCAATCATTATTGTAATAAAATTATCATAGTGCTACACATCAGTGACAGACTTCCCAATGTTGCTCCGTAATCTTGCCCTAGAGTTAATAGGCACCATTAGGAACCCCAAGTGCCATGTGACCTGTAATGAGCGCCATGTAAAATGTTACATGTGGCACGGCACGTCCCGTGGCAGGTCCCGTGTCACCCGTGGGAGGTCCCGTGGCACGTCCCGTGGCAGGTCCAGTGTCACCCGTGGCACGTCCCGTCCCGTGGCACTTCCCGTGGCACCCGTGGAAGGTCCCGTGGCAGGTCATGTGGCACATCAAGTTGGTATTGAAACAATGCTTTTTTGAAGCAAAAACGTGGGGAATACAGTTCAGACACTATTAGAACAGTCAATTCATCTAATGTTCATGTAATTGGAGCTTTTGTTGCTCTGGTGTGATATTTTTGATGGCAGGGGGATCTAGGGGGAGGAACCAAGGACTGTTGTGAAAGGGGGCATTTATGCACCGATTCCCTGTGCAAAAGAAGACCTACAAGACCTAAATTGAACTACAACAATCATGCATAGTGAAGGAGAAAAGACATATAAACGTACTTTTTGCAGAGCGGTCGGCCTGTGACAAGACATCCCAGTCTTCGAAAGAGAGTCTGCAGATCTCCAGCCAGGCACTCTCTCTTTTTTGTATTAACTGGTATGCTTTGTCTGTCTTGGCATACAGACACCTTCTCTCCCTAACAAAGCGTATGAGGGACTCATTGTCCACTGGTTCTCTCCTGTTCATAGCAGACATTTTGCAGGACTGAGCTCTTGGTCTGTGTGAGTTGAAGATAAGGAGGAAAACGAAACTAATGTGTATGGAAAGGAGGGGCTGCCTGCAGTGGGGGCTGGGTGACTTCCTGTCAAGTAGCCTGCAAGTAGCCTACAGATGAACAGGAGAGGCGACTTACATTGACATGAATGGGTACAAGTCGCCTAGAAGTCGTTTCCAAGTAGTACAGGAACCTTTTTTAAAAGTCGGAGCTACTGCAGTAGCGTATATTAAGACAGCTCCATTGACTATCATTGTTTTTAATGCAGCGCGACCTGGAGGCGACTTGAGGCGACCTAGACCGACCTGAAGTCGGATCGCAGTCGCCCGCAGTGTGAACCGGCCCTTACAGGAAACGCACTTAACCCATGAAAGTAAAATTAGACTGTATTCCCCAAGATACCCGACCTGGTTCTATGGAGACTCAGTCTCAAGTAGAACAAGGGGGGTAGCAGTGGGGATAGGCCGGGATATCCAATTTATAGTAGAGGGCAGGATGGGAGACCCGGAAGGGAGGTTCCTGTTTCTAAAAGGAAAACTATGGGGAATAAAATATACCTTGGCAAATATATATAGCCCGAATAAGAATCCAATAACTTATCTGAGAAAGATACTGGGAAAACTTTGGGAATTTAAGGAGGGGAGGGTGATTGTGGCAGGAGACCTGAATTTTCCGATAAATCCGAGACTGGATAGTTCGTCCCATGCACGGGAGACGGCGAACATGCAGCGAAATGTAATTAAACAATGGATGACCGAATTGCAGCTGATAGATGTGTGGAGAATACAACATCCGAAGAAACGAGATTATTCGTTCTACTCCCCCGTGCATGGGACGTACACCAGGATAGATTATTGGCTGGTGGAACATCAGCTATTGGAGGAAGTGGTTGATACGGACATCGGAACTAGGACTCTGTCGGATCACGCACCTGTAACCATGAGAATTAAAATCCCAGAGGTAAAGAAACCCCCGTTTACCTGGAAACTAAATAAAGATCTATTAGACGTAGAAGGAGAGGAAACAATAAGAAAGGAGCTGCAATTTTTTTTTGCCTCAAATGGGAAGGACGAGATGGCGGAGAACATACTATGGGAGGCCCATAAGGCTTACATAAGAGGAATATATATCTCACTTGGGGCAAAAAGAAAGGAATAAAAAGGTAAAGGAATTAAGAGAAGAAATTAGGAGATTAGAATTAAAACACAAAATAGAGAAACAAAATGGAAAGGGACAGATACAGGGGCTACAACGGAATCTAGCTATAAAAAAACTAGAGCTGGAGGAAACAATAGAGCAAGAAGTAAGGAGAGAATATCATAAAATAACGAAAGAGCGATATTTCTTGGGAAACAAGAATGGCAAGAGTTTAGCTAGGATATTGAGGAAAAAGAAAGCAAAAAATTATATTGAGAAAATAATAGATAAAAATAACGAGATCAAATATAAGACTGAAGATATAGCGGAGGTATTTAGAGAATACTATGAGCAATTATATTGGGTGAGAAAAAAGGAGACAGAGCAGCAAGAGAACATTAGAAAGAGGAAAATCAAAGAATATATAATAAACGCTAAGGTCCCTACACTACCACAGGAAATAGTACAGGAATTGGATTCTCCTATAACAACATCCGAAGTAAACCAAGCAATAAAAGAAACAACATGAGGGAAAAGCCCGGGCCCGGACGGTTATATAATAGAATATTATAAAAAATTTGGGGAAATTTTGTCACCAAGGTTATGTGCATATTTTAACGGCCTAGATATAAAATATGGACTGGGTAAGGAAGCCTCTCTAGCAATTATCTCCACAATATTGAAAGAAGGGAGGGAAGGTATGATATGTTCAAACTATAGACCAATCTCATTGTTAAATACCGACATAAAATTATTCGCAAAAATACTAGCTACTAGAATGAAAAAAATAGTTCCGAACTTGGTCCACCCAGACCAAGTGGGGTTCGTGGGGGGCCGAGAGGGAAGGGATAATGCAGTGAGGACACTATTGCTTCTCCAGAAAGCCCAAGAGAGCAAAACCCCCAGTCTTCTCTTGTCAATAGATGCAGAAAAAGCATTTGACCGAGTAGACTGGGGATTTATGCTGGGCACGTTGAAAGAAATGGGATTTGGTATCCGAATCCTGAGTTGGATAAAGACACTCTATGAGTGCCCAATGGCAGTGGTAAGGGTAAACGGCAACTTGTCTGACCCCTTTAGAATGTACAATGGGACTAGACAGGGTTGCCCACTGTCACCCATACTGTTCGTGTTGACTTTGGAACCACTGCTGGAGACAGTGAGGAAAAATCCCGACATAGGAGGAATCGAGCTGGGGGAAGAGGTTCATAAAGTAGCCGCATTTGCGGACGATGTCCTATTTTATGTGACAAAACCTAGAATCTCCATGCCAAATTTGGTAAAGAGTATCGAGCAGTATGGAGATCTATCAAATTTTAAAATAAATTTAAAAAAAACAGAGGTTTTAAGTGTCAGCACGAGCAGTGGGGAAGAACAGGATATCAAGGGCAAATTTCCCTTCCTATGGAAAAAGGATTTGTATTTTTGTAAGCCAACCAGCTGATTTACATAATCCTGCTGCATTGTTCAGCCATGCAGGTGGAACACCAGAACGCGGTGCTAGAAATCAATGCTCTGTGCGCGTTTCCGGCACATTGTTCAAAATGCACTGCAGTTGCGATCTGAAGTGTAAGTCAATGTTAACGACACCCCAAATGCATGCACGTTTGCCTGCACTGGGTACAGAGGTGCCATGCAATCCGGTTGCATTGCATGCGCTACTTTCAGTGCTGTCTTGTGCGATGCAGCGGGTCACTTGCCACCGTCGCCGCTCGTCACTATCCAGCCACTAGATGCAGCTCCTCTCTGTAGCACGGGTTATTGGCTACAGAGAGAAGCTGCATCTAGTGGCTGGATAATGGTGAGCGGCAACGGTGGCAAGTGACCCGCTGTATCTGGTGGCAGGCGACGGTGACAAGTTACCTGCTGCATTTGGTGGCAGGCGACCGTGGCAACTGACACACTCAGGGCTCCTACTAATTCTGCATTGTGTTTGGAGACATTCCCATTAGGACAAGAGACCTTGGGGACCAGCACAGTGACCCTCTGGAAGTTTGAGAAGGCTCCTGAGCCACTGACTGAACGGCCTTTGATGCACTACTAGACCCATCTGGGGTCTTTTTGTGAGGTAAGGGGCTGGCACCACTGGGGGAGGATTGTATCAAGCTATGTGTGTTTTTTTTATACATTCCAAAGTGAACTGCTGAATTTGCCTTTTGCTGGACTCCTATACCTGTTCTTTTCCCCCTTACCCTCATCTATCTTTATAGGAAGAGAGTGATATTGTTGCAGGACTATTTGGAGACAGAACCCTGCTTTCTATCAATTTTATCTATATGATCCTCGTATTTGGATGATATGCCAATTTTTGCACAAGGCACTGCACTTTATTTATAGTGCATTTTTAGAGTATTAGTTCACTATTTCACTGCTGCTTTATTGGACTATTCATAATAGACATATTTTTGGATTGCTCATATTCTTTGGATTATACTTTACCAATATTGCACTTTATTCCAATTGGATTTTTTTTTTTTATATATTTATTGAATCTTAATTTATATCACAGGTTGTGGGAATATCATTAATACTTCTTTGAACATCACTGTTTATGGATACGTATATACTCTGTTGATATTTGGTCAGATATTTATCGTTTACTATATTGGTTTAACTAGCGCTACTTCACTTTATATATACACAGTTTTTATGGGTGTTGGTAACACTTTTAGAAGTTTAGCTTCTTCTTATTTCCACTTTACCCATTTATATTTATTTGTAATTACATCATAGTCAGCACAGATTGCTTTGTTAGTGCATTAGTACACACATTTTGAAAATTAGCACATTCAAAATGTGCATAAATCGCACTGCACCGCATGCGAATCGCACAGGAGTGCTCAGCAAATTCTCATCGGATTCCTAGTGTGAACCACTCAGTGAGCCAAGAAGGGCAGGGTAGCAGAGTGCAGGTGTTTATTGCACCCGGGATTGAAGTGCTTGAGCTTCACACACCAGCATCCAGCAGGCTCATCCTGTCTTTGTAAACAACATGAATTTGTCTCCATTTGCACTAATGCACTTGTGCGGATTCCCTCTTAATACGCACACACACAGTAGAGCTGCACGATTCTGGCTAAAATGAGAATCACAATTTTTTTGCTTTGAATAAAGATCATGATTCGTGAGGCGTAACATCTTTCACATTATACAAAAAAATTGGGCCAACTTTACTGTTTATTCTCTAGGGTCTCTGCTTAAAAAAAAAAAAAAAAAAAAAAAAATTATAAATCTATATACATACATATATAAGAAAAGAGACAAAGGGGGAGGTAACTAACCTCAACGGGACTTTTACCGGTATCATATATTAACCAAAGAAAGAAAAAATCAAGTAGCAATCACTCAAAAAGAATTCTTGGAAAAGAGAAAAAAAGTAGTTATTTCATAAAGAAACAATTTTTTATTTTACAAAAAATATCAAATTTTTGTTAAAACAACACAATAAATACATGATAATATCCATACAATACATTCGGATCAGAAGAGATCAATAATGAATTGGGTCACAGTAGTGAGGTGCTCGACATGTTTCACTCATAAGGCGAGTTTCTTCGGGAGCTTTAGGTATTTTTTGATAAGTGTAAAACTGCATGGATAAAAATACATACACAGAATGATGATTACATGGTTCATGTGTCATTATTTACAGTAGATTAGTAGAGAAAACAAACAAACTGTTCAATCTGATTGCTACAATAAATATAACTATATAGATTGTATATAACAATATAAAGGGAGGGGGGGGGCAAAAACAATAGGGTTGTTCAATAATCAAGGAGACTGAGGGATCATCCACTCACCTAGTGTGTATTCACACATCTCATAGAGATCACGTATTGTAGTAGAGTATGAAGATCCTCAATAAAAATAGAAAACTAGGGAAAGGGACACCCAGTCTGTAGAAGCCTGTAAGGAGGTGCTTCAAATAACGGTTTATATGTGTGCTATAGAGGGAAAGGAGAAAGATTTCCAATATGAATTAGGAAATCTAGCATATGCGCTGCATAAAGTCGCTCAGATTTTGCAACTTCAGGAGCTGCATAGGTTAAAGTTGGATTTCAGTATTCAACTCAAAATTAATTACCTGATCAGATCCGCACTAGAGAGCCTGAAACCATATCAAGGAATCAGGAACTGCCACAGATAAACCAATAATATCCAGGATAACCAAAGGAAGATATCCTCCTATCCAATTGCATACCGGGTAGGAAAGTGCTTAAAATTCACATAGGGCTAACGAATCTGGTGTGCATGCAGAAGAAACAGACCAGCAGACAATGCCATGAATTAGTTAAAATGTATTACTGAATATAAGTTCAGTGTCAAAAATAATGATTAAACCATAAGTATCAGAAAGACTCCAACAGCATACCTGATAACACAAACGAACTTGCAATTGTCCAGACCTCCACTGAGTGAGATAAAGGCAGACAGCTGCTGCCTTATGAAGCCCTCCTCCCAAATTGGCGGCGTCTGGGAACGCCCCCAATGGGCGGGCGAAGATAGTTTCTACACTGAGTCTCGGAAGAAACCGAGGGGTGTGCCGCGCATGCGCGACGTGACGTAAACCGTCGTCACTCGCGCACGGCGGCCATTTTGGAAAGTCCAAATCGCCACCCACAGTGCTGGCAAAATGGAACCTTCCCAAAATACACCTACCTGCATTCTGTGTAAGGACGAAAACACAGAATAAGCCAAATACACTGGGGGAATCTAGGAAAAACTGTGCTTAGATTAGAATGGAAGGGCAGTAAGGAGAAAGACCGGTAATAAGAGTGTTACATCACTAGGCTCTGATGCTGACATCAGTGGAGAGGAACAGTGCCAGCGTTCAGCCCATCTGCTCATTAATATATCACAGTGAAGGATAATGATCCACCTCCAATGAGGAGCAAGTGCAGCTGCTTCTGTATGGAGGGGAGATTGTCCTATACTATAAGGCGTTGTGGTGGCCAACAAAGTGCAGGAAAAAAGGGGACTTATATACATACAGCCACGTTCCAATGGATCAGATCGGTGCGAGTACTGTACTAAGGCCCAGGGCGCCCGTACAAGCTTCAGTCCTAAGGTGTCTCGTCCCAATGCTTCTAAAGTTATAATTTAGAGGTATTCTTCAAAGGTAGAATATATACCTAGACGAATTGAAACTAGACTGGAATAACAGAGAGTTTTTATCATTCTAAAATAACAGGATTATAACAAGGTGAGTATATATAGATAACGCAGTCTCCTGACTAATCGACCATTAAGTCATATAAATCAATACATAAGTGCGTGAATACGCATCTATTCAATAGCAAAAGAAAAAAAAGGAAAAAAGAAATACTGAAAAAGAAAAAGGATATAAAGAATGTAATATAGATCTCAGAGAAAAGGTTTGTAGCTCAGTGAGTCATTCAAACCAGGGGCACAGGTGGCCCCTAAAGTGTAAATCCATCGAGCCTCTTTTTGTAAAAGTATACGATCAAAACCACCACCCCTCTCGCCTGGGGGATACGATTCCAGTGCAAAGAAATACATACAAGTCTCGTCAAATGCATGGAAGAGACCCATGTGCCTGCTGATGGGTGTCTCCATTTTTTTGGCACGAACAAGGGATACATGGTCCCTAATTCGGCAAAAAAACGGGCGTTTGGTCTTACCTACGTAATAAGCCCCATACATATACACACACATATACACACACACACACACACACAGTGCCTTGCGAAAGTATTCGGCCCCCTTGAACTTTTCAACCTTTTGCCACATTTCAGGCTTCAAACCTAAAGATATAAAATTTTAAATTTTTTGTGAAGAATCACCAACAAGTGGGACACAATTGTGAAGTGGAACGAAATCTATTGGATATTTTAACCCTTTCCCGCCGAGCGTACGCAGATATGCGTACTCGGCTTCCGGGGGTTATACCGGGATGATGCCCGCACCTGCAGGCATCATCCCGGTACCGTTTTTGCAGCAGGCGATTGGCTATCCAGGCATAACAACCGATGCGGCTAAAAGCCGCTCGGCTGTTATGCCGGAGGAGCGGGAGGGGACGTCCCCCCCTCCCGCCGCCTCTCGCCGCTGTTACCGGTGCTCCCGCTCGATCGGGAGCACCGATCAGAGATTCGACGCCTCCGGCTGTTGCGGAGGAACTGGAACGAAGCCGTAATCGGCTTCGTTCCAGTCTCATCGTAAACACGGAAGCGACGTCATGACGTCACTTCCCGTTTACTCGGCTGCCAATGGCGCCGGTTTTAAAAAAATATCCGGTATTCAGAATCGCCGTTTTCCCAAAAAGTTGCGTTTAAAACACCACTGCGCAAATACCGTGTGACATAAAATATTGCAACAATCGCCGTTTTATTCTCTAGAGTCTCTGCTAAAAAAATATATATAATGTTTGGGGGTTCCAAGTAATTTTCTAGCAAAAAATATGGATTTTAACTTGTAAACACCAAATTCCAAAAATAGGCTTAGTCATGAAAGGGTTAAACTTTTTTAGCAAATAAAAAACTGAAAAGTGGTGCGTATAAAATTATTCGGCCCCTTTACTTTCAGTGCAGCAAACTCACTCCAGAACTTCAGCGAGGATCTCTGAATGAGCCAATGTTGTCCTAAATGACTGATGATGATAAATAGAATCCACCTGTGTGTAATCAAGTCTCTGTATAAATGCACCTGCTCTGTGATAGTCTCAGGGTTCTGTTGAAAGCGCAGAGAGCATCATGAAGACCAAGGAATACACCAGGCAGGTCCGTAATACTGTTGTGGAGAAGTTTAAAGCCGGATTTGGATACTAAAATATTTCCCAAGCTTTAAACATCCCAAGGAGCACTATGCAAGCGATCATTTTGAAAGGGGAGTATAAGACCACTGCAAATCTACCAAGACCTGGCCGTCCCTCTAAACTTTCAGCTCAGACAAGGAGAAGACTGATCAGAGATGCAGCCAAGAGGACCATGATCACTCTGGATGAACTGCAGAGAACTACAGCTGAGGTGGGAGAGTCTGTCCATAGGACAACAATCAGTCGTACACTGCACAAATCTGGCCTTTATGGAAGAGTGGCAAGTAGAAAGCCATTTCTCAAAGATATCCATAAAAAGTCTCGTCTAAAGTTTGCCACAAGCCACCTGAGAGACACACCAAACATGTGGAAGAAGGTGCTCTGGTCAGATGAAACCAAAATCCAACTTTTTGCCCACAATGCAAAACGATATGTTTGGCGTAAAAGCAACACAGCTCATCACCCTCAACACACCATCCCCACTGTCAAACATGGTGGTGGCAGCATCATGGTTTGGGCCTGCATTTCTTCAGCAGGGACAGGGAAGATGGTTAAAATTGAGGGGGAAGATGGATGCAGCCAAATACAGGACCATTCTGGATGAAAACCTGTTGGAGTCTGCAAAAGACCTGAAACTGGGACGGAGATTTATCTTCCAACAAGACAATGATCCCAAACATACAGCAAAATCTACAAAGGAATGATTCACAAATAAACGTATTCAGGTGTTAGAATGGCCAAGTCAAAGTCCAGACCTGAATCCAATCGAGAATCTGTGGAAAGAGCTGAAAACTGCTGTTCACAAACGCTCTCCATCCAACCTCACTGAGCTCGAGCTGTTTTGCAAGGAAGAATGGGCAAGAATTTCAGTCTCTCGATGTGCAAAACTGATAGAGACATACCCCAAGCAACTTGCAGCTGTAATCGCAGCAAAAGGTGGCTCTACAAAGTATTAACGCAAGGGGGCCAAATAATTTTGCACGCCCCAGTTTTCATTTTTTTATTAGTTAAAAAAGTTTCAAAAATCCAATAGATTTCGTTCCACTTCACAATTGTGTCCCACTTGTTGGCGATTCTTCACAAAAAATATAAATTTTATATCATTATGTATGAAGCCTGAAATGTGGCAAAAGGTTGAAAAGTTCAAGGGGGCCGAATACTTTCGCAAGGCACTGTGTGTGTGTGTGTGTGTGTGTACACACACACACACACACACACATTTGGGGGTTCCAAGTAACTTTCTAGCAAAAAATACTGATTTTAACTTTGTAAGAAACAAGTGTCAGAAAAAGGTTTAGTCTTTAAAAGGGTTGTATGGGTTTTTTTTTAAACAAAACATGTTATACTTACCTTCACTGTGCAGTTCGTTTTGCACAGAGTGGCCCTGATGCACCTGTTTTGGGGTCCCTCAGCGGCTGTCTCGGCTCCTCCCCGGAATGGCAACCTCCCTCTGGGAAGCTCTATCTCAAGGGGGTTAGCTTGCGGGCGTGCTCCCTGTCATACACGCTGCGTCCATAGACACAGCGTGTATTTCCCGGCTGACCATCCAACCCAAGGTCTCCAGAGTCCCTAGCACGATGTCTCTGTCTCGCCATTTTGTGGAAGTCCGTCGCCCGGAAAGGACGTCTGGCGCTCACGGCGGACTTCCGGTCGTGCGCAGTGATGCTGGAACGCACGCCCTGCGTCCAGCCATCACTACGAGAGAGAGAGAGAGAGAGAGAGAGAGAGAGAGAGAGAGAGAGAGAGAGAGAGAGAGACACCATGCTAGGGACTCTGGAGACCTTAGGTTGGATGGTCAGCCGGGAAAAGTCTTCACTGACGCCATCTCAGTAGGCCTGCTGTCCTGGAAGATGACTGGAGAAAAATAAAAAAAACATATGTTTTAAAAAGGTGACCTTTCTTCTGGGTGGAATCAGGAATATTGTGGACCATTTTATTTCTCAAGCTCCGGGCTCCTCTGTAAAATAAAATAAGGATTCTTAGGCAATATTTTGCCCAAAGTCTGGTCTCGACATAAAATGGGCCAGTGTCAATTTTCTTTAGATGCTTAGAATGAAGTTTGAATCCTGTAATGAATGCTGTATCAAATGGTTTATTTACCTTCTTTTTATTTTATAACAATGATTGTCTGTTCTTATTTCCTACAACTGACCTGGCACTCTCTAGCCTTTTTTTGGGTACCCTTTTTCTATAAACCTATTAATCAAGACGTTAGACTGTGTTATTTAGTCCTCAAAGTCACAATTGTGGCGTATCCTCAAACTGGCTTTTGGGTATAGTATTTTTCTATTCATGGTGGTGGCAGCTAGGTATAGGTATATTGAGCCCCTATACCCATGATGGTGAACCTTGGCACCCCAGATGTTTTGGAACTACATTTCCCATGATGCTCAACTACACTGCAGAGTGCATGAGCATCATGAGAAATGTAGTTCCAAAACATCTGGGGTGCCAAGGTTCACCATCACTGCCCTATACCAACACCCTTAATCTGTTTGTAAAACTAATATTTATGCCAGACAGAAAAAAAAAAAAAAAAAAACACAACACACTACTACTACTCATGGCCATTAATGGCTCTAGAATGAACTTTCTCTGGGCCAATTTCAAATCGGACACCAGGAAAACTACAAAAGCCTTCTGCGTGACACTGTCAGATTCTAGACTCTTCCAATTAAATGAACTTTTTCTACTTACATCTGTCAAGAAGTAGCCCTATTTTTGTTAACCCCCCCCCCCCCCCAAGTCACTGAAAGTAAGGAACAGCAAGCAAATTAGCAAACATGTCTTTTAAATACATGTTTGATAAATATTCGTCTTTACAATTGAATCACATTTTTTAAAGTATAAACCAAAGCGTAATACCTGTGTCACGGTTTTGTATCTCCATAACTTTAGTTTTTGGTTGGATTTTTTCAGGGCGATTTTTGTCCTTTGTCTCAGCCTTGTAATGCAATTCTTTTCTCCGCTTCAGTCTTGCTGGCGGTTTACTAACAGAAGTACCACTAGCTGTAAATTTAAACACCTCACCTATGGATTCATCAGCTTTGAAATTATAATTCTTACTGGGCTCTTTCAAGAAACAGTGTTTCATATGGTAGTGAGTTTGAGCACCTTCTGTGTCTGAAAAAGATTTCGAACAAATGCTGCACTTAATAACAACATTTCTGTCACTGGACTGCCCCTCGTTCTTACAAACATGTGTATTGATGCCTTCAAAGGTTTGGTCAGTTGCTGGACATAAACAGCAGCTATACCAGAGGTTTCCTTTCCCAAACAGTCTATCCAAGCAGAGTTTGCCATCTGCCTTCTTTGTTGCTTTGAGAGAATATTTTTCCAGACAGCCGCAAGTCAGACGCTTTTCAGACTCAATACATGTGGTCAGTGTATCATCTGGAACTTTAACATTTGATTGCCCCCGATTTGGTATATAACTATAGTCCAAAGCGTGAAAACTCTCATAGTGGCCAAGGAAGGCAGCTTCTTCATCAAAGTAAAGATCTTTACAAAGCCCACAAAAATATTTCACTTTTATGTCCCCATCATGCTGAAGGATTGGCAGTGTTGTAGAACAGTTTCTTCATTATC
This sequence comes from Lithobates pipiens, assembly GCF_037356315.1. NCBI lineage: Eukaryota > Metazoa > Chordata > Amphibia > Anura > Ranidae > Lithobates > Lithobates pipiens. The sequence goes on from NW_027507758.1 coordinate 393,208,135, forward strand.
AAAAGTCTCCTCACAAATATGGCACTGCCACAAACCCTCAGACTGCTGTGGTGATGGGGATGCGTTACTTGCTGGACTCTCAGATCTCATATCAATCTCTAAGGAAGTTGGTTGCTCTTCTGGGACCTCCTGTTCATAGTAAAAGGAATGACCACCATGGCAATCTATAATATGCATCAACACATTTTCAGTTCTTGCCAGCTCAACCTTACACATCTGGCACCAAAAAAGAAAACTGTCCAAGCGCCCACCACCGTGAAATCGGCACATGTGAAGGCGAATAATGGCAGTGTCATCAGCGAGCTTGCCACAAACCATGCACTTGTGAGAGATCCTATTGGCTGTCATAATGTGTTTTTTAGCATCTTTCTCAGCTGAAAACTGTTGAGAACATTCACAGAACCAAGCAGTCACCATAATATTGGCCTCTTTTTTTAAACCACCATCAGTTTCATTTTGCTGTACATGCTTTGACAAAACGTTGCTGTCATCAGTATTGTTTACGTTTCTTTTAAGCATGATGTGTTCCAATCTAGCATTGGAAGCCAACAGGCAGAAGTCAGAAGGTGTTCTTATTCCTTCATTTAGGTAGCAAAATGCTAGAATGGACTCCTCTATAGAAATAATCCCCTTGACATCGTGACTTGTTCTTGCGATGTGTTTTTCAATGCGTGCTTTATCACTTAGACCTTGTTTACAAGTCAGGCAGAAAGCTTTTAGCTGGAAAACAGATGCAACATCAGCTATGCTTTTTTCTGAAACTGAAGCAGGACCAGCTTTTCGACATTGCGTTCTAAATAAAGAAACAAAGGCAATTTAGCAAAAAAAACAAAAACACACAACTAATGAGCTATGGACAAAAGTAAAATGAAAACCAAACACCAGTAAAAACTTCCTAGGGATAGAAGAGAATTACAACATATTTCAGGTTTTCATTGCTATCCCCCCTATTGCCCCCTAGGGAGCCTCCCCTATGACTCCTACCCCACTCAGTAGAGTCTGGAAACAGAGGCGTGGTGCTTAAAGGCCCAGGATACTTCCATAGATTTGGTCGAGTGGACATGCACCAGTGAAGCCAAGTGCTTCTTGCAACATCGCGATGAAAGGACAAATGGGGAATCCATTTGTCTAATGGAGTTCAAAGCTTTCATGTGCATTCTAATGGCTCTGACTACATTCAGGCAATGTAGACAACAAAACCACCTTTTGAAAGAAAAGATGAAATGGGTACAATACAAACTTGTCCTTGTGAAGTTCTTTATAGGAAAGGCCTGCCAATTCAAAGACATGTCTAACAGACAGGATAGCTACCAAAATGGCTATCTGCTCGTAGGAATCTCCAAAGGAATATCCCCAATTGGTTCAAAAGGTGGTCTCTGCAGGGCATTGAGAACAAAATTAAGGTCCCTGGGAAGCAGCAGGTGTGCTGCAGGGGGGCCTAACGTCAGAAACACCTTGGATAAAGATTTTCAACAAGGAAGCACGAGGCCAAAAGGCAATTATGTGCACTTTTTTTTATACATTCCTCACTGGAGGATGGCTGCCAGCGCTTTTGCTGCAATTCATTTGGCCAGCACAGTCAAATTCAGATCCAATTGCACAACTTTAATAAGCAGTAACACTGAAAATGGCTCCATATACACTTCTGTGACTTCAGTTGGGCTTTGAGGTCAGCGTTTGTTAGAACCCAAGATTTAATGCTAGAACTACGCTCAAGTAATTTAAGAAAATCTTTGGGGCAATAAACACTTCCAAACAGAATTAATGCTCATTATCGATTGTTGGAAAACTTTGACAATATGTAAAGAGCAAAGCAAGTGCTGAAATGGGCATGCAGCATGCAAGTCACACTCAGAACGACAGCAGGTCCTAAAGCTTCAGCGAACACGAGACAATGAATATCCTTGCGGACCGTTGAGATCCGCCTGTCAGTTTTGAGGTGGATTTGAACAGGAGCTCCATGTACCTCTATGGAGTGTCGGATGTCAGCGGAGACATGTCCGCTGACATCCGATCAGCCCTGATCCGATCATCTCTGCTAAAACCAGACGGATGTCAATAATGTTTTGGTATATACTGCGCTGTGATAATAAACTTTAGCAAACCGCCAACACCGCTTCTAGACAAGAAAACATAAATGGAAAATAGGAAAAATATATGTGTAGCGCTGTGACAAAGACAGAATTTTTTTTTAGAAATTATATGCGTCACCATATAAATCTTAAGGCGAGAAAAAAACGCATTCCCTAATAGTGAAAAACCTTAAACCGCATTTGAGCAGTTTAACAAACCTTTGAAATGCAAATACAGGTTAAAAATTAATAAAAACTATAAATAGTAATCATACGTGGACAATTATCCAAAAGAAATGTAGGTGCCAAGTAAGTCCCAAAATATAAAGTCCAATAATATTTTTAGAAGAATCAACTTTCCAAGAAACAGCTTCCAAAGGAAATGGTGTACTCTTCACGCATGCATGCATCACCACCACCACCGTGAAACTGGGGGAGGCGTACATAAAACCATAAAAGCAAAGGGCCAACATAGTGTAATATTGTCATAAAAGATTTTTTTAATGAATAGGCATAAAAAACAAAACAAAAAAAAATACTCAAATTTAGAAGAAATCAAAAACGGCATGTACACGAATGGAAACCAGCGATGTCTGCAGAGGAGCCCACCCAACTTGTTTTGACTAAAGTCATCATCTGGGGTCCCTATGGTTTTATGTACGAGACCATTACCTCATCTCACATTGGATATTAACGAACATCTCGCCTGTATGACGTGGTGGTGCAAGCTGAGTCCGTGGAGTATCTACACCTATCGGGCAAATTCCATATATAAAGCCTATATGACTTGGGGGGCATACGCCTGACTAAGTCAAAGTCTTCTGGTAAGCCTCCCCCAGTTTCACGTTGTGGTGGTGATGCATGCATGCATGAAGAGTACACAATTTCCTTTGGAAGCTGTTTCTTGGAAAGTTGAGTCTTCTAAAAACATTATTGGACACCTACACTTCTTTTGGATAATTGTCCACGTTTGATTATTAGTTATTGTTTTTACTCATTTTTCACCTGTATTTGCATTTCAAAGGTTTGTTTAACTGCTCAAATGCAGTTTAAGGTTTTTCACTATTAGGGAATGCGTTTTTTCTCGCCTTAAGATTTATATGGCGACGCATATAATTTCTAAAAAAAAATTCTGTCTTTGTCATTATAAGGGAATACTTATTAAGGTTACCAAAAGATATACTAGGTTAAAGGTCTAAGATAATATGCTTAGGCGTGCATTTCACTAAGTTCAGAATTAAGATGCAAGATGTTGACATATTAGGAAGCATCTGTCTGCGGTAAGAGGTACAAAGCTAAGAAAGGACTGGTTACGCAAGAATATGGTCAGTCAGCAGATGTTGAAATGACGAAATAACTATCAGAAGACTGTATTTCACCTTTGACTTAGATAATGTCATGAGTTTAAGAAAAATGTCGATGTATGTATGAATTACCTGATTGGCTAAACCACAGGGCTGTCCTTTAGCTCAAACTAAATAAAACTGCTGTGTGTGCTTCAATATGCACATTCATTATTCACGTACAATCGTGTGTATGTGTAATGTGTGTCCACCGGTGAAAGGGACCTCCGCTCTTCCATCCTAGCCTAGGCTACCAGGGGTTACTTACAGAAGACGAGCAACCTAACAGTTTTGGTACCAGGAGTGGGGTTCGTCTTGCGACAGGTAGGTCACTTTACTCTTTTTACCTGATTGGTGAATGGTGTAAACACTTACTCTGTCCGGGCGGCCGCTACGAACTTAGTTTAAATTTAAAAGAAGTAACTGTGCCTTCGCGGCGGACTAGGCTGGTCCCTCGGAAGGTTAAAAGGGCTCGCAAGGAATTTATAGGTTTAGGGGAGTCCGACTAGGTTGGTCTGACTTAAAACTATTGGTAATAGTATTTTTAACACGGGAAGTAGTAGATTACGCCCGTGACAAAGGGATTGGTGGAGTGGACGCCCATTTGAAATTTTTTTTTTAAAAAGTGCACTATAAATTGATAAATGTATTGCAATACGGTTATTTCATGTCTTAAAGTATATTAAGAATATGTCTGTTTCTCTCTAGGTACGTGTGTAAGTATATAGAGTATAAGTTTTAATATAGAGTATAAGGAAAATAATTGTTGTTGTTTAAATGAGTGCAGAGTATGAGGAGCCCTCTTGTAGTGACATAGCATCCGCCTGCCCCCATTGCACGTTAGGTCTACTCTTCCTAAGAATAGATGACAAGTGGATTTTACTGACCACCAGACCAGGGGGGTTCTCTTGCAGACTTGGTGTAAGAGGGGTATATCCCGCCACCAGGAAAGATTTACCCTTCATCGTATATTAAGGGTAAATCTTCATAGTTTTATATAAGTCCATCTGCCCCAAAAAAGATCAGGGATCCTACTCCCAGACCAGAGACCGGATTGTTGGACAAACCGGGTGTTATCACCTGTGTCCTGCCACTAGACACACACTGCCCAGACTACTAGATGGGGAATTCTGCAGCAACCCAAGCCATGGCCACCCCATCACCCTATGAATTTGTTAGTAATATGATCCCTGGCCCCCAGGTAGAACCATTTTGGACACAAGTCCGAGAAAGGTGTCAGCAATTGGGGATACATGACCCAGGGCCATATGGTCCTTGTACTGAGGAAGACTGGCAAGAAGTCAGTAAAATTTGTCAGGTACATAAGCATTCTTATCCTCCCTGCAAAGGGGCTGACCCACAATACATGAAGGATTGTTTCTGTGCATGGAACAAATGCCTTGGAAAATATAGGCAATTGTGGACAGCAAGGACATTGGAAATCCCAGTGCCCTTATAGGACTGGACAGATTAGAGCAAGAGGCAGAGGCAGGGGATTTAACCCCCAGACCCGCCCACAGTATCCCCGTTATCTGCCATACCAGAACCCTCGTCAACCACTACCCCAATATCCTACACAGCCACAAATAATGCACCGAGGGAAACTCTGTTGGTATTAATGGGACACCTGTCACCCATCCCATCACTCCACCACTGACTGTAGCCACTCCAGAAGGACAGAAATTATGTACCCAAACTTTTGCCGTCTTGTCCTCATGCCCTGTGCCCCTTATGGGACGGGACCTCTTGGCACAACTGTGTATTACCATTAAGTTTAATAAAGAAGGTTCCCTTACCGCTAGTTCACCATTATGTGACTTACATGGCCCTAAGCGACATGCACACAGAGGGTTCCCAAAAAGACATGCACACAGGAGTTTCTTTCTAATGATACCTTCCTCCCTTGACCATCACACAATTTGGGCAGAAAACAAAGGTAGTGTGGGCTTTATTAATTGCACACCATATGCACCCCAAATGCGGTCAGATGCAGGGATACAATATCAAAAACAGTATCCCCTACCCCCAGAGAAAGTCAAAGGCATCTCCCCTCAAATTAATGATTACATATCAAAAGGTATCCTGAAACCAATCATCAGTCCCTGGAACACGCCCATTTACCCCGTAAAAAAAGGCCAGTGGGGAGTGGAGACTTATACATACAAGACCTAAGGGCAGTAAACAAACAAGTGATTCCCCTCCCACCCCTAGTCTCAGACATCACTTTTATTTTCTCATGCATACCGGCAGACTCTCTATGCTACACAGTAATTGATTTAGCGAATGCTTTCTTTAGCATTCCCATTGCAGAGGAAGCCCAACCTATGTTTGCTTTCTCCTGGGCCGGGGGCCAACTAACCTGGCAAGGGTATGTAGACAGTCCAGCCGCCTTCTCTATGGTACTCAACGAGACTGTCAAGTCTTGGACATCTGAGCGAGGGTCGGTACTGATACAGTATGTGGACGACTTGCTCCTGTGCAGTCGAACTGCTGAAGATTGTGCGGTCGATTCAACATCACTGTTGGGACACCTAGCCCGAGCTGGACACCTCGCCTCCAGGAAGAAGGTGCAATGGTGCCAGTCCCAGGTTGAATACTTAGGTTGTATCCTTAGAGAAGGAACAAGGCTGGTGTCACCTAAACGTGCCGCAGCCCTACAAGCTCTCAGTCCGCCAAAAGACAAGGCCGCCCTACTCTCATTTTTGGGTGCAATTGTATATTGCCGCCAATGGATCCCTGACTGTTCTCATTATGATAGTATCCTAAGAGAGGCTACTGGCTCGACAGCCCCTAAATTAATAGATTGGACTGAAGACAGACTACAAGCTTTTCAAGCTCTATTAAACAGTCTGTCAAATGCTCCCGCCCTGGGATTGGTAGACTATGGTAAAGCTTTTCAGCTGTACTGTGTAGTTTCAGGAAGCTCTTTTGCCGCCGTGCTAACACAACAACATGGATCAGGGTATCGCCCTGTCTCATATCTATCAAAAAAAAAACTCCCCATCCAAGTACAGGGAATGCCATTCTGTCTCCAAAATCTTGCTGCCTGTGCAATGGCTGTACAAGATGCAAACAAATTAGTGCTAGGTCACCCATTGACTCTATACCACTCATTCAGTCACGCATCTTATTCAGAACATGAATACCCAACATATGACCTCGCAAAGACTTAGTGGTTATGAGATAACACTGATGAACACTGATAACCTCACACTCAAATATGTGCCTGCCAGCAACCCCGCTGTGCGCCTTTTGCATTCCATGTTGCATTTACCACATGACCCAGACATTATACATGACTGTTCGGAAAAGGTTGCTGCTATTACCAGTCCCAGACCGGATCTCACTGACACCCCTATCTCAGGTGCAGAGGATGTTTTCGTTGACGGTAGCTGCTCACGTCCCTCTGACTCCACCTTTTTAACCGGTTATGCAGTTGTTCAACTACCAGACATCGTACTGGAGGCAAAATCATTACCTCCTTCTTCAGCCCAGGTAGCAGAGTTAGAAGCCCTCACTAGGGCCTGCATTCTATTCACCGGTAAAGAGGTGAACGTCTACACAGACAGTAGATATGCTTTTGGAGTGGTGCATGATTTTGGTGTGATATGGGCCAATAGAGGTTTTAAAACAGCAGACAACAAAATAATTGCCAACTCCACACAGATTAGTGCTCTCCTCCAAGCCATTCTTCTTCCAAAAAAGGTAGCCATAATTAAAGTAAAGGCACACTCCTCTGACAGCAGTCGTGTTTCAAAAGGGAATGCTCTTGCTGACAGAGAAGCTAAAAGAGCTGCTGCCTTTTCCCCTAACCCACCTGCCCCCACAACAATGTTTTTCAAGGAACACTTCGCAGCACCTAACTTTAAAACTGTCATAGCACAGATGCAATCAATGGCCACAGAAGATGATGTCCATTTTTGGACACAGGAAGGATTGACCAAAGACCCTGAAGGTCTTTGGTCAAAAGAGGGGAAGATCCACATGCAAGAACAAAACTATCACCCTTTGAGGTCCTCATGGGAATCCCCGCAAACATAGAATTACCCCCATTAGACCAAGACACTGATATTGACATTTATTCTCAACAGGAAATGTACGTGAAAAACCTGGTAAGTATGCTTCATGAAATGAACGAACAAGTTTCTGTCACCTTTTTCCCTCTTCCCACAGAACCAACGCATCCCTTCATCCCTGGGGATAAAGTGCTGATCAAACAATTAGCACAAAGAAAGAGTATCGGACCGGCTTTCTCAGGACCATGGAAGGTGGAAAAGGTATCCAGGACCGCAGTGTTAACAGACCTAAGAAACACCTGGATCCACGCCAGCCGTCTTAAAAAGTGTCCCCAGCTTCCCTCGACTCCAGAGCCCCTGGCAGTGACAGAGAGCAGCAACTCCCAAGAACAAGATCTACAAGAAGTTCAGAGAGGCATAGAACAAATTTCCCTGGAAGATCCCACACCCCCTCAAAAGGACAAAACAGAGCAAACAACTGCCGGGATGAGAAACGAAGAAGAAGAACAGAACTCTTAGATAACAAATAATCAGAACTTTAAAAAAACAAAGATGCTTTCTCCATCAGTGTCAGGGAAGGCTGTATGCCTTTGGGGTAGTCTGGTACTATTTGTATTCCTGCCCACATGGTTTATAGCCAACTGTATATATCATCCAGAAGACTTAGGTCTATTAAAAGGGATATGTGGACCACCTAAGATGAATAATACCCCCGGCCAAAGACATAGTAGAAGTATTGTACCCGTTAATGAGTCACCTAAGGGACTGACTAGCAAGATGTTACTACTAAAATTCAAATATAGCTATGCTCAAAAATCTGGTTTTGAGAAATGCTGGATTTGCAGCAAGCTACATCCCAGTACAGCTAGAATCCCTCTCATGGCAGTCCCCTTGAATTTTACCCCCCTCCTTAATGGAACACCCCCTATCGTCCTAACGAATGTTACTAGGACCCTTCCAAATAAAACCCTCACTTTCCAAATTATAGGTAGAAGCCACTTCCCAGACTGGTGTTTCCGACTGGGAAACACCACAAATGGAGCCGAGGTTTGCAAACAAGCAAAACTTAACATTTCAATGACATCGTTTAACAGTCCTTCTTTCTTCCATACTTCAGATCCCACCCTAAATGCCACCTTTTTAGACTTTCTTAGCTCCAGTACCAAGACTACAATACACCAATTAATGTCAATTCTGGTGCTCTCTGGCCTTTCTGATACTCTTAGGAACGCGTTCCATAAACGACCCCTAGCTCTAGGAAATACCATATATATATGCTGCGGCAAACTCTGTCACCCCTGGATCCCAACCAAACCCCAGGGGTGGTGTTACCTTGCAGCCCTGGTTCCTATCATGGGGGTATTAGGGGATAACAAGGGAAGTCACCTCCTTGAAGCCAGCATGCATCCTAGATATCCCCTTAGACACCGTAATAAACGAGAATTGTTTTTAGAAAAAGATATGGCCTGGGCATGGTTCCCTTCCTGGACAGGGTGGGGAATTGACCTAATGAAAAGATTAAATAATTACACTGGCATAATTAATGAGATTCTGGAGGAAAATTCTGATGACATAACCAAACTAAATCTAGAAACTAGGGCAATTAGGAAGCAACTAGAACTACATGAGTTGGCTATAGAAAGTATGAGTGCAGCCCTTACTGGCCTCTGTGAGACTACTGAGGATTATGAGTGCTGTACCTGGATTCATAATACCAGCATCGAAGTCCCAGACTACTATGACGTTATTGCCCAACACAGGGAAGAGGTAAATAAACTACAGAAAGAGGCAAGGAACATAGGAAAAAACTGGGATCCCTTCTCGAGCAGTTTTAGTTTTGGGGGATTAATATCTTGGCTCCGAAATGCTGCCATGACAATTGTCACTGTGATTCTCTTCATTCTATTTTTATATGCCTGTTAGAAGATAATCAAATGTTTATGTAAAAAGGGAAACACGGTCGCTCCGAAGGATCTGAAACTCACTTCCATTGTTAAGGATCCAACGGTATGGTATAGAAACCAAGAGCACAAGGGTTCGGAGTATGAAGCCTGTGCTATTAAATTAGAAAAGGAATGATCATTATGTAAATCACAGAATGATCAAAGGAAGGATTATAAGGGAATACTTATTAAGGTTACCAAAAGATATACTAGGTTAAAGGTCTAAGATAATATGCTTAGGCGTGCATTTCACTAAGTTCAGAATTAAGATGCAAGATGTTGACATATTAGGAAGCATCTGTCTGCGGTAAGAGGTACAAAGCTAAGAAAGGACTGGTTACGCAAGAATATGGTCAGTCAGCAGATGTTGAAATGACGAAATAACTATCAGAAGACTGTATTTCACCTTTGACTTAGATAATGTCATGAGTTTAAGAAAAATGTCGATGTATGTATGAATTACCTGATTGGCTAAACCACAGGGCTGTCCTTTAGCTCAAACTAAATAAAACTGCTGTGTGTGCTTCAATATGCACATTCATTATTCACGTACAATCGTGTGTATGTGTAATGTGTGTCCACCGGTGAAAGGGACCTCCGCTCTTCCATCCTAGCCTAGGCTAGGCTACCAGGGGTTACTTACAGAAGACGAGCAACCTAACAGTCATAGCGCTACACATATATTTTTCCTAAAACCAGACGGATGCAAATCCTATTTTTCATCCGTCTGGTGGATTGGATGAAAAACGTACCACTGGTCCGTTTTCATCCGATCACCCATAGGGAAGAGAGGGGCTCGGACAGGTCCGTCCCTGCACAGAGTGCAGAGGCGGACTTGTCATCCGCCGGCTCAGCGGGGATCAATGAAGCGATCCCCGCTGAGCTATTTACAGGCTGAATGAGGACAGCCCCGTGTGAAAGGGGCCTTACAGGGACTATTACTGCAAAAATATTTGTTCAGTCAGACAGTGATGTTTCTGGAACCAGAAAACCAAGCCTTTCGAGTGGAGTGATATCCATCCATGTTACCGATTTACTCACAGCTACACCCACCTGAAGTGTGCAGTTACTTCCATATGAGAACGTAGCTCGCAGCGACAATATGTGCAAACAACTTGAAATGGAATGTCCTTACAAAGTGCAATCAAGACTCTCTTTGCATAAGATGGAATAGGTAGTGGACGTGGAACTCCATTTTCACCTACAATAAGAGAAATTGTTTATTGAAACAGAATCGGATGCACCGATATGAAATTAGCCAAAAAATGAAGATTTTACAGAATGGTTATCACATGGTTTAATAAAATTAAAGGATAAGCTCCCTTTGAGAACATGTTACATGTTTAACCACTTCAGCCCCGGAAGATTTGGCTGCTGAATGACCAAGCCATTTTTTGCAATTCGGTACTGCGTTGCTTTAACTGACAATTGCGCGGCCGTGCGACGCTGCACTAAAACAAAATGTATCCCTTCTGCCTGAGACACAGAGGCGGTGCGGTGTATGTTACTGGTCTGAATAGTGATTGGACACATGATGATACACTGCGTGAGGCAGATGATACCAGAAGAGAGGAGGATTACTGTGGAAAGCCAGAGCGGGGCGAGGGGGAGGGCGGATGGCGCCGCTGCTAGACATGGCACTGACATTCATAGTAGTTGCAGCAAGGCAGCCAGGAATAAAATAACCAGCGGCCGGGCGCCCTAGGCGGTTGCCTAGTCCGCCTAGTGGTAGCGCCGGCCCTGATTTGTTATGTGCAGCATGAGTTTGATACAATTATCCGAGGTGTGCGTTATCCTACACATATGCTTGCTGCAGCTTAATCGTCACACTTTTTATATAGTCATTTGTGAAGGATTTTCTACTTATTAACAGAAAAGTACCTGCTGATATCCTTCGTTTTTTGACATTTTCTGTGCAATTAAATTAAATTGCAAAATAATCTTACCAGTTTTCCCAGCTATCTTCTTTGAATTACAAATCCTCCCTCCCTATGTAATGCAGATATGGAGGTTGTGTTTTAGTTCAAATCAGGAGAGCAGCCTAAGGTGCTGCACTATGGATACAGTATATTAAGTGAGTGTTCTAGGACAAGAAGTGCGCTGATAGCAGGATCATAAGGTGAAACTAAAAGGATCTGAAATAAAAATATGAATGCAGCAACCACATCCAAGGACACTGGTAAGCTGCAATATAACACTTTTTGTACTCGCCACAATATTGTTTTCTCCAAGTTTGAGACCAAGCCTTTGATCAATAGATCAAAACAAAACCAGCGGAAATAAAAGGGCAGTGTCCAATGGTGTCTTAACTACCAGCTAGTAGCAAGCAGTACAAGAATAAACCATAACATAGCAACGGGCCCAGCACAATAGAGGCGCAGGAGAAATGTCTTTCAATGAACTTTGAGAAAATAATTTTACGCCAAGTAGAAATATTTTACTTTATCATTCACTGTTGAAACACTGGAGTTGATTTACTAAAGCTGGGAGGGTGCAAAATCTGGATATCATGCACAGCTGCACCAGACTTTAACTTAAGCTTGTTCAATTAAGCTTTGACAAAAAAAAACAAAAAAAAAAAAATTATATATATATATAACTTGGAAGCGGGTTGGTTTCTATGCAGAGCTGCACAAGATTTTGCACTCTATATTTTTAGTAAATGACTCCCAGTCTTTGATCAATGGAATAACTAAAACCAGTTAATCACACTGCTTTCTGAAAAAGCTTGGCAGCCAAAGCTGGCATCCACTCATTTAGCCATATCTACCTTTAAAAGCGGAGTTTCACCCAAAAGTGGGTACCTGTTTTTTCCGGCCCCTCCCTCCCTGCAATCTTCTGGGAATGTCACAGGCCCCAGAAGAACCCCTGGCTATTCAGGACATGCAGCGCAACTCAGGCATGCGCAGTGTGCACTTGGCTGTGAAGCCGCAAGCTGTCACAGCTGGGTGCCCACAGTAATGATGCCGGCGCCACGGCGAGGTAGGGTAGAGAACCGAGGCTTTGGGCGGCTACATTGCTGGACCATGGAGCAGGTGAGTATTTATTAAAGTCAGCAGCTACACTTTTTGTAGCTGCTGACTTTTTAAACACAGAAAATGCTATAACTCTACTTTAAAGTGTTGAAAACCCCTGGAGAAGTGGTCAGGCTTGTCGCCCACCAATCATTACATGTTGGCTAATGTTTGCCATAAAGCAAAGCAATGTGACCGCGCTATGTAAATTACTCTATCCGTTGCCTTTGGTGATGCGACGTGTCACTGTGCGCCCCCGGGGGCACACATGAGTGGGCTATTCTGACGGTCATATGACATCCAGTCAGAGCAATAAAGCCCCTGCTCGGCCGTCATTCTGCTATAGGCAGGAAGGTGTTAAACATTTACATACTTACCTGCGTGCAGTGGTGCCAGCACCATCTTGTGGTCAATCATCCCAAGCACTCTAAAAAATTAGTTTTGCACAGAGTAGCCCTGAGCCTCCTTCTTGGGTCCAACACCTGCGGTCCTGGCCCCTATCCCCTGCCGAGTGCCCCAGGAGGATAGACTGCACAAAGGTAAAAACCTTCAGCCTTTAGTACCACTTTAAGGTGTAGGAAGATTGCTGAGTCTTTGCCTTAAAATTTGCCCTCCTATGTTGGGCCATTTGTTTGTGGCGAGGTCTTTATGTCTTCCCAATGTACAAGATTTTTTGCAATCCTTGCTACTTCACAAGCTATGGTAATTGGATTAAGGTGTACCTGGCTGGATATAAATGCCTGGGGAATTTTCCTGACACTCATTGCAAATTAGGTAGCGACTATAGATGAACTATGAAATGTCTTCACCATAACAGAACAAGTCCAGTTTAATAGGACTAACAACTACTTGCTATATCATGACCTGGATAATTAGCCTTTACAGACAAAAAGGTATAGAAGTTTATGGTTCATGAAGTACTGACAATTTTAGATATGCATTTGCTCCCCCTCTTTTTTTAAATGACAGCCTGTCCTTAGATTTTATTTGTTAAGCACAATATGATCAGTGCCACTCAATCCCTACTATTCAGGTCTAAATAAATACAGCCGTTACAACAAAACTGTAAACCACATACTGAAAAAGTGGCAAATAAAACAAAAAACTAAAAGATACTGTTCCAAATAAACATGATAGTCAACATACATACCACTAAGTGCGATGCTTCGTGCAAAGTGACTGCTTGCTGACATGTGCTTCAGACATTCAGCTCTTTGGTTAAAAAGTAGAAAACAGCTAGGACAAGCAAAACACGGGATAACTAATGGAGGAAGAGCTTGTTGATGACCATCAGCCAACTTTACCTAAGAGAAAAAAAACAAAAATGTAAATACGGATAAGGGCTCATTTACAGCTGTGTGAAGTTGGGACCCCATGTTTGTAAAACCTGAATAAAAATATACCATTCGTTTGTGCTGCATTTGTGCTGATTTGTGCCGCAAAAATTAGCGTTTGTGCCGGTTCAGTTTCTGAGATATTAAACATTCAATTTAATGCAAGCCCCGCCCACTTTGCACCCCACGTTGCTGAATTTGAAAAACAAACGCGACATTCATTTGTGCCGCGTTTGTGTTGTGGAGATATTGTGTGTTATATGTTGTGAAACCCCGCCCACTTTGCACCCCACGTTACGGAATTTGAAAAACAAATGCGCCATTCGTTTGTGCCGCGTTTGTGCTGGTTTGTGCTGCAAAATAAAACGTTTGTGCCGCTTTGGTTGCGGAGATATTGTGTGTTATATGTTGTGAAACCACACGGACTTTACACCTTGTTACTACATCTTACATACAGAACTTACAGAACCTATACTCAGCTTGGGTTTCCTTAATGTAAAGCTCCTCCCACTGTGCCGAGCACTGCACTTCATACTGTACCCTGGAAAAGGCAGCATTGGAGCTCGAACAACTTTTTGCTTGATGGTTTCATTCTAGCTCAGGGAATCCAGGGTAAATACATTTTTAACATCTTTAATTTTACTTATTATTAATAATTATGCAATGTATTCAATTGCAGTGAAAATAATACATTTGGAATAGGTGATTGTGTATTTGCTGTGTGTATACAAACTATTTTTTTTGCAATACTAGCACATCAACCTAATATAGTGGTCAGGTGGCAACACTAGTTGTGTTAATAACTGATGTCCCTATGTACATGTACTGTATACATCCTTTGTTCAGGGGTAGCCAGAATGTAAAATCATTGTAGTAACATACAGAAATGCTTTAAACTAGGGATGAGCCGAACACCCCCCAGTTCGGTTCGCATCAGAACTTTCGAAAGGACCGCAAATTTGTACGAACGTTAGAACCCCATTGAAGTCTATGGGACTCAAACGTTTGAAATAAAAAGTGCTAATTTTAATGGCTAATATGCAAGATAATGTCCTAAAAAGGGTTTGGGGACCTGGCTCCTGCCCCAGGGGACATGGGTCAATGCCTAAAATGTTTTTTAAAAAGGCCGTTTTGGCGGGAGCACCGATTTTAATGACGATTAAAGTGAAAAAAAAAGTGAAATATTCCTTTAAATATCGTGCCTGGGGGGGTGTCTGTAGTATGCCTGTGAAGTGCCACGTGTTTCCCATGTTTAGAACAGTCCCTGCACAAAATGACATTAAACTGAAATAACATCATTTAAAACTGCTTGCGGTTTTAATGCAATATCTGGTTCCGGCAATATGGATGAAAATCATTGAGAAAAATGGCATGGGTAGCCCTCCCTGCCCATTACCAGCCCCTTTGGATCTTGTACGGATATTAAGGGGAACCACGTACCCATATTAAAAATAGGAAAGACGTGGGGACACCAGGCCCTATATACTCAGAACAGCAGTATACAGGTGATGCAAACAAGACAGGGACTGTGTAGGTTTGTTGTGTTAAGTAGAATCGGTTTGTAATTTTCAACTGGTACATTTTTAAAGTGTAGCTCCATTCAAAAAATCTATTTTTAAGCTTTTTGGAAAATATAGGGAATGGTTATCACCCCTGTATAATTTGTTTTGCTGTCCGTCTTTTTTCATCTCACTTCCTGTTGTCTCCTTCCGTTTGTAAGTAGGAGATGTTTGTAAGTTGGATGTTTGAAAGTAGGGGCCTGCCCTATATGCTCTGCAGAAATGGCGGAAAAGGTGTTGGTGTTGTCACAACATTGTAAGCCCTCAAAGTGACTCTTGGTGGGCGCTGGAGCGCCCTGCTGTGAATGATTATATCAAGAATTGTAATTACATGCCATTGTTGAACAGTGGTAGAAAAATTGACCTTTGGTGGTTGTGGTGCTGGTGCCACAACACTAAGTCCTCACAGTTACTCTGGGTGGGCAAAGGAACAGGCCCTCCTGTGAACTATTATATCAAGAATTGTAATTACATGCCCCTGTTAAACATGGGCTGAAAAATTGGGCCTTAGGCACTGGTGCCACGACACTGCAACCTCTCCCATATACTCTAGTTGTGGTGCAGGAATGAGCCCTGCTGCAAAGCATTGCATCAAAAATTGTAATTAAACGCCCCTGTTAAACAGGGGCTGAAAAATTGGGCTGGTGGCATGACCCAGAACCAAAAATGTTCTTCCAACATATCAGTGGAGGAGGAAGTGGATAGACAATCAACATAACAGGACAGTCACTCAGCATTAGCATAGGTAGTCTTGAAGGGATGTGATATTTCAAAAAAAAATTATTCGGTTACATCAGCTTCAGGTGCTTGGTAGCTGTGGGTGATCCAAGTCTGATTCATCTTGATGAAGGTCAGTCGATCAACTGAGTCGGTGGACAGGCGCACCCTGTGATCGGTAACAAAGCCACCAGCAGCACTGAAGGTGCGTTCCGAAAGAACGCTGGATGCAGGACAGGCCAGTAGCTCAATTGCATACTGTGTAAGCTCTGGCCAGTGATCCATCCTCAAGACCCAGTAAGCTAGAGGATTTTCGGTGGGAAAGGTGTCCAAGTCTGACCTTGCCCCTAGGTATTCCTGCACCATGTAAATCAGACGCTGGCGATGGGTGCTGGAACCGATCATACCTTGGGGCTGCGGACTAAAAAATTGTCTGAACGCATCGGTCAGGCGGCCACCTTCTCCACCGCTCCTTCTGACCGATGCCTCAGCAACACGTTGTCCAGGACCAGGAGTTTGTAACCTCCCAGTCTCTGGGAACGCGTTGCACAGACCTTTCTGCAAGGCCTCCCGGAGATGTCTCATCCTCTGCTCCCTCTGCGACGGCAAGATAAGGTTGGCAACCTTACCCTTGTACCTTGGATCAAGGAAAGGGCCAGCCAGTAATGGTCCCTCTCCTTGATCCGAAGAATACGAGGATCCTTCCGCAGGCTTTGCAGGATCAGGGAGGCCATGCAGCGTCGGTTAGCTGAGGCATTCGGTCCGGAGTCCTCTGGGTCACTAAGGACAACATGATCCGCAGCTACCTCCTCCCAGCCACGTACAAGTCCACGGGTTTCTTGGGACTGTAAATCATCCCTACAAGACTGCTGCTGCTGCTGATGCTGAGTGCCAGCCTCCACCTCCATGCTGACATAATCATCCTCCTCCTCCTCTTCCTGTGTGATGGGTGGCACAGCAGGAACACTGTCTGGATAAAGGGGGCCTTGAGAGGCAAGGAAGTCCTCCTCTTCCTGCCTCTGTTCTGCCTCAAGTGCCCTGTCCATTATTCCACTCAGCGTATGCTCCAAGAGGTGGACAAGAGGTACAGTGTCACTGATGCATGCACTGTCACTGCTCACCATCCTTGTGGCCTCCTCAAATGGTGACAGGACAGTGCATGCATCCCTGATCATGCCCCACTGGCGTGGTGAGAAAAAACCGAGCTCCCCTGACCCTGTCCTGGTGCCATAGTCGCACAGGTACTCATTGATGGCCCTCTGCTGCGTGTGCAGCCGCTGCAGCATGGCCAACGTTGAGTTCCACCTGGTGGGCATGTCACATATAAGTCGGTTCTTGGGCAGGTTCAACTGCTTTTGGAGCTGAGCCAGCCGAGCACAGGCATTAAATGATCGGCGGAAATGCACACAGACTTTCCTGGCCTGCTTCAGGACATCCTGTAAGCCGGGGTACCTGCCCAAGAACCGCTGCACCACCAGGTTAAGGACGTGAGCCACACAGGGCACATGGGTCAGTTGTCCCTGTCGGAGGGCGGAGAGGAGGTTGGTGCCATTGTCGCAAACCACCATTCCTGGCTTAAGCTGGCGTGGCGTCAACCACCTCTCGGCCTGCCCCTGCAGAGCTGACAAAACATCTGCCCCAGTGTGGCTCCTGTCCCCCAAACAAACCAGCACAAGCACGGCATGGCAACGTATTGCCTGCGTACTTGCGTAGCCACTGGAACGCCTACGGAGCACCGCTAGTTCTGAGGACAGAGCACTGGAAGAGGCCACGGAGGAAGAAGAGGAGGGGGTGGAGGAGAGAGGTGTGTCACAACCAGTAGTAGCATTTTGGAGGCGTGGTGGCGGAACAACCACCAACACTACTGCACCTTGTCCTGCATCCTTCCTAGCTGCCAGAAGAGTGACCCAATGGGCCGTGAAAGACAGGTAACGTCCCTGTCCATGCCTGCTGGACCATGAGTCAGCGGTAATATGCACCTTACCGCTGACCGCCCTGTCCAGCGAGGCAAGGACATTGCCTTCCACATGCTGGTAGAGAGCCGGAATCGCCTTCCGTGATAAAAAGTGGCGTTTGGGGACCTGCCACTGAGGGACCGCACATTGTACAAACTCACGGAAGGGGGCAGAGTCTACCAACTGAAAAGGCAGCAGTTGAAGTGCTAGCAATTTAGCCAAGCTAGCATTCAACCGCTGGGCATGTGGATGGCTGGGAGTGAACTTCTTTCGACGGTCCAGCAGCTGAGGCAGGGACATTTGCCTGCTATAATCGGACGTGGGTGTACTGCTAGCAGAGTGCCCGGAAGCACTTGGCTGTGACACACCTAATTCTACACCTTTATTCCTCTCAGAGCAGGTTTCAGAGAGGACTGAAGGTCTAGTGGGGTTGGAGATCCCAGCTGATGAGGAGCAAGGAGAGGTCCGCTTTGTTCTTTGGTGTGGGTCTTTGAGGTACGCTTGCCAATGAGCTGCATGGCAGGGTCAACATATGTCTGGTCAAGCATGTGGAGCCCAAGCGGCTGATGTTTTGGCCACGCGAGATACGCTTGAGACATATGTTGCAAATAGCAGCAGTGCGATCTGATGCACTCGTCTCAAAAAAGGCCCACGCTAAAGAACTTTTAGAATAACGCGCAGAGGCAGCGCCCTGCACAGGCGGAGCTCTGCGGTGTGATTCAGTCGGTGTGCTGCCCCTAAGCTGGCCCCCGGAGGGCATCCTGCCTCGTTGGACATTTGCCTCCTCCTCCTCCCTCCTACCAGGCACCCATGTGGAGTCAGTGCCCTCATCATCCCCTCCCTCTTCATCGCTGGAGAAAACCTGGCAGTATGCTGCAGCTTGTGGAACATGACTGCCAGATTGCTGTCCTTCTTGAGCATCCCCTCTCTCTGCGCTCACGCTACTGCCTTCCTCTAGCTGAGTATCATCATCAGAGCCTACAAAACACTGGGCATACTCCTGGAGCATGTACCCAACACTGTGCTCAAAGAGTTCAGGAGACTCCTCAGGAGGACGTGGTGGGTCTAGGGAAGGAGTCACTGATGATGACATTGAGAGGCGGGAAGACGATGGGTTGGCAGCTGCTTTGCTAGTACCCTGAGCCTGGGTGAGAGAGGATGAGGAGGCTGAAGAGGGCTTGGTCATCCACTCTACCAAGGCTTCGGCATGTTGCGGCTCAACATGTCCAGCTGCCGAAAAGAAGGACAAGCGTGTCCCATGGCCACGTGCTGATGAGGACGATGCACCGCGTCCACGACCAGCACTGTTGTCTCTAGACACAGAGCCTGCTTGCCCTCTTTTATCGGCTCGTGTCTGTCTGCCTCTCCTTGTTGGCCTTCCAGACATGGTAATGGCCTGAAGGGAGATGGGAAAACCAGCAATTGGGTAGTGTATATTGTGCTGGAGGCACACACAACTTCCACTAACTCCTGCAGATGGCTCAATTAGAGAAGAGCTATGTAGGTGGATATAACGGTGTATACTGCATTCAGAGCACGCAGACAGCACGCACAATCTCCTACAACTAACTGCAAGCTTTATTTAAAAAGAGCAAGATAGCTAGCTATATAGGTGGATATAACCGTGTATACTGCGGTCAGGGCAAGCAGACAGCACGCACATCTCCTACAACTGACTGCAAGCTCTATTAAAAAAAGAGAAATATAGCTAGCTATATAGGTGGATATAATGGTGTATACTGCGGTCAGGGCACGCAGACAACAACCACTACAGAAGAGCAAGAACGCAAAATCGGCCGATAATAAACGGTGTATACTGTGTTGAAGGTACACAGAAAACCCACTAACTCCTACAGACGCCAATACACTACACAAGGCCGCCGCGCTGGCAGCCTTATATAGTGTGGGGCGTGTACTACACAGCCTGAGCTATGATTGGCCATAGGCATCCTGCCTGTGGCCAATCATGGCTCTCCTTGCTGTCAGCGCTGTGATTGGCCAAGCATGCGGGATCACAGTGCATGCTTGGCCAATCATGAGCCGGCAATGCACTGCGGTGGCGCAGTGCATTGTGGGCCGTGAGCGCCACGCGAATTTGGCGCGAACAGCCCATAACATTCGGTATTCGCTGAACGGACGAACAGCCAATGTTCGACTCGAACACGAAGCTCATCCCTAGTGAACAGTGTAGTGAACAGTATAGTGCAGTGGACAGTGTAGTGCAGTGGACAGTGTAGTGCAGTGGACAGTGTAGTGCAGTGGACAGTGTAGTGCAGTGGACAGTGTAGTGCAGTGGACAGTGTAGTGCAGTGGACAGTGTAGTGCAGTGGACAGTATAGTGCAGTGGACAGTATAGTGCAGTGGACAGTATAGTGCAGTGGACAGTATAGTGCAGTGGACAGTATAGTGCAGTGGACAGTATAGTGCAGTGGACAGTATAGTGCAGTGGACAGTATAGTGCAGTGCACAGTATAGTGCAGTGCACAGTATAGTGCAGTGCACAGTATAGTGCAGTGCACAGTATAGTGCAGTGCACAGTATAGTGCAGTGGACAGTATAGTGCAGTGGACAGTATAGTGCAGTGGACAGTATAGTGCAGTGCAGTGGACAGTATAGTGCAGTGCAGTGGTCAGTATAGTGCAGTGGTCAGTATAGTGCAGTGGTCAGTATAGTGCAGTGGTCAGTATAGTGCAGTGGTCAGTATAGTGCAGTGGTCAGTATAGTACAGTGGTCAGTATAGTACAGTGGTCAGTATAGTACAGTGGTCAGTATAGTACAGTGGTCAGTATAGTACAGTGGACAGTATAGTACAGTGGACAGTATAGTACAGTGGACAGTATAGTACAGTGGACAGTATAGTATAGTGGTCAGTGTAGTGTGTAATGGTCAGTAAAGGAATTAATCAAGTAGGTTAGTGTAGTGGTCAGTATAGGAATCAGGTAGGTCACTGCTATTGTATTTGAAGGGACTTGGGGAGTGCTAAAAGTCCACAGGTTAGGGGGTGCAAATTACTTGCCTTGACCCGGGTGCTGACAACCCATGCTACTCCACTGCCGCCCAGTAGATGGCTCACTGCGGGTCGATCAACCAGGGACAGTGGGGAGACAGACGACCAGCTGAGATCCGGAAACTGGGTAGGTAGCAGGTGGATAGCAGCACGTAACAGACCGATAAGCAGCTACCATGGTGGGGGCACAAATCAGCTTGAACACGGAAATTCAGGCTCACTTAGCATATTCGCTCGGGGGGAATGCCTAGGAGCTCACAGCATCACGCTGCTGCTTGGCGCCATGTAGTAACTCCGCCCCTTCGTCATCTGCACTTCTTTCTGATGAATATGTGCAGCTGGAAATATCCCCTACTTTGAGACATATGAAGGGTGGTACAGAGCATTCACTTGGAGGAACAAATAAAATATCTGCACTGTATCTCCCACCTGCAAGCTTAGTTCTTCATTTTTTTTTTGCTTGAAAGTTGTAGATGGCCACTCCGAACCTCTCTCTCCTGCTGGAGTGCTGTTTTTCTTGGTTAACGTCTGGTTTAAACTTATGTTAAAAGAGAACTATGGCCCAACCTTTTTTGGCCTTAGTTCTCTTTTTGTTCACAAGGTGACATATAGTATGTTCTCCTGTGACAAAAAAAAAAAAAAAAAACTCATGTGCATGTGGCGGGCCATTGCCCACTATATCCTGCCAGTGCAGATCAATGCTGCAGCCGGTACAGATCCTTACAATACTGTCGAGATCCACCCTGCCGCCTGATTGACAACTGCTCTGGCTCACTAGAGCCAGAGCCATCTGTGCCCGCCCCCTCCCTGTCTGTTCTTCCATTCAGCACTAGAGAATCGGAAAGGGGGGGGATCCCTGTGGGAGTGGCAAAACTATGCATATGAAGTAAAACATGTATAATATCCACCAAATCTGCACAAACCATTAACAAATAAATCTAGTTGTATGTATGATTTAATAACGAGGTGCTAAGTTGTTGTGGTTTGGAAATATATACTGCTCAATATCTCTGCAACTATACCAGCAAAAACCCGGCAGTAGCAAATGGTGTGTTTGTTTTTAAGATTCAGCAACGTGGGGTGGAAAGTGGACGGGGTTTCAGCAACTATAACGCACAATATCTCAGCAACCAAAGCAGCACAAACGTTTATTTTTGCAGCACAAACCAGGACAAACGTGGTACAAAAGAATGGCGCATTTGTTTTTCAAATTCGGTAATGTGGGGTGAAAAGTGGGCGGGGTTTCAGCAACTATAACGCACAATATCTCCGCAACCAAAGCGGCACAAACGTTTATTTTTGCAGCACAAACGAATGGCGCGTTTGTTTTTCAAATTCGGTAACGTGGGATGCAAAGTGGGCAGGGTTTCAGCAACTATAACGCACAATATCTCCGCAACCAAAGCGGCACAAACATTTTTGTGGCACAAACCAGCACAAACGCGGCACAAACGAATGACACATTTGTTTTTCAAATTCGGTAATGTGGGGTGCAAAGTGGGCGGGGTTTCAGCAACTATAACGCACAATATCTCCGCAACCAAAGCGGCACAAACGTTTATTTTTGCGGCACAAACGAATGGCACGTCTGTTTTTCAAATTCAGCAACGTGGGGTGCAAAGTGGGCGGGGCTTGCATTAAATTGAATGTTTAATATCTCAGAAACCGAACCGGCACAAACGCTAATTTTTGCGGCACAAATCAGCACAAACGCGGCACAAACGAATGGTATATTTTTATTCAGGTTTTACAAACATGGGGTGCCAACTTCACACAGCTCTCATTTACACTTGCTTTGACTTTAACACACATCAAAGTGCCTACTACTTCAACATGCTTTTTTGATATTTTTTCATGCTTCTGTGGGGTTTTTTTTAGTTTTATTTTTTTAAGCTTGGCATATGCCCTGTGTGCGTGTTGAGTTTCTATGTGTTTTAAAGCAGCTCAGTAGAACCTGGGCTCAGTAGTACTCCCAACTCATTAGCCATGTTTAGCAGATCTCTGGCTCAGTAGTAATCCCCAGCTCTGCGGATTCCCTAGTCTACTGTATTCCAACAACTCTAAGAGGTACAAGATGGGGCCCACATGCAAACTGATTGAGAAATACATTAAGTACAAGGTTACTTGAATTGTATTCTAGGATTTGCTCGTCTTCAGTTACGAGGACTTGCAATAATTTAGGACTTTAAAAAAAACAAAAAAAAAAACAAACATTACAAAAATAAAATAAAAAAATCACAGTAAATATATAATCACACTCACTCTCATTTGGACAGGTGAAGTCTCTCATTGGGTATGCACAGTGCACATCCAGCCAAATTGCTAGCCAATCCCTGGCTGTACTGTACTGGATTAAAAAAAAAAAAAAAAATCCCAGTGGTGATCAAATACTACCAGAAGAAAGGTCCATTGGTGTGAAAAAAACTGTACAGTAAAATCTTGGATTGTGAGCATAGTTTGTTCTGAACACATGCTTGTAATCCAAAGCACTCATATAGCAAAGCAAATGTCACCATAAGAAATAATGGAAAATCAGATGATTAGTTTTACAAACATTTATTTATAAATCCTTAAGATTTATAGTCCATATAAAAAGATTATAGCCATGTAATAGGTCGTGTAACCATAAAATGTCCATCCACAAATTTCGGCCTCCAAAAGGGGATTAGAAGCAAAATCCAGCAGGAGCTACAGGATACAAAAGAGAAAAGAGGAACCTCTAATAGTAGCAATATGGTTACATTTAATGAAGGTACAACATTAAATGACGGCTTTACCCTGGGGATGCATACTTAGAAATGCCTGTTTTAATCATCAATCATGTGAGATGCCAAATATACCTTCATGAAATGTAACCATATTGCTACACTTAGAGAAGCCTCTCCTCTTTTATACTCAGTTGCGACATGACGCTAATTGACATCGCTTGTTTATAAAGTCAAATTTATTTATTTATTTTTTATAAAAGAAGAAGGTTAGTCTTGCAAAACACTCTAAAGCCCCGTACACACTATCAGATTGTCTGCTGAGTTTTTCCTTCAGATTTACCAAAACCATATAATATGAGGTCAAACCTTAAATGGAAGTAAACCCTTCCAAACAACTTTGACCTACAGGTAAGCCTAGATTAAGGCTTACCTGTAGGTCCAAGTAATATCTCCTAAACCTATATGGTTTAGGAGATATTTGCCCGAAAATGGGCACCGCTGTCTACGGCGCATGCGCCGTAGACAGCGGCGCGCATGCGCACTAAATGCGGCAAGTCCAAGAATGGATTTGCCAAATTTGTCGACTCCCGTGCGCATGCGCGGGAGTGACGTCATCGCGGCCTCGCCGTATGACAGCGGCGGAGCTGCGAGGCGCGACTCCCGTGCGCATGCGCGGGAGTGACGTCATCGCGGCTTCGCCGCTGTCATTGGTCGGAGCTGCGAGACGCCACCAGCAAGATGGACGCGGCGGACTACAGGGATCAGCGGCGACTTCGCTGGCTCCTGTGTCAGGTAAGTGACACATAATGAGCTACTATGCGATGCATAGTAGTCCATTATGCTTTACCTTTGCAGGGAAAAAAAGAGGAAGTAAACCCATCAGGGTTTACTTCTTCTTTAGGAGTTTCAATGTGTATGCAATCAGGCAGGCCCTTCTACTACATGGTTTTGGTAAATCTGAAGTAAAAACTCAGCAGACAATCTGATAGTGTGTACGGGGCTTTAAACCAAACTATTCTCAATCTAAGGTTTTACTGTATAAATGTAATTTATGTACAGTGTTGCATGATTGCACAATTGGTCTTTATTTTATATAGTTTGAGTTACATGTCGTAAGCCCGTTTTTTCCCCCATTTTTTTGTTTTTGTTTCAGGCCTTCCATATCTACATGTGACATTTGCTAGTTTCTCCTGCTTTGGTCCCACAGCTCTGCTGATCCTCCGCCACTCAATCCTAGCTCTACAGTCCCTGCTTGCCTCTTGCTATAGCGGTCCCACCTTTTGAAAAATTAGAAAACCAAAAAGCACACACCCAGGGAATTTGCCAAGCTTAAAGCATCACAGTAGCATCAAAAACACATCAAAAGAGCATGTTGAAGCAATAGGAGCTTTAATGTGTGTTAAATTTGAAGCAAGTGTAAATGAGCCCATACTGAGTTGGGATACTACTGAGCTGGGATTCTACTGAGCCTCTTTAAAACAGAAACAGAAAATCAAAAACACAAAAAAGCATTGTGGACGCATCATAAACACATAAAAAAAAAAAAATGTTGAAGCTTTAGGTCTTGTTCACACTTGCTCAAAATACCAAAGCGTAGCAAACACGCCTATAGCCTTAATGCAAGTAGTTTGTTGATCTTGTGTTACGTTAAACTCACGTTAAAAGGAAAGGTAAAAAATTGCTCCCCAAACTCCCTATGCACATTTGACATGCATTAAGGACACCCCAGATGCCCTGGTTTTCTCTTGGCTGTTGCAAACAAGATCTAACATGCTGCAAATGCATTGCAAACCCGCTGAAAACACATGCCAGTGCGTTTATGGTACGTTACAATAGACTTGAATGGAAGGAGTCGAGATGCTTCAACTCCTTCCAAACGCCACATTAAGTTTCATTCATTAAGCGCAGCAATGTGGCGCAACGCAAACGATTTGTTTGCTGTCCATATTATAAATTGAAAACTGCTTTACTAGGCGTTTGAGGAGAGCACACCCCAAACTCCTGATTTAATGCCAGTGTAAACAGGGTCCAAATGAGCCCTAAATGAGAGGGAGTAACTGGCACTTACACAGGTCTGACTCAAGTGACAACAGTGCCAATAAATATACAGTAGATACACACAGTACGTGCCAACTAACCTTGTATTTAACAAAAAAAAAAAAAAATGTGAAGATAACTATATACACCAATTTGAGCTTAGTGAAATATAGGCTCTGCTTGTTAGACAAGGGATAACGTTCTCTAAAGAGAAAAAACTGCAAGTAAAAATAAATAAATGTATATTAAATGGCAACTTGCAGCAATCTTTCTTCCATAAATGCTTAAATAACATGCCTAAAATACATTAAATTAACATATTCCTATAAGAGTGTTGTTGAAATAAATGGTTTGGTGACGGGGTCTCTCATTCATCTTAAAAATGTTGCTCAGCATAAGTATATACTTTGGGTCCCTAGACCCTACTGTGAGAGCAATGGTTTCAGGAAGAAAAAGACCCTAGGAACTGCAGCACCCTACCTCAGACTTGTTAAAGTGATACTTTTTTTTTTTTTTGTTAAAATAACAAACATGTTACACTTACCTGCCCTGTGTAATGGTTTTGCACAGAACAGCCCAGATCTTCTTGGGTCCCACTTCGGGACACTCATGGACCCTCCCTCCTGTTGAGTGGCCCCACAGCAAGCAGCTTGCTATGGGGGCACCCAAGTTGCAACTCCCTGTGTCCATTCAGACACTGAGCCACAACCCTGCCCTGCCCCCTCTTTCTCCTCATTGGCACACCGACTTTGATTGCCAGCAACAGGAGTAAATGGCGCTTCGCTGCTGTCTCAGCCAATGAGGAGGGAGAGTCCTAGACAGCCGAGTCTCTGGAGCGTCATCGCTGGATTGAGATGGGGCTCAGGTAAGTATTAGGGGGGGCTGCTGCATACAGAAGGCTTTTTATCCTAATGCATAGAATACATTAAGATAAAAAACCTTCAGCCTTTACAACCACTTTAATCAGATTTTTGCAAATCCCAATAGCTCAGGGGTATGGGACGCAAGATCCATCCAAAGTCACTTTAAAGCCCAACTAAAGCATACTAAAAGCATCCACAATTCACTTATACCCCCACCCCCCATTCTGCATTGCCAAAATACAGGATATATGCTGCAGGGTCACAGGCTCCCTGTAAAAGAAAATAAATACTTGGTGGAATTAACGTAAAAGGAGATAAAGTGCACCTTTACCACTGTGTAATCTCTCTTTTTTTCTTACCTTTGTAGCCAAATGAACGGTGTATTCTTTGGCGGTTAAAAATTGTTCCTGACAAACAAGGCAAACATATGAGCTATCACAAACTCCACGAAGAGAAATCGTTGGATCACAAGGGGAGTGATCAAACCTAAAAAAGGTACATAAAAACTATAAAACCAGTAACGGGCAACAGAAATGAGTATCAAAAAAGACAAATTCATCTACTTAGGACAAAGACATTTGCCTCCTGAAGTTATTTTTTTTTTCCAAACCACATCATGACTGAGCAGGTGATATGCAGGCGCCATGACCTATCCGCAGTTGGAAAACATCCCCTTTTGCAGTCTTTAAACAATCAATATAACTGCAAAGGAAGTGATAGCTCCAGATTTTTACTGGTTTAAAGAACAGAGGAGACCATTCATTTGCAGTGAGTTAACAGAATATTTAGACCTGTTACAACACTGCTGTGGGAGGTATATACACTATATACTTACAGACTCAAACATCTGCACTTATCTATGACAGTCAGAGAATACAGTATATCATTATATAAAATGTGAGCCAACAGTGATCGTGTAAAAATTCCAAACGTTCGTTACCATGTTACATAAGACGACTGCAGATACAAGAACTAAAAGCTAGTACTGCAAGAGATCGGGCTCACTGACCTATTGGATGTACTGGGCTTGAGTAATGACACAGACCAAATGATAAACAAAGCTGTCAAACTACGTTAGACATGAAGAAAAGTGAAGCCTGTCTATGGTATGCCCTGGATGTGATTTTGATTAAAATAACAATCATATACTAGGGTTGCACCGATACTAGTATTGGTATCGATACAGAGTATTTGCCCAAGTACTTGTACTCGGGCAAATGCTTCTGATGCTTCCCCCGATACCTTGCATTCCCGTAAGTCAGTGGATGGGGGGAGGGGCGGGAGAAGGCGGAGCGTGGGTCCTGGCAGTGCAGAGGAAGGTAAGCCTGTGGGCAGGGGTGTGGGCTATGACCACCTTGGTACACCCTGAACTCGGCCTCAGTAGCCTGCAATCACAAGGTGGCAGCGGACATCTTGTTACACCCAGTGCATACAGTTCACTAACTATATGGGCTGGGTGTAACAAGATGTCCGCTGCTGCATTCTGACTAGGCTTACTGAGGCCAAGTGCAGGGTGTATCAAGATGGGCTCTTGTATACTCACCGTCAGTCATCACATATTGTAAATTTTATCATGCCTAACAAACAGTTCCACCTATCATTGCCCATAAGTGCCACCTATCAGTGCTGCAAATCAGTGCCACCTACCAGCGCCCATAAGTGCCACCTATCGGTGCTCATCAGCGCTGCTGCATATTAGGGCCTCCTCATCAGTGCCACTGCCACCCCATCAATGCCCTTCATTGCTGCCTCATCCGTGCCACCTAATCCTATCAGTGCTGGATATTAGTGCCTCCTCATCAGTGACCCATTAGTGCAGCCTCATTAGCACACATCAGTGAAGGAGAAA
Organism: Lithobates pipiens; assembly: GCF_037356315.1. Classification (NCBI taxonomy): domain Eukaryota; kingdom Metazoa; phylum Chordata; class Amphibia; order Anura; family Ranidae; genus Lithobates; species Lithobates pipiens. The sequence goes on from NW_027507758.1 coordinate 393,236,552, forward strand.
AAAGTACTTATTTACAAAATTTTCTGACAGAAAAAAGTATCAGTAATCAGTGATAAAAAATAAAAAAAATAAAAAAAAAAAAAAGCGTATCGGTACTTGTACTCGGTCTTTAAAAAGTGTTATCGGTGCAACCCTATCATATACAATAGATATTTTGGCCCAAAAAAATTATTGATTAAACCTACCTTTTTAGATGACCAAACAGCAGTTGCCGATTGTCAAATTTTCTGTTACAATGCATCACAGGACAAGTGATTGGTTCTGTGTTTAAGGGGCCGAATTCCTTTGGCTGGGAGAAAGTTCTGCGGCTAGAGCTCACGTTACCTGGCTTGAGACCTGGAAAAAGAACACTTATCACACAGATCAGTGAAGGAATAAGTGAAAATTGTGGACGCACATAATATTGCTCCTCCAACTCCCAATGATCCTGAAGAGGGAATCCAACCAAAGGAGATTTAAAAGGTTTTGTGGATGAGGGAGTAGTGGAAGGACTAAGACCTACATTAGGTTTAAATTCTTCTGTCCTGTTGGGGAAGATTCATTCTCCCATTTTGTCATTGGGAGAGAATGCGAAGGTAAATCCAACATTTGGAAGTGGCTACTAGAACATGAGGAGGAAGAAAATACCCGATCTCAAAAGATGGAATTATCCCTGGGAACAGCCATAATACTCATTTACTGCTCTGTTGCCAGGACACGAGGCAAGGGGAAATCTCCCCAAAAGGGAACAGTCTACATTTGGTGACAAACAACTGCACCGTTGTCAAATTGGGAGCAGCGGCTGCGTTCATGCAGCTGCTGTGTCCCAATAGACATCAATGAGCTGCCTGCACGAGGATGCATAGAACACCTGTGCATCCCCAAGTGGGCAAAAACAGCCCTTGTACAGATGTAGAATTATGTATGCTCATGTGAATGAGGCCTTACCCTAAAGGAGGGCTGTCACAGACAAATCATTCTGGACTTTCGGTTTAGGAAATCATCTAATTTTCACATCAAAGGCTTAGTGCAGCAACATTGATTTAACAATCACTGCACATTTAATAATTTTTGCAACGAAACCTGCAGTGCATATTGCACGAGCAATCAGTGCATCTTGGATGCAATCATGTGCAGGTTCTAACAATGACCCTCCTGCCTCAGGTCCATTGGGAGGTACAGACATGCTACAAAGTGCAGCTTAAACCTCAGACATGAAATATGAACAAAGCATATCATTCTATAGTATGTGCTTATAGCCTATAGTGTGTCTCAATTAAGAGCACCAAGTATCATTTCTGTCTGCTGCTTTGTTACATTGCTATCAGCATGAATCACTTCTGGCAGGTTTTCCTGACACCAAGAGAAAAAAAAAAAGTGACAGAGGAGAGATCTCCAGCAGATTGACAGCTTCATCTCTGTTCCTGTGTGAAGGAGGGTCCTTTCCTTCCAATCAGCTCTGAGTATAACTCAAGCTTTCTGCCTGTTTTCTGAACTCAGACAAGCTTTATAATTCAACACTTTAAAAACAGATGTAGGTAAGAAAAGACTGAAGATAGACAGATACAACATATGTATCATCTCTGTGCATCACCTGAGGCCAGTCACTTCACTGGGTATATATAAGGGTTTACAAGCACTTTAACTACACAGTGTGGGGAGAAAGATGGCCCCAACAAAGTGAAGTCCCACAGCTAGATTATGCCAAGTTCAACAGATCCCCAAATTCTGCATAAAGATGCACCCTGCAATTTAGACAAGGAGGGTTTGGGTATGATGTATGGGACGATGTTTCATGTTACACCCTATAAGTTGGTGTAACATGAAACATGGTCTAACACAAACCTTTATTTTGGCGATCTCGTTGACGCATATTTTATCTTTTAGGTATTGCAGTCTATTCTGACCTATTCTAAAATTGTATTTCAGGACAGAAACAACTTTAATTTGGTAGCAAATCTGGATAAATATATTTCTTTGGTTTTATTTGAGAATAGTAACTTTTTTATTGCATTTTGTGTAATTTTTCTCAGTTTTTTTTCCCCCTTTTTTGTGCCTCCTCTTCATAGAGAGGCGATCCTCCGCTGTATGAAAAGGAGGCACAGAGCTGTAACAGAAGTGCTGTGCCATCACATCCCTTCCAATGTAAACACCTACACATCACCCCTATGGAAAGGCAAGTAGAATGATGGGAAGTCAGGGAGCCGATTGTTTCATCTTCTGGATTAGCACCAGACCTCAGTGGTTCCAGTGCTAGTGCCGAAGGGGACCACAGCAGACACTGACATTGGCGCAATAAACACCACTGGTAGATAAAAGGGCTAAGAGAAATCTAGGTTAAAGTGGAAGTAAACCCTAATGGGCAGGGGGGTGGTTGAGGACACTGTTGTGAATTAAGGAGGTGTGTTAAAGGGGATTCAGTAAACTACTGTGAAGGGGGTGGAGGTTATGGAAGTGGACCTGCAAACAATACTCTGAAGGAAAAAGGAGAGTGAGTGAAAAGACATTGCTGCAAGAATGAGATTGTTATATAAACACATCCATCAGACTTCTAGGTTTCTGACAATAGTGTTCATTCACAGATCGATATATATTTAATTGGATATAGCTTAACTAAATGTAATAATTACTCACCCGGCATTTTCAGCCACTGGTTTACACAAATTTTTGCAGCACTTGCACCAGGGCGATCCTTGTTAAGTGCCAACTCTTGCAACCCATGTGCACGCTGGGAGTTTAACTTGGCCTGCATAATCATGAAAAAAAATAAAAATATATAATAACACATACATACATATATATATATATATATATATACACATATATACAAATAAAAGTTGGAGTCATTGCAGTTTAAATCCACTAAGCCCTTGGTGAGTACTCTAAGCAGAGGATAGTCCAAAAGACAGCACCACTAACCTGTCTTGTGGGAGTAATGGCACAACTACTCCCTTCAACAAGAGATGGTTGAGGACATTCTGCAAATTTGACGGTCCTTGAGAAAATTGTTGAGGGGAATAGAGCTTCGACCTCCGGGTCACAGTCTGGGTTTTCTGTGACCCAGGGAGAAGCAAGCTGTAAAAGATGTCCCTCCGCTCTTAAGGCCCCTTTCACACATGCGGACCGTATGTCCAAATTTCATCCATTCGTTTGCGGATGAAATACGGACATACATGCATTCCTATGGGATAGCGGGTGTCCGTCTCCGAAATTGTCCGATTCTGCAGTCGGAGGAAAATCCGGAGGAGCAAGCAGATCATTACAGATCCGTCCCGTGTGAAAGGGGCCTAAGAGTGAGGCTGCTCCTGCCTTTTGGAAGGAGGCTTTTGGGAAGACTTGGTGGGTTGCCAGCCCAAGTCTTATGCCGAAAGGAATACTTAGGTGTGGAAGTTGAAGCCTGTGCAGAGTAATTAGGCATTCTGCGTTTTGAAGAAATAGAGGCTCCTAGGGGGGGGTTTGGGATCTTCCACTGTGGAAGTAAAAACATATTCTCCTGTGACATCTTTATATATTTGTCAAGTGCCTCCCCATAAAGATGATCCCCTTCAAGCGTGTGTGTGTCACCACTCTTACTGTGGCCAATAAGGAGGGAGGGGGCTGGTGGGGCTGAGCAGCGATCTGTGTGTCTTATGAAGGAAGGCAAAGGTGCACTGTTCAGTAAGGGCGGCTGACAGCCTGTCAAACAATGAGAGGCCGACAGCTGCTGTGGCTGGATGGTGCACCTGGCGGTACTTTAGTAGTGGGGGGGGGGGTAAAGAGATTTATGAAGGCTAGGTTCACTCTTCTGCATGTGGCTGCAGGAATCACAGGGATTCCCATACTCGCAACAACCGGCAAGGAAAACACACTGATCTGTGGAAATGCACAGGGCTGCCATGCATTCTGTATGGCAACCCCCCCTTCTAAAATCGGTGTGTGTGCCTGAACCGCAGGGAAATTACATGGTCAAAAAGACCATGTGGTTTTCTTGCGGCTGCATTTTTTCTTAAAAAGGTGCATGCACTTTTATTTTATTTTTTGGGGAGAAACACAGGCACAACAGCCCATTCATTTGAATGGGCTGCAGTGCCTGCGCAAACATGGCATGCAAAAACGCATAGGCGTGAACATAGTGTAAAACTAGAGCGTGCAAAATATGGTATATAGAAAACCAATCAGCTTCTAAGCTTTATTGTCAAAGCTTAATGGAACAAGCAGAAGTTAGAAGCTAGTTGACTACCATGCACAACTGCACCAGATTCTGAGTGCTCCAGTTTTAGTAAAATCTCCCCCTATGTCCCCAGGGATGAACTTCTAAAATGCGGATTGCTTGCATTATGAGCATTTGTCCCTAAGCACATGTTGCCCCAAACATAAATACTACTAGGTTCACTGTCGAGCTGCACCCAGCTACAGCAGCTGTCAGCCTCTGAGTTTGACAGGCTGCCGGCAGAGGCTTGATAGTGCACACCTGCCCACAGCTAAACGCCTAGTGTGAATGATCGTGTGGGCTTTTATAGCAATTGAACTGTATTTAGAGGATCACTTTCCATCCTGGAAATACGCTTAACTTCATTTGCATTTTATCTGTTTCAATTTAGACATGCCTAATTACATTTTTTTGGCTTGCTTCTATTTCTCTAACTCACCTGAAATTCTTTGCTTTTTTCTGCTTGCTTCTGTTTTTGCACCTCAACATGGCGTGCTAGACGATCAAGGGTTGCAGTCACTCTTTCCATCGGATGGTCAACATGGACGATCTTCTCTCTAAAAAAGTAAAAAAATAAAATAAAAATAAATCCCCCAAAGTAAGAAAACAAGAAAAAATCATTTCAAAATTTAAATGGTTTATTTTATTACAAAAGAGAAAAAATAAATAAAAAAACAGAGAAAATACAGCTCACTGTTAGAGCTGCACGATTCTGGCTAAAATGAGAATCACAATTTTTTTTTTGCTCAGAATAAAGATCACAATTATCTCACGATTTTCGAAGCGCAACATCATCTTTCACATTACACAAAAAATTGGGCTAACTTTACTGTTTATTATTATTATTTCTTTAAATTCATTAAAGTGTCTTCTCCCCCCCCCCCCCCAAAAAAAATTGCGTTTGAATGACTGCTGCGCTAATACAGTACGACATAAAATATTGCAACAACCACTATGTTATTCTCTAGAGTCTCTGCTAAAAAATATATTTGGGGGTTTCAAGTAATTTTGTAGCAAAAAATGATTTTAACTTGCAAGCAACAAATGTCAGAAAAAAGATTTAACCTTTAAAGTGGTTAAAATTGCCCTCTGCTACAGATGAAGATCATTCCTTTGTTGTGTACGGAATGATACAATGTTTCTCCTTATCAATGTTGAGATAAAACATGGCAGGCTGCCTGGATTTTTATATATTTTTTTATTTATTTTTTGTCAGCTGTCAGAAGTGAGCAGAGTACTCTGAACATGTTACATAGAATTGGGGCAATTATTTTTTTTTTTTTGAGTTCGGGAAGGGAGTAGAATCGCTATTTTGATTCTTTGCGATTAATCGTGCAGCTGTACTCACTGTAACACTAAGTTACCAATTACCCACACAACATTTCAAAATATCAATTCAAGCGATTAAAATTAGATTAAAGCCAGTACTAGGGGATAAAAACATTGTATTAGCTGCTTTTTTCTCAAAAAAGACTTTTACACAGCACTTTACAAATGTGCACTGCACTGTGCTTGCATCAGGATTTTGAAGTAAGAAGAGCACTATTGATAACAAGGGAAAAAAGGTGGTCCGAGAAGCATTTTCTCTGGAGTAGTATCTGCCCCTGGGATCAATTTGCTTTATAACAAGTAGCCCAGTAAGCATATTGATATAGACTTTATTAAAACAAACTTACATGCAGGGACAAAGTCTGTGACTCATAATCACTAACCAGGTCAATACATTCCAGGACAGGTCTTGAAGGCCCTTCCTGCGTAGCAAAATAAGGATCACTGTTAGATAAGCTTAGACAAAGAAAGAATACTTAAAAAAAAAAAAATAGAACATGGGTGATGTTTGCATATTATAGAGCTGCATAGTGTTTTTTTCTGCACTAGCACAAAAGTGTGCTAGTTGCTAAATGGGCATTAGAGTTCGTAGAGCATTGCTGATCATCAGGACAGAATGTATTGTGCATGTTGTTGGGATCAGAGGGGAGACTTGTGGAGCATGGCGAGCTAGCTGGACAGTGACATGCTTAGACTGGGGTGGGGGCCGAAAGTGCCCAGCTAAGGGGGAGGATTTACAGTAGTCCTTACAGTGCTGAGGGTAACCACGATCAGGGGAGATGCAGAGAAGCTGGCAGCATTGTGCTTTGTATTAGGAGCCATGTGAAAAATTTACAACCAAGTGGTGCTCTCAGTAGCTGAAGTAGAAGTTGGTGACACAGCAGTATCTGCCAGTAAATCAACTCCTCGTACCAATACTTCATTATAGCACAAGCACACAATACCACTGCCAAAATGCGATGGCATTTTAGCACTGAGGCGCTCCTTTAATACATGTGCAGTCAGGGATTAAAAGCCAAGTTCACCTTTCAGAGCACATTATACCCATAATTCAGGTGTAAAGCGTAACATGCTCCAGACCTGCCACCCCCCCAGCCCCATGAGAGAAGGCAGAGGATCTTCTCACCACGCCCGCTGTTGAATTTTGAAACGCACTCTGCCCACATGGCCTCATCTTTTATTCAAAGCAATCTGTGAGTGAGAGAACTTTGTGGCTGGTGGCTTGTAGTTAGTCCTCCATGAACTGCAAGGTTGCTGATGAGCACTCGCGTTGATTATTTACAGCTTATAAACAGTCAGCCCCTTTCGGGAGGTAAGGGCTGAAAGCTGCAGGGCATGTTTGCAAAAGCCTGAGATTGCATCCCTGAAATATAATAAATGCACAATAATTTCCCTACAAAAATATATATAGTTACATAGTTACATAGTTAGTCAGGTTGAAAAAAGACACAAGTCCATCCAGTTCAACCTTAAAAACAAATAAATAAAATAAAAAATAATCGTACAATCCAGATACCCAATTTTATGCCCACAATTGATCCAGAGGAAGGCGAAAAAAAAACCCAGCAGAGCATGCTCCAATTTACTACAGCAGGGGAAAAAAATTCCTTCCTGATCCCCCAATAGGCGATCGGATTTTCCCTGGATCAACTTTACCTATGTTAGTACCTAGTTATATTATGTACCATCAGGAAAGTATCCAAGCCTTTCTTAAAGCAATCTACTGAACTGGCCAGAACCACCTCTGGTGGGAGTCTATTCCACATTTTCACTGCTCTAACTGTGAAGAAACCTTTCCGTACTTGAAGCTGAAATCTCTTTTCCTCTAGACGTAAAGAGTGCCCCCGTGTCCTCTGGGTTGACCGTACAGAGAACAACTCAACACCAAGTTCACTATATGGACCCCTAATATATTTGAACATGTTAATCATATCCCCCCTTAATCTCCTCTTCTCAAGAGTGAATAGATTTAGTTCCTCTAATCTCTCCTCATAGCTGAGTTCCTCCATGCCTCTTATCAGTTTGGTTGCCCTTCTCTGCACTTTCTCCAGTTCCCCGATATCCTTTTTGAGAACTGGTGCCCAAAACTGAACGGCATATTCCAGGTGAGGTCTTACTAATGATTTGAACAGGGGCAAAATTATATCTCTTTCTCTGGAGTCCATACCTCTCTTAATACAAGAAAGGACTTTGCTCGCTTTGCAAACAGCAGCTTGGCATTGCATGTTGTTATTGAGCTTATGGTCTACCAAAACCCCCAGATCCTTCTCCACTATGGATTCCCCCAGTTGTACTCCCCCTAGCATGTATGATGCATGCATATTCTTAGGCCCCAAGTGCATAACTTTACATTTATCAACATTAAACCTCATCTGCCACATAGTCGCCCAATTAGACAGTGTATTGAGGTCGGCTTGTAAATTGGAGACATCCTGTAAAGACGTTATTCCACTGCATATCTTGGTGTCATCTGCAAAGACAGAAATATTACTTTTGATGCCAGACCCAATATCATTTATAAAGATGTTAAAAAGTAAGGGTCCCAACACTGAACCTTGGGGTACACCACTGATAACCTTAGACCATTCAGAGTAAGAGTCATTAACCACGACTCTTTGAATTCTGTCTTCTAGCCAATTTTCTATCCATTTACAAACTGATATTTCCAAACCTGTAGACTTTACCTTACACATGAGCCGTGTGTACGGAACTGTATCGAATGCTTTTGCAAAATCCAAGTATACCACGTCCACCGCCACCCCTCTGTCCAAGGTTTTACTTACCTCCTCATAAAAAGAAATCAGATTTGTCTGACAACTTCTGTCTTTCATGAATCCATGCTGTCTGTTGCTTAAAGTGTTTTTGTTCAGCAAGAACTCGTCGATGTGGTCTTTTATTAAACGCTCCAGTATCTTCCCAGCTATAGAAGTTAAGCTAACAGGTCTATAGTTACTTGGTAAAGACTTTGATCCCTTTTTAAATATAGGCACCACGTTCGCCCTGCGCCAATCCAGTGGGACTATTCCCGTCATTAATGAGTCCCTAAAAATTAGATACAATGGCTCTGAAATTACAGAGCTCAATTCTTTTAGGATCCGTGGGTGGATGCCATCAGGTCCAGGTGCTTTATCCACCTTTATTCTGTCTAAGTATTTCTGGACCATATCCCTTTTGAGCCATTGTGGATCATTTGGGGCTGTGTCACTACCACCCCCATTATGGACATGAGCTCCCCCATGCTCTTTTGTGTACACAGAGCTGAAGAAAGTGTTTAATAAATTATCCTTCTCTTTGTCCCCAGTCACCCACTCTAGATTGTTTTGTAAAGGGCCTACATGCTCAGACTTGACCTTTTTACTATTAATATATTTGAAGAATTTTTTGGGGTTTGTCCTACTGTCTTTTGCAATCTGTCGTTCGTTTTGAATTTTTGCATCCTTGATTTCCTTTTTACATATACTGTTAATTTCTTTGTAACATTTAAATGACACTAGTGATCCTTCATTTTTATATTTTTTAAAAGCTCTTCTTACAGTTTATAGCTTTTTTAACTTTGGCCGTGAGCCACATAGGTTTTGTTTTTAGCCTTTTAAACTTATTGCCCATGGGAATATACTTTGCAGTGAGGTCCCCAACAGTCTTTTTGAAGAATTCCCATTTCTGTTCTGTGCCCATTGAAGCGAATATTCTCTCCCAGTCTAAGTCCTGGAGAGTAGCCCTCATCCTTGGAAAATTAGCTCTCTTGAAGTTAAGTGTTTTTATCTTACCCGTATGTATTTCTTGTTTAGCGCTAACATCAAAGGAAATCATGTTATGATCACTGCTACCTAGGTGTTCCTTTATCTGGACATTAGTAATAAGCTCTGCACGGTTTGAGATTACCAGGTCCAACAGAGCTTCATTCCTAGTTGGGGCCTCAATAAACTGGATCATAAAATTGTCCTGTAATGTGTGCAGTTATTTTTTTCCCCAAACGGTGAACTTATGCTTTAAATAAACACTTACAATACAACAGAGAGGGGGGAGAAAAGCGACAAGTCTCTTTAAAGAATAATGGGATTTTAATTGAGACAAGGTCTATTGATAGGGTAGGCACATAAGACACCAATTTTTTAAAAAAAAGATATACATTTATTAATAGTATCAAAAACATATAAAAATTAAATATTCATAGCGTATTTGATGGACCATGAGACAATACATGACAATCGTAATCTGATGCGTTGATGAGCAGAACCAACATGTTTCGCATGATTGCTTCGTCAAGGTTTTGCATATACCACAGGTTTCATCTATATTACATGGAATAAACATATTAGTATAATAAAAATACATTGGTTGATATATCATCAAGAAAATGATTAAACTTCATTGTGGTCACATTATGTTAATACCTAATCAGTTGTTTAACAACATTTTTTTTTAGCTTTATAAATAAAACATTTCTTTTAAACATTTTTTAGTTTTTCCCACCCTTCGTTTGGCACTGCTTGGGGGCGTCCCATTTTGTTAGAGAGGAGCTGTGTCGGTCGGTGAATATAAGAGAGAAATAGGATTTTTTTGTACTCACTGTAAAATCCTTTTCTCTGTAAAACACCGAACGACACAGCTCCTCTCTGTAACAAAATGGGTTGTCAGCCATATCACTGGAGATTACTAGGCAAAGTTGTAACACAACACTTCAGAACTTTCAGTTTCACCCAGGGGGCGGTCCCTAGGCTACAACCCCCACAGCCTGCTCTAGCAGACTCAGTACGTCAACAAGCAGTATAGGGTAAAGAGAAAAAGGAGGGGTGGGTGCTGTGTCGGTCGGTGAATTACAGAGAAAAGTATTTTACAGCGAGTACAAAAAAAATCCTATTTTTATCTTATATTCACCAACCGACATCGCTCCTCTCTAACAAAACGGGACGTCCCCAAGCAGTGCCAAACGAGGGGTGGGAAAAATGGCGTAAAAACTTCATCCACCATGGCAAGTGGGAACTAGTGAAACTAAACCCACAAAAAAACAGCAGTGTGGGGAAAAACACAACGATATAACCGGGTATCCTCAACAGGAGCCATCCCCAAGACCGCAACATTGCGGAAGTAACGCAACAGTGCATAAACACAACAGTACTGCGTTTTTAAACCAGGAAAAACGAAGCTTGCATATTCAATTGCAACTACACGGCCGACTGCAAAACTTTGCGGCCAAAACAGGCATCAGCCGATGCACTGACATCTACCTTGTAGAACTTGGTAAAACGTATGGACAGACTACCAGGTCGCCGCCTGAGCGACCGACGATTGGTGTCGGAAGGCCCAAGACATTCCGATTGCCCTTGTACAGTGGGCCGTGACCGGAAAGGGGGGCACCTGCCCCTTCAAGGCGTAGGCTTGTACTACAATCTGTCTGATCCACCTGGAAATGGTGACCGACGAGACCGCTAAAACCCTTCTTTGGACCAGCCACTGAAACAAACAGTGAGTCTGACTTCCGAAAGGGAGCCGTGGAAGACAAATACACCTTCAGAGCCCTAACCATGTCGAGAGCGTGAAGGGCCACCTCTTTGGGGTGCTTCGGCTTAGAACAATGGTAATACAATGTCCTCATTGATATGAAAATCTGAGACCACCTTCGGTAGAAAAGATGGTTGAGGACAACACCACCTTATCCCTGTGGATGACCAGATAGGGCGACTTGCAAGATGAGGCCACCAATTCCGAAACCCTCCTGGCCGAGGTAATGGCCACTAGAAAGACCACTTTCTGGGAAAGAGTCAACAGGGGAATCTCCCTGATATTTTCAAACAGAGGTTTTTGAAGCGCCGACAACACCAGGTTCAAATCCCATGGGGGTAACGGTGGGACTACATGTCGTACCCCCTGAACAAAGGTACCCACTAAAGGAGTGTGATGCCAGGGGTCATTGAAAAGAAGACAGCCAGGGCTGAGATCTGCCCCTTGATGGTGCTCAATGACAATCTCTGGTCTACTCCTCACTGAAAAAAAAACAGCAGGATCCTTGCTATGGAAAAGGATGCCAACCATTCTCCTCACACATGGAGATATAAGCCTTCCAGGTATGACTTCCAGCATCTGTCGACTCAGATAGTCCGCCTGCCAGTTTTCCACTCCCGGGATGTAAATGGCCAAAAGGGCCAGAACGTGTCGCTTTGCCCACCGAAGTATGCGAGCAACCTTCCGAGCAGCGGCTGAGCTTCTTGTTGCCCTCTGGTGATTTATGTATGCCACCGCCGTGGCGTTGTCCGACTGAATCTTGACTGGACGCCCTCGAAGACTCACCGACCACGGGTGGAGACACAGCCTGATCGCTCTCAATTTGAGCAGATTTAATCGGCAACTCGGATTCTACCGTCGACCAGAGGCCCTGAGTTAACTGAACCCCCATCACTCCACCCCAGCCGAATAAACTGGCGTCCGTAGTGACCACCGTCCACTTCAGAGGAAGGAACGGTTTTCCGGACTGAATCACCGGGGACCTCAACCACCAGAGAGTCCCTGACTGGTTGGCTCACCTGGATCTGTTGATACAGGGACAACTGAGACTTGTCCCATTTTAACAAGATCTCCTTCTGCAGTACTCTGGTGTGGAACTGGGCGTAAGGTACTGCCTCGAAGGAGGCTACCATGAGTCCCAATACTCGCATGCAAAACCGGAGGGACGACCACTTGCGGTTCATCAGCAGTTTCACCGCGGACCTGAGAGTCTGCAATTTGTCTGAAGGGAGAAAACCTCTCGCTTCCCTGGAGTCCAACAGTAAACCTAGGTACTCCAGACGCTGGGTCGGGACAATCACTGACTTCTTTAGGTTCAACAGCCACCCAAATTCTTGCAGGGTCTGCATGGTGATCGCCATATCCTCTTCTAATTCTGAGGCGGAAGATGCTCTCAGGAGGCGATCGTCCAGGTAGCCCACGATCACGATCCCACGTTGTCTCAGCAACGCCAATACTGGAGCCAATACCTTGGTAAAAACTCGGGGGGCTGATGCCAGACCAAAAGGAAGAGCCACAAATTGGTAATGGGCTTCCCCGACTGCAAAACGCAGAAACTTTTGATGCCAAAGGCATATGGGTATGTGCAGGTACGCATCCTGGATTTCCAAGGACGCCAGGGAGTACCCTTGATGGAGTGCAGCGACTACTGAGTGAACTGATTCCAACCTGAACCTCTGCACTTTTACAAAGCGATTGAGGGCTTTCAAGTCCAATATTGGACATACCCCTTCCTTCTTAGGAACCACAAACGGATTTGAGTAGAATACCTGGAAGCGTTCCGGCTCTGGAACAGGTACAATCACCCCTCGATTCAGAAAGTCCGTTACAGCCCCCAACAGGGCCTCCCGGCGAACCGGGGATACAGGTATGCTGGAGGGGAAGAATCCGTTTGGCGGCCAAGAGAGGAACTCTATCTTGTAGCCTGTGGAAATTCAATCACAGACTTATTGGTCGGATAACCGGGAGGACCACCGGGTTGCAAACTCCCGAAGGCGACACCCCACCCGAGACATGGGTGGGGACAAACCTTCATGCGGTAGCACTTTTGTTCGCAGGCTTGCGGTTCCAGGGACGTTTTTGACCGTCCGTGGGCGTCCTGTCGGGCTGGGGATGTTTTGTGGAAGCACCGGGCGGACGAAAAAGCCGCTTGTGAGCAGAAAAAGAGGGCCCTTGCCTGCGGCGTGGCTCCTAAGCTTTCCTGGCCTGTGAGAGTAGGGTACTCTTACCACCAGTGGCATTTTTAATAATGTCATCTAACGAGGCTCCAAAGAGCCGGTCACCAAGAAAAGGAAGATCCGTCAGGGCTTTCTTGGATGCCTGATCAGCAGACCAGCATTTTAGCCAAATCAGGTGCCTCAGCACCACAGCTGACACTGAAGCCCTGGATAACAGAGGGAGAGTATCCAGTGCTGCGTCACAGACGTACTCACGGGCGTGCACTAGTTGGTCTGCTAGTTCCACGCAGACAGGGGAGGCCCGCTGCTCTCCCAATTTGTAGTGCAAAAAAGTTTTGCCCACTCAGTTAGTGTCTGCGACACCAGTGCGGATGCCAGTACCGGTCGCACGGCTGACCCCACAAACGTAAACAAGGAACGAGCCACCGCCTCGGCCTTCCTGTCTGTGGGATCCTTGAATGGATAGGACCCAGACGGGGACTCATCCTCACTGTCTGAACGGTCCTGGTCAACGTCATCTAAGAAGACAGAGCAGGGGTCACCGGCCTCAGCAGGAGCTAAGTCTGCATCAGAGCTCTCCCCAGAGGACGGGAGGAGCTGCTTTTTAGCACCTTTCTTCCCACGTACCGCCACTATCTTGGCAACAAATGAATTGAGGACTGCCGGAAGGGTGTCCATATGGACCACGCAGTCCTCAGGTGATCCGGTTGCAATTGCCGGGATTTCGGGGGAAGAAACACCAGTTTCTGAAGCCATGCTGACCCTACCCTGTCTGCCACCCGAAGGGGACTTAGGACAGTGACAGTCCCACCCTCCTTGCTGCCGCTGACTGAGGGGCTCTAACCCGCTGGACTCACCACCCCGAGCAGTTCCGCACTGAATTACAGCAGTGCCCGTCGATCCCCAGCGCTCCCAGATACAGAGATAGCAAAACTGTGTTGTGGCCGGCCGGTCGCACGATCGGTGAGCGATCTGACACACGTGTTCAGAATCACAGGATAAAACTCCCAGCGCTCTGTGATGACCAAACAAGCTGAGGGCACAGGGGCTGCTGCTAGAGCACAAAAAACGCAGTCCGGCTAAAAGAAAATGTCCGCCAGTGTACTAATACAGAATCACTAGGAAAATGGCTGCTTGAAGCCAGAAGCATGTCTGACCCTTGCCCACATTTAAAATGGCCGCCGATCAGCGCCATGAGAGGCATAGAGAAAGCAAGGAATGCCCAGCTGCTCCACCCTGCCGAGACAGGGAGAGCTGTACTTACCAGTCCTGAAGAGCTGGAGGACATTCCATGGTAGTCAACTCCTGATCAGTACAGGGAAGACTACTGGCCCGGCATACTGTGACGCAGACATCAGTAGCCCTGTCATACGTATGCCCCGGAGCATAAAGCTCACCGACCACATCTGGAGCTGAGGTATGTCGTGGCCTGCCGAGCCGTAGCTGCGACCTGCACGCGCTCGATGGCTGGACTGGGGAGACTACAAGGATAAGTGAACCGGCCTGTCACCCAGCTGGCTGTTGATAGAAGATCACAGGATCATTCATCTTGCGCAAAAAGCCAAGTTTCTGCATCAAAAAAAAACACGGACCTATGGGCCCACAGGGTTCCTAGGTGCATCTCCTTCACTAGGCAAAATAAAACTGAGTCTGCTAGGGCAGGCTGTGGGGGTTGTAGCCTAGGGACCAACCCCTGGGCGGAACTAAAAGTTCTGAAGTGTGTTACAACTTGGCCTAGTAATCTCCAGTGATAGGGCTGACAACCCATTTTGTTGTTACAGAGAGAAGCTGTGTCGGTCGGTGAATATAAGAGAAAATTAATATAATAAAATATATTATATAATATAATATAATAAAATATATTATATAATATAATATAATATAATATATATATATATTATATAATATAATATAATATATATATTATATAATATAATATAATATAATATATATATATATATATATATATATATATATATATATATATATATATATATATATATATTTTTTTTTTTATTAATACAAAATATAAAGAAATAAAAATAAAAATATTGTAGATATACCTATAGCACTGGTGCTTAATACACCTCAAAGTCTAAGTTTAATATGATATTGAAGCTTAAAAAATAGGCAACTAATTTACCCTGCTATTGCTGTATCTGATAATGTAAAGCGATAATGTCTTTGTATTAAATAGGCAGAGTTAGTCTACTTAGATAGAATATGAGCCAATAGAAAATAAAACAAGACAAATAATAACATAGTACTATATACTATAAAGCAGACCAATAATCTAATGGTAGATAGCCATTTATATAGCCAATGCAAAAGCATAGGGCATAATAGCAATAACATGGCTGCTTATTAGTTACATTCCTAAATTAGACAACAACTAACCCATAGAGGCTCTCACCTGAGAACAGAACATGCAGATTAATCAGAATAGTAAGATGATGGAATAGCAGTTATTCCATCATTTTACTATTCTGATTAATCTGCATGTTCTGTTCTCAGGTAAGAGCCTCTATGGGTTAGTTGTTATCCAATTTAGGAATGTAACTAATAAGCAGCCATGTTATTGCTATTATGCCCTATGCTTTTGCATTGGCTATATAAATAGCCATCTACCATTAGATTATTGGTCTGCTTTATAAATAGTACTATGTTATTATTTGTGTTATTTTATTTTCTATTGGCCTATATTCTAAGTAGACTAACTCTGCCCATTTAATATAAAGACATTACAGATAAAGCAATAGCAGGGTAAATTAGTTGCCTATTTTTTAAGCTTAAAGCGGGATTCCACCCTAAAGTGGAACCTCCGCTGATCGGATCCCTCCCCCCCTCCGGTGTCACAATTGACACCTTTCCAGGGGGGAGGGGGGTGGAGATACCTGTCAAAGACAGGTATTTTCACCCACTTCCGGGCATAGACTCCCGTGGGAGTCTACGCCATTTCCTGCCCTGCCGCGCTGTCTGCTGGGACACACACGGGTCCCAGTGACAGCGCGGAGATTTCCTATTGCGCGGCCCGGCTCGCGCATGCGCAGTAGGGAACCGGGAAGTGAAGCCGATTCGCTTCACTTCCTGATTCCCTCACTTAGAATGGTGGCGACAGCAGCCGAGAGCCGAGCGATCGATCGGCCTCAGCATTGCTGGAACCCGGGACAGGTGAGTGTCCATTTATTAAAAGTCAGCAGCTGTAATATTTATAGCTGCTGGCTTTTAATATTTTTTTTGTTGGTGGAATCCCTCTTTAAATCACCATTGATATCAATATCATGTTAAACTTAGACTTTGAGGTGTATTAAGCACCAGTGCTAGAAGTATATCTACAATATATTTTTATTTATATTTCTTTATATTAAAAAAATAAATAATTATATATATATTTCATCTATCTCATTTATTATTTTTAGTCCACTCATTTGGACCACTAAAATAAAAACAAAATATATCCAGATATAAAAAATGTTTTTATACATATATACATATACACTAAAAAAAAAAAAAAAATTAGTTATGAACACTACTATAGTATAATCTATTATTTTTTTTAGATTACTGTTGCAGTTTCCATTTTGTCGGACAGGCATGATCCAAACTCCCCTCTTGCAGCCCAACTGGGATCTGACCCCCTAGTGGGAACTGGGTGTGGTTATCGGCGTCACCTGTGATGTGGTGGCGCAATCAGACGCATATGGTTATTATTTATTTTAAGGACCAGGTAGGCACAATATGTATAAAAGAACCGATTATGTTAATAACTAATGTGACCACAATGAAGTTTAATCATTTTCTTAATGATGCATCAACCAATGTATTTTATTATACTAATGATATGTTTATTCTATGTAATATAGATGAAATAGGTGGTATATGCAAAACCTTAACCAAGCAATCATGTGAAACATGTTGGTTTTGCTTGTCAACGCATCAGATTACGATTGTCAAGTATTGTCTCATGGTCCATCAAATACTCTTCATGTATTTTTATATGTTTTTGATATGATTAATAAATTTATATATTTTTAAAAAAATTGGTGTCTTAATGTGCCTACCCTATCAATAGACCTTGTCTCAATTAAAGTCCCATTATTCTTTAAAGAGACTTGTCACTTTTCTCCCCCCTCTTTTTTTTTTTAGCATTACCAGGGATCTGAGACAGTGTCTATTCTGGAAATGTTCAATCAATATTTATAGTACAATACAACAGAGTAGAAAAACCATACAAGTATCCATCAGTCAGCACATATCTAAATGATATACTTACACCTACAAATTCCACCTCCTCTTCACTGAAATGGTCTCTCTCTATCATCTTTTCTTTTTCATTAGAGTCCATCATAAAGTACGTACTAAGCTGTTAAAGTAGTCAAAGTAACACCCTAGGGATGGAAAGACAAATGAAAATCATTAGCATATCTTCACAAATGTACACAACCAATCATAGCTCAAAAACAGTCTTCCCACTATTTATTTTAACCACTCAAGGACCGCCGCATGGCAATGTACCGACGTCGGTGCAATGGCACCGACAGGCACAAGCACATGTACATGTACGTGCTCGCCTTTCAGCGGGTGGGGGTCACGATCGGACCCCCTCCCGCTGGATGCGGCGGTCCGTTTCGCTGCAGGAGCAATCCGGGATGAGGGGATGGCCGTTGGTTTCTGGCCATCCCCTCTCGATCGCTCCTGGCCAATGAGAAGCTTCCCCCGCTGTGTATAGTAAACACAGGCAGGGAGGAAGTGATGTCATTCTCCTCAGGCGGTCTTTTTGACCGGACTGCGAGGAGAACAGTGAAAGTAAGTGTGCACCAACACTACACTGACATGTAGGCACACAAAACGCCCCCCCCCCCCCCCTCCCAGTCACAGTGTCACTGATTGCAGTGATCATTTATTTTCTGATCACTGCATTTAGTGTCAGTTATGACAGTAAAAACTGTCAGGGCAGTTAGTGTTAGGTCCAGGGTAGCCCCCTACCCCCCAATAAAGGTTTAACCCCGATTGCCCCTAGAGTTAACCCTTTCACCCCCTTTTTCCAGTGTCACTAAGCGATCGTTTTTCTGATCGCTGCATTAGTGTCGCTAGGTAGCTAGTTATTTTTTCAGGTTCACCGCCAGGTTTTTATAGCGCTAGGTACCCCAATATATTACCCAATAATGGTTTTAACCCCCTGATTGCCCCTAGTTAACCCTTTTACCAGTGATCACCGTATAAGTGTCACTGGTGACGCTGGTTAGTCAGTTAGTTATTTAGGTTCCCCGTCAGGTTTTTATATAGCGTCGGGGACCCCCATATACTACCTAATAAAAATTTGAACCCAGATTGCCCCTAGTTAACCCTTTCACCAGTGATCACCGTATAAGTGTTACGGGTGACTCTGGTTAGTTAGTTTGCTTTTTATAGCATCAGGGCACCCACCATTTATTACCCAATAAAGGTTTAACCCCCTGATCACCCGGCGGGTGATATCAATTAGGTTTTAGGGTCAGGGTCTGCGTCGCCCCAGGCAGCGCTAGGTTAGTGCCAGTACCGCTAACACCCATGCGCAAAGCATACACCTCCCGTAGTGGTATAGGAACTGAACAGATCAATATCTGATCAGATCTATACTAGTGTCCCCAGCAGTTTATGGTTCCAAAAAAAACGCATTGTTAGCAGGATCAGCCCAGATACCTGCTAGCACCTGCGTTTTGCCCCTCCGCCCAGCCCACCCAAGTGCAGTATCGATCGATCACTGTCACTTACAAAACACTAAACACATAACTGCAGCGATCGCAGAGTCAGGCCTGATCCCTGCGATCGCTAACAGTTTTTTTGGTAGCGTTTTATATTTAAACCCGGAAGGCAGTGCTTGGTTTTCCGGGTCCTGTACGTGGCTAGGCTCCCAAAAAGTCCCCCATATGTGGTATCACCATACTCGGGAGAAGCAGCAGAATTTATTTTGGGGTGTAATTTCACTAATGCCCATAGCATGTGTGAGCAATATATCATTTAGTGACAACTTTGAGCAAAAAAAAAAAAAAAAATTGTAATATTCCTGCAACTTGTGGCAAAATATAAAATATTTCATGGACTCAACATGCCTCTCAGTAAATAGCTTGGGGTGTCTACTTTCCAAAATGGGGTCATTTGGGGGGGGTTTTGTGCTATTTTGGCATTTTATGGCCTTTGAAACTGTGATAGGTAGTGAGGAGTGAAATCAAAAATTTGCACCCTTAGAAATCCTGAAGGCAGTGATTATTTTTCGGGGTGCCGTACGCGGCTAAACTCCCAAAAAGTCCCACATATGTGGTATCCTCGTACTCAGGAGAAGCAGCAGAATATATTTTGGGGTGCAATTCCACATATAACTATGGCATGTGTGAGAAATATATAATTTAGTGACAACTTTTTGTAAACTTTTTTTTTTTTTGTGTCATTATTCAATCACTTGGGACAAAAAAAAAAAAAAATATTCAATGGGCTCAACATGCCCCTCAGCAATTTCCTTGGGGTGTCTACTTTCCAAAATGGGGTCATTTGGGGGGGGGGGGGGTTGTACTGCCCTGCCATTTTAGCACCTCAAGAAATGATAGGCAGTCATAAATTGAAAGCGGTTTAAATTCCAGAAAATGTACTCTAGTTTGTAGACGCTATAACTTTTGCGCAAACCAATAAATATACGCTTATTCATATTTTTTTTTTTTACTAAAGACATGTGGCTGAATAAATTTTGCCCTAAATGTATGACTAAAATTGAGTTTATTCAATTTTTCTTATAACAAAAAGTAGAAAATATATTTTTTTTTCCAAACTTTTCGTCTTTTTCCATTTATATCGTAAAAAATAAAAATCGTAGAGGCAATCAAATACCATCAAAAGAAAGCTCTATTTGTGGGAAGAAAAGGACACAAATTTTGTTTGGGTACAACATTGCATGGCCACGCAATTACCAGTTAAAGCAGTGCAGTGCGAAATTGTAAAAATACTTCTGGTCCTTAGGCTGATAATTGGTCCGGGGCTGAAGTGGTTAAAAAGAAATCCAGGTACCATATGGCATTTTACAGCTGATGGTTCTCCCGCAAGTGAATACCTAGAGGGGCTAAAGATGTTAGAAAATGAAAAAAACTAAACCCAAGAACTAAAAAATTATATATTGTTGCTTACCAATCCTTAGATGTTAACAAGTACAAAGCGCAAAACACTGGCTCTAAGTTAACGCAAAAAGGTTCATATTAATCCATATTACATAAGGCGAAAGGATAGGGTCCATAAACTCAGGGCTGCCACCAGGTAGAGATAGAAGCCAATTCCAGCCAAAACTGAGAATACAAGTGTAAAAGTTTAAAACTACTTTAAAGCGGAGGTCCACCCTAAAGTGGACCTTCCGCTCATCGGAACCCTCCCCCCTCCGGTGCCACAATCAGCACCTTTCAGGGGGGAGGGGGGTGCAGTTACCTGGATAATCCAGGTGCAGTTACCTGGATAATCCAGGTAACTGCACCCACTTCCGGGATAGCTCTCTGTGGAAAGGGGCGTAACTTACGCCCCTTTCAGCAAGTGCCCGCCCCTTCCCGCAAGTGCCCCGCTGCCTGCTGGGAAACACACAGATCCCAGAGGCAGCGGGGAGCGTCCTTATTGCGCAGCGCGATTCGCGCATGCGCAGTAGGGAACCGGGAAATGAAGCCGAAAGACTCCATTTCCTGATTCCCATACCCAAGATGGCGGCGGCAGGACCCGACAGACGACCTAGAGATCGGCTTCGGGTGCCGACATCGCGGGCACGCTGGACAGGTAATTGTCACTATTTTAAAAGTCAGCAGCTGCAGTATTTGTAGCTGCTGGCTTTTTAAAAAAAAAAAAAAAAAAAAAAAAAAAAAAAAAAAAAAAAAACGCGGAGTCCCGGTGGACTCCCGCTTTAACTACTTCAGCCCCGGACCATTTGGCTGACCAGAGCACTTTTTGCGATTTGGCACTGCATCGCTTTAACCGACAATGGTGTGGTCATGCGACGTGGCTCCCAAACAAAATTTACGTCCTCTTTTTCCCTACAAATAGAGCTTTCCTTTGGTGGTATTTGAATACCTCTGCGGTTTTTATTTTTTGCGCTATAAAACAATGAGCGACAATTTAAAAAAATAAAAAAAAGCATTTTTTTTTTACTTTTTGCTATAATAAAATATCTCCCAAAAAATACCTACAACTAAATTTTTTTTCCCTCAGTTTTGGCCAATACTCATTCTTCTACATATTGGTAAAGAAGAAGAAAAAAAAAACTGATTGGTTTGCACAAAAGTTATAGCGTCTACAAAATAGGGGATAGTTTATTGGCATTTTTATTAATAATTTTTTTTTAAATTAGTAATGAAGTCTATCAGCGATTTTTTATCGTGACTGCAACATTATGGCGGACAGATCGGACACTTTTGGGACCACTCACATTTATACAGCTATTAGTTAGAGCTGCACAATTAATCGTTAAAAAAACGCAAGAAAATTACTTGGAACCCCCAAACACACACACACACAGGGGTTGACAAATTTGCTTGGAATCTAGGAGCCAGCTAAAAAAGTTAGGAGCCAGGTCCGTGACGGCGATCTGGACCTGTCCCTGGCCTGACATGGAGACGAGTGAGGGGAAGATAGCCCCCAGCCCCCCACATATGAGATCACCTCTCATTGGACACACCGCTCGAGTGCTAAATGGCCGCTGTGATTGGTAATTTAGCATGATCTGTGATTGGCTGTATCCAAGGGACACGGCCAACACAGAACTTCCCCGATGCTCGCCCATGGCGGCGTGCAGAGGGGAAGTAAACAGGAGGATGTCTAGGGACGCCCTCCCGGCAATTGGTGTCCGCGCTGTAGACATCTTTCGTCTATAGCGCGGGCACGAAGTGGTTAACAAAAGAATGTGACTATTATTTCCGACATATTCCCACTCATTTACTGCCATTTCCCTGCTAAGGGTTCGATCAGGTCCGCCTGAAAAACTGACAGGTGAACCTGATCAGACAGCCCTTGTGAAAGGGGTCAAGCAGGGAGGATTACAAATAATATTTTTTTTTTCCTTAATTAAAATAATTTTTTTTTTTACTTTTTACAAAAAAAAAAAAAAAATTATATATATATATATATATATTAATAAATAAATTAATAAATTTAATAATATATATATATATATATATATATATATATATATAATGAGAAGCCATTTACCAGCCACCACACAAAAAACAGGCAGGGGAGCTTCACTCCATTAGGAATTAGCATTATTGGAATAGGGTGTAATTTCTACATCCACCACAAGATGGCGCCAGACTACCGAAAGATTTTAGAAGGCCGCAAAGCCGTGGCCTCAATTACTGGCCGGCGCGGCCCGATGAAATTGCGCGGCGGAGTTCGGGGTCCAAATGGAGACAGGATACCCCAGCAGCGTTGCCCCAGTCGCCAGGACACGAAATCTAGGCGCAAATGCGACCTGGCGACCGGGGTTTGTCGAGCCCTGCACACACATACACACACACATACACACACACACACACACACACACACATACAGGGCTCGACAAAACCCGGGCGCCAGGTCGCATTTGTGACTAGAATTAGCGACCTGGCGCAGCACAGCTGGGGGTATCCAGTCTCCGTGGACCCCACCGGCGTGATCGCGTCGGGCCGTTCCGCCGACGGCCGGTAATTGAGGCCGCGGCTTTGAGGCCTTCTGCGGTCCTATGATTCCTTCAGGAATCTGGCGCCCTCTTGTGGTGGCCGTTGGTATGACAACCAGTAATGCTAATGGAGCTTCCCCTGCGTTTTTTTATTACCTGCCTATCTCCTTCCCTTTATTTAGAACCCCCTAAACATTATATATATTTTTTATTCTAACACCCTAGAGAATAAAATGGCGGTTGTTGCAATACTGTCTGTCGCACCGTATTTGCGCAGCGGACTTACAAGCGCATTTTTTTGGGAAAAATAATTTATTTAATAAAAAAATAAGACAACAGTAAAGTTAGCCCAATTTTTTTTTATATTGTGAAAGATAATGTTACGCCGAGTAAATTGATACCCAATACGTCACGCTTCAAAATTGCACCCGCTCATGGAATGGCGACAAACTTTTACCCTTTAAAATCTCCATAGGCGACGTTTAAAAAAATTCTACAGGTTGCATGTTTTGAATTACAGAGGAGGTCTAGGGCTAGAATTATTGCTCTCGCTCTACCGATCAAGGCAATACCTCCTATATGTGGTTTGAACACCGCTTTCATATGCGGACGGGACAGGGCGCGTTTAAAAATGTTTTTTCTTATTTTAAAGCGGTAGTAAACCCGCATTTTTTTTTTTTTTTTTTTTTAAACCTGCAAAGCAAAAGGCATAATGAGCTAGTATGCACCGCATACTAGCTCATTATGAAATACTTACCTTAGAACGAGGCCCCGACATCTCGCCCGATCCACGCCGAGGAAGCCGACATGCTCCCTCGGCGTCTCTTCCGGGTATCGCGGCTCCGGCGCTTTGAGTGGCCGGAGCCGCGATATCGTCACTCCCGCGCATGCGCGCGGGAGATTTAAATCCGGCCGGACGAGCGCTGCCGGATTTTCGCGGAGAGAACCCCCTTGTGCGCATGCGCCGCTGCAGTCAGCGGCGCATACCGAGGGGAATATCTCCTAAACCGTACAGGTTTAGGAGATATTTTTTTTACCTACAGGTAAGCCTTATTATAGGCTTTCCTGTAGGTAAAAGTTAAAAAAGTGGGTTTACTTCCACTTTAACTTTTTTATTTTTATTTTTTTCACTGTTCTTTTATTAAAAAAAAAATTAGTGTCACTTTTATTCTTATTACAAGGAATGTAAAAATCCCTTCTAATAGAAAAAGCATGACAGGTCATCTTAAATATGAGATCCGGGTCAGAGAGACCTCACATCTCATATTTACACTAAAATGCAATTTAAAAAAAAAATTGTCATTTGAAAAAAATAAATAAAATATCCCTCTAAGAGCTATGGGCAATGACTTGGAGATGGGGGGGGGGGGGGCAGCAACGCTATCTTCCCCTCACTCGTCTCCTTGTCAGGCCAGGGACAGGTCCGGATCGCCGTTACCGACCTAGCTCCTAACTTTTTTAGCTGGCTCCTAGATTCCAAGCAAATTTGTCAAGCCCTAATATATATATATTTATTTTTATAATTTTAGCAGAGACCCTAGGGAATAAAATGGCAGTTGCTGCAATATTTAGTGTCACACTGTATTTGCCCAGCAGTCTTTCAAATGCAATTTTTGGGGAAAAAAATACACTTCAATAAATAAAAAAGAAACCGTATAGTTAGCACAATTTTTTTTGTTTTAATGTGAAAGATGATGTTACGCCGTGAGAATCGTGATCTATCTTCTAAGCAAAAAAATTGTGATTCTCATTTTAGCCAGAATCGTGCAGCTTTACTATTAGTGTGATTAAAAATGCACTGATTACTGTGTAAATGTGACTGGTAGTCAAGGGGTTAACCAGGAGGGGGCGCTGCAGGCGTTAAGTGTGTCCTAGGGAGTGATTCTAACTGTGGGGGGGGGGGCTATGTGTGACACAACACTGATCACCGCTCCCAATCACAGAGAGCTGTGATCAGTGTCACTAGGCAGAACAGGGAAATGTTTGTTTCCCCGTTCTTCC
Organism: Lithobates pipiens; assembly: GCF_037356315.1. Classification (NCBI taxonomy): domain Eukaryota; kingdom Metazoa; phylum Chordata; class Amphibia; order Anura; family Ranidae; genus Lithobates; species Lithobates pipiens. Next base: position 393,261,384 of record NW_027507758.1, read on the forward strand.
TCTCCGTGACACGATAGTGGGTATCCCCACGGGACCCACGCACCTGCTATCCGGACCTCAAAAGATCACGTACAATAATGTGAATTTGTACAGCAGAGCCAACCTGCCACAGCAATACTGCGACGGCTGGTCTGCAAGCGATTAAATAGTGACAGACAATTGGCAACTCGCATGAGTAAAGAGAACAGGCACATCTGTCGCTCAGAAACGCGTCGCACCTTAGTAATGTCATTGCCCCACACCGCTCTGCCTCATGCAAACCAAGCTTCGTTTTTTATACCGCACGGGCGAAATCACCATCAAAGGTTTCCAGCCCGGACATCACGCTTAGCAGCGCCATGAGCGAGGGCACCCGACTGTTCACTGCTTTACCTTTCTGGGATAATACCACACATAGATGTGCCTGCCACACTCCATCCCTAGACCAGTGGAGAATTAGAGGTACCATGACTGTCACCTATCTTGCTACTGGATGCCTTACATACAGATGTGACTGTTATTGTCTTCACTCATGCGAGTTGCCAATTGTCTGTCACTATTAAAGTGATTTTAAACTTTTACACTTAGGAGGCACCTCTCTTCCCTTGTATTCTCAATCCTTAGATGTGGTTCTGCACTTGTTTTCTTTCTTCAGGTCAAGAACATTTTCAGAAAGTGCTAAAATGCAAATAACACAAAAAACCTGTTGATCTTGCCAGAAATGCAGTATCCACATCACTTTTCTTTGAGCTAAAATGGGTGCATATAAAACAGGGCTCGACAAACCCCAGGCGCCAGGTCACCAATGCAACCAGAAATCGCAAACTGGCGCCTAAGCTGCCACCAGCCCACTCACTATTGATGCCCCAGACATGCAGCAGCAGTAACACTGACTGCCGTCCTCCTCCCTCCTCCACACTCAGCGGCGCTCAGGATCTGTCAGATTTCAGCTGGATGTTGGGGTGGGCGGGACCCGGCCAGGGTGGGCGGGACCCAGCAGCTATCAAACACCAGCCAATGGATCTGGGCGGGCCGCTACGTGTATGTGGCCTGCCCCTTTTCTTAAGCAGCCCAATCGTTGGCTGGTGTTTGATAGCTGCCGAGTCCCGCCCACCCCGACATCAAGCTCAAATCTGACATATCCGCCTCTCTGTTACTTGTCAGTTTCACACCCTGGCTGGGTCCCGCCCATTCTGACATTAAGCTCAATTCTGACAGCTCCTCTGTTACATTTCAGTAACAGAATGCTCCGTGTGAAACCTGCCAGTGCCATCTGCCAGTGCCACCTGTTAGTGCCAACCAGTGCCACCGCCAATCAATACCACCTGCAACCACCAACCAGTGCCACCTGCCACCGCCATCTGTCACCGCCAATCAGTGCCACCGCCAACCAGTGCCACCTGCCACCACCAGTGCCACCGCCAATCAATACCACCTGCAACCAACCAGTGTCACCTGCCACCACCAACCAGTGCCACCGCCAATGACAATCAGTGCCACCTGCCAGTGCCCAGTGTCACCGCCAGTGCCACCTGCCACCGCCAATCAGTGCAACCTGCCACCACCTACCAGTGCAACCTGCCACCACCTACCAGTGCAACCTGCCACCACCTACCAGTGCAACCTGCCACCACCTACCAGTGCAACCTGCCACCACCTACCAGTGCTATCTGCCACCGCCAACCCGTGCCACCGCCAACCCGTGCCACCGCCAACCCGTGCCACCGCCAACCACTAACCAGTGCCACCTGCCACCACCCAGTGCCACCGCCAATCAGTGCCACCTGCCAGTGCCATCGTCAGTCAGTGCCACCTGCCACCACCAACCAGTGCCACCTGCCACCACCAACCAGTGCCACCACCACTGCCAATCAGTGCCACCTGCCAATCAGTGCCACCTAGTGCCACCGGCCAGTGCCAACTAGTGCCACCGCCAAGCAGTGCCATCTGCCAGTGACAACTAGTGCCACCGCCAACCAGGGCAACCTGCCATCACCAACCAGGGCCACCTGCCACTTCCAAACTAGTGCCACCTGCCAATCAGTGCCACGTGTCACCTGCCAGTTCCAAACCAGTGTCACCTGCCAGTGCCACGTGCCTGCCAGTGGAAACCAGTGCCAGCCAGTTCCATCTGTTGCCAGCCTTACTTTCTGGTCAGCCCATAACCCTGATGTAACAGCGTTTCAATGGAGTTATCAATGGAGTTATTAACTGGGTGCTCCATTGTGAGTTAGGGATAGGGGGTGAAAATGAGTGGCCTTACCCCGGGAGCTGACAATCCCTACCACTAAAAAAAAAAAAAAAAAAAAAAAAAAAAACCTGGCTCCTAACTTTTTTAACTGGCTCCTAAATTCAAAGCAAATTTGTCAACCCCTGATATAAAATGTTATGCCATCTCTAAACTACTCATCACAGCATCCCCCATGTAATGGAGAACAAAATGCAGAACTATCTGAAGACCAGCCATGGAACGCTCGCTCGCTCCCTCCCTCCACAGTGGAGAAGTGAGCATAGCACCATCTAGGAACAAGATATGTGCTTTTGTAGGATTACCTGGTGAATATAAAAAGGAAAAGAGCCAGCAAAAAGGTTTAAAAAAAAAAAAAAAAAAAATGGACACATATACTTCTTTTGTTCATACTTCTCTTTAGGGTCAAGAGAGTACATTAAGGATCTTCTGCGACCAAGAGTCAGATGATAGTGGGCTACTGAGCAGCGCCAAGTTCAGGAAGGATCTAAACAATATTGCCAGGATACACCCACCTGTCTGACAGCTGACTCCATCTTTCACCACACAACTGAGAGATAGAGTCTGCTGCTCCAGTGAGCAAATGAGGAGCCAAGCAGTGTGTAGTTATTGACTTTCACTGCTCTCAGCTGTGGGCAGACCAAAAGCTGACTGATTTGCATGAGTGGCATCATTTATATATGGCCTATAGACAGCAAGTGTTTTTAAATTGAAGTAGGATTCCACTAAACATCCACTTTTTGGAGTCCCAGTATTAATCACTTGCTTACTGGGTCCTTGAACCCCCTTCCTGCCCAGTTCAATTTTCAGCTTTCATCGCTGTCACTCTTTGAATGGTCATACAACACTGTACCCAAACTACATTTTTATCATTTTTTTTCACACAACTAGAGCTATCTTTTTGTGGTATTTAATCACTGCCGGTTTTTGATTAAAAAAAAAAAAAAAAGGAAAAGAGATCGAAAATGTTTGGGAAAGCTTTACACTACGGTGAGGTGCTAGTCACATAATATAAAAAATACTTTCACTCGGCTGCCTGAAAAGGGCACCAGGAGTCGGAGGCAGAGAGACAGAACAGCTTCACCAGCACAAGTATGTCCCCTTAACACAAGGCAAAAGGCTTCTTCCACCTCTGCATGCACATTATGGACCAAGAAATACAGGGAGAAGGGGCCCCTCAATTCCTAGGCTCCATGCCTGGGAGAACCCAAACCCCAGAACCCTCCAGAACATTGCTCTGGTTTAGGGAGGCCCCTACCACATAGGCCTGACAGCAAAACAAAAAAAGGCTTGAAGTGATCCTGTCTGGTGGAAGTAAACACATACTGACAAATCCTGGGCTGGTGCCTTTTTGTATGATCCTGGATCTTGTGTTTCCTGTGCTAGGTAGGAGGAGCCTCTCTTGTAAGTAACAGTGTTTTCAAGATTCACACAAATTTATATTTCAAAGCAATTTTTTTTAGCAGGCTGTGTCATGCCCCTCCAGCCTGTGTCTATGTCAGGGTTTATAAAACTTTTTATCTTGGAGGAACCCTTGGCAAAAAGTATGAGATCTCAGGGAACCCCTGAAATTGTTTTTAATATCTACAGACCATGGAACATTGGCGTTATCAGCAAGCTGTTGATATAATTATTCTTAGAAATAGAAATAAATACTACAAGAAATCTTTAAAGCGGAGCTCCATCCTAAAGTGGAGCTTCCGCTCATTGGAACCCTCCCCCCCCCTCCGGCGCCACAATTGGCACCTTTCAGGGGGGAGGGGGGGTGCAGGTACCTATACAGTACAGGTATCTGCACCCACTTCCGGCATAGATATGTGCAGAATATACGCCCCTTTCCACAGGACCCCCGCTGTGTGCTGGGAAACACACGGATCCCAGAGACAGCGGGGACCATCCTTATTGTGCAGCGCGACTCGCGCATGCGCAGTATGGAACCGGGAAATGAAGCCGCAAGGCTCCACTTCCTGATTCCCATACCCAAGATGGCGGCGGCAGCACCTGAGAGACGATCGAGAGATCGGCTTCGGGTGCAGACATCGCGGGCGTGCTGGGCGGGTGAGTGTCCTTATTTTAAAAGTCAGCAGCTGCAGTATTTGTAGCTGCTGGCTTTAAAAAAAAAAAAAAAACGGTGGAACTCCCGCTTTAAGCAGGACAGGGCACAGTGGGTCCAGGATCAGTAGGGCACAGCATGGGGGGGGGGGGGGAGTAATCAGTGCTCATCACACTGCAAGGTCTCTCCCTTCCCTGCTAGTTCCTGGGTGTGGTGCTGGAGACAGGCAAAGAGGTGAGTATTAGATAATAAGCACAATGCTAAAAACATAAAAAGTTTGATTTGCTTATAAAAGCCCAAGACGTTCCTAACGGCACCTCAGATTTAAATACTGTTTTGGTTAAAATTATATATTTTTTATTAGAACAAGTAGATTGTAATGAGGGAAAAGTAGATTGGGACCCCAATTTGGTCCCTTGGACGAGTAGTTTTTTAAAAATAATTCACACATCTGAAAAGAGGTACCGTAACTATTTCAAGCAAACATATTCAACTAAAAAACATGGTAATACAGCGGTGTCTAATTACCTCTTAAAAATAGATGCGTAGTGAAAAATAATTTAATTAAAAATTCAATTGATAAACACTTCCTGAGTTCCTGCTGTAACTTAATGCGAGAAGCACATAAACATTTATAAGGAAAAAAAACTACATAATAAATGAGAACGGTGAATACTTAATTCATATATTTGATTAATTTCAGTATACATCCAAATACACTAAATTAAAGTGATGATCCTAATGAGCAAATAAATATGAACTTAAATAAATATTATATAATCAATGTCCAGCAGGATCTTAGAATGTATCAAACAAGTGCTAAAAATAGTAAACAGTCCACAGCATAGGTGAAAAGAGGATTCCTCAGCCCTCAGTAGTGACACCACACACACGACACCCACGAAGATGTGAGAGGGTACAACAGGAAAGGATCCTCCACCAATAAAAATACTACCGCTTACCACCTGGCTAGATCTCATTTAACCCACATCGCTCCCGACACGCACGGCAGTTCACACTGCCATATGCGAACTGCTGGGGAGTGTCATTATATGTTAACGACACCCCCATTTCAGCTTGCGTATCGCACTGCGAACTGACAGTTCGGACATGAATCGGATCACATGCGATCCGATACTGGTCCGAACAGAAAAAAGGGTCCTGTGCATGTTTGGACCGAATGCGGTGCGATATCAGCCATGCTATCTGTATGGCTGACATTGCACCCGCACAGACATCGCATGTAATGTGAACAGCAGTGCGCTGCGAATTACATGCAATGTCTGGCATCGCACTAGTGTGAACCGGCACTAAATGCAGGACGTTTAACCACTTAAAGTCTAAATCTTCATCTGACACTTCTTCCTTAAGTTAAAATCAATATTTTTTTGCTAGAAAATTACTTGGAATCCCATTTTTTTTATATACACATAGATAGATAGATAGAGATATATATATATATATATATATATATATATATATATATATATATATATATATATATATCTATCTCAGAGACCCTAGGGAATAAAATGGCAATTGCCGCAATATTTTATGTCACACTGTATTTGCCCAAAGAAGTCTTTCAAATGCAATTTTTTGGGAAAAAATACACGTCAAGAAATAAAAAAAATAAACAGTAAAGTTAGCACAATAATTTTTTGTTTTAATGTGAAATATGATACGCCGCGAGAATCGTGATCTATCTTCTAATGCCGACCATACACGGTTCGAATTTCAAAAGAATTTTCTTTCGAAAATCATATCTAAGAATTTTCATATGCATTTCGAACCATTAGTGGGCTGCAGCAACAGCCGATTTTCGTGCGAAATTAAAATTTGAGGAATCGGACATGTTGGAAATTTTTAGAAAAACTAACGATTTTCTAATCAATGATGGGAGAATCGTGCGAGAAACGTAATAAGAAAAGAAAATGTACGGAGATAAAAGATTTTTGATTTTGAAAAGAAAATTCGTTCGAAATTCGACCGTGTATGGCCTGCATAAGTAAAAAAATTGTGATTCTCATTTTAGCCAGAATCGTGCAGCTCCAACGCACTTAGAATGACAATTGCGCGGTCATACAACACTGTACCCAAATGCAATTTTTTGCATTTTTCCCTACAAATAGAGCTTCTTTTGGTGGTATTTAATCACAGCTGAGTTTTTTTTTTTGTTTAGCAAAAAGTAAAAAGTGAAATTTTGAAAAAAAAAAAGAAATCATGTTTAATAGTTTGTTATAAAATTTTGCGAACGGGTAATTTTTCTACTTCATTGATATGTGCTGATAAGGCGGCACTGATAGGCTACACTGATGGGCACCAATAGGCACAGATGGGGACAGATAGGTACCACTGATAGACGGCACTGACAGGTGGCGCTGGTGGGCACCGACAGGCGGCACTTGTAGAGGGCACATAACAGTGATCGGGACTAATGTCCCTCTCACTGCAGCCGGTGATCTATTTTTTTGTTTTTTTTTAGTCCTTAGTCTGAACACATGAGGAGAAAAGTCCAGAGAAACTTTTCACCTTAATCCATATACAAATCCTTCTTCATTGAGACGGTAGGTACTCTAGTACTCCTCAGCTCCCACCACTTACACATCGTCAAGGTGGTGGAGACTCTGGTAAATACAAACCAGAAAGTGTCTCTCATGTGGTTTTTACAATAGAAGAAATTAAAACTGTAGAATATGAAGACCCTGTGACAAACTACTTAAGGTGTAATGAGTACATACCAGTTGCGCTATGGATGGCTGTGGTGAAAGGTTGGAAAGTTTGGCAACATCTTGTTACCTTGAACAGTTGGAAACATCTTGCTGGCTTACTAAGTGGAGCATTGGGAAACATCTTGCTACCTTGACACAGAGACCCTGGCGGGGGGATAAGCCACAGGCATGTTGGATTTCCAACAAGAGATCTAGCCAGGTGGTAAGCGGTAGTATTTTTATTTTGGGGGATCCTTTCCTGTTGTACCCTGTCACATCTTCGTGGGTGTCGTGTGTGGTGTCACTACTGAGGAATCATCTTTTCACCTATGCTGTGAACTTTTTACTATTTTTAGCACTTGTTTGATACATTCTAAGATCCTGCTCGACATTGATTATATAATATATAATATTTACTTAAGTTCATATTTATTTGCTCATTAGGATCATCGCTTTAAGTATATTTTGGTTGATTTCAGTACACATCCAATTTATGAATGAAGTATTCACCATTCATACACATATTCAACTGTAGGCCATAACAGAATGGCACAAGTAAACGATAGGATTCTTGTTCCAAAGTCTGCATAGCCTTACTTAACCACTTGCCATCTTTTTAATAGTTGTTCAATTTTTGCAGGTGGTATAGATGTCCATTTATCTTGGCAAAATGCCTCCAGGTCATGCAAAGTTTTTGATCAATATTTAACGCCTTTAACGATGTATATTTACCATAAGGCGGTCAGCAAGTGGTTGCAAGTCCAAGTTTCATTTTAATGCATTTCGTACATTAAGGTGAAAAACCTTCTGAGCAGCAGTACCACCCCTCCCTTTTCTTACTCGAGCCAGATCCAATCCAAATGCTGTGCCACAGGGCAGAGTCCCGCTTTCTGTGTCAATAGATGCAGCAATGAGACTCTATGGTGAGCACATATGGGTGCCCCATGGAAAGTGGTTTTCCTGATCCCAGGGGCCCTGGGCTCAGCTGTCCTCATCCTAGGGGCCCCACTCAGATGTCCTCGTCCCTGAGGTTCCCTAAACAGCAACTGTGATAAGGGGCTCAGAACAGTAAGGGCTTGTTTACAGTTGCAGTTTGGGGGCAGTAAAACCTCATATTGAGCCGTTTTTACTCACCCCCAACAACACCCCCTTTAACTGCAGTGACCAGGGGTGTACACATGTTGCAGCCACAGCAGGAATTATAAACCGTCACGCTTGGTAGGTAAACATCCTCAGCTGCTTCAGCTGCAGCTAAAGTGCGTAGGGACGAACGTATGTGGGCACAGTGCAATAAGCAGGTGATGTTTTGTGTGGACAGGGACACAGGAAAGCCCCATGGATTGTCAGTCCGCCTATCTTCATTTCCCGGGTATCTCTCCCACATAGGGACTTTGCACTATAACCGCTTCATTAACACTTACAACCGTTCCTAGCAATATACGCTTATACTTGCCTCTCCGGACAGACAACGGTTCCCGCTCCTGCCATGTGACCAGGCAGGCTGACAGCTGGGAAAGGTAGTCCTCCTATCCTTAGTGCGCGCAATGATGACGTCAGATCCCTCCAGCCTATGTATGGGGGGCTTTGACTAATTCTCTACTAACCTCTCCTCTACTGTGTATATGGGACGCCGACTACCGGCATTGTTTGGCGCAAAGAATAAGCAAAGGCACGTCGCTGCTTTAGTTGCTTTTTGGCGTTTTGTAAAAGTAAAATTAAATTAAAGCGAGAGTATGTCGCCGCTTTTTTTTTTACCACCAAGGTAATGGCGATGTATTTTTGCCTAGGCGGCCTATCAGGTGGCTCTATTAGGAACGGCGGTCGCCTATTGGATGTGTCCTGGCGTATCATGTCATGTGAAGATCACGTGTCTATCGATGTGCTCTGTAATCAGCCATTTCATCTTGTGTTTGCCTTGACTCATAGGAGCTAAATCCATTTGTTTGTTATTGCGATTGCTTTGGGCTGGCTGTCTTCTCCATTTTCCCGCGTTCAATCTGACGGCGCGAGAGTGCAGAAGAGAAGAGAATAAGGTGTGTGATGTTGTCCTGGTTACTGCGCTCAGTTAGGGAGCTTCTCTGATGATACATCGCCTCATGCCTCAGCACAAGGCTGCCTTGTTCATCTAAAGCTCACTATATGCATTATAATCTGACTGAACAATCTACCTATAGGCATATAACACAACATGCTCTCTGACTGGATAGAAAATGAATTGTACAATCAGGTTGTCATGTGTATGGTGGCCATGTGCGCTTTCATATTGTTATCTCTTTGATGTTTGGTTGGTTTACACCAGAATGTGGTGCAGGAAAGGGTGTTCTGTGTGATGATCTCAAAGCTCTCTGCCTTTGCGGAGAGTGTTAACTTATTCTTGCCAACGCGCCAGCTGTAGACTGTAAATGCATTGAGTTGAGGCCACACAATCACGTGGGTCTGTAGTACCATGCCATTTGCTGCAACTTGTTCTTTTAAAGTAGGGCATCTGTTACTGTTTGTGTGGTCTGGTGCAATTTGCAGCCCTTTCAAATGAATGGCGTGCAGAATCGCACTGTACAGGAACGTGGAGCGCTTTCCTGCGCTATTCAGATGGGAAGCGGTCCTCCATCAAAACAATGGAGTCTGCAAACGTTTCAATACCGTAACTTCCATTCTGCTGGAGATAGACTCAATTGAGATACGAGCGATCGGGAGGAAAGTTATCGATTGTTTTGCATGGAGATACTTTGTTCACGAATACCATTTTATATTTCAATGATGAGGTTTCAGTGGTTATAAAAAAAGAATTGCCACCCCCCCTTTAAAATAATCACATTTTATTGCGTTGCTGTCTGAGATGAAGACGGGCATCGTTTTTTGTTTTACTCAACTTTATAACATCCAAGTGAAATGTATAACGCCAACACGTCAGAAAAAAAAATTCAATTCAAAAACAAAATCACTGATTTGGAAAAAGGATCACACCACATTTATCAGTATTTTGTTGAACCACCTTTTCCAATATTTGCCCACTCTTTTTTGCAGAACTGCTCACGTTCCGTTAAATGTGATGGTGACCATTTGTGAACTGCAGTGTTCAAGTCATTCCACAGATTTTCAATGGGGTTTAAGTCTGGGCTCTGACTAGGCCACCTAAGGACATCCACCTTTTTTCTTCTGCAACCACTGTGACTGGCATCACTGCTGGGTACAGTTGAGACTGCACTGATGATCAGTGCCCTGGTTATATTTACAGGTCTCCCCTGTGAGGAGATGCCGCTGATCAGCTCTCTTTTCCTCACACTCTGTCAGTGTGAGGCGAGGAGAGCTAGTTACTGGCACTTCCTTGTTTACCTGTGAGCAGCTGTGATTGGACACAGCTGATCACATGGGTAAAGAGCAGCATGATTGTCTCTTTACCAAGATCAGGGTCAAGCCATGTACCAGGGACACAGCTGGGCGCGGTAAGAGGGGGGCGAGGTCATCCCAGAATGAGAGAGAATCCTGCCCATCATATGTCTATACAGTGAGCAGAGGTAGGTAAAACAATGTTAATGTTCATGGTTATTTAAAGTGTTACTAAACCCACAACCGTAAAATATGTCTGTTTGCAGTAAATCATTCTTGTTATACTCACTGTGGAGCCTAATAGGTTAATCCTGTGCATTGCCTAAAAAGGCTGTTTGATCCTGTCTTCTCGGATCCTCCCCTTCTTCCACTGTCCCCAGTCCATCCACTGATTAGTACAGAGCCTTGGGGGCACATGCTCAGTTTGGTGTGTATTGCTAGAGATTTTATTTTTTTCCTTGGGAGGGTGCATGTGATCAGCACAGGGCCAATCAGCACCTCAGAGAGGATCAGGGGTTCTGTAACCTCATAGGAAAGTCAGAGGAGAATGAAAACTCCTACAAGCTTTAACCAGATACTGACAGAAGTTATAAGACTTCTTTATACTGCTGAAAAGAAAAGGTATTTAGCAGTTTTATTATGTTATTTCCATCCATGTTCTGTGTACCGTGGGTTTACTAACACGTTTTAACTACTTCCATACCAGGTCTATTCCGACACTCCTCCTCCCTTTTTTTTTTTCTAGAACCCCCAAACATGTGAAATATGATGTTACGCCGAGTAAATAGATACCCAATATGTTACGCTTTAAATTTTTGCACACTTGTGGAATGGCGCCAAATTTGGTACTTAAAAATCTCCACAGGCGACACTTTAATTTTTTTATTTTTTTTTACAGGTTACCAGTTTAGAGTTAGAGGAGGTCTACTACTAGAATTGTTGCTCTTGCTCTAATGCACGTGGTGATACCTCACATGTGTGGTTTGAATGGTATTTACATATGCGGGTATGAATTACGTGTGCATTCGCTTCTGTGTGCGAGCACACAGGGAAGGATGGGGGTGCTTTTTATATTTTTATTTTTACTAATTTATTTAACTTTTTATTATTTTTACACTTTCTCTTTTAATTTAATTTTTTTTTATCACTTTTATTTCTATTACAAGGAATGTAAACACCCCTTCTAATAGGAATGATGCGTGACAAGTCCTCTTTATGGGGAGATGTGGGGTCTATAATACCCCACATCTCGTCTTCAGGCTGGAAAGCATCAGATCAAAAAAAAAAAAATGAACGATTTGATGCTTTTCAGCTGCATCTCAGCTTTGTTTACATCTGCGGTCTCCAATGGTCATAGAGATGACTGGTGACCATATGGTCACCGGAAGTCTCTATGATCTTCATCCGGTGGTGGCGGATTCTTTTTCTCGGTCTGCAGGCATCATTCAGATATCACCACCGAAAGTCAAAGACGTCATATATGACGTCCTTTGGGCTGGAGGTGGTTAAGCGTGTTTAACCACTTCCCGACCGCCTTCCATACATATACTGCGGCAAGGTGGCCACAGGAGGAGCCAATCAGTGGGCCCGGCGAACGCGATGTCCACCAGCCACCCACAATCGTTTCCCGCAGAGACAGAATGGCGGTCTGCCGATGTAAACAAGCAGACCTCTGTGCTGTCTGGCATTGACAATCTTGCTAAAAATTGCTGATCACCGCCATTACAAGTAAAAAATAAAAATGCCATAAAAATATCCACTATTTTGTAGACGCAATGACTTTTGCGCAAACAATCAATATACGCTTATTGGGTTTTTTTTTATTTATTTTTTATTTTTTTTACCAAAAATATGTAACTGAATACATATTGGCCTAAACTGATGAAGAATTTTTTTTTTTTTGTTTTAAAAAAAAAAAAAAAAAAAAAAAATTGGCTATGTATTATAGTAGAAAGTAAAAAATATTATTATTTTTAAAATTGTCTGTCATTTTTTATTTTTTGTGCTATAAACAAAAAAAAAATTGTATTTGCGTACATGCGTCACATGACTGCGCAATTGTCAGTTAAAGTAATGCTGTGCCATATTGCATTGCCACTGGTCATTATGGGGGTAAAACCTTCTGGAGCTGAAGTGGTTTAGAAAATTTGCAGTAAATGCTGGTTGAATTATTTAACTGAATTTGCCTTTCTTTTTAATGGCAGGTTGTGTATTCCATCTTCCCTCTCTTTTTGGCAATGCAGTTCTCTAAGAATCGGACTTTGAAGATAAATCCCAGATTAACTGGAGAAAGGAAGAGTGAGCATTACCCATTCAGTCTACAGTTTTATCAGGTTCCACCTACTGAAAATATTTCCCTTTCAGAGTTTGAAACCTTTGCTGTTGAAAGACTTAAACGTGAGTAGTGTTTTTTTTTTTTCCAGAATACGTTTTAATTAATATTTTAGTGTAGTACATTTAGCACCACAATAGAACTGCAGTATTTGATGTTAACACTATTGAGGTTCATGGTTGGCTTACATGTATCGCATAATTTATTATATAATCAGAGAGGGCTCACATTGATAAACTAACAGTTTTTTGATTCTGACATAATTATCAGGTTAATGTGCATTAGCTGTTTAACTGGCTCTAAATTATGTTAGAAAGCCTCTGCTTATGGAGTTGTAGCACTAACCCCTGAAGGAGCTGCTGGTTTTATTGGGCTTACCGTTACCCTCTTGTCTGCTTCTCCGTCTAGGGATTCCCGTAGTAGATGGCCCAAAGAAATGTGGAAACTTACACTGAATATTCTTTTGGGTTATTTATTTAAAAACAGAGTCTCTCAATGGAGGGTAGAGGGTTAGGAGTAAGTTCAGGTACTTTAGAATGCAAAAATGGAAAGTCTCCTATAGGAAAATCCAGAGAATAGCAACCGTTTCACAACTGGATTTTACAACCCCTGAATAACCTCCTCTCACTAGGCCTAGCAGCCGGTAGGGTGCTCGGTAAAGTCTCTGCCACAGACTTGTGATGTACACCTAAACGCAGGATATTTGACAAAGTCTCTGCCACAGACTTGAGCGTTACTGAGGGACTTAGACAAATTTAAAGAGCTATCATACAGTACCAGTATCTCTCAGCCGATCCGGCGATACCATATGAGTGTAGATCCAGGTTGTGTCCTTCGAATAAGTCTCCAGGCTCCTTCAGAGAAGCCAGCCTTGCGCACGGCCTTCTCCTGAAGAGTCCTCCCCTGGGGTTCTTCAGTTGCTGGGCCTCTCCCTTCAGATGAGACGACACCGAACCACCTTTGGATCAATAGGCCCTGAAATCCATTCAGGCCTATCCCTGCAGTTGCGTTGCCTCGGGCTAGCAGCTCAGAGACTCAAAATGCATGGTTCTGCACCCCAGGCCAGCAGGGCCATGGGGCTGTGTCAGGAGGAACAGAACAGGCAGAAAATAATCTCCAGAACCCCGAAGCATTTTTTTTTCTGGCATACCCATTCTACAGAAGTCAGATATTTGGGCGGCTTCTGTCGGACAGGCTGCTGTACACATGGACCAAATGTAGACCTATATTTTGCCCATGTCTACCAGGCTTAAATTTGAGGCTTTTATTTTTGTTGCCATCGGGGGACATTGTATTGATTTTAAAAGGTTTCAGAGCTCAATGTTAGAGATTCTTAACCTTGTGTATAATTGTAGGAATACTTTCCCCAATCATGTTTCAGGACAGCAACATGAGATTATTGTAAATGCTTTACCTTCTACAGGAAACAAGCAGGAAGATTAAAAACCTCCCCCACCTCTCTTGTGACTAATGTGAGTTTAGTTTGTGTTTCTCTCTGTCCAATAGAGCACAAAAACTTTTTTTTTTTGTTTTTGTTTTTTTCACCATCTGTGTCCCATTTAGAAGATTTTCCTTCACTTCCTGTCCCATAGCCGAACAGAAAGTTATATGAAATCCTTGTAAATTAAGGGAATTCATTGGAGACCTCAGGTAACCAGAACTAGTGTCCACATTGGAAGATTTCCCCTATATTACTTTTTTGGAGACTTCCCAAAATGTGGGATTTTCTTTACGTTCACTTTCACTGATAGTTGGTAAACAAGAGAAATATAGAGGGTGAATCTCCCTAATGGGGTCAATAGAAACCAAATGGGTATTCTAATCCCTCTCCACTCTATCCAAAACTAAAAAAAAAAGTTTTGCTTTTAGTTATAAAAATTGTGACACTAATGGAACTTGACCTTGTTCCTTGGGCAAACTCCTGGGGAACCCAGCCTTGGCCTCTTGCTTTTGCTGACCTTACATCTGCCAAAATCACTTCCAGGAAAAAGCCGGCAGTCGGCTTGCAAAGAAACAACGCTGCCAGCGGCTATGTGTACAACCACTGCTGCCACCAATGTTTCAAAGAAGTCATTTTGTGAGCATTCAAAAGTAGGTAAATCAATTTCATTGCTTGGATGTATGTGTTTTTTTTTTTTTTTTGGACTTGACGAAAAACATCAGATAGTCATCTTCTGGTGCTTTTTAGTGGCTCCTTTAACAGTCTTTGGGCACCAAAATGTTCAGTGGCTAGATGGATAAGCAATGCCATTAGCTTTGTTTATAAAGAAAAGTAAAGTCATCGCCCATTACAGCACCCTCCATCCATTCCTTTGCAACACCATGTGCAGAAAGCACAGGAGCATTAGTGGAACAAGTTAGGGCTGCTAACATGGTCTAATTAATGAATGAAAGTGTTGACTTGCCCTGATGTATGATTTTTAATTATCCTCACATGTTGCTGTCATGGGAGATGATTGCAGAAAATCTTTGTTAGTCTTACTGGCAAACTGTATTTCTAAAAATCTTGCAGGGCCGTGTTCTTACTGGTGGAGGTACTCTTTAAATTCAAATTGAGGGATGAGTGAGGTGGGAGTTCCTGCCTGTGGTTCCTGTAGAGCAGGGGTCTCAAACTGGTGGCCCTCCAGCTGTTGCTAAACTACAAGTCCCATGAGGCATTGCAAGGCTGACAGTTACAAGCACGACTCCCACAGGCAGAGGCATGATGGGACTTGTAGTTTTGCAACAGCTGGAGGGCCGCCAGTTTGAGACCCCTGCTGTAGAGGATGGGACCAATCATCTCTCATGTGGCTATCCTGGAAAATGATTGCATACATACAAAATATTCCTATAATATTGAAATCATGTCAATAACCGTGCAGAAAGCTTTATGCTGTATACTGTAGGCAACTTGGCTGTGGACAGAGCCACTTCATGGATTACACAGGTATGCGATTATACTTGGTGTTAATTCAGAGACGTTCTTCACGCTGTAATGAGAAAAGTGTTTAACTTGGTTTACCGGCAGGGGAAGAAAGTTCAATCACCCATAACAGAAAAGTATGTCGCCACCTCATAAAGGTTAAGGATTAAATTTTTCAATTTTTTTTATCCCAAATGTTTTCTAATATAAAATAGGGTCACTTTAAAAACAGAATTTATGAGCTTACAAATAAAAATTAAGTACTACTTGAATGGTATCAAATTATTAATAATAATAACAATAATAATAATTTTTTATTTTATTTCTAGTTCTGAAATCCATAGAAAATCTCGGTGTTAGTTATGTGAAAGTTTCGGCAGATTACACCACCAAGCTGGAAAATGAACTTAGAAAACTTAAGTTTCCATACCGAGTGAGTATAGATGTGTGAAACATCTCAATTAACGATGTTTATTATAAATTTTAATTTTACACTAATTCCAAAAGGTGTTGTTTTTTTTTTTTTGTTTTTTTTTTCCATGCAGGTGCATATGTGATTTTAGGCTCAGTTCACACTGGTGCAATACTGGAAACCCTGCGATTCCTGTGCAGGTTTCCACATTGCACCTGAATTGCACCAGAATTGCACACCGTTTCACATTGACAGCTGCGAACCGCTGCGGGTATCTATATAAAGTTAAAATGGTACAGGAATCGGATTGCATGGGTGTGAACTATATGGCTGAATTTGCATCAAACAGACATAGCATGTGATCTGCACAGCAATGCGGTACGAATCGCATGTCTGTGCTCGCACCAATGTGAACCCAGCCTTAAACTTCTTGCTTGTTTATACCTTTTCCGTGTGTATATCCTAAATTGTAAAAAGGATTTCCCAAGGCGTCTTTCAGGACAGCACCTGAGAGATAGTGACTCCTCCCTCCTCGTTAGGAAACACCTTCTTCCTCCAAACTTTAAAGGGAGACACCTCCCTACCACACCTCAGTTCTTGTGTTTCCTCCGGCCCGGGAGGGAGTCAAGGTCTCTTGGGTGTTCCTGAGGGACAAGGCTTCCTTCCCGTTTTTCCTCCTTTAGGGACCTGCTGTCCTCCCGACCTACCCAGGCCTCGGCAGCGGTAGCAAGCGGGCTCCTCTTCCCCTCTTAGTGCTCGGAGAAAGCCGAAGATTCAGTGGCCCGCACGTTCGTAGGAGCGGCGGCGCGTGTGCCATGTTCTTTCGGCGGTCATGCCGGAAACGACAAAGCGGGTCACTGGGTCGGCGAAAACGTTAGTTTCCGGCGTGGACGCAGGGGGGAGGACAGGAGCTGGTGCCTATTTCCGCTTCCGGTCCGGTGCAGATGCATTATGGGAGTCTGGAGGCGGCGTGTGAAGCCACAAGTGGAATTCTGCACACCTGCTATGGAAGAATCAGCGTCTGCAGCAGTGGGGATAGGCACAGGCACCAGCAAAGTCCAGGTAGGAGGCAGCGGTTAAAGTCTGCCTTTTTCTCCTATTTCCTGGCTTTTGGTCTCTCTCTCTTTTTTTTTTTTTCTTTCCCCCCTGGTGGCAAGGGGCCTGTCTGGGCACTAGAGGCTGACTGGTTTCTTCTTAGTGCACCTGTGTGGTGATCCTTATCAAAGCTGAGACTGGGTCTCACTAAGGGTCCCCTGGTTTTTTTCCCTTTTTTTTTCTTTTTCTTCATAGGCTAAAAGCTCTGACCCAAAAAAGAGATGTCCTTCTTGCAGGGCCAAATTGGGAGAAAATTGGAAGAAAACCTTATGCAGTGCCTGCATTACTTCTTTAGTTAAAGAGGAATCAGCCTCTGTATGTGAGGGTCTGGTTGCTTCTGTAAAGAAGGAGCTATACGCCACGATTCAGAATTTTTGTGACTCACTAGTAAACCCGGCTGTTAGTCAGCCTTCCACTTCAGAGTCTTCCCAGGGGTCGTTCTCTATCCCAGTGTTGGAATCTCTGCCTGAAGACCCTTCAGATAGGGAAAAGCAGTCCACTGCTCTTTCCGTTAAAGATTCGGAAGAGGAGTTGGAGGAGACTGAGGTGGTCCCCTCTAAATTCATTTATGAGCAATTTAAAGCCAGCAATGGCCACAACATGTGTAGCCAGGAATTTGGAATACTGGCTCAACCACCTAAAGTCACATATAGCTGCAGATTCCCCCAAACAGGAAATCTTAGATTCTTTTCCTACCCTGACTGTGGCAGTTGCTTATATTGCAGACGCCTCAGCTGAGGCAATTAAAATGTCAGCCAGGTCAGCAGCTTTAACTAATGCTGCAAGAAGAGCCTTATGGCTTAAAACCTGGCCCGGTGATTCGGCATCAAAGAACAAGCTGTGTGGGATACCCTTTTCGTGTGACCTTCTCTTCGGCCCTGACCTCGATAATATTCTCGACAGGACAGCTGATAAAAAAAAAAGATCCTTCCCGGTCAAAAAGAAAAAACAGGTGCCAAAACGTCTTTTTCGACCTCAAAAAAAACTCAGGATGAAGACGGCAAGTTGCAGGGGAGAAGGAAAAATTGGTCCGCCCCGAAGCTGAAAGTTAGAGGCGGAATTCTCTTTCGTCCTCCTACACAGGCCGAAAAATCTCAATGACTCGTCTCTGCGGGTGGGAGGAACACTACAAGAATTTCTTCCGCAGTGGTCAGGGATAACTTCAAGTCAGTTTATTCAGTTTATTCTGACCACTCTCTCGCAGGGTTACACACTCGAGTTTGCCAAGAACCCCCCAAGAAGGTTCTTGATTACAAACGCCCCACGGGACTCGTTAAGGGCCCTGGCCATGAAGTCCTCTCTCGAGGAACTGATGCAGCAGGGTGTAGTAGTCCAAGTACCACTACAAGAACAGCAGGAGGGGTTTTATTCGCATGTCTTCCTAGTAAAAAAGCCGACAGGAAAATTTCGGTTGATTCTCAACCTAAAGCCTTTAAACGAGTCCATCAGGTACAGAAGGTTCAAGATGGACTCGATTTTCTCAGTCAGGAATCTTCTGACGCCAGGTTGTTTTATAGCGTCAGTGGATTTAAAGGATGCATACCCGATCTCGCCCCAGTCTCAGAGGTTCCTCAGGCTGGCGGGGAGGTTGGGGGGTGTGGTTCATCATCTCCAGTTCAGAGCCTTACCCTTTGGTCTGTCATCATCTCCCCAAATTTTTACCAAAGTGATGGCAGAAGCTTTAGCTCCGCTGCGTCTTCAGGGAATCGCAGTTATTCCTTATTTCGATGATCTGCTGTTTTTCGCCCCATCCAGCGAAGAATTGCAGATCAATCTAGGCAAAGCTCGCAGCCATTTGGAGGCTCTGGGGTGGATTTTGAACCTCCAAAAGTCTTCCCTAAACCCATCCCAGGAGATTCGGTTTTTAGGGTATCTAATCAATTCGGTGGATCAAAAGATCTTCCTTCCCTTAGACAAAAAGGACAGGATTTACGGTGCAGTGTCTTTACTGCAGACCAGTCAAAATCTGACGGTGAGACAGGTTATGTCAGCTTTGGGGGTTCTTACCTCAACAATGCCGGCATTCCAGTGGGCAAGGCTGCATTTCAGATGTCTGCAGGCTTTTCTTCTAAGATCTTGGGATCACACAGTGGCATCCCTAGAGGCAGAGGTAAGAGTGCCAACCCAGGTGAAAAGGTCTCTATGGTGGTGGAAGAGACAGGATGTCCTATCAGAGGGGTTAGTCTGGGTTTTTCCAGTCGAGAAAAGACTAACTGACGCCAGTTCCTGGGGGTGGGGAGCCCACCTAGGAACGTGTTTCACTCAGGGATCCTGGGCCAAAGAGGAGGCTCTAAGGTCCTCAAACTGGAGGGAGCTCAAGGCGATTGCCTTAGCTCTGGAGTCATTTGTTCAGGATCTTCAGTCCCAGCATGTTCAGGTCCTAACAGACAATGCCACGGCGGTGGCTTATTTAAACAGGCAGGGGGGTACAAGAAGAAGCAGGTCGCTCCAAGTACTGGCCATGGAGATCCTTCGGTGGGCGGAAAGGCATTTGTTGTCACTATCAGCAGTCCACCTAAAAGGGGATCTAAACAGGTTTGCGGACTTCCTAAGCAGAAACCCTATTCGGGAATGGTCTCTAAACCCAGAGGTCTTCTCAATGATTGCCGGGAAATGGGGGCTACCAGAGGTGGACCTGTTCGCCTCAAAGGAGAACGCCCGGGTCCCCCAGTTCTTTCCCCTGGACAGTCGCGATGGGTCGCTGGGCACAGATGCGCTAGCATATCCATGGGAATTCCGTCTTTGCCACGCTTTCCCCCCATTTCAGTTAATTACGTTAATTTTAAGAAGAATTCAGAAGGAAAAGGTGCCAGTTATACTAATCACGCCCTTTTGGCCAAAGAGGGCCTGTTTTTCGACCATTCTAGGATTGACAATCAAGCCTTGTTGACATCTGCCCCTCAGGCACGATCTGTTGTTTTCAGGGCCCAGTAAATCATCCAGGAGTGGCCAGCTTGGCTCTCACAGCCTGGTTTCTGAAAAGCAGCTCCTTAGGAGCAAGGGTTTTTCCAGCCGTTTGATCTCAACCCTTTTGGCAAGTAGGAAAAGGGTTACAAGGGTCATTTACGCTAAGGTTTGGAAGCTTTATAATACGTGGTGTTTTTCATCCGCCCAGGTTCCAGGGAGCCTTGTCTCCATCTTGGAGTTTTTACAAGATGGAGCAGACAAGGGACTAGCAGTTAGTACCCTGAAGGTGCAGGTAGCGGCACTAACAGTGTTCTTAGAAAGATCTGTAGCCTCAGATCCGCTGGTTATCAGATTCTTTAGAGCTCTCTAGAGGTCTAGACCAGAGCCTCTTAAGGTTTTTCCTAGATGGGATTTTTCGGTAGTCCTGCAGTCTCTAACAAGGGGTTCCTTTGAGCCCCTGGAGGAGGCGCCCCTTAGGTTTCTCACATTAAAGACCGTTTTTCTGATTGCCATTGTGTCTGCATGCAGAATCAGTGAGCTAAATGCTCTGTCAATTAAAGAACCGTATCTGTCCATTTTTCCTGACAGTTATTCTTAGAACAGATGCAAAATTCTTACCGAAGGTAGCTTCAGTACAGAACCGTATTCAAGACATAGTACTTCCAACCTTTTGCGTTAACCCAAAAGGAGAGAAGGAGACCCTTTTCCACATGTTGGACGTCAGGAGGACTCTGTGTTACTTGGAAAGGACAGAGCCTTTCAGACATTCAGATTCACTGTTTGTACTTTTTTCAGGAAATAAAAAGGGTTTCCAGGCTTCTAAAGTTACTTTAGCTAGATGGCTGAAATGATCTATCTCAGAGGCATATTCCCAAACAGGGTTATCACCTCCGGCAGGAATTTGTGCGCACTCAACCAGGGCTCTGGCGTCTACATGGGCAGAGAGAGCTGGTGCCACCCCTGAGCAGATCTGCAAGGTGGCGACATGGTCGAGTTTTTTCATTTTTCAATTGTGAAACATTATAGGCTGGACCTCACATCTGCCAGCGATCAAGCGTTTGGCAGAAAGGTCCTGCAAGCTGTTGTCCCGCCCTAAGGGGTAAGTCTCTGTTATCCTCTCAGGTGCTGTCCTGAAAGACACCTTGGGAAAGGCCAAGTTAGACCTACCGGTAACTTGTTTTCCAGAAGTCTTTCAGGACAGCAACATCCCGCCCTATTGTATTTTATTATGCTACGCTGTGACTAACGTATATGTTTGTGTTCCAGCCGGGCCGGAGGCTCTCTTCTACAACTGAGGTGTGGTAGGGAGGTGCCTCCCTTTAAAGTTTGGAGGAAGAAGGTGTTTCCTAACGAGGAGGGAGGAGTCACTATCTCTCAGGTGCTGTCCTGAAAGACTTCTGGAAAACAAGTTACCGGGAAGTCTAACTTGGTCTTTCAATCAGTGCAAAACAAACCCTAAATCACATAAGCAGCTGGACACTCAAGGTCAATATATAAATTCCTAGGTAAAATTCTTAAATGGTCTGTGCAGCGCTAAAAACGACTAAAATATAATAAAATTCATAGAAGTCCAATGGGAACCATACAAACGAGTCCAAGTTCATGAGTAACGAGGTGGAGCTGTTTGCTTGGAATGAGAGAGACCTCAGCACGCTGGAAGGAAAGCTCCATTGCTGGATTGTGGCCTGCTGGGCTGGTGATGTGGAGTGGCAGGATTTAATTTTATTGGATCCCCATAGAGGCAACGATCGTCTAATATACCTGTTTGAGAAGTCTTGTTTGACCGGTGTTAAATCAGAGGTCCACAGTTTGAGGTGAGCGGCCCTCATTGTC